>NC_136297.1:6292245-7492245 GCF_964198595.1 Lampetra fluviatilis
CTTCGCACATTCACGCTGTAATCCGTGTGTGCGCCCATTTTTGTGCGCGCGTGCAGACGTGCGTGTGCCCTAACCACATGCTGGTGCAGGAGAGCGTGCACGACGCGTTTGTGTCGCGCCTCGCCCATGCTGTGTCGACGCAGCTCCGCGTGGGGCCCGGCACGGACACGGGGAACACGCTGGGGCCACTCATCAACGAGCGCGCCCTCCAGAAGGTGAGGGGGGGGGGGCCTCCTTCGTCCCCGCCCGTCCGTCCGCCCGCGAGCGTGTGTCTTTGTGAGTGTGTGGGGAGCCTAGCGACCCGAGTTTGATTCCCGCTCATGGCCACCAACACCGGTGACGATTATCTGAACCAGGCCTGGGCCTCTCCTTGGTGGACTCTGCCTCAAATGGGTACCTGGTGCGATGCGTAAAGATCGCCACTCGGAAAACAAAGGCGGCTGGGCGTGGTGGTGGCCACCCGCCCCCTCGTTTGCCGTACCGGCCTTCATAGGTGCTCGACCTGTGTGTGTGTGTTCTAGCCTGTGTGTGTGTGTGCGACCCGTGGCACCTGGGTCTGCCCCGTGACCTCCTGCCAGCGGGCGTTCGACACTTCACGTGGCCTCAAGGTGCACATGGCCTGGCACACGCGTTGTGGTGACGTCACCGCCACTTAGTGGCGAATGGCGGTTGTTGTTGTTGTGTGTACGCGACTTGTGTGTGTACGCGACCTGTGTGTGTGTGTGTGCGCACAACAACCTGTGTGTGTGTGTGTGCACAACCTGTGTGTGTACGCAACCTGCGTGTGTGTGTGTGTGTACGTAACCTGTGTGTGTGTACGCAACCTGTGTGTGTGTGTGTGTGTACGCAACCTGTGTGTGTACGCAACCTGTGTGTGTGTGTGTGTACGCAACCTGTGTGTGTGTGCGCACAACCCGTGTGTGTGTGTGTGTGTGTGTACGCAACCTGTGTGTGTGTGTGTACGCAACCCGTGTGTGTGTGTGTACGCAACCCGTGTGTGTGTGTGTGTGTACGCAACCCGTGTGTGTGTGTACGCAACCTGTGTGTGTGTGCGCATAACCCGTGTGTGTGTACGCAACCTGTGTGTGTGTGTGTGCGCGCACGCAACCCGTGTGTGTGTGTGTGTACGCAACCTGTGTGTGTGTGTGTACGCAACCTGTGTGTGTGTACGCAACCTGTGTGTGTGTGTACGCAACCTGTGTGTTTGTGCACGCAACCTGTGTGTGTGTGTGTGTGCGCACGCAACCCGTGTGTGTGTGTGCACACGCAACCCGTGTGTGTGTGTGCACACGCAACCCGTGTGTGTGTGTGCACACGCAACCCGTGTGTGTGTGTGCACGCAACCCGTGCGTGTGTGTACGCAACCCGTGCGTGTGTGCGCACAACCCGTGCGTGTGTGTGTACGCACAACCCGTGTGTGTGTGTGTGTACGCAACCTGTGTGTGTGTGTGTACACAACCTGTGTGTGTGTGTGTACACAACCCGTGTGTGTGTGTACACAACCCGTGTGTGTGTGTGTACACAACCCGTGTGTGTGTGTGTGTGTACACAACCCGTGTGTGTGTGTGTACACAACCCGTGTGTGTGTGTGTACACAACCCGTGTGTGTGTGTGTGTACACAACCCGTGTGTGTGTGCACAACCCGTGTGTGTGTGTGTGTATGCGCAGGTGGAGCGGCATGTGGTGGATGCGGTCTCGCAGGGCGCGCGTGTCGTGGTGGGCGGTGCGCGCCACGCGCTCGGAGGGAGCTTCTTCCAGCCCACGGTGCTCACCGACGTGACTCCCAGCATGCTGTGCGCTCGCGAGGAGACCTTCGGGCCCCTGGCTCCCGTCATCAAGTAAAGCCGCCCCCCCTCCACTTGACCTCGCCCTTGATCTTCACCCTGATAATGAGCAGATGCCTCCGAATGAAACCTTCACTCTGACCTTGACTCCCAAGTATTATCATACCTAATTGCTGCGTGGTTCAGTTGGTAATGTTTGTATACATGTGTAAATACGACTTGGACGCACTTGTCTTGAGATGGTTTCTTTCGATTTAAAGCTTTCGCGACTGCAGGGATCCATCTTCTTGGTTCTTTCGGTAAAGTCACGAAGAAGGGAAATAATAAAATAATACAAATAAAACATAATAAAATAATTCTCACGACGTTTCGGCCACAACGCAAGCAGCCGTCCTCGGGTGAAGACCATTCAGACGCTGTCTCCCCGACAGACCTGGTCTTCACCTGAGGACGGCTGCTTGCGTTGTGGCCGAAACGTCGTGAGAATGATTTTATTCTGTTTTATTTTTATTATTTTATTATTTCCCTTCTCCGTGACTTTACCGAAAGAACCAAGAAGATGGTTTCTTTATTAAGGAGTCACGTGCTCGCACTCGGACAGGCGGAGACCCTCCACTGCAACATCCCCGAGTCTCCCACGCATCTCCCCCTTGTATACGGTCCCAGGCCACGCCCCCATTCCGGAACCTTCTCGCTGGTCCTAGACCGCTCGCTCCACCGGCAGACGACTGTCCTCTTCCGTCCTCTGGCCACGCTGCTGTTCTCAATCATTCCCGTAGCCACCAGTCCGCTCGCACTGCAAGCTGACTCCCCCGGTCATTACCTCCCGTGGCCACCAGTCCACTCGCACTGCAGACTGACTCCCCTGTCATTACCTCCCGTGGCCACCAGTCCACTCGCACTGCAAGCTGACTCCCCCGGTCATTACCTCCCGTGGCCACCAGTCCACTCGCACTGCAGACTGACTCCCCTGTCATTACCTCCCGTGGCCACCAGTCCACTCGCACTGCAAGCTGACTTCCCTGTCATTACCTCCCGTGGCCACCAGTCCACTCGCACTGCAAGCTGACTTCCCCGGTCATTACCGCCCGTGGCCACTAGTCTACTCACACCGAAGGTTGACTCGACTGTCATTACATATGTATGTATGTTGAACATACTCTTAGTTTTTTTGGTAAAGTCACGTAGGTAGAAAATTAAAGTAAAATTGTAAAAAATAATTAAATATATAAAATTATACTAGATAAATAAATAATTATACGCCCTGTGACGGTCCCACCTGATGACGGAGACTTGTGTTGCCTCCGAAACGTCGTGATTTAAAAAAAAAAATATTTATTAGTTTATTAATACTTTATTATTATTTTATTTTTATTACTTTAAATTTCATTTTCTACCTACGTGACTTTACCGAAAAAACTAAGAGTATGAATCCTTGCAGTCACGGAAGCTTCAAATCTAGAATTATGTTGAACATCTTTCGCACCCATACATAGCCAACCGTGCTAATCGGAGGTGATGCCCCAGGTCACCGTTGCTCTGCCGGCACATGACGACCAAGTGCTCGGTAGCTCTCGGACCTGCCCATTATGAACCTCGACGACGTTTGTGTCTTTGCCAGGTTCAAGACTGAAGAGGAGGCGGTTGCTCTTGCGAATTCCACAACCATGGGGCTGGCTGGTGAGGAAAGGACACACGCACCCATGTGTAGACACGCACAAAGACAAAGATCCCCCGTGTAGTATTCGACAGGCTGTTGGGCCAAGTGCTGTTAACGAGCAGCTACGAAGACCCACGCTGCACACGAGGGGGAGGTGTGGCCACCTTTTACTCCAGTACTCATTGAAGGCGAGGTAGGCCTAGGATCGGTTAAGATATTCAACATTAATGTCAACCAGAAGCAGGAATCATTTGGGTCACCGGGTTCGTAGCGCAGTGCGCTAACTACTGCGCCACCATTCTCCGCGAGCACACAACAACACCAACAATAACAGTCGCCATTGACCACTGAGTGGCGACGATGTCACCGCTGCGCTTGTGCCATGCTCTAGATGCACCTTGAAGCTATCACTTGAAGTGTGGAAGCCTCCGCTTCTTGCAGGAAGATATGGGGACAGACCCAGGCGCTCACGGGTTGGCCGACTTAATGTGGTCTGTAAATATCAGCACTGGGGAGACAAAGCCAGCCGGGCATTGTGTTAGCCACTCACGCAATCACGAGGCATGCCAGCTGCTGGCATAGGGTGCTACTCGCCAACACCACTTGCTCCAACAGTCTGTTAACACGATACGGGGGATCTTTGTCTTTGACCCCCCCGTCCCCCCCGTCACGCCGGCAGGCTACTTCTTCTCGCGGGACGTGGCGCAGGTGTGGCGCGTGAGCGAGGCGCTCGAGGTGGGCATGGTGGGCGCCAACGAGGGCCTCCTGTCAGCCGTCGAGGCCCCGTTTGGCGGCATCAAGCAGTCTGGCCTGGGCCGCGAGGGTGCCCAGCAGGGCATGCTGGAGTACATGCA
The DNA here is from genome assembly GCF_964198595.1 of Lampetra fluviatilis. NCBI lineage: Eukaryota > Metazoa > Chordata > Hyperoartia > Petromyzontiformes > Petromyzontidae > Lampetra > Lampetra fluviatilis. Next base: position 6,296,545 of record NC_136297.1, read on the forward strand.
CGTCAAGTACGTGTGCCTCGGCGGCCTGGGAGGGGGGCTCTAGAGAGAGAGAGGGAGAGAGGGTCGGGGACGGAGTCAAGGCGAGAGAGTGAGAGGAAGGAGGAGCAGGGGAAGGAAGGGCGCCACGGTGGCGAGTTGTTAACTCCCTCGCCCGGTATGCAGGAGGACGCGAGTTTGATCTTGACCCTGATGATGCCTGTATATTTATAGTTTGCGGTGTCTCTCCCTCTCCGTGGCCGCATGGATTTTGCTCCGGGTCTTCCGTCTTTTTCCCCCCTACACATTTAGATTTAATGTGCATTTAGAGTATTCGGTTCCTATAAATTTTCACGCGATACGCCACTTGGTTGAGCGGTCATTTGTTACCACGTCGCTTCTGACAAACTGCAGTGTGCCTCACCTGGTGGTTGTGGTTCTAGCCACAACCTCCCCGTTGTTTCACAGTATTGGGAGAGAGAAGGGGAGGAGGAGAAGCAGAGAGAGAGAGAAGAGAGATTGAGTCGGTGGATCAAAGTCTACGTATTTAACATTGCGCCCTTCTCAATAAAATTGTCACGTATCGATTCACATCTAATTTAACAACATTACATCGATACAATTTTAGTTATGCAAAACAATAAGTAGTACACACATTAGTTCAAAATATTCAAGAGATTATGAATTCGTCTTTTGCCTGATTTTAAAAACTGCAACGCATTCCTGATCCAGATTCATGGTGCACTGCACATGAACAGAATTGCGACCAGCATGCTGCAATATTGAACACCTTACACGCTGCATCGTGAACAACCCTACACACTGCACCTTAAACGCCCTCCATGCAGAGACACGAGACCACAACACTGGACTGGGCATCCTCAAACTTGGACTACGAACCCATAAACCTCAATTAACAACCCAATAAACTCTCTGCTAAACCGGACGTATCCATCCCGCGCTAATTGGAGGCGCGCCTGCCATGGAACAAGGCTCAAAGGCCACTTCACACAAAGTTGACATAAAACAAAACATTTGCGCAAAGAGACTTAAAAACGTTTCGAAAATAAACAGACGTACAGAGAGAGAGAGATGGGAAGTGTAAATAAAGTACTTGTAATAATCGTGCGATGCCAGGATTGAATCGAAAGGATACGTTGTTATTATTATATAGAAATGGGCCTCAAGCCTTCAGTGTCAAAATAGCCGATGTGGGCGAAGTACTTGCTGTGACGCGATTGGGCAGAAGAGCGCCGACACAGAAAGGCCCCACCTCTCCTTTTCATTTTATTTTATTAAAAAAATTATTCCAAAATCCGCACAACATTCAACACGACTTCATTTGACCGCTTGGTCAATAATCATTCCGGACTACTAGCATCACCTCGTGGTGCGTGGCAGTCGCCCGTTCCAAGCGCAATCCCGGCTCAGATCTGACGAGATCTGGGGGACGGGTTGGTCGGTGAGAGGGGGGGCAGCGCATTCTGAGTGGTTCGTCGGGGCATTGGCCGGGCAAGACACGGGTTGAGCGAAGTGGCGTTTTAATGGGGGCGCCGCGATTTTTTTTTACAAAATGATTACAATTGCCGTGCACAGCTGTTATATCTGTCGCACTTGTGCCAATGTGAGTGATTTACGATGATTTTAGGATTAATTCTTTTGGAGAATTCTGCCACTTGATGATCTCGCCAAATTTGTGTCATCAAGACCCGTCACCAACCGACATTCTTCATTGGCGCTCTGCCCTGACAGCAGCTCCTTGACTGGCATCTTCTCCGTCCTTCTCTGTTCTCTGCCCTCCACTTCATTTCCACAAATGGATCCCTTCCTTTGGCTCGTCCAAAATCCCCAAACTCTCCGGCAGTGTGCGACACTGGTCATCCAGAGCATACAACAAATAACAACGCGACGCCCGATCCACAAACACACTCCGCTAACGCCTGACGCGGTTGTCTGGCTTGACCGCCTGAAGGTGGTTTTGTCGTTGTTGCTCTGCATCTACATCTGCCATATGAACCTCATGGCGGGACCTCGGGGTCCCATAAGCCCCCCGGCTCTCGCATGAACTGCGTTGCGACGTCATTTTATGTCTGTTGAAGGAGAAACGACACTGCGATCTATTTCTCTCGACGAGCTCTACGCGATGCGCTAGTCAAAATTGCAAAGTTTTGTTTCTTCTGCGCATTCGTCCTCGCTGCTGCGCTTGGACGATATGGCAACAGAATGATCCGTACCAGGTGGGTCGCGGCGTTTGTGTGTGCGGTGGGACGGAGTCGCCAAAAATAAACTACGATTTCGACTTCCGTTTATTCGGGACCCCGCGATCCCACCATAGGATGCATATGAAAGAAGAAGCTATTTAGCATTCCATCTTGGAATTTTACCATTCAAACCAGGCACAGCTAAACATTGTCACATGGTGTACGAGCATTGTAGCGTGCCAAATATTGGAGAATAATCTTCACAACCACGAAACAATTGCGACGTGGTTGGGGATACGATGTTTCACTTGCAACTTGCTTCAAAACATCTTCAGGACATAGCCCACGAAGTTGGGATGACCCGCTAAAACCCTCGTACGCGTGAAAATTTATATTTGACTGTGTCGGGTGGTGGAGGGTCTTGACGACACAGGTTTGGCCGGATCATAACGAGGTGCCCTAACACAAAAAATAACTGTGAATCGTTTAACATTGCTTTCTTAAACCAATTGATGATATGTTTTAAGTGATGAATGAATTGGTGTAATTGTATATTTTTTTTTACCTGCATGGCTTTGTGAATGTGTTCTGTACTCGGTGTCAGATTAACCCCTCCCAACCAGGGCTGGATTTAGGATTTAGTTTGGGGGGGTCCGGGTGGAGAGGGAAATGGGAGGGCCAACACAGGATATTTGTCCAGACACCAAAAACTTAAACCGTTTGAAGTGTGTTTTTTTTGGATAAAGTAAGGACTGTATTTGTATTATAATTTAAATTTTCACTACTTTTTTTTATTGTTCGTTAACTGCCGACCTCTGCTTTCGTTCCGCTAACCCATAACCCTCGTCAGCGACGAGTAATGAGTTTGTGTACCGTATTGCCTTTTTGCGTTGAACAGAGCCCCCCCCCCTTCACCCGTGGTTTATGACGGAGTTCCCTTGCCAATGACATCTGGTGGCAGCCAGAGGTCGCAAACGGGTTTTGATTCCTTACCCGTACCCGGCCACACCAGGGTCGCAAATGGGTACGGGTACCCGTTCCCTACCCGTACCCTACCCGAAATGAGTGACAAACGGTTACTCACCAGTGACTCACGGCCTACCCGTACTACCCGTACCCGGCCGCACCAGGGTACGGGTAGCTGGGTATCAGGTAGGGTACGGGTATCGGGTACCCGATTGCGACCTCTGGCGGCAGCCCAGCAGCATTTGTTTAAACAAGCCTGCCTGCCTGTCTGTCTGCCTGCCTGCCTACTGATGAATCCAAGAAGGACTAATCCGGTGCAGGTGTTTTGCTTTGCTTAATCAAACGCTGCTTTAGATGATGCTGGTCTGAAGAGCCAGTAGGCCGGCCCATGAATGAAAAACGCACGTGTTCATTCGTGCGTGCAGACAGAACGGAGTCGTGCTTTGAAGAAGGCCCATTGCCCGAAACGTCTCCTATGTATATATTTTCCTTTTAAGATAATGCAGTGTTAATGGCAAGTGGGCGTGAGTTTTGTTAACTGTGCTTGTGCACCACTGCCAACGCAGCATCAGCACCACCAGACCGTGCTCTCGCTCACACTGCTGTACGGCAACACATACCGAGTTCGTGCAAGGTGTCTTATACGTTTGTTTTAATTTCATTCTCCAATCTGCCCATGTGCTGCCCCTCCCACCGGTTCTAAATCGGTTTAAGCCAGGCGGCAATGGCTACGATTAGCACAGTTGGCGGCTACATTATGGTGTGAGAAAAAATCAACATACGTACACACGAGGTTGCCTGTAATCCTTGTATGTACGCGTGTTGAACTTCTTTTGCGCCGTACGTAGTCAACCCGTAGCCTAATCGGACGACTATGGGCCGCGCGTGTTCTTACTGTGCACGTGCAGTGGTTGGCGCACCACGTGACGAGCACGGGGGGACCCGAGTTCGATTCTCGCTTGCAGCCAACATCGGTCCCGAATATCTGAACCGGTGTTGGGCCTCTCCTAGGTCGACTCGGGCGTAAATGATTAGCTGGTGCGGCGTGTGCAACATCAGCACTGCGGAGACGAAGGCGGCTGGGCGTGGTGTTGGCCACCTACTCCTTCGTGTGCTGTCCCGGACTTTATAGGTGCTCGCTAATTCTTTGGTTCTGTCGGTAAAGTCACGGACTGTTGGGGCACTTTCCCAAACAATCTGTTAAGGGGACATCCATAAAAGACGTCACGCACCTGGGGGGGGGGGGGGTGTCAGACATTTGTGACGATGTGTGACGATGGGGGGGGGGGGGGGTTGAGAAATGTGACGTCACATCAAAATGCGCAACTCTAAATAAATATAGACAACACGTTCTACTTAATGAAATAGACTTTTTAATAAATGTTTTCTCCTACAACATCAGAGTGCAGCGCCACATTAAATACGCACTACAATGACAATAGTTTAAAGCGATTTGAAGCATATTTTATTATTTAGGGAGGGGGTGGGCATAGCTTTGTGACGTCATATTTGAGGGGGGTGGTCTGACTTTATGTGACGAAGGGGGGGGGTAAAAAAAATCGTCCAAAATCGCGTGACGTCATTTATGGACGGCCCCTAAAGACTGTCCATGGGTGGGTGAAAGTCGGGGTGTTGGTGGACAGCGATGAAGGGAATGATCCCTTCCATCTCTGGTGTCCTTTGGGACCAAGGTTCCTAAATCCGGCCCTGGAACCTCTCATCATTGGTATTGGGGTTTCATTTGTTCTCATTGCTGATCGTTGTTTTATACAAATGAAATAGGAAATAATGGGACATTTAAACATTTTGAAATAAAATATTCTTGAAGTCTTTATCGATGGTGAACTTGGTTGATTTTGTCGGAGGGGGGTGAGGATTTTCATGGCTGTCGGTGACCCACGGTTGGAAAACGCGGTTTCAATCGGCCAGAAATTAAAAGTGCTCTCCAATGAAATGCACAAAACAAGCCATCATCAAACTTTTTCTCGTGACTTAATTGTCATCATCAGTCATGGTCAATCCACTGCTGAATGAAGCCCCCCCCCCCCCTAAACCATCACCATTTCAGGTGATCCTGCCATCAAATGAGCATTTGCTCTCTTCAAGAGAGAGTGCATTCTGCGCAGAACGTGACTTTTAATTTTACCAGGTAAGGCCCACTGAGCAAAACAGCGCTTCTTTAGAAGCGTCCTGGCCACAAACGAGAGATTCAACAAAGTGGCTGTGGAAGTTGCTTTCAGCCAAATACTCAAAAACAAGTAAAAACACACTTTTAATATTTTAGTCGTGGCTTAATTCTAATTATTTCCAAAAAGTGTTTGAACCAACAAGTTTCTTCATATCTCGGCATTTCCATGCTGCCACCTCTGCCCTCATTAAAAACTGACCCTGTGAATAAAATCAGTAAAGTTTAAGTGTGAATGTAAATTTACATCATTTCTACTTTATTTATTTTATTTTGGAATGCTGTGATGTCTGCCGGCCGAGTCGCCCTTGCAAAAGAGCATCTTAGCTCAAAGGGCTTTACTCGATTGGGAATGAGCTTCTTTAGAAAATTTGGCTGCTCGAAATGTCCACGTGATAATAAGCCACTTCGTTGAGCTATCATTTGTGGCAAGGTCGCTTCTGAAAAAGAGCTATGTAGCTCAGTGGGCCTTACCTGGTTAAAATATAAATGTAGTTTTCCAGTTACCTTCTGATTCTTCAGGCCGAGGTAGCGGTGCCCCCTAGAGACGAGAACCCGCCAGCCCCCTCTGCGTGAGCGACACGCGGGGTAGACAGCGCTCCCCCTGCCGACGGAAAGAGGCAAAAGCCGAGAACAAAAAGCCTACAAACACCTGGTATTCCCAGGCGGTCTCCCATCCAAGTACTAACCAGGCTCGACCCTGCTTAGCTTCCGAGATCGGACGAGATCGGGCGTATTCAGGGTGATATGGTCGTAGGCGAGAGCCAAATGAGATTTAGTAAACTTATCTTCAACGTAGTTGTGACCCACCTTTGGACAAAGTAACTAAACTTCTTGTGTGAAGACACTGCCTGCAGTTATCCTCGCATTCACAGTGGAGTTCCACTCAAGACGTCTCGGTGCAAACCCAAGTGGTGGTCTCACCTCTCGAGCAACATCTCAGTTCTGAGCAGCTATCTCAGAGTAAAAGTTGTCACCATATTTACGTATAGTACGTGTGTGTGTGTACTTAAACCAGAGCGTACAGACTTTGTTAATCCGTTGATGGGTGAAGACCTCCACAGACCGTGTCTGTCCTGTCCCGGGGGTTGATTGAGCATACTTCACCACGCTGGTGGACGGTGCGGGTTGGTGGGGAAGTGGTGGGGGTGGAGAGAGGCTGGCCTGGTTCGGATATCACTCGACACCACCGATGTTAGCCGTGCCCGGGATTCTAACTCAGCTCAGCAGCTTCACTGCACCGTGACGCTGAGAGCCACGGCGCCCTAAGGGCTGTGGTCTTGACAGTGGCAGAAGTGAGCTCTGGGCTCGCGATATGAAGTTGGTGGTGAACACGAATTTTGTGGGTAACATTTACTCGTTGTTAAAAATAATCAGCCATATCAGCTGGAAGAGTTCACGTTGGAGATAAGTTTACTAAATCTCCTTTCAGCTTTCGCCTACGACCATATCACCCTGAATACGCCCGATCTCGTCCGATCTCGGAAGCTAAGCAGGGTCGAGCCTGGTTAGTACTTGGATGGGAGACCGCCTGGGAATACCAGGTGTTGTAGGCTTTTAGAAAGTTTTTGCGTTTTCGTGTCTCAAGGGGGCGCTATTTAGTCCACGTTTCACGCGCACGAAGCCGAACTGGCGTTTCAATGTCTATAGGGGGCACTGCCTATTCAGGGTCAAACTCTTGACTACTTGGGATTCAGAATTTGAATTCACCAGGTTTTTGTTGGTTTAGAGTTTTATGTTAAATTGCAGAACCACGATGAACATGACAGTGGCTTGTGGGGAGGCCTTCATCCGGCAGTGGATTGACCAAGAGCTTTTCGATCTAAAGCTTTCGTGACTGCAGGGATTCATATTCTTGGTTCTTTGAGTAAAAGTCACGTAGAAGGGAAGTAATAAAAATTCAACAATAAAATTCCCAGAACGTTTCGATTGCAACACAAGCAATCATCATCAGGTGTGAAAAACACAGGAGTGAATCGTTTCATTAGCAATGGTTGACGACAGGAACAAACTCTGGGCTGGTTTTGACAATCAGTGTCTCACCAACAGAGCGAGTGAACGCTGGTGATCTGCGGGACGTTCATATGCAAGGGCCCCTCTGTGAGCTGTGGGTCCCAGTGGAGCGCAAAACTCTACAATGCACGACACGGAATGACCAGGCGCGTAGTCGGTGCAGCTTGAGGCCGAGGTAGCGATGCCCCCTAGAGACGAGAACCCGCCAGCCCCCTCTGCGTGAGCGACACGCGGGGTAGACAGCGCTCCCCCTGCCGACGGGAAGAGGCAAACGCCGAGAACAAAAAGCCTACAACACCTGGTATTGCCAGGCAGTCTGCCATCCTAGTACTAACCAGGCTCGACCCTGCTTAGCTTCCGAGATCGGGCGTATTCAGGGTGATATGGTCGTAGGCGAAAGCTCAGTGAAGATTCACTAAATTCATCTCTAATGTACGGGTACTCATCTTGAAATAAAATTGTTCAACTTCCCCATAGTGTGAAGATAACTCCAGCAGTCATCCTCGCATTCACGGTGGAGTTCAACTCAAGACGTCTCGGTGCAAACCCAAGTGGTGGTCTCAGCTCTGGAGCAACATCTCAGTTCTGAGCAGCTATCTCAGAGTAAAAGTTGTCACCATATGTATATACAGTACGTGTGTGTGTGTGTTTAAACCATGACGTCCAGACTTTGTTCATCCACTGATGGATGAATCCCTACAACACGCCGTGTCTGTCCTGTCCTGGGGGTTGATTGAGCATACTTCACCACGCTGGTGGACGGTGCGGGTTGGTGGGGAAGTGGTGGGGGTGGAGAGAGGCTGACCTGGTGCGGATATCACTCGACACCACCGATGTTAGCCGTGCCCGGGATTCTAACTCAGCTCAGCAGCTTCACTGCACCGTGACGCTGAGAGCCACGGCGCCCTAAGGGCTGTGGTCTTGACAGTGGCAGAAGTGAGCTCTGGGGTCGCGATCTGCAGCTGGTGGTGATCACGAGTTTCATGGGAAACGCTCATTCGCTGTGAAAACAGCATCAGCAGAATCCTGACCAAGTTAGAGATGAATTTACTGAATCTTCACTGAGCTCTCGCCTACGACCATATCACCCTGAATACGCCCGATCTCGTCCGATCTCGGAAGCTAAGCAGGGTCGAGCCTGGTTAGTACTTGGATGGGAGACCGCCTGGGAATACCAGGTGTTGTAGGCTTTTTGTCCTCGGCTTTTGCCTCTTCCCGTCGGCAGGGGGAGCGCTGTCTACCCCGCGTGTCGCTCACGCAGAGGGGGCTGGCGGGTTCTCGTCCAAGTCTAGGAATTAAATATTTGAGAATGCCCTCTTTCAGCCGTATCGTATCAGTGTCAATTTGGATCAAAGTATTTAAGGTAGCTGCCGCAAAGTGTTCGGAACCACCTAGTTTCTTCAAACTCTTTGGTTCTATTGGTAAAGTCACGTAGGTAGAAAACATATCTGCATGGTGCCACCTCTGTCATCATTAAAAGTGTCTCTGTGAATAAATTAACTAAAGTTTAAGTGTGAATGTCATTTGACATCATTTCTACTTTTTTTCATTTTATTCTGGAATGCTGTGATGTCTGCCGGCCGAGTCGCCCTTGCAAAAGATAATCTTAGCTCAAATGGCTTGATGGGAAATGAGCTTCTTTAGAATAATTGGCTGCTCGAAATGTCCACGTGATAATAAGCCACTTCGTTGGGCTATCATTTGTGGCCAGGTCGCTTCTGAAAAAGAGCTATGTAGCTGAGTGGGCCTTACCTGGTAACAAGTAAACCCGTAAAAACAAAGTTTTTCACTATAAATCCTTTATATGCGTGGCGGCTAGAGTCTTCTCGTCCTCTGGCTTGAGATGGCTGCCACCTATGGGTCAGATGATTGTCTGCCAGTATTAAGCAATTGGTAATTAAATATTTAATTTGTTTTCCCTAAACAGTGTAAAATTTTGGAAAAAAATTTTCACGAACATTAATTGTCACGCACAACGAGTCTGTGTGCAAAATGTCAGCTCGATTGGATCACGGGAAGTGGGTTAAAAAACGACCGAAAGGTTTGCACGGTCGTAAGCAAGCAAGCACGCAAGCATGCAAGCAAGCGAACTTAATATAAAGGATTTAAAAATATAAATGTAGTTTTCCAGTTACCTTCTGATTCTTGAGGCCGAGGTAGCGGTGCCCCCTAGAGACGAGAACCCGCCAGCCCCCTCTGCGTGAGCGACACGCGGGGTAGACAGCGCTCCCCCTGCCGACGGGAAGAGGCAAAAGCCGAGGACAAAAAGCCTACAACACCTGGTATTCCCAGGCGGTCTCCCATCCAAGTACTAACCAGGCTCGACCCTGCTTAGCTTCCGAGATCGGACGAGATCGGGCGTATTCAGGGTGATATGGTCGTAGGCGAGAACGCAGTGAAGATTCAGTAAATTCATCTCTAATGTACCGGTACTCATTTTGGAATAAAATTGTTCAACTTCCCCATAGTGTGAAAATAACTCCAGCAGTCATCCTCGCATTCACGGTGGAGTTCAACTCAATACGTCTCGGTGCAAAGCCAAGTGGTCTCATCTCTGGAGCAGCAGCAGCAGCCTCCCAGTTGAGCATCTATCTCAGAAGAAGAGTTGTGATCATATTTATATAGAGTATTTGTGTGTATTTGTGTGTATTTAAACCATGACGTACACACTTTGTTTATCCACTGATGGATGAATCCCTGTCCTGGGGGTTGATTGAGCATACTTCACCACGCTGGTGGACGGTGCGGGTTGGTGGACAAGTGGTGGGGGTGGAGAGAGGCTGACCTGGTTCGGATATCACTCGACACCACCGATGTTAGCCGTGCCCGGGATTCTAACTCAGCTCAGCAGCTTCACTGCACCGTGACGCTGAGAGCCACGGCGCCCTAAGGGCTGTGGTCTTGACAGTGGCAGAAGTGAGCTCTGGGGTCGCGATCTGAAGTTGGTGGTGAACACGAGTTTCATGGGAAACGCTCATTCGCTGTGAAAAGAGCATCAGAGAAACCTGATAACGTTAGAGATGAATTTAGTGAATCTTCTCTGAGCTTTCGCCTACGACCATATCACCCTGAATACGCCCGATCTCGTCCGATCTCGGAAGCTAAGCAGGGTCGAGCCTGGTTAGTACTTGGATGGGAGACCGCCTGGGAATACCAGGTGTTGTAGGCTTTTAGAAAGTTTTTGCGTTTTCGTGTCTCCAGGGGGCGCTATTTAGTCCACGTTTCACACGCACGAAGCCGAGCTGGCATTTCAATGTCTGTAGGGGGCACTGCCTATTCAGGGTCAAACTCTTGACTACTTGGGATTCAGAATTGGAATTCATCAGGTTTTTATTTGCTGAGAGTTCGATATTAAATTGCATAACCACGATATACATGACAGTGGTTTGTGAGGAGGCCTTCATCCGGCAAGAGCTGTTAAACAAATGTAACACACTCACCCAAAGTTGGCAGTGCTCCCCACAGACTTAAATATGCAAGTTCCACTCTGTGCGAGTCGCTCACGCAGAGCGGGGCTGGCGGGTTCTCGTCTCTAGGGGGCACCGCTACCTCGGCCTCGAGCTGACGACACCTTCGCTTCACTGCCTTTGTGCTTCCACTGCTGGATGAAAGTCTGCCCAAACCACGTCGGTTATAGTTTTTGTTGACCGTGTATCGCCACGCTGGTCAGTTTTGGGGTTTACGACGTGACTTTTATTTCTGGCGCACGGCTAAAACATTTTACTTAGAGCTGCCTCATTGAACTTCAACAGCCCTCTGTCAATCCACTGCTGGATGAGGGCCTCCACATGCCGAGTGGGTAATGGGGCTTATTTGACCGCGCGTCCACGCTGGTCCCTGGGGGTTCGTGAGGGCGGGGATCTCTGTACATAGAAGTGGGGTGCAACAAGGGGGTGTTGTGCACTGCCCACTGCAGAGGGGATAGTGGGGAATGTGAGTTGGCGTCTTGCACTCATTTACACGACGGGACCTGATGAGAATAACATGTTAAAAACTACGAATTTTGATGACCAATTTTTTTTTACTGGCGTAAGAACAATTGAACTATTAGTTGCGATTGAGTCACATCCTTTAATCAATAAAAAAAAATGATGGCTACTAAATCATACTCATTTATATTTAAAGTAAAATGATGAAATTATCTAGGTAAATGCATTGCAGGAGAATGCTTTCCTGTCAGCACCGGCGATAATGCATTGAGCAGCGCGAAATCCACAAAATAAAAGTAATTCTTTACACATCCCATCAGCCAAGTGACCTGGGAGTGAATCGTTTCATTAGCAATGGTTAAATACAGGAACAAACTCTGGGCTGGTTTTGACAATCAGTGTCTCATCAACAGAGTGAACGCTGGTGAACTGTGGGACGTTCACGTGCAAGGTCCCCTCTGTTAGCTGTGGGTCCTAGTGGAGCACAAAACTCTACAATGCACGACACGGAATGCGACACGCGGGGTAGACAGCGCTCCCCCTGCCGACGGAAAGAGGCAAAAGCCGAGAACAAAAAGCCTACAACACCTGGTATTCCCAGGCGGTCTCCCATCCAAGTACTAACCAGGCTCGACCCTGCTTAGCTTCCGAGATCGGGCGTATTCAGGGTGATATGGTCGTAGGCGAAAGCTGAGAGGAGATTTAGTAAACTTATACCCAACGACAATTATTCCGGCTGATACGGCTGATGATATTTTCACAGCGAATAAATGTTACCCACAAAACTCGTGATCACCACCAACTACAGATCGCGAGCCCAGAGCTCACTTCTGCCACTGTCAAGACCACAGCCCTTAGGGCGCCGTGGCTCTCAGCGTCACGGTGCAGTGAAGCTGCTGAGCTGAGTTAGAATCCCGGGCACGGCTAACATCGGTGGTGTCGAGTGATATCCGAACCAGGTCAGCCTCTCTCCACCCCCACCACTTCCCCACCAACCCGCACCGTCCACCAGCGTGGTGAAGTATGCTCAATCAACCCCCAGGATCGTACAGACAAGGCGTGTGACCAACGGATTAATGAAGTGTGCACGTTGTGGTCAAATACACACACACACGGACTATACGTAAATATGGTCATTGATCTTCCTCTGAGATAGCTGCTCAGAACTGAGATGTTGCTCCAGAGCTGAGACCACCACTTGGGTTTGCACCGAGACGTCTTGAGTTGAACTCCACTGTGAATGCGAGGATGACTGCAGGCGGTGTTTTTACAAAATAACTTAAGTTACGTTGTCTAAAGGTGGGTCACAACTAGGTTAGAGATAAGTTTACTAAATCTCCTCTGAGCTCTTGCCTACGACCATATCACCCTGAATACGCCCGATCTCGGAAGCTAAGCAGGGTCGAGCCTGGTTAGTACTTGGATGGGAGACCGCCTGGGAATACCAGGTGTTGTAGGCTTTTAGAAAGTTTTTGCTTTTTCGTGTCTCAAGGGGGCGCTATTTAGTCCACGTTTCACGACCTGACTTTTATTTCTGGCGCACGAATAACAAATCAATTTAGAGCTGCGGGATTGAACGTTCACAGCCCTCTGTCAATCCACTGCTGGATGAGGGCTCCACATGCCGAGCGGGTAATTGGGGCTTATTTGACCGCGTGTCCACGCTGGTCCCTGGGGGTTCGTGAGGGCGGGAATCTCTGTACATAGAAGTGGGGTGCAACAAGCGGGTGTTGTGCACTGCCCACTGAAGAGGGGATAGTGGGAAATTAGAGTTCACGTTTTGCACTTATTTACACCACGGGACCTGATAAAAACAACACGTTAAAAACTATGCATTTTGATGACCAGTTTTTTTTTGTTGGCGTTAGGACAGTTGAACTATTAGTTGCGATTGAGTTGCATCCTTTAATCGATCAAAAATTATGGCTACTAAATCATACTAATTTATATTAAAAGTAAAATTATGAAATTTTCTTGGCACAATGGTATTGTAGGAGAATGCTTTCCTGTCAGCACCGGCGATAATGCATTGAGCATCGCGAAATCCACAAAATAAGATTATTTCTTTACACATCCCATCAGCCAGGTGACCTGAAAGTGAATCGTTTCATTGGCAAAGGTTGAACACAGGAACAAACTCTGGGTTTGTTTTGACAATCAGTGTCTCACCAACAGAGTGAGTGAACGCTGGTGAACTACGGGGACGTTCATATGCGAGGCCCCCTCTGTTTGCTGTGGGTCCGAGTGGAGCACAACACTCTACAATGCACGACACGGAATGCGACACGCGGGGTAGACAGCGCTCCCCCTGCCGACGGAAAGAGGCAAAAGCCGAGAACAAAAAGCCTACAACACCTGGTATTCCCAGGCGGTCTCCCATCCAAGTACTAACCAGGCTCGACCCTGCTTAGCTTCCGAGATCGGACGAGATCGGGCGTATTCAGGGTGATATGGTCGTAGGCGAGAACTCAGTGAAGATTCAGTAAATTCATATCTAATGTACCGGTACTCATCTTGGAATAAAATTGGTCAACTTCCCCATAGTGTGAAGATACCTCCATAGTCATCCTCGCATTCACGGTGGAGTTCAACTCAAGACGTCTCGGTGCAAAGCCAAGTGGTCTCATCTCTGGAGCAGCAGCAGCAGCCTCCCAGTTGAGCATCTATCTCAGAAGAAGAGTTGTGATCATACTTAGAAACAGTATTTGTGTGTATTTAAACCATGACGTACACACTTTGTTTATCCACTGATGGATGAATCCCTGTCCTGGGGGTTGATTGAGCATACTTCACCACGCTGGTGGACGGTGCGGGTTGGTGGTGAAGTGGTGGGGGTGGAGAGAGGCTGGCCTGGTTCGGATATCACTCGACACCACCGATATTAGCCGTGCCCGGGATTCTAACTCAGCTCAGCAGCTTCACTGCACCGTGACGCTGAGAGCCACGGCGCCCTAAGGGCTGTGGTCTTGACAGTGGCAGAAGTGAGCTCTGGGCTCGCGATCTGCAGCTGGTGGTGATCACGAGTTTCATGGGAATCGCTCATTCGCTGTGAAAACAGCATCAGAGAAACCTGATAACGTTAGAGATGAATTTACTGAATCTTCTCTGAGCTTTCGCCTACGACCATATCACCCTGAATACGCCCGATCTCGGAAGCTAAGCAGGGTCGAGCCTGGTTAGTACTTGGATGGGAGACCGCCTGGGACTACCAGGTGTTGTAGGCTTTTTGTTCTCGGCTTTTGCCTCTTCCCGTCGGCAGGGAAAGCGCTGTCTACCCCGCGTGTCGCTCACGCACAGCGGGGCTGGCGGGTTCTCGTCCCTAGGGGGCACCGCTACCTCGGCCTCAAGAATCAGAAGGTAACTGGAAAACTATATTTATATTTTTACCAGGTAAGGCCCACTGAGCTACATAGCTCTTTTTCAGAAGTGGCCTTGCCACAAATAATAGCTCAGCGAAGTGGCTCATCATCGTGTGGACATTGATTGCAGCCAAACATTCTAAAGAAGCTAATTTCCCATCGAGTTAAAGCCCTTTGAGCTAAGATGCTCTTTTGCAAGGGCATCTCGGCCGGCAGACATCACAGCATTCCAGAATTTAAAAAAATAAAGTAGAAATGATGTAAAACTACATTCACACTTCAACTTTAATTATTTATTCACAGAGACACTTTTAATGATGACAGAGGTGGTATCATGGAGATATTTTTTCTACCTATGTAGTGACATAAGAAGGGAGGGGCTGCTGGGGGCTCTGGGTTCCCGGGCGGGTCCAGACGCTTAAGCCTCTGGGCGCCAGGCGTTGGGTTCCCAGGCGCTTAAGCCTTTTGGCGCCGCCAACGGGGGGGGGGCTGTGTGTGCTCTGTGGGATGTCTGGTGGCGCACACGGCCCCACCCCTCGTTGGACTAGGCATAAAAAGGGGAGCTCCCTAGACGATCGGGGCCAGTTGTAACTCAAGACCCAAGACCCACGACCAGCCATCTGAAGACCCTGGGATGTTGTGAGAGCGAGTGGTGGGACTCTGGAACTCCCGACTCTACGACCTTGGGAGGGCGAGTTCCAGAGCGTAGCCAGAGTAGAGTATCTAGGCTGTGTACCTAGGCTGTGTACCTAGGCTGTAACAGAGTATCAGGACTGTTGGAGTGTTGTGTTGTAATAAAGAAGTTACCTCTACAAGTGTCTCCGGAACCGTTACACCTACATGACTTTACCAATAGAACCAAAGAGTATAAAGAAACAAGGTTGTTCCCAACACTTTGCGGCAGCTACCTTAAATGCTTTGATCCAAATTGACACTGATACTATACGGCTGAAAGAGGGCAAACTAAAATATTTAATTCCTAGACTTGGAAATAAGTTGAATTAAACCACGACTAAAATATGAAAAGTGTGTGTTTAATTGTTTTTGAGTATTTGGCTGCTAGAAACTTCCACAGCCACTTTGGTGAGCTATCCCCCCTTGAGACACGAAAACGCAAAAACTTTCAAAAAGCCTACAACACCTGGTATTCCCAGGCAGTCTCCCATCCAAGTACTAACCAGGCTCGACCCTGCTTAGCTTCCGAGATCGGACGAGATCGGACGAGATCAGGCGTATTCAGGGTGATATGGTCGTAGGCGAAAGCTCAATGAAGATTCAGTGAATTCATCTCTAATGTACCGGTATTCATCTTGGAATAAAATTGTTCAACTTCTCCATAGTGTGAAGACTCCGCCTGCAGTCATCCTCGCATTCACGGTGGAGTTCAACTCAAGACGTCTCGGTGCAAAGCCAAGTGGTCTCATCTCTGGAGCAGCAGCAGCAGCCTCCCAGTTGAGCATCTATCTCAGGAGAAGAGTTGTGATCATACTTATATACAGTATTTGTGTGTATTTAAACCATGACGTACAGAATGTGTTCATCCACTGATGGATGAATCCCTGTCCTGGGGGTTGATTGAGCATACTTCACCACGCTGGTGGACGGTGCGGGTTGGTGGGGAAGTGGTGGGGGTGGAGAGAGGCTGACCTGGTTCGGATATCACTCGACACCACCGATGTTAGCCGTGCCCGGGATTCTAACTCAGCTCAGCAGCTTCACTGCACCGTGACGCTGAGAGCCACGGCGCCCTAAGGGCTGTGGTCTTGACAGTGGCAGAAGTGAGCTCTGGGGTCGCGATCTGCAGCTGATGGTGAACACGAGTTTCATGGGAAACGCTCATTCGCTGTGAAAACAGCATCAGAGAAACCTGATAACGTTAGAGATGAATTTAGTGAATCTTCTCTGAGCTTTCGCCTACGACCATATCACCCTGAATACGCCCGATCTCGTCCGATCTCGGAAGCTAAGCAGGGTCGAGCCTGGTTAGTACTTGGATGGGAGACCGCCTGGGAATACCAGGTGTTGTAGGCTTTTTTAGCGCTGTCTACCCCGCGTGTCGCTCACGCACAGCGGGGCTGGCGGGTTCTCGTCTCTAGGGGGCACCGCGACCTCGGCCTGAAGCTGACAACAGCTGAATTTGACAGCCCTGATCGTGTAGAAGACTTTGAAGCGTATTTCCAGTTAGTCATTATCTGGGGAAAAGTCGTGAGTGAAGTTTGGGGTGTGGGGCACGGGGGGAAATGGCCCCCAAACTAGTTACATGAATTGATTTATTTTCAGTAGTTTACAATTAAGATTAAAAATTAATTAATTATACGCACCCGCGATTCCGAAGGTAAGGGACAAAGCGAACCCCAACCCCCCAAATATCGAAGTCAATCTCCTCCTTTTGGGCAAAGCCCTGAGCAACGATTGACTGGCAATGAGGGCAGATCGGGGGATCAAGGAAGAGAGAGCAGTGGGGAGTTTTGAGTGCAAAGTTTCTGGAGCGTGTGTTATCTGCTGTATGGTTCATCAACACAGAGATCTTTGCTGAACACCGCATGAGCTGAACCCTTTCACATTGCATGGACGTGATGGATGGCGATGGTTGATAATTCACTGTGTCACAATAATGTTTTTTTGTTCCTGGGTAGTAAGTGTAATTTCCTAATTGCTTATTCCTCAAACGTATATAAAATGGCTATTTTTAAATCCTTTATATTAAGTTCGCTTGCTTGCTTGCTTGCGTGCTTGCTTGCTTACGACCGTGCAAATCTTTCGGTCGTTTTTTAGCCCACTTCCCGTGATCCAATCGAGCTGACATATTCCACACAGACTCGTTGTGCGAGACAATTAATGTTCGTGAAAAAAAAATCCCAAAATGTTACACTTTTTAGGCAAAAATTTTTTTTTTACATATATTCAAATAGAACTCATTCATGGCTTTGGCTGAACGTCAGAGTGTAAGAGCCCAGAGCGTAACCCCTCCACAGGCCGTGGCGGAGTAGCACAGATGGTAGCGCCCTTGCTTCCCATGCCAAAGGTTGCGGGATCGATACCCGCGTCCTCCACAGGCGAATATATTTTAAAATTATTTATATTAAGTTCGCTTGCTTGCTTAAGACCGTGCAAACCTTTCGGTCGTTTTTTAACCCACTTCCCGTGATCCAATCGAGCTGACATTTTCCACACAGACTCGTTGTGCGTGACAATTAATGTTCGTGAAAATGTTTTTCCAAAATTTTACACTTTTTAGGACAAAAATATTATATTTAATTACCAATTGCTTAATGGTGCAATGCAATCATCTGACCCATAGGTGGCAGCCATCTCAAGCCAGAGGACGAGAGGACTCAAGCCGCCACGCATATAAAGGATTTATAGTGAAAAACTTTGTTTTTACTGGTTATACTTATTTTTATTTAAAGCTTTCGTGACTGCAGGGATTCATATTCTTGGTTCTTTTGGTAAAGTCACGTAGAAGGGAAATAATAAAATAATACAAATATAATATGACTTTACCGAAAGAACCAAGAAAATGGCTTTTATTCCCGCAAACTTTGCTTTTGTGACCAGGACAGTGATATTTTGAAATGTACCTATTTTCAATGAGAAAACGCGGCGTGCATTTGAGTCATTCCTTCACGTTAAGTCCTGGTCACAAAAGCAAAGTTTGTGGGAATAATAGCCATTTTCTATACTTTTGAGGCATAAGCAATTAGGAAATAACACTTACTACCCAGGAACAAACATCGTGTTACATAGTGTATTGGGTACTTTCATAAAAATTTACAAACACAACTTCTGTAAAAGCTAACATTTTCTATTAAAAAAAACCTGCTGATTACCTTGTGCGAATACAATAATAACTTAAAAAAAAATATTGTTTCCAAGTGTAATTTATTAACGGGAAATCAAATGGATGCAGCGATTGCAATGTTTACGTCAAAAAGACACGGACATTTTCCATGAAACAACCGCGCTGAAAGCAGTGAATGAGGACCAACATCCTCACCACTTTTACCTTGATTGGTCCATCTTAACCATCACCGGCACTTTAACCACCACGTTAACCATAACCACCACGTTCTACACCGTCGTATCAATGATCATATTCATTATGATTATTCGTATCAATAACCATCATTGTAGCCATCGCTACCTGAACTATGATCACCTCTTCAGCCATCTCCACCATACTAACAACCACCTTAGCCATCACCTTTAGAACCAGCTTAGCCATTATCATTGAATAAACCATCATCACCTTGATCATCAATGCCTGAATCATCACCACTTTAACAATAGCACTTAAATAATTATCATCACTTACACCAACATCATCATCATTATTATTGCACTGACAGACATGACTACTTACACACTACTTGGGAAATTATCTGTTCCTGTTCATGTCTACACCAGCATAGACATAAAGGTACGCAACCATTTGTCAACAAAAAACTTTCGCACGCAGAAATATACGTGCACTACCAAGAGAAATAGTTGTCAGTGTTTATAACCGGGTTTGGTGGTGTGATATAGTATTTTTAGAGGCAAGGATTGGCGGATCACACGTAGATTTGTGGAACTCCCTAAGCCGATGCTCCCCAAGATGAGCAAGCGATGACAGCATAGTGGAGAGTTTTGGGTGTCACCCACTTGTATGCGTGGATGTGTTTTTACCGGTACTTCCATTTCCTCCCACATGAAGCCAAATGGTATTTCATGCAACTGGTCAAATATCTCAATGCAGGAACATCGGGAAATAGTCTTCAAGCTCAATGAGACTTTTTGGAATCAAAATAAGGCATTACAGTTGCTATCGGTGGCACGTAACGATTACTAATATCAATGACCATAGCCGACATCCTGGCTTGATAAAATCGACGAACCAAGGCTTGATGCCTTCATGTTGGGCCTCAAGATTAAGACCATGATGCCTTGAATATGTGACACGAAGACAAACCATCATGCCTTGATGCGAGGCCAAGGCACACTCATCAATGAAGGAAAACAACATGACGTCCAATGTGTTTTTTGATTTCTAGTTGCACACAAGACTTTAAACTGCAATTTCTCTGTCATTTACAGTGGTGTAAAATTAGAGAAAGTATAACTTAAGGGTGATTTATACAGCTGCCCATATACATGTGTAGGATTGCTGGGATTGTAATTGTGTTACTTTGTGTCAGATTTTGCCATCAACCAGAGGGGTAGACGTGCACCCGGTGCTTAATTTGACCTGGAATGCTGTTCTGGGCATAAAAAAAACAAATCACAAAAAGTTATATTACTCTGATTATAATAATTTCAACTCGTAACGTGCCGCACAGTATTTGCCCACGTTCCAAGTGAGATAATGGCTCAGAAGGGCGACCCACCACAGCCAAGCAGCAAGGCAGCCGCGCAATGAACCGGCGCTACAAACAAATTTCCCAAGCTATGAAGTCGTCGATATAATGAAGGTGTTAACATGTGGGAGGAAACAGAAGCACGAGGAGAAAACCCATCCGTGCAAGGGGACAACATTCTATTCCATGCAGATGGAACGGGTGGAGTCCACATTTTCTGTACCGCCTTCTCACGGAAAGGTGGAATATGGCACGTGTACAGTTTCACAACATTTCAGACGCTGTCTCCCCGACAGACCTGGTCTTCACCTGAGGACGGCTGCTTGCGTTGTGGCCGAAACGTCGTGAGAATTATTTTATTATGTTTTATTTTTATTATTTTATTATTTCCCTTCTACGTGACTTTACCGAAAGAACCAAGAAGAATATTTGTGTGATCAACCAACCATTGCGTCCTTAGTGCTGGATTACAGGCGTGCGTGCACCACCAATCCTGCTCAGGAATCCTAAGGCTATAGGATACAATAATATAGATTATGGATAGGTATGTATTGTACTAATAGCCTTACCTCAATAATCCCTACTCCAAGCCAGCCTCGCAGCATTCTGGAAATATAATATTAAATTAATCTCTGTGTGTACCCATAATGCACTGGCAACAGGCCACCATTTCAAACATTGTGTTTATAATTAGGAGTTCCCAATTTCACTGCAGTTGTCAAGAATCTCTTTTCACATTCTTATTTTAAATAAATAATAACTAGCATATTTTGACTCTGTCAAGCCCATTATGTATATTTACACTCATTACAGACTTAAGACATTTATTACATTTGATAATTATGTTGTTCTGAAATCTTTTTTTCAAATACGTTTGACCACTTTTTATTTCTGCTTACAATGAAAATGTCACTTGTAAAAACATCGTTTAAGCAATAAGTATGACACTGCTTCTTGATACTAAACCAACATCAATTAACATCAATTAAGCTATGGCACTGGCTGCGTGTAGATGTTGCAATGCTTTTAATGTTTTGGTTGTCAAAACCACAACTTTATTCATCGAGATGACATTCCTCTGCTATTTGGATGACTTCTAGCATAACATTATCCTTGTTCTAAATGCACAGCGCAATTATAATAAGAAAATTTTCCTGCTTTATAAAAAATCTTCCCATTAAACACACCTGACAACCAAAACATTTTTGTTTGCAGATGTACAACACAATCGACATATACGGTATTCTGCTATAAATTATCACACATTTCCATCACGGTCAACGCCACTACTAGACAAAGCTAAGGTGCGCGCGATGAAGTGATGTGGGGCTAAGCTCATGACGAGTTTCATCACGATCACTCCACGTAAAATTTCATTTAAAAAACGAGAGAGACTACTGTCCCCGCAAATGTGCAGGAAGAAAAACCGAGTCTTTAGCACTTTTGTCTCCACAGATTTTGATCCAATCACAGAGCAGATGTTCGTCTATTCACAATACTGTACCTTCCCCTTGGTGCGAAACCATTTGCTGTATTTCCAATTCCCAGCGCTTTAGCTCCTAATTAATGACATGCGCAGGGAAGCCACGTATTACATTTTCGTGTAGGATTAGGGGTTTAGTGTTTGCAGCTCGGGTTTATTGTTCTTTTTTTAGAGATTATAGTGCAGTATTTTCGGTTATGCTTTGGCATTTCAGATTAGGGTTGAGTGTTAATAGTTATCGTTTGGTGTTATAGTGTAGGGTTATGTTTTAGGATGTACGGTTCGAAGTTGGCGTTCAGGGGTTAGAGTTCATGGTTCAAAGTTAGGGTTTAGAGTTCGGGGTGATGATTGAGGTTTCGGGGTGAGACTTGGGGGCCCGGGGCTAGTATTACCCAAGTCAGGTTTTATTACCACACGCGTGTGTGTGGGGTCAGTAGTCTCTGCCTTCAAAATAACGCATATCTGGAATGTGGAGAAGTTCACTCTTGACTCAAGGATACCACGACACAACGGTACGACTCCACTGAGGGAGGCGAGAGAGGCTGTGACAGCGTTGGGGTATCTCACAAAGCGTGCTTGTGTGTCCCGTGTAGCGTGCACGACACAATCAGTGTGGGTCACATCGACTCAGAGAGCAGTGTGCACCTTCCTACATCTGCAACCAATCTCAGTCACCTGTTAGCGTCACTAAAAACTACGGTGGCAGGTAATGACCAATCACACACTCGGCTAAAGCTTTTGTTCGTGGTCGAAAAGTCTCGGAACTTGTTAACCTGCAAACGGATTCCTTGTTTCTGGACTTGTTAACGTGCGATCTGATTTGACAGGACTAGAATTATTATTGAGATTCACTTCTCATCCCCCACCCTTCCCCACCCCACCATTATCGGGTAAATTGTCGAGATTTTAGGGGGGCGATCTTAGAACTATGATTATTTTTTTTGGGACTCAGTTATACAGTTTTGTTTGTGCTATTTTCCGAATTGACTTGCTCATAATTTGCTCCAAATAAAAGATAATGATATCAATTCATGAATTGAGATAAATCCGTGAATCAATTGTTACAACCCTATGAAAAAAAGCCTAGCCCATGAAAATCAAATGTTAAGAAGCCTAACCATTAAAACGAATCCTGTTGTACCATAACAAGGCCAACCTCGAGAAATGGAATTGGCTCTTCACGAGCCTATCCCTACAAAAAAACTGACAGCAGGTCAACAAGCCTCGGTCTATAAAAAAAAATGTAAAGAAGGAAAAAAACAAGGATTTTGACATTTTTAACGTAACACTGTCCATTGGATGATAACTGAGATTATAGGGGTGCACTGTTCAAACACCACACTGAACAGGCCGGAATTCAAGCCTAGTCACGTGACGAGCCACCGGGCTCGCTCCACCACTCTCGAGCTGAGCCACCCAACCCTTGGCCCTGCGATGGCAAAGACACAGAGAGAGAGACAGACGCAGACGCAGAGAGAGAGAGTGAGCGGTGGATCACTTCTGGATGTCGCACTGCAGAAGCAGCACGATGGATGGGTCGCTGCGAGCCGCCTCCTTGAACTCGTCGAGCGAGATCTGATCATCGTTGTTTTTGTCCATCTTGCTGAAGATGCGGTCGACACGCTGCTCGGGAGTGAGGCCATCCTCATTCATCTTCATCATGATCACCGTGCCCACCATCTTGTAGATGGCCTTCGGGGCGGGCGAGAGGATATAAAGGGCAAGAAGTGCACGTTGAAATTTGAAATGTAGACAAATAAGACTGACAATATTAAAACTGTGGCGTTTGGTCTTTGATTACAGGTGCCTATGGAGGATTCTATGGATTGCATGGATAGGGTGCGCCTTTTGGCGTCATCTGGTCCAACACCATGTGAGACTAGGCTCTAAGGAAAGCTGTCTCGGGTGTGGACCAATCAACTTCAAGGACAATGCACATACATTATCAGAGTTATGTTTTTTGTTTGCATTACGACTGCAGGTATTGTGGTCTATGCAAACATGACTCCTTGTAAAAAGGTGTCAGTTTTGTTGCCAGATAAAATGGTAAAAAAAAACAATGATCAACTCATAAGTTCTGAATAAATTGCAGCTGGAAAGTGTTGTACACATAATCAGTAAGCATGTGACGATGCACAAATTCACGTATTAAAAGTAATTTTCATATTTTCTGTGACAATCAGTTTACTTAAACCATCTCACCTCAGTGATCTGATACATATCCCAATGTTGATCTCACCTCACTGAACTAAACCACCTCACCTCCATACCATTTAAATGTATAAATAATCGAAATGCAACTGCATTTTAAGGCACTATACAAGAAGAAAGACGCATTCGAGTATTATGAGATGACGTGGTACATTTAAATGTTAAGGTGAAGTGATGAACTATCGAGTGAAGGGCATGGAGAAAAGTTGAATTCTATATTGGACAAGGCACATTTCATCTTCTCGGTTCTTTCGGTAAAGTCACGTAGAATGGAAATAATAAAATAATAAAAGAAAACATTAAATAATTCTCACGACGTTTCGGCCACAACGCAAGCAGCCGTCCTCAGGTGAAGAATAGGTCTGTCTAAAAGACAGAGTGTGAATGAGCTTTAAAACGAAATTTAAGGCACATTTCGATGGAATTTGCGAGTCATCTGAAAAGAGGATCAACACCTTAATCCTGGACTCAAACAAAGACGCGTGAGTGGAGCCATGTGGATAATCAGGAGAAGGGAGTTTCAGACTGCAGGGGCAACATCAGTGGAGAAGCAGCGATCTCCATTTGAGAAGAGGTCGACCGGGAGTTTCGACAATGACGTTCTCTCACGTCGGTCTCACCTCAGTGACGACATAACAATGGCCGTCTCACCTCGATGATCTCCAGCATCTCGCGGCGAGAGATGTGCCCGTCTCCGTCCAGGTCATACATGTTGAAGGCCCAGTTGAGCTTCTGCTCGAAGTTGCCGCGTGAGGTGATGCTGAGGGCGCAGATGAACTCCCGGAAGTCGATGGTGCCATCGCCGTTCTTGTCGAAGGTGCGGAACGCGTGCTGCGCGAACTTCGACGCATCTCCATAGGGGAAGAACTGGAATGATAGGAGGGCGAAGCGCAACACAGAAGGGTGATATTCTTAGGTTATCAACCACGCAAAAAAGACTTAATTACACTTTTTTGGACCATCTTATCTGACAGGCACTATTTTACTTTACTTTACCGAGTGTTAACATCCCCAGTTATTTTTAACAGTACTCTCTTCATTGTTCAGCCAGCATTGGTATAAACATGGCGATTTTCGTCCCTTTGTTCTATCATGTGTATCAGACCTCCCCTCCCCCTCTCTGTCCATTGTGTTGGCGTGTGCAGCAACCGCGTCCAAGCCGTCGCCCATTTTTTTGGCCCTCCCCCTCCCGCCCCCCTCCCTCCCGATACGTTCCATTCATTGGCTACCACATTCTGATGAGCTCCCCCCCCCTCTCCTCCCCCCTCCAAACTTGCTTATAAGGGATTACATCTTGAATCATTGCCTCACTTGATGCAGCTAATCTGGCTGTGACGGTCCCACCTGATGACGGAGACTTGTGTTGCCTCCGAAACGTCGTGATTTTTGTTTTTATTTTATTTTATTTTCATTAATTTTGATGTTTTACCTACGTGACTTTACCGAAAAAAACCTAAGAATATGATTCCTTGCAGTCACGAAAGCTTCAAATCTAGAACAGAAGGGTGAGATTACAATTAACTGTGCTTACATGGAGAGGTGCCATGGGTGGTACGGTACAGCACGTCATGAATCCAAAATGTTCATTTCAAAGGTGTCAGTTTTGTACCAGTTAAAAGGGTAAAAACCTACCATTATATTTTGCCACTGGTAAAATAGATCTCATAGTGTTCATTTCACCTTGTGTACATGCCCATGTACATCCATCCCCCTTTGTTGATCCAAATCTGAGTCTCACTAGAGGTGAGACTCACGCCACTAAGGAAAACAAACTCACCGTTTGAATACATATTTAATTACAGTCATACAAGCTGGACATGCCAGACTAATAATATTACTGTATAATAAATACATGGTGTGTTTTCTAATAAGCATGCCTCAGGCCACTTTGTTAAGCAACCTCATCATATTGTTTACATAATACAGACTGGGCTAGCCAGTACATAAAGCGAGCCTAATGTCATTGTTCAGCAACGAGCAATGACCAAGTTCATTTCAAGTTCAAGTTCATTTATTAGGTATAGCCCTGTGAGCCATTCGGCTCTTGAATCGGGTGCAACCGCAACAAACAAAAAACAAAAACATGAACAAAAAATATCTTAAAGTGAATATGTGACTAAGTGCAAACAGAAAATCCAAGAAAAGACAGCAAAATATTGCAGAAAAATCACCGTACACCAACGCTGTGTGCAAAAATCCCAGTGGGATGCAAGTCAAACAACAACAACCACAAGACAACTTAGATTAAGGCCATCAGTCTAACTCTGTACTACAACAAACAAACATGGCCAAACCAATACACTTTTCGAAATCACCAAATAAAGCCATGAAAGCAATGAAAAAGCAATCATAGGAACTGTGACAGAATTTCACAATAAATGGCATAAACAACATGTACTACCAAAACCCTGCAGCCATAGCTGGCTGCATGAGTCACTCCACAACAGCAGCAGGAGCATCAATCGGAGTATTATACATCAAGAAATATCCACTGCTGGATGAGGGCCTCCTTAAGCCTTTATTGTTTTATATTTATATCATTTTATTATTTCCCTTCTACGTGACTTTACCGAAAAAACCAAGAATATGAATCCCTGCAGTCACGAAAGCTTTAAATCAAAATTTGATTGACGATACTTCACTATGCTGGTCATTGCGAGTTGACGATGTGGAGGGGGGGTTATCTAGGACTGGCTCGGATATCACTCGCCACTGGTGTTAGCCGTAATTTGGAGTCTACCTCAGGCCATCAGGTTCATAATTCATAGAGATTAGCAGTCTCCTTGTCAAGAATAACCTAGATTTTTTTAAAAATACAGCATCACACAAAATTACAATGATAAACCAAAACAATAAATAAGATCACACTTAACAAAACGATAACTTAAGGTGAATGTGTGACATAAATCGAATAAATTGAAAGAGTTTGAACGAAAAGTGAAAATAAAGTGTTCAATAATCAGAGTCGAGCCGCTGCTCCTCCGAATTCGAGAGGAGCAGTTGAGGTGGTGCGAGCACCTGGCAGAGGTCGCAAACGGGTTTTGATTCCTTACCCGTACCCGTACCCGGCCGCACCAGGGTCGCAAATGGCGAAATGGGTACGGGTAGCCGTTCCCTACCCGTACCCTACCCGAAATGAGTGACAAACGGCTACTCACCAGTGACTCACGGCCTACCCGTACCCGGCCGCACCAGGGTCGCAAACGGCTACCCGTACCCGGGTAGGGTACGGGTATAGGGTACACGGTTGCGACCTCTGGCACCTGGTCAGGATGCCTCCGATAGACTCACCCTGGAACTCTTCCGGCCACATCCTACTGGGCAAATTCCCCAGGACCGGCCCAGGACACGCTGCTGGCGGGACGACGTCACTCGGATGGCCTGGGAATGTCTGGGAATTCCCCAGGAAGAGCTAGAGTCTGTCCCCAGGGAAAGGGAGGTCTGGACTGCCACTACTCAACATGCTGCCACCAGGACAAGCGGATTGAGAAACGAACAATAATCGTTCGCTTAAAAATAATGAAGGCTCTTGTAATGCCTTGTCATGTCATGGCACTATAGAAAGTATTATACTGGTAGGAACCTCCTGGTTACACCAGCCCACAGGGGATTATTTGTCCGTCGTGCAGGGAGGGGCTGGGTGGGGAGGGGAGGGTGGGGAGGGGAGGGGCTGGGTGAGGAGGGTGGGGAGGGGCTGGGTGGGGAGGGTGGGGCTGGGTGGTGGGTGGGAGGGGTGGGGCTGGGTGGGGTGGGGAGGGGCTAGGTGGGGAGGGTGGGGAGGGGCTGGGTGGGGGGTGGGAGGGGTGGGGCTGGGTGGGGAGGGGCTGGTCACCCCGTGGTGCCCTTATAAAACTCAACGTTTAACCTACTCACGCCGGCTTGTGCCCGCCCTCACAGTTGGGCATATTTGCGGAATACACCATGCCGCCGTTGACCCTGGCCATTGACCGAGCAACCCAACGTTCCTACCAGCTCCCTCCGCAGGAATGTGTTCATGTAGGAACAACGATGAATGTATCACCTTCCAAATTATAACGATGGTCTTGAATGGCTAGAAAGATGAAAATGTGCACATATGTCGTCTGGTTGAGCTCAACATAAATTTGAGGAAAACAAAAGTCAAGTATGAAAAGTTCGATGCACAAAAAATATATCTGTTGGAGGGACACAACTTGAAAATATGTCACGTTCTAATTTTTTTAAATTATGATTCGAATTTAACATGTGAAAAGAAAGCTCATGTGTATGAGATCGTGGCATCGTGAGGCAGCGGGAAGCAGAGGTGGCTTGGA
Organism: Lampetra fluviatilis; assembly: GCF_964198595.1. NCBI lineage: Eukaryota > Metazoa > Chordata > Hyperoartia > Petromyzontiformes > Petromyzontidae > Lampetra > Lampetra fluviatilis. The sequence continues at coordinate 6,324,496 of NC_136297.1, forward strand.
GAAGAGGCCTTCATCTAACATAGGGTAGGCTCAATCATTGCTTTACAAATATACAATTGTCATCTTTCGATTTAAAGCTTTCGTGACTGCAGGGATTCATATTCTTGGTTCTTTCGGTAAAGTCACGTAGAAGGGAAGTAATACAATAATAAAAAATAAAACATAATAAAATATTATATTATTATATTACTTTATTATATTATTTTATTTTATTATGTTTTATTTTTGTTATTTTATTACTTCCCTTCTACGTGACTTTACCGAAAGAACTAAGAAGACAATTGTCATCTTCAGTAGTTGACATGCCATGGAGTGTCACGTTAAAGCAGATAGGTGGGCGAAGCCCACGACGAGATTATCTAATATAATAATGTACATTAAAACACTGAGGTTAAAATGCATTACGCCAGCCATTAAGAGAGGTGTATTTTCTTTGTAAAGGAACTCATGAATCACAAAGTGCACAGGATTAACATAAACTCAGCATTGGTGTCAAATTAGCAAGGCACTTGTCACTCTGTAAAATGTAAAAATGGCAACACGATGTAGCATCTCGTTAAGCCAACATGTTAAATAAGTGTCATGTCAATTAGTAAAGTAGTACCAGAATACATATTTAATCAGTGGTACAAGTTGGCCAGCCCGATACGCGAGCCGTATGATATTTTATTAGGCAACTTCATCTGCTGATTATTTACAAAATACAAACTAGCAGGTCTAATGCAACGTGAACATTCGAACATGCATTTCATTACGGTAATACAAGCAGACCACCCCAAAAACATTATAAGAGCCTCATGCTGCTTCATGAAGCAACCTCATCATCGGAATAAATATTTCAATAATACAAGCTGAGCTAGCCAATGACCTTAAATTAGATTTTAATGCCACTTTGTTAAACAACCTTAAGGACAATCCATATTTTATTATCGTGTAAGAAGCTGTGCCAGTCCAATAAGCGAGGATTTTGCCACTTTATTAAGCAAACCTCATCATTTTATATACCAACCCAGCTTAAATATACGCTACAAGCCTGGGGCGTTTCATTCAGACGCTGTCTTCCCGACAGACCTGTTCTTCACCTGAGGACGGCTGCTTGCGTTGTGGCCGAAACGTCGTGAGAATTATTTTATTATGTTTTATTTTTATTATTTTATTATTTCCCTTCTACGTGACTTTACCGAAAGAATCAAGAAGAACAAACAAACCTCATCATCTGAATAAATCTGAGCTAGCCAGTCCGTTAAGTGAGAATCACAACACTTTGTGAAGTAACCTCGGCATGTAAATACTGTAACATATTCAATAACAATGAGGACAAGCTGTGGTAGCCCATTAAGCGAGCCTCGTACTACTTTATATACATTAAAAAAAACTAATTACGTAAAATGAATCCTAATACAAGCTGGGTTGGCAGGTCCATTAAGCAGGCAATTTATTAACCATTTAGTCATCGCGAATAAATATTGAAAGAATACAAAGCATGTCTTACTAGTCCGATAAGCAACCGTATTATATGAATGCGAGTACTGTACATAATTAACCAGAATAAAACAATCTGGACAAGCCAGACACTGAAGCGAGCCTCAAAGTCACGTTGTTAAGCAGCCTCAGGATCTGAATAGAGCACATTCATTTAAAATGGCACAAGCTGGGCTTTTTATTCCACGCAGAAAATATCATGCAATTTTGTTAAGCGGCCTCATCCTCTGAACACGTTGAGTTGGGCTTGTTTTTTCACTATGAGACCAGATGGTCCAACACCAATGGAGACTATAGGCTCTAAGAAAAGCTGTATCGGGTGTGGACCAATCAACTTCAAGGACAGTGCATATCATTATCATTATCAGAGTTGTTTATTTTTGTTTCCATTTTGACTGCTTGTGTTGTGGTTATTGCAAACATGATCCCTTGTATAAAGGTGTCAGTTTTTGTACCAGTTGAAAGGGTAAAAACCTATTACTTGTTTTTTTCAATTAAGTGAGCCTCCTGCCAAGTTATTCATCAACCTTTATATAAAAATTATTACAGAAACACAACCTGCCAGAGACAAAACATGTGCACATATAATCAGGGAACAAACATAAATCACAACCATCATATTGTGAATTAAGAAACGGAAATGGGCTTGGGCAGGATCCGTCACGATTCGGGAGGATGGCCGGTGAAAGAGACTACTAAGAGAATGGCAGCCAAAGAAGAGAATCCGCCAAAAAGGACAACCACCGCAGAGATGTAGGCATGAGACGGTCAGTTATGTGCAGGTGAAGGATGGTAGCAGCATGGACAGGCCTTCATCCAGCAGTGAATTGACAATGACTGATGGTGATGAACACAAACTGGACAAGCCATTCCAAATCATTACAATAACGCAGATGCACCTTCACGTAGAGCTGTTGAAACTCATTGAGGTTGAGGCGCCCGCTCGGACAGTCCTTCAGAAAGCCCTTATACCACTGCTTCAGCTCCTGCTCATTGAACTCCGTATTCTTCAGCAGGTCCTCCAGAACCTCGGGTGCCAGCTTGCTGTTGTGCTTGCCCATGGCTGCAACTGCACGCAACACAACAGCTGGGCATGGGCACATGGGCCAGACTCTGCTGCTGATAAGAGTCAGGGAACTTTCATCTGAAACATTTCCAGCGTTTGCCTGGCGTAAATAACAAATGCTGCTGGAAAATATTGCTCCGTAAGGGTAATAGGCTGATGGATAGAAAAAAATTGTATTTCATGTAAATAAAAAATATTTAGAATGGAATTCATGTCTGTTCATTATACACTCAACACGTTGATCATCGCAATGTCTTATAACATAAAAAAAATACGTAAGCTGACATTTCAGGCAATGGCTCTTCTTAAAAGCACAGAAAAACATGTACACTGTGGGACCCGAGGAAATGTGGTACATTTTAAGAAGGTTGACCATTTTGATGTTGATATGTGAGCAAATGTCTATCAGTAAACATTGATTATTATCAAACTATAATGTAGAAAGTTTAAAATCTATATGTATCATGGTGATTATAAACGATGAATAATCTACTATTGGATGAAGGGCTTCCCAAGGCATCACGATTCCTTCATGATCCTGCGATGCAACAATCCACATAGAATAACAACTAATATTTATACATTGCTTTGAATAGAAATACAAAATACCAATTCTAGATTTGAAGTTTTCGTGACTGCAAGGGTCCATACTTTTTTGTTTTTTTCGGTAAAGTCACGTAAAATAAAATAAAATTTAATTAAATCACGACGTTTCGGAGGCAACACAAGCTTCCGTCTTCAGGTGGAACCGTCACAGCAAAATTACCTCACTTCACTTGATACAATTACTGCATCACTTGATACAGCAAAATTACTTCACTTCATTTGATACAATTACTGCATCACTTGATACAGTAATCTTGCTGTGACGGTACCACCTGAAGACGGAAGCTTCCGTTGCCTCCGAAACGTCGTGATTTAATTTATTTTTATTTTATTTTTTACCTACGTGACTTAACCGGAAAAAAAACAAAGAATACAAAATACCATTTTGGAAATGTAATTGTATATGTATAAAACGCAAATATTTGTTACGCTTGTGATTCAGTTAATTTAAAACATGGTTGGTGCACCACGCACGAATCGCACACAATCTTTCTGGAGGAGTAGGAAATGACCAGCAGATGGCAGTACAGCAAGTTGGATTACAGAAGTTGATGGATGATGCAGATTTGCGAAATAAATCCCAAACCAGCTGAGCTGCGAGGTAGCCATGGTATTAACAAGTATACAAACATGGATTATTGAATTAATCTGTGCGGATCTTTGAGTGTGTTATCTCTTTACACATTTGCACTGGGTACTCCGGTTTCTTCTCCCACATGCAAAACACTCGTTAAAAAGGAACTGGTCAAACATTCCAATGCAGGACCCCCCCCTTGATAGATATTCTAGAAACTTAGTAAGGCTTCAGTGTATAAGTACAGAACACTGTAATTCATATTATTTTCTGACAGGTAGGAGTGGTGGTGGAATAGCGCACCTTTCACGGGTGTGATTTCCGGGTACGACTATGATCAGTGGATAGGGACATTTTAAACGGATTTCCTTAATCTCTGACAACTGTGTGACGCTGATATTAGAGTGCAGGTTTAACTCATAATCCCATCGTCCCTCCACAAAAAAAACTTTTTTTGTTGCATTTTGTGGAAAGTGATCGTGGTTGCTCTGCGGATGAAGGACTCTTCGTTATCAGTGGTGTAGCATGGTTGGCATGAGTACTGTTGAAAGAAAAGGTAATGGGACCCCTGTGTAATTCCCCCCTCCAGCCCGTGAGGCCCTGTGCAATGTGCACCACCTGTACACTCGATAGATCCATGGACTCGTGTAGAAACCCACAGACTGAAATAGTAACCTATAGGCGTGCACTCACATAAAGACCAACAGATTCACATAAAGACCCAGTGGCCTAGTGTGGTTGGCATGGGCCTGGTGCATGGAATGAATGGGGGGGGCCTTTCAAATTCCACTTCTTCATAACCCAGGGCCTGGGCCCGTCTGGCCCATGAGCCGCCGGTGCAATTGCACCGCCTGCACACTCCACCGTAATTCTACTCTTGGCATGGGAACGTGGAATTTCCACCCCCAACTGGTTTGCTCAGGGAGACACTGACATTTTTTTTTTAAACATGATTTCGGGGCATGACGCATAAGTATAATGGCTAGCGAGTGACGAGAGGCATGAGTTACATGTTGACGAGACATCTGATACACGTCGCCATGGTGATACTTTCGCTTCGTTGGTGATGAGGAAAATTATGACAAAAATCTGGCAAAAGTGAACGTTTCTCCAGTAACTCGTGAATCTATGACCAAATCACACTAAATACGCCCCGGCTCATCGGATCTCGGGTGTTAACCAGTGTTGAGCCACTATGAGATCTCTTTTACCAGTGGCAAAATCTAGTAGTAGGTTTTTACCCTTTTAAACTGGTACAAAACTGACACCTTTATTCAAGGCATCATGTTTGCAATAACCACAACACAAGTAGTCAAAAAAGCAAACAAAAAGAAGCAACTCTGATAATGATAATAATATGCACTGTCCTTAAAGTTGATTGGTCCACACCCGAGACGGCTTTCTTTAGAGCCTAGTCCCCATTGGTGTTGGATCAGATGACACCAGAAAGCGTACAACTCAAACACAGTGCAATATCAGAGTATTGAGAGCTCGGGGTAAGCATTTACACTTACTATGAGATCTCTTTTACCAGTGGCAAAATATAGTAGTAGGTTTTTACCCTTTTAAACTGGTACAAGTGTTGAGCCTGGTTAGTAACGGGGTGAGACTCGGGGCTTGCCATGTGTTGTAGGCATCACGCTGGGAAGTGTGCCCAGGAGATGGCAGTGTTTAGTTTTGCCCCCTCATCATTCGAGATGGGTATTCTCTTGGATCTGCCGTTTCCTCCTCATGTGAATCCACGCTGGTGAATGGATTTGGCCAAACATTCGAATCATATTCTTAGGTTTTTTCGATAAAGTCACGTAGGTAAAACATCAAAATTAATAAAAAATAAAATAAAATAAAAATCACGACGTTTCGGAGGCAACACAAGTCTCCGAAACGTCGTGATTTTTATTTTATTTTATTTTTTATTAATTTTGATGTTTTACCTACGTGACTTTACCGAAAAAAACCTAAGAATATGAATCCTTGCAGTCACGAAAGCTTCAAATCTAGAAACATCCGAATGTAGCAGAAAGCCCTCCCTGAGGCTCGGCGAGGTTTCACTAAGTAACTAATTGCCATTCACACTTTGAAATACTGTACACTTGAAATACATAAAAACACAAAGTATTAATAAATGTTTATTTTTAAACCCCAGCCCTTTGTGAATTCACAACTGGGGGAATGCCTTCCTCATTCCGTGTCGGTCGTAGGGGTTTTACTTGACCATACATCACCACGCTTATCGGTGTCTGACGGTGAAAGGGAGCCCAGGACAGGTTCAGACACCACTCACCACTGATGTTAACTGTGAACAGGAATCGCATATCCCCATGTGGATTGGCAGGAGAGGAATTCATGTAAAATCCATCAACATTATAACAGTTGAACACTCGAATTCATGTATTAAGCGGCGAAGACAAACACCCTAGTGCGGCATTTATCATAAATATGGATGGGGCTAGCGTTGTTTGCGAGCACCTATCAAAGCCGGCACGGCGCACACACACACAAACGTGTGTTGATCATGACTATTACTTTGAATAACAACCTGGTAAATGCTACAACGGGCAAATACAAGAGGTACCCCATGACCAACACGAGGCGGGGAGGCATTCTTCGAGCAGTGGGAAATAAAAATGAGTGTACATGAGCATTGTTTCAAATAGAAACTAGTAATCAAATAAATACTTGAGCGTTTAAGGTGGCGGAGAGCACAGAATGACGATATAAGCGGGTAAATGTGGCTCAGGTTGATGTGGATCGGCTGAGTTTTATCGGGTGACGAAGGGGTCAGATAGAGGATTTGGTCAAGGAGCGAATTAAATAAGCGGACAGTCCTTCGCACATCTTTCCGTCGACGTATAAAAACACACAAAGGCGTTTTTCTTTCTTTGTTTGTTCGATCCCATCAGACACACGCGGTCTTCCTCGTGAGGAGCACGTCATTTTGAGCGACGTTGATTCACCACAAGCAAACCTCTGGACCCGGTTTCGACATCTTACCGGCTCATCACAGCGTGTCAGACTCGCCTGAAACAGTGGCGGTGAATTCTATTAAACGTCCAATTTAACACGCGTAAAACAACATCGCTCCTTAGCGTCTCCGTGGCGAGAATAAGCGTTCGGAATAAATAAGCGGAACAATATCTGTGGGTTCTCCAAAGCCAAAAAAAAGCCAAAAATAAAAATAGAGAGAGATCAAAGTTATACATGTTTCTTACGTGGTAAAACAATGGTGAAAATAAACCGTCGGGGTATATGGCGGCAAAGCGATGGGATAAATGAAATGGGAAAGGATCGGATAAGTGATCGAATAAATAGGGGGGAAAGGAAGCGGGGCAAATGATCGGTTAAAGTGACGGCGTTAAGGAACCGGGTGAGTAAGCGAGGAGATGTTAATTAAGGTAGAGCAAGGGGTAAAACGATGGGGGTAGATTGCCGAGGTATTTGTTGGTAAATGATGAGGTAAACGGTGATGGTAAATGGTAAAATTAACGTGGGGAAATTGTGAATGAAATAAAGGACGAGCTAAATGGTCAACTACGAGGTAGATCGTGGAGTAAATTGTGGTTAATCGATGAGGTAAAATAGTCACGGTAAATGATGGTAAGTTACCAGGTCAATTATGTTGGCGCCGCTAAACGATGGGAGTAACGTGGCAATACACGACGGCGTGAAATACGAGGTGTGTGTGGGTCGTGAAATGTTGCGCTAAATTAAGAGATTAACGGTGGCAAATCATGAGGTAAATTGTGGGCGAGATGGTGGTAGATGGTGGTAAACGATGAGGTAAATGACGGTGTAAATGGTGGGTGAAGAGGGAGCCGGCAACGATTCCTACCTCCGATGTCGCTCAGCCTCGGAGACTCGCGGCGGCAGCGAGAGACAAATCGCGAACCCAGCGGCACGGGGGGCTGAAGCGCGTGCGCGAGTGTGCGTGGATGTGTATGTGTGTAGATGTGTATGTGTGTGTAGACGTGTGTGTGTGTGGATGTGTGTGTGTGTAGACGTGTGTGTATTAGATGGGTGTGTGTGTAGACGTGTGTGTGTGTGTAGACGTGTGTGTGTGTGTATGTGTGTATGTGTGTGTGTGTAGACGTGTGTATGTGTGTGTATGTGTGTGTAGATGTGTGTGTGTGTAGATGTGTGTGTATGTGTGTGTGTATGTGTGTGTGGATGTGTGTGTGTGTATGTAGATGTGTGTGTGTGTATGTATGTGTATATGTGTGTGTAGACGTGTGTGTGTGTGTAGATGTGTGTGTGTGTGTGTATGTAGATGTGTGTGTGTAGACGTGTGTGTATGTAGATGTGTGTGTGTGGATGTGTGTGTATGTGTATGTAGATGTGTGTGTGTGTGTGTGTATGTGTGTAAACGTGTGTGTGTGTGTATGTGTGTAGACGTGTGTGTGTGTATGTAGATGTGTGTGTAGACGTGTGTGTGTGTGTATGTAGATGTGTGTGGATGTGTGTAGATGTGTGTGTGTGTAGATGTGTGTGTGTAGACGTGTGTGTGTGTATGTGCGTGTGTGTGTATGTAGATGTGTGTGTAGGCGTGTGTGTGTGTATGTAGATGTGTGTGTAGACGTGTGTGTGTGTATATAGATGTGTGTGTGTATGTGTGTAGACGTGTGTGTGTGTGTATGTGTGTGTAGACGTGTGTGTGTATGTGTGTAGATGTGTGTGTAGACGTGTGTGTGTGTAGATGTGTGTGTATGTGTGTGTGTAGACGTGTGTGTATGTGTGTGTATGTAGATGTGTGTGTGTATGTAGATGTGTGTGTTTGTACGTGTGTGTGTATGTGTGTAGACGTGTGTGTGTATGTAGATGTGTGTGTGTACGTGTGTGTGTGTATGTATACGTGTGTGTGTAGACGTGTGTGTGTGTAGACGTGTGTGTAGACGTGTGTGTGTAGACGTGTGTGTGTGTGTATGTGTGTGTGTAGACGTGTGTGTGTGTATGTGTGTGTGTAGATGTGTATGTAGATGTGTGTGTAAACGTGTGTGTGTGTGGATGTAGATGTGTGTGTATGTGTGTAGACGTGTGTGTAGACGTGTGTGTGTGTAGATGTGTGTGTGTAGACGTGTGTGTGTGTGTAGACGTGTGTGTGTGTAGATGTGTGTGTGTATGTAGACGTGTGTGTGTGTATGTAGATGTGTGTGTGTAGATGTGTGCGTATGTAGATGTGTGTGTGTGTTTGTGTGTAGACGTGTGTGTATGTGTGTATGTGTGTGTGTATGTAGATGTGTGTGTGTAGATGTGTGTGTGTATGTAGATGTGTGTGTGTATGTAGATGTGTGTATGTAGACGTGTGTGTGTATGAAGATGTGTGTGTGTGTAGATGTGTGTGCATGTAGATGTATGTGTAGACGTGTGTGTGTATGTGTTTCGCAAGCGTAGAGAAGGGAGGGATTGACTGTGGCCGAGAAGACCTGAAGCTTCGTGTGGAGCGACAGACCAGGTAGCTTCCACACAGCGTTACGCAACCGATGAAAATATATTGCCGCTCGATTGATTCGGAGTGAGACCTCTGCTGTTAAACTGGAGCCGGTCATAAGCACACTGCCCAGGTATGGGAAACTCTCCACTCTCTCCACTACTGCCCCATCACCGATTGGGAGTTGTGGGGGTGGAGTGTCCGATGGTACAAAATACCCAGGCAGGTGCTTAGTTTTGGTGGGGCTGATGGTAAGGCCCCACCTCTTAGTGGCACGCTCCAGTCTCAGCAGCAGCGTCTCCAACCCTTCCTCTGAATGAGCAGCTATTACCAAATCATCGGCATACATAACATGGTTGACCAAGATCTGGGCAAAGTCCCATCGGTGAGCTCCTCCGGCAGGCAAGGCTGCGTTGGCTTGGTCATGTAGCCCGCATGCCCAGCCACCGCATGCCGAAACAGCTTTTGTTCGGCGGGATCGAGGGGGCTAAACGGGCGCGGCACGGGCTAGAGAAGAGATGGAGTGATGTGGTACAGGAGGACGTGGCGCTGAGTGGACTTGCCGATGACTGGTACCAGCGGTGTCAAGATCGGCCTCTGTGGAGGAGGCTTGTGAAGGACGCTACTTGGCAGTTGGAGGCAGTCGCCCTCCAACAACAACGGAGGGCGGAGGAGCGATGCTCACAACAACGAGCGGAGCGCCGGGTGACTAAAGCACAGCAAGTTGGCACAGTAGGGGGCACAGGTATTGCATCAGCCAGTCGTCTAAGTCAGTCCACCCGTGGCATTTGGGTCTGCCCCGTGACCTCCTGCAAGCTGGCGTTCGACACTTCACGTGGCCTCAAGGTGCACCTAGACTGGCATAAGCGTCGTGGTGACGTCACCGCTACTTATTGGCGAATAGCGGTTGTTGTGTGTGTTTGTGTAGACATATGTGTGTAGAGATGTGTGTGTGTGAAGCGGTAGTGTAGCGATTAGAGCACTGTGCTATGAATCTGGCGACCCCAGTTCGATGCCCGCTCACGGCTACTAACAACAGTGACGATTATCTGAACCGGTCCTGGGCCTCCCCTAGGTCGACTCAGCCTCAAATCAGTACTTGGTGCGATGTGTAAACATCGCCACTGGGGAAACAAAGGCGGCCGGGCGTGGTGCTGGCAAACCTCCTCCCCCCTCGTGTGCCGTGCTGGCCTTCATAGGTGCTCGCTAAAAGCACTTATCCTCACAGGCTGTTTAGGCTCTACAGGGGGATCTTTGTCTTACATATACAACACACACAGGGATACAAGTACAAACGCAGCTCACAAGACATACCACACAGTAAAGCAGGAACGTTGGCTCAAACTTGGCATGTGTATTGGGTACATACAGACTGTGCATACATACACACAACACTCCCAGTCCCACACACAAAATACGCACGCATACAAATTGCTCAATTGGAATGAAAAATAGAAGCCAATCGTGCCCTCATCCTGGCAGACTAATGCCCGTTCGCGGACCACTGTGCAGTAAGTCAGTTTGTCCCAACAGGGACAGCTGCCAGTGGGGGTGCCCTTTGAAACGTTTTGAAATTAGATGCAAATCGCCGTTAGATTGAGCGCGAACACAAACATCATCATTATATACACACATATATATATACAATACATAACACATATTATACAAAAACAACAACCGCCAGAAATTTCGATTTAAAGCTTTCGTGACTGCAGGGATTCATATTATTGGATTATTCGGTAAAGTCACGTAGAAGGGAAATAATAAAAGAATACAAATAAAACATAAAATTCTCACGACGTTTCGGCCACAACACAAGCAGCCGTCCTCAGGTGAAGAACAGAGCTGTCGGTAAGACAGCGTTCTAATGAATGAACGCTGTCATTGGGATGCTGTCTTTTATTTTTATTATTTTATTATTTCCCTTCTACGTGACTTTACCGAAAGATCCAGGAATAACAACTGCCAGGCTACGTTCACTTTCACACCACGTGAAGTGTCGAACGCCCGCTGGCAGGAGGTCACGGGACAGACCCAGGTGCCACGGGTCGACTGACTGAGATGACTGGCCGATGCACCACACAGATGCTGGACATACACATCATCCACACACATCACACGCATGCATGCATACATACAGATGCATCACGTTATACATACTGACAAAACACAGAAGAAGTCAGCGAATGTGGACACGATACACATCACACACAACTACAACAACAACTACAACAACAACTACAACAACAACGGCCATTGAACATCACGTGACGGCAACGGTCACCAAAACGCTAGTTGTGCCAGGCTATGTGCACTTTAAGGCCACGTGCAGTGTGGAAAGTTCACAGGTCACGGGACAGACTGAGTGAGATGACTGGCAAATGCACCTCCTGTGCTATTCAGTTATCGTACATCAAGGCCGTTGCCATCGAGTCAACATTGGAGGGGACCAAATCTTCAAGGGGGTCTGGGGGTCCCCCCCTCCCCCAGAAAAAAACATCTCAATTTGAAAACGAATTTCCTGCCTAAAATATTTAAAAATTCACTAACACATGAGATGGACTTTTTATTTATTTTTTTAAAATAATGTCTAATAGTGTATTGTATTAATTCTAGATTTGAAGCTTTCGTGACTGCAAGGATTCATACTCTTAGGGTTTTTCGGTAAAGTCACGTAGGTAAAAAATAAAATTAAAAGTTAATAAAAGTAATAATGGAAATAAAATAAAATAATAAATCACGACGTTTCGGAGGCAACAAGTCTCCGTCATCTGTCGAGAAGACTTTGTTCTCCACTTGAGGACGGCTGCTTGCGTTGTGGCCGAAACGTCGTGAGAATTATTTTATTATGTTTTATTTTTATTATTTTATTATTTCTATTCTACGTGACTTTACCGAAAGAACCAAGAAGATGTTACACACCAATCCAGGTTCTTATTTAAGGCTGAGTGGAGCGGTGTAAGGCCACCACTCCCCACAAACACACACATACTGAATATACACAGCATAATACACGCGGTGACCTTGCCTATAGCGGTAACGCGTTAGCCGCTTGTTGCAGAGATTCACGGTTCGAATCTAGTAGCCGCCCTGGTTATCACTGCGGGTGTAATAACCACAATAATACTATGCGCCGTCTGCTTTCCTTTACAGTGAACGTTACAGATCCAATGACGTCATTCGCAAGCGTATGCCATTGTGTTTCAGCGTCAGGATGCAGATTATGCAAATGTAAAAATTACCGACCAATTTCTCAATTGGGATTACATATATCAATCATTGCCCCCTACTGGCAGACATATGCCAGGTCATTTAAAATGAGACTCATACTGGTCTCTTTAGTTCTCACCTGGTTAAACAAAATAAATTGGAAAAAAATTACAATACATCACATTACACACACAGACACAAAACCACACTCGCAATATAAAAAGTGAAACATGCGTAGACAATACACCATATACCGATCATATTAGCACGGTTGGCTACTTATGGTGTAACATAAGTTCAACATACATACGTAACAGATACAAACCTATGCAGACTCATGCATAACACATGCGCAAGCACATCACTCATAGATACACATAATACATACACACTACGCACACCACCACATATACAATGCAACGAATAAATAAACAACAAAAAAAACACGCGCGGACACACAATACACAAATATAAAACACAAATATTCATGAGTTCTCTCCTGGGTAAACAAATCTCTTCTGGATAAACAAATCACAGGTTTCATTTGTTACCGCATTCTCACACTGTTGTCCCTATATTTTCAAGCTGCAGAGACAAGTGCATCTTATATAATCCGGTAAATTGTATATTTGCATACATTTACACAGACACGGGGCACAAAGTTTGAGGTTTTACTTAATACGGTATTAGAGGCGCTCTACATATACCTGAACGCTGTCACTTTCGATGCAGACATCATCCTCAATTCACGGCCGAAGCCATCGTCTCCTTACGCACGCGCCATGCCAGTTGTTTGACCATACTTCCCCAAGCTGGTCAGTGTGGGTTTGGGGAAGGACCTATTAAGATATTCCTCCCCACAGCCGCAAAGACAAAGATCCCCCGTATATCCTGAACAGACTGTTGGGGCAAGTGCTGTTAGCGAGTACCTATGAAGGCCTGGACGGGATACGCCCGTCCGCCTTTGTCTCCCCAGTGGCGATGTTTTTACGCATCGCACCAGGTACTCATTTGAGACTGAGTCGACCTAGGGGAGGCCCAAGACCGGTTCAGATAATCGTCACTTGGTGTTGGACGTGAGTGGGAATCGAACTCGGGTCGTCAGGTTCGTAGCGCAGCGCACTAACCACTACACCACAGCTCAACTACACACACACACACAGCCTACAACAATAATACACAGACACAAATGCACACGATATCATTCATATATTGTATACATTCACAATACAGGTCAAGGAATGACACCGCATGCTATACACAAAGACAAAGATCATCAAATGAGCCTGTTGTCTGAAAGTACACAATTTATGTATGTTGAACTTCTTTCGCACCGTACGTAGCCAACCGTGATAATCGTAGGTGCTGTTAGCGAGCACCTATTAAGTCCAGCACGGGTGGGTAGCCCACCGCCTTTGTCTCCCCAGTGTCGACGTTTACACACCACACCAGATACCACACAAGATACAGTACTGAGACCACCTAGGGCAGATAATCGTTACTGGCGTTGACCGTGAACAGGAATCGAACTGGGGTGGCCGGGTTCGATATTCGTCACGCAGCGGGCTTGGCACTGCACAACCGCTCCTCACTGCCCAATGCAATACTGTACAGTACATTGCTACACACACGCACAAAGACAAAAGACAGGCAAATAGTGGCTCGGTGCACGAACAAAAATTGCCCTTATCTCCGTAGAGACACCCAGCCCTCGGGCTTGAACCTAGAATATCAAAAGGTGCTGGATGGGCTCCCCGATTGCCCATCACCACCATGACCCCCCTTGAGAAAAGGCACCTGGTCGCCTGTGATAGCGGATAATTTTAATTTTCACTTTGTGAAAAACATTTTTGGAACATCGCATGATGCATTCAAAGAGCAAGCCTAATAAAGCAGCCTCTGAACAAGACGTGACATTTGAGGCAGGGCCGTTAAGCATGCCTGATAATCCCAAGTTAATCAAATATTTATAAGGTTTCCGTTCATGCTTCTTTCCATTTTTTTTACTGTTATTGATAAATTATATTTTGAACCCAGGTTTATGTTTTTGCACGTTGAAAATGCTAACTTCGGCGATGAGCATCATCGTCATTATAATCGGTCGTGGTCAATCCACTGCTGGCTGAACATCTCCCCAAGCCATCGAACATCACTCACAATCTTGCAATGTAATAATCCACCCAGCACGTGGACACGGGCCCGAATTCATTGCTCCGTCTCCTCGGTAGGTGAATTGCCGGGCGTGTTCCGCTCCTCGACTGCCATTCCATCATTATTCCTCAACGTGCAGTGACGTGTCCTGTCCAATTCGATTGCTTTTCTAGAGAGTTCGATGTCATTATCCTGGGTATGGTATCTTATCCACGTGACCCCCCCTTTTATGGGACCTCCTTTGCCATTTTTTCTGGCAACAAAACAGGTGTTAAGATGTTAAAACACCAAACTGAAACCTTTTACAAGGAATCATGTCTGCATTAACCACAGTGCTTGTGGTCATAATGCAAACAAAAAAACACACTGATAATATATGCATTGTCCTTGAAACTGATTGGTCCACACCAGAGACAGCTCGTCTCAAACATTCTCAGACATTTTCACGAGTCCCGGTTTTTTCCCATTATTCCCAGAATTCTTAAAAAATGTAAATTCCCTGCTAAACCATATTAGCGTTGTCATATGTATTACACCTTAGGTGTCTGAAATCCGTGTTGTACTTGACTGCACACCTATGCTCCTCATCTTAACCAACCCACACTGACCAGAATGATGCAGTGTTGCCAATAACCTTCACAACCTTCATGGCATGGTGAGGCCCTCATCCAGTAGTCAATTTATAAATGGCTACAAATGATGCTCAGTACTAAAAATGAGTCATTTAATATGCATGCACTTGTATGCATGTTGACCTTCTTTCACACTGTACGTAGCCAACCGTGTTAATTGGAGGTGCGGGGAAAGGACAACAAACTAAACACAAAAGGCAGTCGAAAGAAATTAGTTTTTCAATCTAACATCG
Organism: Lampetra fluviatilis; assembly: GCF_964198595.1. Lineage (NCBI taxonomy): Eukaryota > Metazoa > Chordata > Hyperoartia > Petromyzontiformes > Petromyzontidae > Lampetra > Lampetra fluviatilis. The sequence continues at coordinate 6,339,875 of NC_136297.1, forward strand.
GAAGGAAGAGCGTTCCAGACGGCCTCAGAAGCACATCTGAAAGCACGCGATGCAGTGGCCGTCTTTGTTCGATGACTAGCCAATAGCCGCTGCGAGGATGGCCGGAGTTCGCCTGATGGTTTATGCTCCTTGATGAGACCAGCAAGGTATTGTGGTTCCTTTGTGGGCAAGCAAGAGCTGCCTCAATGAGACTCAAACCCCTTCTTCAGGAAGCCCCTGCATTCGGGGGTGTTTGGCCAATTCCATTGAATGGGTATGTGTGACTTCGTGTGGATGGAAACCGAAGAAAACCCATCACACTTTTTAGATTTGAAGCTTTCGTTCGGTAAAGTCACGTAGGTAAAACATCCAAATTAATGAAAATAAAATAAAATAAAAACAAAAATCACGACGTTTCGGAGGCAACACAAGTCTCCGTCATCAGGTGGGACCGTCACAGCCGAATTAGCTGCATCAAGGTTTTATTTTCATTAATTTTGATGTTTTACCTACGTGACTTTACCGAAAAAACCTAAGAATACCATCACACTTTATCCGAGGGTGTGACACTCAGCACTGCCAGCTCCTGGTCATATCTCACAGCCCCACGCCAACAAACACCTGGTAAAGTCCAATCATACACTACCCAGGATGAAACCGGCTTCGCTTTCGAGATCCGATGAGAAACGCTCACGCACTCGGAGCGATGCATTTTTATGGAACGTTGCCCGCCACATTCATGCAGCAGGGTTCTGCATTAGGATATTTTCACAATTCCATTTGTGAGAGTTTTGCTTCGTACAGGACCTGCACAGAGTGGAGAGGGAGGGAGGGAGGGAGGCTGTCATCCAGCGGGGGTCTTGACAAAGGGCTGTACGGGTACACGCCTCAAGAGCCAGCGCCATTAATTAACTTGCGCTAATCAAACTGCGTGTGATGTTGCCTCCCTTGATCCATGAGCCAAGCAAATGACCAATGCATCCTACCTACAAAGGCAACAACAAAAACACCCGTATTGCCTTAAGATACTGCTGGGGCAAGTGCAGGTAGCGAGCACCTAATATTACCGGAAACGGTGCACGAGTGGGTGGGTGGCCAGAACCACACACGACCGCCTTTGTCTCCCCAGTGGCGATGTTTACTCACCGCACCAGGCACTCATTTGGGGCTGAGTCGACCGAGGAGAGGCCCGGGACCGGTTCAGATAATCATCACTGGTGATGACCGTGAACGGGAATCTAACTCGGGTGGCTGGGTTCACGCTAACCACTGCGCCACCACTCTCGCGCAACATGCAATCCGCAGGTGCCATGATGATTTCTCTTCAACACAACTATTTATTTCCTATTTCTCCCGGAGAATGACATGAATTTTCTGTGCCAGAAATTTGCCACGATCGTTGCCATAGCGACCGAAACACACCGCTGGGCCCTCTCGATTTTTTTTTAAAACTCACCCTTCCCTCCCCGCGCACCCCGCTCACTGCCACCCCGACTGCAATTTTCGCTGTCTCCCCCACCGTAATTGAAGATATTTTTTTTTTTGGAAATCAATGTCATTAAAATTTCGGAACCATTATTTCGTGTGTTTGTGTGTGCGTCCTTTCTTTCATCCACCGGTCCTCCGGACGTGCGAGAAAAACCGACCGCTCGTTGACCGACCCCGTTGTTGTGCACGCCGCGTGTCGTACTTATCGCACGCGCGCACACGCACGCGCCCGCGGTGTTGCCGTGCGCGTGATGCGCGCTCGAATTTACAATTCATCTTCGTGTGGAAATGGCGCTGCGACTGCTCTTGTTGTTGTTATTATTATTATAAATATTTTGGCGGCCGATAGCCAGAAGCGTCAGTGCGCGCGTGCCTCCCACCCGCCCAGCCTCCCCCAACCTCAACCCCCCGCCCCCCTGTCCCCCGCGCCAGTTTGCACGGTTCGATTCTCACAGCCGCCTGGTAAATTCTGCACACCGGACCGCGGATGCTAACCCTGTAGTGAGGCATATGCTAAATGCGCCACGGGGGGGGGGGGGGGGGGGGGTCGGGAGGGGGGGGTCAGCGCGTGGCAGTGTTGTGACGGTAAATGCGCCGCGCTGGGCATTTCTGGCGCACACAGAGCGACAAAGAGGCCCCCTTCTCGGAGCTCTCTTAGACTCCAGAGGAAACATTTTTATTTTTTTATTTTTGGCCAACTCGTCCACGGTGGCCAGGCCGTCTTGGAAAAACATGCGACCCACACTTTAACCCACCAAACGGGATCAGCCAATCGACCATCTAGTGGTGGGTACATCTATAATGCTGGGTGCAAAGAGGCGGCGGGGACATTTAATAAATTAACCCGTAAAAACAAAGTTTTTCACTCTAAATCCTTTATATGCGTGGCGGCTAGAGTCCTCTCGTCCTCTGGCTTGAGATGGCTGCCACCTATGGGTCAGATGATTGTCTGCCAGCATTAAGCAATTGGTAATTAAATATTTTAAACAAATTTCCCTAAACAGTGTAACATTTTTGAAATTTTTTTTCACCAAAATTAATTGTCACGCACAACGAGTCTGTGTGGAAAATGTCAGCTCGATTGGATCACGGGAAGTGGGTTAAAAAACGACCGAAAGATTTGCACGGTCGTACGCAAGCAAGCAAGCACGCAAGCACGCAAGCAAGCAAGCAAGCGAACTTAATATAAAGGATTTAAAAATATATTCGCCTGTGGAGGACGCGGGGATCGATCCCGCGACCTCTGGCATGGGAAGCGAGGGCGCTAACAACTGCGCTACTCCGCCACGGCCTGTGGAGGGGTTACGCTCTGGGCTCTTATACTGTGACGTTCAGCCAAAGCGATGAATGAGTTCTATTTGAATATATGTAAAATATTTTTTTTTTGCCTAAAAAGTGTAAAATTTTGGGAATTTTTTTTCACGAACATTAATTGTCTCGCACATCGAGTCTGTGTGGAAAATGTCAGCTCGATTGGATCACGGGAAGTGGGTTAAAAAACGACCGAAAGATTTGCACGGTCGTAAGCAAGCAAGCAAGCACGCAAGCACGCAAGCAAGCAAGCACGCAAGCAAGCAAGCAAGCATGCGAACTTAATATAAAGGATTAAAAAAAAAATACTCCGTAGTTTCACGTTCCGTACCGGGAGATTCTAACCGGTGAGCTCCGGATTGCAAGTCGAGTGAGCGAACTGTTGTTACACTTAAGACAGCTTCCTCACAAGTGTTGTATCCAGCGCTTTCGCGACCAATGTCATCCACGTTAAAGGTTTTGTAAATGTTGTGGGTTTTGCTCTCCAACACACCGGTGTGCTGAACGAGTAACGAATTTCCCACGTTCTGTCTACGTGACAACACTTGCTAATTGGCCGCGTCGGGTGGTGGCGGATTTAACCCCAATATAAAGCTTTATGATGGAGCCAGAGCTTAATCTGTCACTAAATATTTTCGCCGGGTCGCTGGGAGGCTGAGAGACTGGAGATGATGGCACGTGACTGGTAGTCACGTGCCACTGGACGTGATACCCTAGTCATTCCGCACGATGTGCATGGGTACCCAACAGGGTTAATTATTTTTGCGTTGAGCCAATATTGGCGGGGTGTTTTTTTCTTCTTCACCGAGTATCGCAGCACCTGAGCGCTAGACGGAGTGCCTGGCGGGGGGTGAAACCCCAATAACATGCTGGTGGGGTGGGGGTGTAACATTAAAATCCCACATCATATGCCTCAATACCCCTAGTAGGAGGGAGGGAGGGTGTATCTCAGCTCGATTCAAACAACAATCCTTTCCTGCGAGTCACCGAATCGGTGCAGATACAGGGTGATACTTTAAACACACTCCACCAAAAAATTAATCGTCAGCATCAGCCATGATCAATCAATCAATCCACTGCTAGATGTTTTCCCCAGCCTCCGCTCCTGTACCCCGCCACCATCTCCGTTGAATCCCTGCGAAGCGCCCAACGAAAAGAACTAGGCCAACATTTTAAACCCCAACGCCTCCACACGTCTCCCAGCAATCTCCAGCACAAACAACGTATTCGGCCGTTTGACGCCCTCTCCTGATAGGCACACTTCTCAACAGAGCCGCTCTGCGTTGCTTACGAAGTTCCCTCACCGGCTTAGGAGGAGGAGAAGAAGAAGAAGAGTAATTATAAATCAGTGGGACATCTATAGAAGGGATGTCCCTGTAGTTGTAAATAAAATAAAGTGACGGTATTTGTAGCCAAAGACCGGACGCGCCTGTTGGGAGCGCGTGGCGTGCGTGCACGCGCGCACGCGCTGGATCAATAATTAAAAGATACGAATCCACATGCGCCCCTAATTGGACCCCCAGACAGAATGCATCTGACTCATTATGGGGGCCTCACCTTCACCTCTCTCTCTCTCTCTCTCCATCCACAACAATGCATGCGTAGTAAGTCGCAGCGACAACCTGCGCATTACAATGCATGTACATACGAGGTGGCCGGATAAGTCAATGGATTCATAATGGCCGTGTCAGATCACCGAGGCAACAAGGTTCGCTGCTGGCTTTTGGTTTGAATGCTGGCAGCCGGTCCATGTGCCTGTGATTAAACTGGGTGACGTGTTTGATCATCTGAGTCCACACACCGATCACTCAAGGTCAAGAGGTTGCCATCACCAGTGCCGCTGATGTCACCACAAGGTTCCGTGTTTACTGGGTTGTCGATAAAATCAACAAGACAATGTAACGTCCGCTGTTTAATGGTCTATTCGTCGGGTCCCTTTGAAATATATGGTCGCCAAACATTCTGGCTCCCGAAGGCTGGAAACCCCATATAAGCCACGCCCACAACGAAGCAGCTAATTGTCAATGACGTCACCAAGCCCCGCCCGTCAATTCCCATCTAGCGACACACACAAAAACGGAGGTGAAGATTATTTTTTCTACGAACAATTTTTGTGTTTTCTGATTAGTCGAGCAATGGAACCAATAATAGGTAGAGTGGTCAATGACTTAAATCAGAGGGCCCAGCTCTACTCTAAACGAATCGACTCTGATAGCACGATGTCAACAATTGCAGAGGTTTGATCAAATATAAAACCAGAAAAAATATCGACTACTCGTGTTTGCAGCACGGAATCACGATTACAGATGCAAACGAAGCCAACGAATAAAGTAAACACGATAAATAAAAAAAACACGCAACTTAAAATTTAACTGCGTTTGCTTTGAAGACGTCGACAAAAAATACTGAAAAAGGCCATAAATAAGAAAACAAATCAACAAATAACATCGTAAATTAATAAAGTTCATTTTAAAATATTAATGCTCAAATGTTTAGTCTGAAGGAGAAAAATACCAAAGCAGGAACAAAATAAAACATTCATGAATTGAAGTCAAACCCAATTGTATAAAATTCAACGAATTGCTACTTGTTTTCAATGTCAATGCGAATTGTAAAAGGCATACATTGTGAGGGATGGAGTGGTGGTGCTAGTGGTTATCGCACTGCTCTATTAACCCTGTGACTCGAGTTAAATTCCCGGCCACGGCTCACATCAGAAGGAACACAAGACTACAATGGTTTACTACACAGTCCATCGCTTGGGTTGCATGGCCACATTCACACTCCTGTGGCTTGTCATTTAAATGTTCAATGTATAAAGGAGATGTGCGCATTGGCCTGTTGATGTTCTGATGTGGTTGATAGATACAACACCGGTGTCTTCCTAGAGGAATGTCAAAACCGGGGGGTATGTAGAACTTCTTTCGTACCATACGTAGTCAACCGTGCTAATTAGAGGTGTGATGAGAGTGTTTATTCGGGAGGTCCGCGTTGTCCCACTCTGTTCGCCAGCAGCGTTCTTCGGGCCTTGCATGGACTCGGCAAGGTACATTGTTGAGGTCTTGCTTGATGCCAATTCCTGCTCAGGATCCTCCAAATGGACCAGCACCACCACCGTTCATTAGCGAGAACGTGCCAGTGTGTATCCAAACGTTACAAGTCCATGTCTGAAATGTAAACACTGGCCCACGACTATAACGGTTAATGTCGATGGCTGTTCGAATGTGGTAGTTATGGTTACCCGTGCCATGTGGTCGCCATATTGAATGCATCTCCCGATGCGAGGACATCATCATCATCATCATCACAGCTGCCCTCTTCTCTCATGCCACAGGCTACCAGTCAATTATCGCGTGGACTATATGATCCTGATGCTGACCTACAAGGCTCTCAATGGGTTAGCCTCGCAATATTTTCAGGAACAGATCCGTGTTTACTCTCCAACGAGGTCCCTGAGATATTCGGAACGCCTTCTTAGTAACTCGAGGTCAAGGCTCTGTTCCTATGGTAATGTGACTTTTGCCACTGCGCAGTTCCCAAACTATGGACGCAGTGTTCTTCACTAATTTTCAGAGGGGGGGGAGGGGGGGGGGGGCACTTTCGCCGATAAGACATCATCAAGTGTGAGGGCCGCCACACAACCCCCTTATAGGGCCGCACAAAATGGCTACCAGAGGCCGCCATTAGCCAAAGGGCCTTGCAATGAAGAACACTGCTGTGGACCAATGCTTTACCTTTTCTCAAAAGAGAATCAGAGTCGTCGGAGCTACTGTAGTTAATGCCTGTCTTGAAAACTCGCCTGTTTAAACTGAGACTTTATCCCTGAATTGTTCTGGTCGTTTACACTGCAGGTTCGGTTTAGTGCCTGCTTTCCATACACGGTGGCATATTGGGATCTACGGATGAAATGCGCCTTACAAGCTTTAAAGTATTATTATTCACTTTTAAGTAAAAACAAAATGTTCATTAAATGAATAGAAATGCGGAAAGTCATTAAAAATGTTGTCTTACTTTTAGTTGTTTAGAAAAATGTTATTTAATTATATTCTCGTAATACAAAAAAGTTAATTCAATGCGAATTTATACAATTATATTAAATTAATCACCTTGTCAGTTTTAATCCGCGATTTATTTTACAAGAGGGAATTTTAATTGATATTTAGTTGTATGCTAATTTGTGTTTTCTTTTTCACATAAAGTGTGGGGGAATTCGTTTTGTTAACGGCAAAATCTTTACACAACCTCTGCCTAAATACCCACATGGTTCGCAAGTCTCTCGTGGTAAAGAAACACTCATCGTCTCGATGTTCCCTTCCATACATGTGGGCACGTCCAGCTCTGTAAATCCACTGCTGGACGAAGGGTCTACCCTTTCTCTGAATTTCAAATCGAGAAAAAAATTTTCAAATCAATTTGACTGCAAAGAGCCAAACTGCTGGTGGCTATGCCGGTGGCCTGTAATCATTCAGCACTGTAGAAACAGCGAGAGTTGGTGGTTCAAACAAATGATGCGAAACTCCTTTCCCATTGGGCATCGAGAAGGAGTCATACCCTCGTTTTCTCAACAGAATGCGGTATAGATCAAATGTGGACTCCACCTGTTCCATTTGTACGGGACGGAGCGTTGCCCTGTTGCAAGCTTCGGTTTTCTTCGGATGCTCCGGTTTTCTCCCATATCAGTGTAACACGTAGGCTTTCGCGACCAACATCATCCATAATACAGGTTTGTTGGGTTAGATGTTGACCGATAACATCTCAATATATATAGGACCGCAGAGCTTGGGAAATTGCTGATAGCCTCCCCGCTTCTTTGTGGTTCCACCTCGCGTCTCCGAGTCATTCAGGTCGCCTAATGAAAAAGAGCTATATAACTCAGTGGGACTGACTTAGTAAAATTGCAAAAAATTGTGAAATAGTAAAAAAATTGTTTAAATGTGAGTGAATACTGTGCGGCGGTGGTGCATTACAAGCTGAAATTATGTATATTTTTATTTATAAAGGAACAAAAACTGTATACAAATATATATACACACACACATTGATACAAAATAAATGCACATTGATGTCTCAGAGAAACGTGTGCAACCAACCCCATCCCCCACTCACGCACACACGCACGCGACAAAGACAAAGACCCGTCATATAGCCATACGGACTGTCGGGATAGGTGCTGTTACCGAGCACATATAAAGACCGGCACAGCAGACAAAGAGTTGGGCCAGGACCACACCCGACTGCCTTTGTCTTTCCAGTGCTGATATTTACACACCACACCGTGTCACATTTGAGGCCGATTTGACCTTGGTGAAGTCCAGTACCAGATACCGGATATATTTGCCAATGACGTTTGCCGACGGCGGGGATCGAACGCAGGTCGCCGGGTTCCTTGCACAGTGCACTAACCACTACGTTCCCGCATACACACACACACGCGCCGCGCGCACACACACACACGCGCGCGCGCACATACACACACGCGCGCACACACACGCGCGCGCGCACACACACACACACACGCGCGCGCGCACATACACACACACGCGCGCGCACACACACACACACGCGCGCGCGCGCGCACATACACACACACGCGCGCGCGCGCGCACATACACACACACGCGCGCGCACACACACGCACAATTTTCCCAGCTATTTTGGGGATGTGGAAGCGTTTTTGCGGTTGCCGTGGTGACGGGCTAACGGGCGTGCGTCAGTCGGACCGGAACGCGCGTGGCAGCACGGGCAGTCAGTCGCCCCCCACTGCGCCACCCACTTCCCCTCGAGGGCCACATTTGCATCCCACCTCATTTCCAAATATCACAGCTCTGGGAGTTCTTCAAGGCTCAACTATAAATCCCCTCCCACACTCCGAACCCAGCTCTCAGAACCTCAAGTCTCAAGCCCAGCTCTCCCTAACCCTCCCTCCCACGGAACCAGCTCTGTAAGCCTCGAGTCTTTATGTCTCAAACCCGAACGCTAATCCCAGCTCTCTCTCTCTCTACCTTTTTAACTCGGGTCTCATAGTCGTAAAATATCCGAGCCAGGTTTTTGCCGATCTCAAATCTCCCACCTGACTCCTAGATGGATGCAATTGATGCTAAATTTCAGAGACTGAAATCGGCCACAGAACGTACTCACCAAACCCAGGACACAAAAGCTTGAGTCTCTCACCCACCTTTCTCTCAATTCTTAGTTAACAGGAACTGAGGTCTACCACCAGACTCTATCATGGACCTCAAGTTTCAGAGGATGACATCTTGCACCCATCCATCCCTCTCACCAATAGCAGCTCAAAGCCCTTGTTAATTGCAAGAAGTTACTTGACATAATTTCAGAACTTGTTCTGGGATAGCCATTTCCCGCACGCCGTCCTGTAATACAACTCGAACTGTCACTCCATCTCGCGAGACGACGCCAATGTAATAACACAGGTGACAAAATTCGATGAAAAGTAAAAAAACGAAGGTTAAATTATAATTATTTTCGAGCACCCAGAATTGAAACTCCAAATTCCAGCGGCACTGGCTCACTTATTTGATCCGACACGGGCATCATCCTCATCTCCCTGCGCTCGGGTACACGGACACCACGGTGAACGAACAAACGAACGAACGGATGAATCTTCTTGGTTCTTTCGGTAAAGTCACGTAGAAGGGAAATAATACAAATAAAACATAATCAAATTATTCTCACGACGTTTCGGCCACAACGCAAGAAGCCGTCCTCAGGTGATCTTCGTTTTTTTTACTTTTCCTCGATTTTCGTCACCTGTGTTTTTACATTGGCGTCGTCTCGCGAGATGGAGTGATAGTTCGTGTTGTATTACAGGACGGCGTGCGGGAAATGGCTATCCCAGAACAAGTTCTGCCACAACGCAAGCAGCCGTCCTCAGGTGAAGAGAACGGCTGCTTGCGTTGTGGCCGAAACGTCGTGAGAATTATTTTATTATGTTTTATTATTTTATTATTTCCCTTCTACGTGACTTTACCGAAAGAACCAAGAAGATGAATCCCTGCAGTCACGAAAGCTTATAATCGAGAATTATTATATTATGTTTTATTTTTATTATTTTATTATTTCCCTTCTACGTGACTTTACCGAAAGAACCAAGAAGACGAATCCCTGCAGTCACGAAAGCTAATAATCGAGAATTATTATATTATGTTTTATTTTTATTATTTTATTATTTCCCTTCTACGTGACTTTACCGAAAGAACCAATAAGACGAATCCCTGCAGTCACGAAAGCTTATAATCGAGAATTATTATATTATGTTTTATTTTTTTATTTTATTATTTCCCTTCTACGTGACCAAGAAGACGAATCCCTGCAGTCACGAAAGCTTATAATCGAGAATTATTATATTATGTTTTATTTTTTTTATTTTATTATTTCCCTTCTACGTGACCAAGAAGATGAATCCCTGCAGTCACGAAAGCTTTAAATCGGAACGGATGAATGTAGCATCGCGAGCAGACCTGCCACTGCATTTACAGGCCGTGCACATATCGAAATGTGCTTGTCGTTGAATTGAACGCAGACAGATTGAGCGAGATACGCCGCGAACACGCTGGGCTTTATCGTCGTATATACGGCGAGTGAGTACAATAAGGCGTGCGGGCTACGGCACGGAGGGTAAGCGCGCGGTAATTGTGACCGAGCTGCGTATCAGATTGTACCTGGCACGTGCATCTGCGATCATTTAAGCCTGCAGCCGGGGCAAGGCAACTTGCGCTTTGTTGCACAAATGACAGCGTTTAAAAAAAAAACACGCGCGTTATTAGCGTGGGAGTAAAGGGTTTGAACCGCGTTGCTGCAGCTACCCCGCTGCGGTAAGGGACGATGAGCAACATTGGACTTGCAATCCAGAGGTGGCTGGCTCAAATTCGATCTCAACCGTGTAGGCGAGTAAGCAACCACCGTTACAGTCGATCGTCGGTGTCGTATGCCTTGGACGTAAAGTGGTGGTGGGGGGGGTTACTCGACCACTGTGGAAAAGTAGGCCAAGAATTCTCTCAAGTGGGGATTTGTTTTAGAGCTCCTCGAAGGGGGGGGGGGGGGCGTTTTCCACCAACAGTAACGTATATTCCAAGAGCGGGTAATTGTTTAAAAATGTGGTATCTTTGCACCGCAATGGGCGGCTATCGCGAATGACAACGTGCAGAAGACAGACAGCGCGTAGTATTCGTACGGTCAATACGCACCGCGGCGATAACCAGGGCGGGCGTGGCTGGATTCGAACCGCGAAATCTATGCAACGGTGGCTGTATCATCACTGCCATCACCCGTGTCCGTCTCATCATCGTGTTACCCATAATTGCCCGATGATGCTGGATGCAATTACCAGAGAAACGTCGTGCTACTTAAAAATTGGAAATGTTGTGGTTTCACGCTTCAACACACCGGTGGGCTAAAGCAGTGAACTATTTGTCTTTTGTCAACGTGACACTTTTTTACTGATTGGCCGTGTCGGGTGGTGGAGGGTTACGACACATTTATAAATAACGCGATCTAAACCCAAAAAACGTTGATTATAAATAATATTGGTCGCGACAGCCTACGTGTTAAACTGATCGTGTTACCGCTCGGTCGTGTCACGACACACAGAGCACTTGTATACATCTTCAACGGTGTGTGCTTTGAACAAACTGTTTGGGGATGCTGCTGCGTTGGCAGCGGTGCAAGAACACAGTTAAAACAACTCAACATTCGTCAAGAACACCGTGGCCTTAAATGACAAAAAATATATAAATAGGCGACGTTTCAGGCAATGGCCCTTCTCTGCTATGGAGCAGGACTGCTGACCAAAACGTCGCATATTACACTGGTCTACAGCCAACATGCTTCCGAAATAAATGTAGTCCAAGTTGACTAATTCTGGGTCACTGAGAATGAAAATGATGCATAAAATTGTTGTTTGGTTCTAGTTTTCAAGATATGCTACTGGGTCAGTATATACGACCCTTGACTTGAGAATGGTGGAAAATAAGTGAGTTATAAAGGAAAGGGATCTCAATTTAAACCAGAAATTACGAAAATACATCTCCTATGAATAAATCTACGACTGGGTTTGGACAGTACTTGCTTTCTGAGCAAAAACAATGAATGATGCAATCTGAACCTGTTATTGCATCATACATTATATGAATTGCATCATGTTATTCCTAGAAGTCATGGATGATGCAATCATAACTAGGCTTGCATCCCTCTGCTGAACAAATTGCCCTATATCGGCTCTAGAAATCATACAGTGTCGTGCTCTCTTATTTGTCAGTGTTTGATTTTGCAAAGGGACACATTTCTGTTTAGCCAAAGTGAGCAGAGATGCCTCGTACTTGTGTGAACAAAGTAGATAACTTCTGCTATGTTTGTGGTGAAGTGACTTTTGCATCACAAAAGTGCAGTATAACTACTATGGTTAAGAAAGCCTATCACCTTTATTTTGGCTGCAAAATTGGAGATCAGGACAAGATGTGGGGCCCACACATATGCTGCAACACTTGTGCAACAAATCTTCGCCAGTGGTTGAACAGGAAAAGTAAACTACACTATGGGAACCTCATTTGCCAGTAAAAATATGATAATTATATTTTTAGGTTTTTTCGGTAAAGTCACGTAGGTAAAACATTAATCTCTCATTTACTTGATACAGCTGTCGTGGCTGTGACGGTTCCACCTGAAGACGGAAGCTTGTGTTGCCTCCGACACGTCGTGATTTTTATTTTATTTTACTTTTATTAATTTTAATGTTTTACCTACGTGACTTTACCGATAAAACCTAAGAATATGAATCCTTGCAGTCACGAAAGCTTCAAATCTAGAATATGATAATTGGTTGTTTACTCTTCTATTTGGCAACAAAACTGACACCTTTTTACAAGGAGTCATGTTTTCATAGACCGCAATACCTGCAGTCATAATACAAACAAAAAACATCACTCTGATAATGTGCACTGTCCTTGAAGTTGATTGGTCCACACCCGAGACAGCTTTTGGCGTCATCTGGTCCAACCCATATGAGACTAGGCTCTAAGGAAAGCTGTCTCGGGTGTGGATCAATCAACTTTAAGGACAGTGCACATTATCAGAGTTATGTCTTTTGTTTGTATTATGACTGCAGGTATTGCGGTCTATGCAAACATGACTCCTTGTAAAAAGGTGTCAGTTTTGTTGCCAGATAGAAGGGTAAAAAACCAATTATCAGGAAAAGTAAATATATGCCTTTTGCAGTGGCAATGAGTTCGAGAGCCAACAGATCATATCAGCAATTGTTACTTCTGCATGGCGCCTCCAGTTAGGAAAGGTATGTCAAAGAAGGAAAAGTGGACTGTGCATTATCCAAACATTTCATCAGCCATACTCCCAGTACCCCACGGAGTAGGACTGCCGGTTCCTGATGCACCAGAATCATTCTCACTTGAGTCAGACGAGGAAGAGGATGAAACTTACCATCAAGGTCACGTGACCCAGATTTTCTCCCATCCTCCTCTTCTGAACCACACCTCATAACACAAGGTGAACTGAAAGACCTTGTCAGGGATTTGGAACTACCCAAGAGTAAGTAAGAGCTATTGGGCTCCAGACTGCAGCAGTGAAATCTCCTGGCAGGTGATGTTAGGGTTTCCATGTTCCGGGACCGTCAAAAGGATTTTGTCCCGATCTTCTTCATGGAAGGTGATCTTGTAGCCTGCAACAACATCGATTTTGTGATGGTAGCCCTCAACATCGTTCATGATCCAGATGAGTGGAGACTGTTCATTGATTTATCGATGATGAGTCTTAAAGCTGTTCTGCTGCATAATGGAAATGTTTTGCCATCAATTCCAGTTGGTTATGCAGTCCATATGAAGGAAACCTATGACAACATTGGACAACTTTTGATGTGCATAAACTATGACCAACATCAGTGGCAGCTTTGTGGCGATTTGAAGGTTGTTGCTCTCTTGCTTGGTCTGCAGACTGGATACACAAAGTACTGCTGTTCTCTCTGCGAATGGGATAGTCGTGCGAGAGATTCCCACTACATCAAGATAGATTGGCCACTCCGACAGTCATTGGAGCCTGGGAGGAAAAGTGTTCAGCATCCACCACTTGTTGAATCAAGAAAGAGTTTGTTACCACCCTTACACATCAAGCTGGGGCTGATGAAGAACTTTGTCAAAGCCACGGACAAAACACAAGCAGCTTGCAAGCACCTCCGTGGAAAACTTCCAAGGTTAAGTGAAGCTAAGATAAAGGAAGGTGTCTTTGCTGGTCCTCAGATTCGTGAACTTCTTCGAGATGATGCATTTGACGGTGCGCTGCGTGGCAAGGAAAGGACGGCATGGAACGCCTTACAGTTAATGGCAATTCATTTTCTCGGAAACAACAACACCTCCTCAAGGCATACCAAAGACTTGGTTGCAAAATGTCACTCACGATAACATTTTTGCACTCTCATCTAGATGTTTTCTCACCGAACTGCGGAGTAGTGAGCGACGAGCATGGTGAGCGATGTCACCAGGACATTGCGACAATGTAGCAACGCTATCAGGGCAAATGGAGCCCATCAATGCTTGAAGATGATTGCTCGACAGTGACAAGAGCTGTTCCATTTAATGAATACAAGAGACAAGCCAAGACGCGCCGAGTAAACACTGAATATAAGGACTAAACTATGTACATAATAGTTTGTTGCCTTTTGTTTAATAATAATAATACAAATTATAGCCCTTTTGCTGATTTTTAAAAGTGTTACATGAACAGGACAGGCGACATGTTATCGTGTAAAGCAACCATAAACACATGAAAAGACCTAGGTTTACCATTTATTAGTCAAACTCGACTATCTACACAATATACATAGACGTAACATGTAAAAACTTAAATATCATGGGAACAGTAGCCGATCAGTTGTTTTAATTGTCATATTTGAATTCAGCACATCAAAAATCCATAATCAACAGCGCATTTCATCTCTAAAGCAGACGACGTCTAGAAAAGTGTAGACCAGTGTTATACGATGATTATTGACGAATGTGTTGAGTTTGTTGGGGGGCATTGTAAGTGTATTGGCTCGTCCAGTTTGTGTGATTAGATGCTGTATATCAGGGCGTTATAATCCTTTAAAACAAGGTCAGTCGAGGCATTCTGGCCTAACACAATGAAAGGGCTTATTGGATATGCGTGTGGCCACTGCTCAATATGCGGATGATAAGAGACAGTGGTGAAATATGCCATTGATGCTAATGATGATGTATCACTCGTAATCATTAATAAATGATGACGATGATGATGGTAATTCATTTATTATATAATCTTTTTTTTGTGAGATGGACACAGTTGATGGCAGTGATGATACAGTCACAGTTTATGATTATGCGGCATGGTGACGATGCAGCCACTTGTGATGATTTAGCTACTGGGTAGTGATGATGATGCTGCAGCCACTGGTGATGATGATGATGATGCAGCCACTGGTGATGATGATGATGATGCCACTGGTGATGATGATGATGCCACTGGTGATGATGATGCAGCCACTGGTGATGATGATGATGCCACTGGTGATGATGATGATGATGTCACTGGTGATGATGATGATGATGATGCTACTGGTGATGATGATGATGCCACTGGTGATGATGATGATGATGCTGCAGCCACTGGTGATGATGATGATGCAGCCACTGGTGATGATGATGATGATGCCACTGGTGATGATGATGATGATGCCACTGGTGATGATGATGATGCAGCCACTGGTGATGATGATGATGCCACTGGTGATGATGATGATGATGTCACTGGTGATGATGATGATGATGCTACTGGTGATGATGATGATGCCACTGGTGATGATGATGATGATGATGTCACTGGTGATGATGATGATGATGCTACTGGTGATGATGATGATGCCACTGGTGATGATGATGATGATGTCACTGGTGATGATGATGATGATGCTACTGGTGATGATGATGATGCTGCAGCCACTGGTGATGATGATGATGCAGCCACTGGTGGTGATGATGGTGATGCAGCCACTGGTGATGATGATGATCACGAAGATGTATCCACTAATGATGATGAATGGGGAAGGTCCAGTGGAGGCGTGCGCATTCAATCAAGATCTCAAAGAGCTGGGCAAGTTGTGAAAGTGCTGTCCCATAAATTTTCATTCTGTAAAAAAAAAAACAGGGGCATCCCGATGAAATGTAGCTTTTAAATCGTAAGCTCATTGGAGTCCCATTGTAAAAGGACGGAAAATCTGGAATAATGCCTCTTACGCACTGCTACTGTGAGTCTCGCAATCACGTTTAAACAGGAGGCAGATGGCGTTACAAAAGGCCTCGAAAATAATGACCGTCAATTAAAATGGTAATGAATTGGCGAGCGCTCGAGGGAATCGTGTCAGCGGGAGCAACACCGAGGCAGCGCTGCTGAGAATCGGGTGGAAATCTCTATCAGACATACGCTCGGCGGTGTTTATACATAAATGTTCGTTTGTCTTTGTCATTTGCGTGGTTCAGGAGGATGTGGAGCTGAGTGGATTTGCAGATGACTGGTACCAGCGGTGTGTCAAGACCGGCTTCTATGGAGGAGGCTTGTGAAGGGCGCTGCTGGGCATTTGGAGACAGTCGCCCTCCAATCGAGGCGGAGGGTAGAGGGGCGAAGCTTTTGAGCGAAGCGTCGGACGGATAAAACTCGGCAATGTGGCACGGTAGGGAGCACAGTGGTACATCGGCCAGTCATCTCAGTTAGTCAACCCATGGCACCTAGCTCTGTTCCGTGACCTCCTCCCACCGGGCCTGCGATAATTGCCTCGAAGTGCACCCAGCCTGGAACAAGCACTGTAGTGACGTAACCGCCACCTGGTGGCGAATGGCGGTTGTTGTTGTTGTGTGTGGTTCGTTCTATGATCTCGGCCCTGTCACGAATGTTACGTCGATTGTGTCTCCTTCTTCGTGTTGAGTCATGGACTCGGCGAGATGGACAGGCTCCAATATCCGCTGCATGCCGCCGGTGTTCGCCGTGACCAGAAATCGAGCGACCAAGATCTTAAATCGACGCGTGTGCCACCGCACCGTTCCATCTTCAAATGTCGTATAGACATAACTAACACATCTGTACAATACCGATGTATTAATACTGGTAGGAACCTCCTGGTTCCACCAGCCCACAGGGGATTATTGTGTTCGTTCGTCCGTCGTGATTCCAAAAATAGGAGGGGTGGGGCTGGGTGGAGAGGATGGGGAGGGGCTGGGTGGGGAGGGTGTGGAGGGGCTGGGTGGGGAGGGTGGGGCTGGGTGGGGAGGGGCTGGGTGGGGAGGGTGGGGCTGGTTGGGGAGGGGAGGGTGGGGAGGGGCTGGGTGGGGAGGGTGGGGCTGGGTGGGGAGGGGAGGGTGGGGAGGGGCTGGGTGGGGAGTGTGGGGAGGGGCTGGGTGAGGAGTGTGGGGAGGGACTAGGTAGGGAGGGTGGGGAGGGGCTGGGTGGGGAGGGTGGGGCTGGGTGGGGCGTGGGAGGGTGGAGCTGGGTGGGGAGGGACTGGTCACCCCGTGGTGCACTTATAAAACTCAACGTTTAACCTACTCACGCCGACTGCTGCCCGCCCTCACAGTCGGCCATATTTGCGGAATACACCACGCCGCCGTTGACCCTGGCCATTGACCGAGCAACCCAACGTTCCTACCAGCTCCCTCCGCAGGAGGAATGTGTTAACCAGTTCCAGTTGTCAAGGACTTCCCCTAACGATGGAGTTAACCGTCGCCTGGAATCGAATTCGGGTGTCCCGGTTCGTAAGTGAATTGTGCTTCCACTGTGCAGTCACATCAGTCATTAAAATCGGACGTGCGATGAGCCCTTAAAATGTTAGTTACATTATGGAGATCAACAATGGAATATTATTTTTTTACTAGAAATCACCGGGAATGGAATGTTGACGACAGCGAGTGTGAACACGCATTCCTGCACCACGCATTCCAGGAAGAACGCCATGCTACAACATCATTCCGTGCATTTCTGTCAACATAGACAATGTACAACATTGCGCAGGCCCTTTGCCAATCGGCTGATGGATGGAGTACGGAAATTATGCCGTGGCTGTCAATTGGGGAGGGGGGGTGGGTTGATTTAATCATTCTTCACCACGTCGGTCAGTGGGAGTTGGCTAAAGGGGTGAGGGGAAGTCGGAAAGGACCGGTATTACTAATCTATTATTAATTTAAACTAAACCATTTTTTATTTTTCGATTTAAAGCTTTCGTGACTGCATGGATTCATCTTGGAAATAATAAAATAATACAAATAAAACATAATGAAATAATTCTCACGACGTTTCGACCACAACGCAAGCAGCCGTCCTCAGGTGGAGAACAGGTCTGTCGAGAAGACAGAGCTAAGGCCTACGGAGCTATAGAGCTATTTTCCAGAAGCGAACTGCCCACAAATGATAGCTCAACGAAGTCGCTTATCATCGCGTGGACGTTTATAGCAACCAAATACAGTACTCTAAACGTACGCCGATTTTAAATGTGGAAGTAAGCACGTAGATTGCATGGGAAAGCTACAATGACATGCATTGTCTTGAGTTGGTGCACAACTATTACCAGTCTTAGGGTTTTTTCGTTAAAGTCACGTAGTTAAAAAGATAAGAAAAATTTAATAATAAATGATTTATTTTCATTTATTCTTTTATTTTATTATAATAATAAATTATCTGTTTTCATTAATTACTTTAATATTTTTCTTATTTGTCCCCTACGCGACTTTACCAACCTAAGAGTATGAATCCTTGCAGTCACGAAAGCTTCAAATCTAGAACTATTACTAGAACAATCTTTTCGTGTTTAGTTTGTTGTCCTTCACCCCCGCACTTCCGATGAGTACGGTTTGCGACGTACGGTGCGAAAGAAGTTCAACATACATATATATACACACACACATCAGACAAAAAACCAGGGTTTTTAATGCCCTGGGAAGCCTTCAGAGATGTTTCCAGGACAACAGCTGCCTCAACAAGAGGGCGATCCTAAGAAAATCAGGACAGGTGGCAACTCTCCATCGAGCAGGGTGATTGATGATGATGCTGCTGCTGCTGCTGCTCCAAACAATGGTGATAGTGGGATCGTGTCGGGCAGATGAGGCCGGAGCAACAGGACATTACTGGACATCCTTTTCACAGGTTGAGTCACAAACCGTACCTCTCCATAACAAAGGCTCACCCTCTTAAGCCTCACCTTACCATATGAATAAAAAGTGTGCTGTACTTGGCCCTTCCACCCTCTCCAACCATTATATAAACGGAGTGGTAGCTCCTGCAATCTCTCATTTACTTGATACAGCTGTCGTGGCTGTGACGGTTCCACCTGAAGACGGAAGCTTGTGTTGCCTCCGAAACGTCGTGATTTTTATTTTATTTTACTTTTATTAATTTTAATGTTTTACCTACGTGACTTTACCGAAAAAAACCTAAGAATATCTGTAGAACGACTTGACGTGTGTGAACGATTGCTGTATAGCTCGTCTGATTCTTCCCAGTGTAAATACATATTCAGATTCTGACTTTGCTGTTGTCACAGCAGAGACCGCCGTCAATTTTATCCCCAAAAAATCCAGACGCCAAATTCCCCTTCCGCTGGTACCCGAACGCCTCGCTCATTAGCGGTTGCCGGGCAACCGGGAGACGACGTCCACGTGACGCCCACCCCGCCCCCTGGATCAGAGCCCCCCCCCCCTCGTTCAAAGCCCCCCCCCCCCTCGTTCAGAGCCCCCCCCTCGTTCAGAGCCTCCCCCCCCCTCGTTCTGAGCCTCCCCCCCTCGTTCAGAGCCCCCCCCCTCGTTCAGAGCCCCCCCCCCCTCGTTCTGAGCCCCCCCCTCGTTCTGAGCCCCCCCCCCCCCTCGTTCAGAGCCCCCCCCCCTCGTTCAGAGCCTCCCCCCCCCTCGTTCAGAGCCTCCCCCCCCCGTTCAGAGCCTCCCCCCCCCTCGTTCAGAGCCTCCCCCCCTCGTTCAGAGCCCCCCCCCTCGTTCTGAGCCCCCCCCCCCTCGTTCAGAGCCTCCCCCCCCTCGTTCAGAGCCCCCCCTCGTTCAGAGCCTCCCCCCCCCTCTTCTGAGCCCCCCCACCCCTCGTTCAGAGCCCCCCCCCCCTCGTTCAGAGCCTCCCCCCCCTCGTTCAGAGCCTCCCCCCCCTCGTTCAGAGCCCCCCCCCCCCCGTTCAGAGCCTCCCCCCCCCCTCTCGTTGAAAGCCTCCCCCCCTCGTTCAGCCCCCCCCCCCGCCTTCCCTCAACAGTTGGATCACGTGACCCATTCGTGCACGCGCACGGGTTAATTAGTATGCAAATGAGATGGCGCAAGCCGGCTTTTGCAGATGGTTAATGAATGGGCGGGGAATGCATGGGGCGTGCACTTGTACACACACGTGTGTGCGTGTGCTCGTTTTTGTCCGATGGTGGTAGAGTGTTGAGCAGCGCTTAGCACGGCCAATATCGGTGACGAATATCTAAACCGGTCCCGGGCCTCCCCTAGGTCGACTCAGCCTCAAATGAGTACCTGGTGCGGTGTGTAAACATCGCCGGGCGTGGTGTTGGTCACCCACCCCCTCGTGTGTCGTGCCGGCCTTCGTGAGATTTCTCGCTTACAGCACTTGCCCCACCAGTTTGTCGTGGCTATATGGGGGGGGGTTCTTTGTGTTATAGTGTACAGAACATGTACGTTGCGGTGCATACAACGTGCATGCCCTCATACATCCACCATATGCATGTGCGTTTACTGAGTGTCCATGTTGCATGGTGCGCGTCTATGTGTATGTACACATTTAATTAAGAACCAAATGTTCACACGTTCGTGTACGCATTTAACAGGGAATCTACATTAAAGTGCAGCAGTGTTAAGTCAATCAACTGCCGGTTTTGCAGGTCACTTGACCATCTACTCAATCACGCCGGTCAATGCGGCTTGCTGAAAGCGGCAGAGAGTCTGAGTACTGTACAACAATGCTGAATGATGCGTTGCCCTCTGCTCCCCACAACGCCTATAACACCTGGTTTATTCATTGGGGGGTAGGTGAGGGAGTCGCCAATCCAACCACTATCCAGTCTAAAACCTGCTTAGCTTCCCAGATCTGACAATATCGGATGCATTGCGGGTGGTAATTGATTGCAGAACAGCACAGGCTCTTCTGCAGTTAATTAAACCCAATTATGGAGTAATTTTAATTTCTCTGCCCTTTATATAACCAGGTGAGAGGCCGAAACCCCAAGAGACGGCTCTCAATATACCTGCTTCTAAACTAAAGGTCTCATTGTAATGCGCGGTCAGCTGCCTGGATGTCCTTGCTTGGTGTACTTGCATTGAACATCCCAATCGTATTTATATTATTTTATATTTATAGAGCGCTTTAGCTCAAGGCGCTTTACAGAGTTTAAAAGCGGTAAAAAAATATATATATAGAGAGAGAGAGAGTGATTAGATGGCAGGGACGTGGAAGGGCCGATTAATGAGTGACCGTAACAGAAGGCACATCGGGCTCACGAAAGGGCAGGGTAGATGACGGCAAAGAGTGGAGGGGTGAGTGGAGGGAATGATATTACCGATGTTGAGATATTACCAGAAAATTACTAATTTGGGGTTACACATGGGAAAACGAGTCCTGACACTCAGTGAGGCTTTTCTGAGTAAACAAGCATAATATTATTATTATTCTAAACCTCTTCTCTTGTCACATGCCCTATCCTGTATCTCCTTACACTGCATCCTCCCATCTCGGTCTCCCTCTATGCTCTGCACCGGTGGCATCTTCACAGCACTTCTATTTTTGGGTCTTTGTGTCAGTCGATGAGTTTCTGCGTGAGACTGTGGGTCCCTGCAGCAGTACATGGGTCTCTGGGTGAGTCTGTAGATCTCTTTGTTAGTCGACAAAATTGCTGTATCATCTTGATGCAGCAAATCTGGCTGTGACGGTCCCACCTGATGACGGAGACTTGTGTTGCCTCCGAAACGTCGTGATTTTTATTTTATTTTTTATTCATTTTAATTTCATTTTTTACCTACGTGACTTTACCGAAAGAACTAAGAGTATAAATTCCTTGCAGTCACGAAAGCTTCAAATCTAGAATTAAGGTTATTGGGATTGATGGATCACGGCGGGATGGGAGTGTGAGACCCCATGGGCTGTGCTGTGCAAGATTTGTCTTCCAAGCAACGCTTGTCCATCTCTTCTTTATGTCCCATCTATCTCACACCTAGTCTCTGTTCTGGAAACGTCTCTCTCAGATTTATCATGAATACATCTATTTCATATCACATCTCAATCTCGTCCGAATACACCTTTATCCTTTACCCAGGAGCCAAATAACATGTGCAGATTACAGACATTGAATGTGCTTCGGATCTTCAAATATATGCTAGAAACATCCCCCAAAGCACACCGGTGCCTTCTAATTTCCATCTTAGCGACAACAATGACACACACACACACTGTCGGTATGTTGCGTTATTCTCTCCGACAATTCCCAGTCGTGGTTGGTGGATGTTTAGTTTTTATTAGGCTCTGTCTTATATATATATCTCTCTGAGACTCTGAGCCCCTGAGGCCCTTAGCTCTAGTGACAAGTGCCTCTGCATCTTGACAAGGGCAGCAGCCTTTCGAAAATTAATTGCGGTGGATGTGGCCATGGAATACAATATTCCGACCTTACGCTCAGCCTTTCAATTATTCATTCGTTCGGATATTTCATTTATTTTCTGTTGAGATTAACATTGTTTCCCTTAAGTAACCCTCACTATGCTGGCCCAATCTCGGCTGACGGGGGGGGGGGGAGAATGCGCCGCGAGTTAACGGTCCCGATCTCTCCTCTCTCTCTCGCCTCGTGTTCATCCCCCGGAGGCCGTGTTAATGGAAGGGGTGGGCAAACCAATTGGAGAAACTCATCGGGCAGAAGCGCGCGTGCAGACAGAACGCGTTGCAAGTGGTTTCTAGGCGGTGCCAAACTGTCCTCCCCCTCCCCCCCCCCCGACAGTGGTACGGGATGTCCTACCCGGCCACATGAGAGCCCTCTGAGATACTGATGATTCCTAATCAAGGCGAATCCCGGTATACCGTCGTCTTGTTGTCCTGCTTCCTGTTGTTAATACAAAGTTGCAAGTTTTATCTCCTTGGAGTTGACGGTCGAAAGCTAGCCTGCCAGTTGGCCACGTTTACTCAAATGCATTTTCATGGTGACATAAGACGGGATGGCCACAATTGCAGTTCTTCAGGAACTGCTGGTGGATTTTGCATAATACTAAAAAGGCCGAGTGCTTTTTGTACGCGCTTTTGTGTGCTGTTTTTTTTTATCACGTCTCTCCGTAGCACATGTGCATTCATTCCGCGTACACGCACAGCTTTTTTGTCAATCCACTGCTGGATGTTGGTCTTCCTCCGTACACGGCGGCGTGGGGTTGGTTGCAGGCGTACAACGCGGGAGCATAGAAGCACAGTAATGTACAACAAATGACAGTATTGTGCTCCACTGCCCTCTACCGTCCACCGTGTAACCCTGCTAACGAATGCAATGTTCTTCTTGGTTCTTTCGGTAAAGTCACGTAGAATGGAAATAATAAAATAATAAAAATAAAACTTAATAAAATAATTCTCACGACGTTTCGGCCACAACGCAAGCAGCCGTCCTCAGGTGGAGAGCAGGTCTGTCGAGAAGACAGACGTCGTGAGAATTATTTTATTATGTTTTATTTTTATTATTTCCATTCTACGTGACTTTACCGAAAGAACCAAGAAGATGAATCCCTGCAGTCACGCAATCTTTAAATCGAATTGAATGTTGGGGTCTATGGCAGGTCAACCCCATAAGAGAACTAAACAGGCAGAAGTCCTGTTTAGCTTCCGAGATCCGATGAGCGAGGGTGCATTCTGGGGGGTTTCTTCACCGCCTGCATCCATGCGTACACTCAATATATATACACAAGCGTGAGAGCACCATAGTGCATGATGCTGTATGGGGCCGTCCATAAATGACGTCACGCGATTTGGGACGATTTTTGACCCCCCCCCCCCTCGTCACACGGCATCACAAAAAGTCAGACCCCCCCCCCTTAAATATGACGTCACAAAGCTCTGCTCCCCCCCCCCCCCCAAACATATTTCCATTTTGAAAATAAAACATGCTTCAAATCGCTTTAAACTATTGTCATTGTAGTGCGTATTTAATGTGGCGCTGCTCTCTGATGTCGTAGGAGTGTTGTTATAACAACTCTATATTTATTTAAAGTTGCGCATTTTGATGTGACGTCACATTTCTCAACCCCCCCCCCCTCGTCACACATTGTTACAATTGTCTGAACCCCCCCTAGGTGCGTGACGTCATTTATGGACGGCCACTATACACGCACCTAATACGCAGAGGCCGTTGTGAGCAACTGATATAAACTATAACGATGTCCTACATGGGCTAGAAAGTTGTTATTTGGCTCAAATATAGCCAGGTCTGTGGTTAGTCACGAGTGCAGTACTATTTCTCGTAGAAACGCTCAAGAAGACGGTAAAACAGGTGTCGGCGACACTTCAGATGCGCAGGGGTAAAAGTAAGAATCCATTGAGCCTGGACTTGAACTGGGACGAGGGAGCCGACGGCACGGGTAGCTGGTGATCATAATGCAGTTACAGACTCATTCTAGATTTGAAGCTTTCGTGACTGCAAGGATTCATACTCTTAGTTTTTTCGGTAAAGTCACGTCGGTAAAAAATGAAATAAAAATTAATTTAAAAAAAATGAAATATCGATTTAAAGCTTTCGTGACTGCATGGATTCATCTTCTTGGTTCTTTCGGTAAAGTCACGTAGAAGGGAAGTAATAAAATAAGAAAAATAAATTATTTTATTATTTTATTTTATTATGTTTTATTTTTATTATTTTATTACTTCCCTTCTACGTGACTTTACCGAAAGAACCAAGAAGAAAAATAAAATAATGATTTCATTTTTTACCTACGTGACTTTACCGAAAAAACTAAGAGTATAGTTACAGACTCGGCAGGCCCAGACTCGCGGTGTGCGCGTGTTCTCTCGTCTCATTCTACACTCACACAGACGCGTACGCGCGCGGGTCTTCTTCACGCTAATGGGGGTGGCGGGGATTGTAGTCAAACGGTAGGTCAGCAGACACTCCGGCTGCAACGTCTCGGCGTCTTTAGCCGCGGCACTGATGTGCGAGGCATCTCGATAAAAAGGCACCCCGTGTCTCCAATAGAACTCATTGCCTCGACGACCCGCAGAGGTCCTGCGTCAATGTCGAGTCGTCGTCTCTCACGGCGTCTCGTTAATGTCCCCCACACACACTTCGCGTGCGTTGTGTTTTCTTCCCCCCCCCCCCCCCGCTTGAACTACGAGCACCGACATTCGATGGCCAATTTGTGATTTCACTACCGCGAGTCTCGCCATCCGGGAGGTAGGCATGTGCCTGAGCGGGCTCTTAATGTACCTTTCTTCATTACTGACAACTTGCAGCTCAGCACACGGCAGATGCCTGCGCAGCGCGACTCACGACCTCCTCTTGATACCAAGATCCAGGATGGTCATCGTGTCTATGCGCCGCTTCTCGGTGGCAGCCCCAACATTCTGGAACGATATCCCTCTGCACATTCGCAGCATCACCTCAATCGCCTCCTTCAAGAGAGACTTAAAAACTCACCTCTACCATCACGCTTTTGAGCGACTCTGAGCTCGGCTCCGCGCCTGAGTTGCGGCCGCTACGTCTGCAAATTTGCGCGCGTTACAAATTGAACTATTATTATTATTAATGTAAGCGCTGTTAAATTCGTGTAAATCAATCGTTTGACACGCTTTCGCGTAACAATATCATCCATAAGAGGGTTTTTTTGGGGGGTTAGATCGTGTAAATATATAAATGTGTCGTTAAAACTCGCCACCACAGGGACACAGCCAACTAGTAAAGGTTCATTTTCTTGGTTCTTTCGGTAAAGTCACGTAGAATGTAAAAAATAAAATAATAAAAATAAAACATAATACAATTATTTAAGAAGATAAATCCCTGCAGTCACGAAAGCTTTAAATCGAAATTTAGTAAGGGTTGTCACGTAAACAGAACGTGGCCAATTCGTCACTAGTACAGCACCACCGGTGTGTTGGAAAATCAAGCCACAACATTTACAATGTGAGTACGACGTTTCGCCTGATGAAGCTAGTTGTAATTACTGGCGAAACGTCGTACTCATATTGTAAATGTTGTGGCTTGGCTCTCCACCACACCGGTTAGTGCTGTACTAGTATACTGCACTATACACTACACTGTACACTACACTATACACTACACTATACACTACACACTAGTGCTGTACTAGTGACGAATTGGCCACGTTCTGTTTACGTGACAACCCTTACTAGACGGGTTTTCACGACACATTTATATATTTACGCGATCTAACCAAAAAAAAAACCCCTGTTATGGATAAGTCAATCGTCATTGGCCACGGTCTATCCGTTGCAGAATGAAGGCCTCCATCCATCGGTGGATGAAGGCATCCCAGATACCGCCAACTGCCGCCGTTCTGCGATGTAGCAATCCATCAAGCACACCTGCACCACAAGATCATTTCATCGCTCCCATCTCCGAGCATTTCAAACATTCGTTTGACCGCTCCACTGTCGCCACCAGTAAACGCACAGAGGCGAGAACAGATTGGGGGGGTGAGTACGAGCGTGGAGGAGGAGGAGGGGGGACTGGGATGGCAACTGAAATTGATTTGGGTGCCGCCTGTAAGCCATAAACATCACTGTGTACCCTGTCGCATAAAGGTCAGCGTCAGAATGCATCAACATTATTCACGACACGCAAACGTGCACACGGGAATTCAATTCCTGGCCTGGTGTGTGCAGCCATTTGGGGTGGCGGTGGTCATGAGCATATGCTGCTGCCCATTCTTATCTCCCATAAGGAAATTGGGTCTTGGATAAATGTTACGCAGTGACGTACTATTTAGCCCACATAATTCTTCTGGGAGCCCTCTTCTGCCCCGTATAATCATATGAATATTCCACAGTGCTGCCCTGTTTACTAATCCCACAATTGCTAGCCAGTGCAGTTAAAGTGTACAATCAAAAACATCCTAGCCAGTACAGCTGTTTTAAAATCCCAGAATTCCGAGCCAGTGCAGCTGTTTTCATTCCTCACTGATGCTGCTACCACGGTGCTTTTGTATGTGGCAGTGCATCTGTGTTTACGAGCGCAGCTCATTTGTCAAATCACATCTGGCTGGAGTGTGTATGGCAGGATATGTATATAACTCGACATGCCTGCGGTCTGGAAGGTCACCCACTAACGTTACACACTCGGCAATATTTCTTTTTCTTGCATCACGCAATGCAATTCTGCGTCCACCGCCCTTGGACAATAAGTGCATTTTTTTTCCACTGCTGGATGAAGGCCTCCCCAATTCATTGGGGAAGCGTGACTTTACTTCACCACGTTGCTCAGTGCGTGGCTTTGATCAAGACCCTGACGCCGGTATATTTGGAGTTTGCGTGTTCTCCCTGTGGTGGCGTGGATTTTTCTCCGTGTCATCCGGTTTTTCCCTCTACATTTAGAAACATTAGTTTTGAGTAGATAGCTGCTATACATTTCCACGTAAGCCACTCCGTTTAGACATTATTTGTGGCCATGTCGCTTCTGAAAACGAGCTATATATACCTGGTAAAATAATTTTTATTTATTAATTGAAATTTTTTTACCTACGTAACTTTACCCGAAAAAACCTAAGAATAAAAATAAATATAGTTTAGTTGTTTAGTTTGTGCCCAGATTATACTCAGGTTGACCCCCGTTCTACCGAGTCAGTCAGGCACATAGTTGGCACACGGCTCGTACACGGCTCGTACACAGTTGCCAAAGTACTCGACACAGTTCGCGTAGTTGCCGCGGTGCTTGATGAAGTGTCAGAGAGACAGAGAGCAGCTGGCCAAGGCAAAACCCAACGAGTACAAGGGGATGCGTCAGCAACGGCATCAGCACGGAGGTTTTCGCGGAGAAACCTCCATTTTTTCGAGAGGATAACAATCGAAAGGTCTGCACGGGGTGGGTGTGAGAACCCGCTTGCTCTGCTGTTATCTTCTGGCTACCTTGTGGTGGATCACAGGCCGGATCAAGATGACTTGGAGAGTTCGAGAAAATTCTGCACCAAGTGTGAGTCTCCCCCTAGGTTGACTCGGCCTCAAATGGGTACTCAGTAAGGACTTCCACTCGGTTAACCCAACCAGAGATGTCTGCCGAGTGGGGCCGTTTGATCATGGTGCTTTCATGAAAATCTCATGGGAGGATGATATTACATCGTAATTATCGTTTATTTTTTGTTAGGTATTTGCATATTAGAAACACTACAGCACCAAAAAAATATTTCGTACATTCTTACGGTAAAAACTCTCAAGAATAAAAAAACCGGACGAATGAGGGTGAATGCACAAATAGGATACGGGGGTGTTGTTCACGTTATAGGGCCGACTCCCATCTCCCCCCCCCCCTCTCACCCCCCCCCCCTCACGCCCCCTCACCCTCCCCCCCTTAAGCCCCCCCCTCACAATCCCCCCCACAATCCCCCCCCCCATCCTCCCCACCACCACTGCTCACGGCGATAGAACCTATATCAGTCATTTTCCAAACTGCAGGTTTAATTAGCGGTCGTTTCCTTTGAAATCAAAGCTACCATAATTTAAGAGGTAACTTGCAAATCGCCACATATAAACTTAATAAAATACTACGTACTATTACATCATATTTCTTTTAAAAATAAAACTTTCATTATAACCACACTAGAAATACATAGATAAATATAAAAGCCACCAGCCCACCTTTAAAATACAGTAATATCACCAGGGGCATCCTCCGTTTCAAACATTTGCGAAAATTCCAAGAAGGTGCCACCATCCTTTAAAAAAAAAATCCCAGAAGTCGCCACTCTGGTGGTGCCCCACTAAACAATCCCAGAATTCCCCACTGATGTTGCCGCCTCGTTTTAAAATTCGCAAACATTCCGAGAAAACGACCGCGCAAAAAAAAGTGTACATTTCACCGACGAAGGCAACGTTACACGGCCGGCAGAGCAAATGTACAGCCATTTCGTACAGTACCCAACACGCAGCACGCACGCACGTGTGATGGAGCGATAGAGCAGGCGAGGAATGTACAGCTTGGTGAGCGATGGGCAGAGAGAGGATGATTGGCACCTGGCTGCAGTGCAACGCATGCTTTGGCATTCACGGGGAAACCCGTTCAGGCTCTGGTGCAACAATCGAGACCGTAAAAGAAATAAGTTATTCGTCCGAAAATGTGGTTCGCCAAACCAAATCCGATTTTCCCCACGAAGCAAGACAGTTTGCGGAGCCCCACGTTGGCTTACGTTACCTACCGAAGGCATTTTCGAACACGTGGAAGAAAAACTGAAAATATTTCTGACCACGATAATTATTTTTTGTATTTTACCAGGCAAGGCCCACAGAGCTACATAGCTCTTTTTTCAGAAGTGACCCAGCCACAAATGAGAGCTCAACGAAGTTGCTTATCACGCAGAAATGTATAGCAGCCAAATACTCGCAATGAATGTTTCTAAATGTGGAGGGGAAAACCGGAGGACCCGGAGAAAAATCCACGCAACCACGGGGAGAGAGAACATGCAAACTCCAAATATACAGCCGTCAGGGTAGGGATCAAACACACGACCTCCTGTATACCAGGCGAGGTAGTTAACATCTCGCCACCATGGCGGAATGTTAACGTTAACCGTTACTCCGAGAAGTGACTAGATAACCATCCAGTACATGTCCTCTGTGTCGTAAAGTAAAATCAGCACGGGGAATTCAGGCTCCTGCTCAAAATTGCAGCCAACTCAGGTTGATAAAATCATGGAAACGTGGCACACATTAAATGTGCTGGCAGAGGCACACAGAGACCCATAGAATATCGTAGATGCCCGGTAACTCACACTAGTCCCACAAGCTCAGACACTGTAGTGTGCTGACATTAGCTTTTTTCATTTCAGTACACAGCTTCCCAAAAAACTAGTCTGGTGGAAGCCCAGCGCTGGTGCATCACTATCGCCACACGTTGCCTTTGTGTTCCCATTAATGATCAATTAACTTTCGCCTGCATGATGCTTCAACGTCATCATCGGAGCCTGGCAAACCAGAGCTGGACTCTGTGGTCTTGTCAACCTGGAGCCACGAAGGCACGTGGCCCGTCACGGTCCGCGTTTTGGCGTTTACCAAATCTTTTCGATTCACATGCCAATTAAGCCACTGCGCACACCACACGCCGCGCCCAATGGTTGGTCGTCACGGAAAGCTGTACCCTGGGGGGGGGGGGGTGTTTGCACGGACTCGAGGGTTTCCCAAACGCGAGTCCTCGCGACCTCCCACCACACTCCGTCTTTCCGCCTTCACCAATTGGACTCCTCCCATTCAAATAAACTCGTTGCACGCTGCACGCGCCCGATGTTTGTTAAACACGCCCACGTGCTGCGGCAGTGGAGCAATTACCGGCTGTCTGCGGCAGTGTGGAACACGTGTACACATGCACTGCCGTGAGCTCAATCTTCATTGGAATCGGCTTAATCGACCCAGTCAATTGCTGATCAGGGCACGTGGTACGTGTTTAACAATCATTGGGCGCGTGTAGCATGGAACAAGTTGATTTGTATTTGAGTGGTAGAAATACATTTGTAAACGTGGGAAAAAAAACTTGGTGTGGGGGGGGGGGGTGGTTCACGAGGATTGGAGTTTGGTGAACCTTGACATGAGCGTCTTGCAAAATCACTCAATTGAACTATATTAAAATTGTAAATAACATGTATATTAAATATGGTCCAGATTAGTTACATTTCAACTCTTCTTAAATGTGCTGCAGTATCCTAAACGAATTGACGTGAGAGCTCGCGCTTTCCAAAAAGAGGCAATGCATCACGCATCTCAAGGGGCCTGAATTGAATCTCCCGGTAAAATGAAGGCGACGACGACGACTACGGCCATTCGCGAGTTGCTCCATGACCACGTGACCGGTCATGGAAGCCAGCGGCGAGCACAGCGCTGGGGACGCCGATGGCCCATGGGTCAGAAGGAGGCCACAACCTCGCTCCATGCGGCCCATGGCCAATACCAGGCTTCCACTTAGAACCGGCTGTGACCCAGGTGCATTGTGGATACAAGAGTACTACACAAGCAGAACCCCATTGTGTGTCCCCACGATAGCCTAGCCAATAGGCCGACGGTTTAAATAATCATTTGAAGGTACTGTATGTGTGGAGACACACGACGGAGTTGTAGTTTGTTTGTACTTTAATTGGGTGACGGAGGAGGCAATATTTTCGAGCTGGCAACAAGTCTGTGTTTTCAAATTTCGCACGCTCAGTCACAGGCAGGAGCGACTGAGGTTGTGTGTGTTAATGTACCATTGGCCGCCAAAGGTATTTGCAAGTTCTATTCGGCCTTCTGGCCGATTGGTAATGGAACGTGCAGGACTGAGATGGACGGTGGCAGCGCTGGTGTGTGAGGGATGGTTGACGGCATGGCGAGGACTTCATCCAGCAGCGGAGAGACAATGGCTGCTGCTGCTGCTACTGATGATGGATTCGGCCCTCCGCAGGGAATTAGTTGCCCACCCCCGTGCGAGCAGATGGGGCGCTCCGCACGGTTGCTCGCACCATCGCTGCCTCATTGGTCCGAGCGTCGCTCTCTCTCTCCCAGGCGGCGCTGTCCCGAACCACCATCGGCAGCATTGAGGGCGCCCTCCAGAGGGCGGGAGCGGCGACGTCGGAGCAGCAGCCAAGCAACTTTGGGCGAGTGGAGCCCGTCGAGTTACCTGCCCGCCACCGCCGCCGCCGCCGGCGTCTCGTAGAGCAGCACCCCGCTGAAAGTGGTGAAGGGCCGATCGGAGGAGGCCACCTCGCCGCTCGCCACCTCGACGAACACGAGGTCGCCCACGCTCAGGCTCAGGATGACGCCGAACACGCCGGGGCCCGAGCCGCCGCCGCTGTCGTGCGTGGCGCGTCGCTCCGACGCGTTGCGATCGGACTGCCGGCGGACGTTTCCACCGATGAGGCGGTTTCCCTCCTCTTCCCCACCGACTCCTCCTTCCGCCTCGTCCACTTCCTCCTCATCGTCCTCGTCCTCCTCTCTTTCCTCCACGCCCTCCTCCTTGCTGTCTTTGGCGTGATGCGAACGGCTGCCGTTGATGAAGCCGGGCTCCGAATGGCTGGATATTTTTGCCGTGTCCACCTGTGGGCACGGGGTGAGTGGTCATAGGGACGCAAGCCAAATGGACCGCGTTGTGCACTCGGATTCGCGGTCTCGTTTTACGTAGACTCAAGACTTTTCACGTGTCAAATCAAAGCTGTTCACCTGTCAACTTTCTTAAATTGCTGCAGCTTTCTTAGGGCACCGCAGTGTTCAAGCACGAGGTTTCAAACTCCAAGTGAGCATCTACCCTGAAGGAGGGCTACGGCCTAAACCATCAATTTTCTACATACACTCTCCTGCTATAGTTTTACATAATCCCTTTGTTAAGTATCGTCAAAAACCACGAAGATCCACACGGTGTACCGGAACCTTCATCCAGCAGTGGATTGACACATTTTAAATTTATATGATTTGAATCTGGAGGAATCCGATGAGCAATAAATCTCTTTTTCACAGATGTCCAGTCGTTTTCTCGGGTTTATGATCCCATTTAGGCAGTTGCCCAGCTATTTTACCCAGGAGATCCGCGGTGAGTGAGCACAGCAGCAGCAACAACATTAACACAAAAATATCACGCGATTTTGGACGATTTTTGACCCCCCCCCCCCCCTAGTCACACGGCGTCACAAAAAGTCAGACCCCCCCTCAAATATGACGTCACAAAGCTCTGCCCCCCACCCCCAAAAAAATAAAACATGCTTCAAATCGCTTTAAACTATTGTCATTGTAGTGCGTATTTAACGTGGCGCTGCACTCTGATGTTGTAGGAGAAAACATTTATTAAAAAGTCTATTTAATTACGTAGAACGTGTTGTCTATATTTATTTAAAGTTGCGAATTTTGATGTGATGTCACATTTCTCAACCCCCCCTCCCTTCGTCACACATCGTCACAAATGTCTGACCTCCCCCCCCCTAGGTGCGTGACGTTATTTATGGATGGCCCCTTACGGAATAATGCGCGACTAACAAACGACGTGTTTAACAGACAAAGGGCTGCCCATCACCCAGCAGGTTAAATCTGTAGGCCGCAGTTGGTCAATCGGCGGGTCACGTGTGGTGGGGTAAAGCGTTGGTATCTCGCAACACCTTCCGAGCCGTCTGGCCATCGTGGTTTTTAACACTGTTGTTGATTTGTATGTGTAATGACAGTATGCCATCTAGTGGCCATGGGTGTTAACTACGGGTGTGGGTGCAGCATAGGACGATACACACGTGAGCGACCACAAGGGGGGGCGTAACTGGGCCAAGGGTCAAAGAGCGGATTGAACTGGAAGCTCCTGGAACCCATAGGAGAGTTCGAGAAGAAGGGCGTGGTCAAGGGCGGGGCTTGGCCACACTGAGTGAATATGAGGGAGAGGAAAAAAATTAACCAGTAAAAACAAAGTTTTTCACTCTAAATCCTTTATATGCGTGGCGGCTAGAGTCCTCTCGTCCTCTGGCTTGAGATGGCTGCCACCTATGGGTCAGATGATTGTCTGCCAGCAGACAATCATCAATTGGTAATTAAATATTTTTTAAAAATTCCCTAAACAGTGCACAACGAGTCTGTGTGGAAAATGTCAGCTCGATTGGATCACGGGAAGTGTGTTAAAAACGACCCAAAGATTTTGCATGGTCGTAAGCAAGCAAGCAAGCACGCAAGCACGCAAGCAAGCAAGCGAACTTAATATGAAGGATTTAAAAAGGGGTTCGGGGCTGTCGTGGGGGTTCGGGTCCTGGCTGTCGTCGCTGTCATTGCTGTCATCTCTTAGTCGTCGTCATCGCTGCATAGCCAGCCAACTATACAGTCGTCATCGCCGTCGTCACTATATAGCCAGACAGTTATATATAGTTGTACGTCGCCGCTATCGCTGTACGGTTGGCTCAGCTATAAGTCAGTCAGCGCTAATGTTACTCTGTGACCCTGTCGTTAAAGTTTTAAGAAATAAATAAAAAATCCTCTACAGTCGTGTCTCTAAAGTCGTCTCATCACATATGCAAGCACTATTTGTTGTTTAATCCTGTTTGTGGCGAGGTCTGGCTTGGGTTCCGTGTAAATGATTTTTGCTCTGGTTGATCTGCACATTCTCTACCTGCAATGATATCTTGTAACTGCCACCACTGCCCACTGTCTTGGACTGCGGTATACGAGTCTCTATGTAACTACACGCACCTGTACTTTACTCTATGAATCTCGATTCAACTCTACGCCCTTCGCGTGGCAGATTTGTGCCAGAAAGGTGCGACATGCTAACCAAAAATAAATGTACTTGACTCGATGTAACTGCGATGTCCTGTTGCTGCTGCCGCTTCTGCCGACCACCTTGGGCAGTGGTCATCCTTGTAACAGAGCTACTTAGCTCAACGGGGGCCTCACCGGCTGAGACAATAAAGCCTGAGTCTTCAGGCCAAAAAGCGTCGCTATAGAGTCGCATTTTTGGCAGTGGCGAGAGCGAGCGATTTCTGGGATGCACATTTCAAAAAGAATGTGGCTGCGGGGCAGGAAAGGCCACCTCCTCTCATCGTCGTTACCTGAGCCACGGTGCGACCGGCTGCTGACAGCCACGCCACGACACCCTGCCCGTCCGCCGACACAAGGGTGCCGCTGAAGAAGTAGCGTCCGTCGTACGGAACGCGGAAAATCCCTGCAGACAAACACAGCGTCACACGTGCCGTGGTCGTAGCGTGGTGGTGTCGTGTATAGTGTATGGCACGCACCTGTGTCTGGGTCGTAGCGTGGTGGTGTAGTGTATAGTGTATGGCACACACCTGTGTCTAGGTCGTAGCGTGGTGGTGTAGTGTATAGTGTATCGCACGCACCTGTGTCTGGGTCGTAGTGCTGTCCGTCATTCACATAAGTTTTGTCGAACGCGACGACGCGACCCCGGGACGATGACCGAGTCAATGCCGCCGAGAACGCAGCTCGGTGGAACTCGTGCACCGGGAACCCTGCACCATCACCACACCATCACAGCTACTATCATCACCAACATCATCACCAACATCATCACCGTCACTACCATCACCACACCATCACAGCTACCATCATCACCAACATCATCACCGTCACTACCATCACCGCCAATATCACCACCATCATCAGCTCCATCATCACCATTATATCTGCCATGCATACTTCATCACGTCACCTCGTGACATGACACCAATTGGAATAAACACGGGAAACACAACAACGCTGTATATATTACAGAGAGATGTCAATCGCTGCGCACCAAATTCCACTGAACACCTGAGCGGCTGGGCGCACGGGCGAGCGACTCACCGGCGACAGGCATGGGCAGGGGCGGCGAGGTCGTGGGCCCGCGGTGAACCACCGCGGCCTCCAGCGCGGCCACGTCAGCCGCCTGCGCCCTCAGCGTGGCGTTGACGGCCTCGACGCCGGCCCACAGCCGCTCGCCCTGGCGGCCCAGGGCCTCCCGCACGGCCGCCACCTCGCGCCGCATCTCCAGAAGGGCGGCCGCCTGCACCTTGGGGCCCGCCGTGACGGCTGGTCCCGCCGCCCGCTCCTCGGGGAGCGCCGCCCCCTCCACGAAGGCCGCCCGAGCCACCGACGGGGCCCCGTCCACGGAGGCCGTCGCTATTGGCGCCGCCGCCACCGGCGCCGCCCGCTCCGCCGGCGCCGCCCTCTCTCCCATCGCCGCCCTCTCTCCCATCGCCGCCCTCTCTCCCATCGCCGCCCCCTCCACGGAGGCCGCCCGCATCATCGCGGCCCTGGCTCTGATGGCCCTGTCGTCTCGGAGCGTCGCCCCTTGCCGCGAAGTCACCGCCCTCTCGCCTGCGACCATGCCCTCCACGGACGTCACCCCCATCGCGGCCGCCGCCACCTCGCCCAGCGCCGCCCTTTCTGCCGGCGCCGCCCTCTCTCCCATCGCCGCCCCTTCCACGGACGCCGCCCGCATCATTGCGGCCCTGTCCCGGACGGCTGGGCCTTCCTTGTGAGCCGCCGCGGCCGGCGTCTCCTTCTCTCCCGGTGCCGCCCCCTCGGACTTGAAGCAGCCGCCGTCCCCCAAACCCTGGCTGCTCTTCTGGGAGCCCTGCAAACGAGTGTCATGCGGAGTATGAACACGATTGCCCGGTATAAGTGTGCGTATATGACAGAATTTATTGCCTGCATTCGCTGCATGAATTGTGGAGCTGTGAGCATCGGATGAGCGATGAATGTCTGACGAGGTTCAGCCAAGTGTCACGTGAATGACGCATCGCCCCCTTCCTAGGACGGTCCGCGCGCTCGTGCGATGTGACCCATGGCATAGGGGCAGTGAGGGGCGGGGGGGTCCTGGGGGGGGGCGGGGGGGTGCACGTGGGGGGGGGGGGCTACAGCGTACCTCCCTGCAGCGCGTCGCCCCATCAGAGGCGACGCGCTGCGCCACCAGGCCGAGCTGGCCCTGCAGGCGCCGCACGCGCCAGTCCTCGCGCGCCAGCCGGCTCGCCTGCTCCCCCAGCAGCCGCCGCACCTGCTGCACCTCCCCATCGAGGCGCTGCTCCGCCTGCGCCACCGACTCGTTGACGCGCCGCGCGCTCTCCACGCGGTACTCGCTCACCTGCGAGACAGAGCCAGAGACTAACGTTGTCTCCCGTACGCGGGCTGTTGGGCCGAGTGCCGTTAGCGAGCACCGGGGGAATGCCAGCAGGCCGTGCAGAGGGGTGGATGTGGCCAGGAACCAGGCCCCGCTGCCCCCCGAGCTGATGTTTTGGGACGTGCCGTAGTTGGTTGTCAGTTAAGGCTGAGTGGACCTAGGCAAGGCCCCAGTACCAGTTCAATAAATACTTACCGCTGATTCTAGCCAAGGCCAGGGATCGAACTGGCAAAGACACAATGATCCGAGCACATGGAGCAAAACCCGACCACACACCGGGGGGGGGAGGAGGGGAGGGGGGGAACGTGCAACCGCACGACCGTGGAAACCTGAACTGTGGCACAACCGTCACGAGCGGCTCCCTCGCTCCCACGGCGGGCTCACCGAGTCGCGCAGGCCCCGCAGCGTGCGGTTGATGGTGCTGAAGTTGAGCTTGAGCAGCGTGATCTCTCCCTGCACGGCGCCAAAATCCCCGTATTCGACGGCGTCCTCCCCGGCTCCCCCGCTGCGTTGCTCCCAGCGCCGCACGCTGGCATTGAGCGACGCCACGCCGGCCTCCACCGCCGACAGCCGTGCCAGGACGTGCTCCACGCGGTTGTCGTCCGTGCAGCAGCCGCGATCCTGGGGCCCGGCGGCGTCCGTTCCATTAGCGGCCGCCCCCCCCGGTCGTCACGACGACGCCAGTACCGCTGCCGCCGCCGCCAGGAGGCTGCTGCCGCGCCGCGTCGGCGATGCGAACTTCCAGGCTGAGTGTCGTCCGCTCGAGCTGGGACTTGAAGTCGGCCGCCTCGCCCGCCACGAGGCCGGAGAGGAAGTCCCGCAGGTGGGAGCAGCGCTCTGGCAGACACGTGTCGGACGCGTTGATCCGCGCCTCCAGCCCGTCGAGACGGGCCTCCAGCGCCACCACCTCCCCCGTGATGACAGCGCCCGGGATGACGCCGGGGCCGCCCAGCACCTGCGGGCAGGGGGATCGCGGTTAGAAACGCCGTCGCCGACACATGTACGTCCAAACTTAATTTGGAGCTTTCGTGACTGCAGGAATTATTCTTTGGTTCTTTCGGTAAAGTGACGTATAAAGATAAAATAATAAATTAAATTAAATACTAGCATACGACGTTTCGATTGCAACACAAGCAATCGTCATCAGGTATAAATGAAATAGAAACACAAATCTAGTATACTTAGACATGTAATGTAATACAACAGAGAGTCGGATAACATAACAGTCAACACCCTATCTGGTTGATTACGTTCTTCCTGAGAATGCTAAATTTGAGAGAGAGATTAAACACAGAACCAGAAACATAGACAGACATATAAGCAGACAGATATCGCAGAGATACATAGAGAGAGAGCAAACATAGGCACAAAGAGAAACTACGCCTCTGTGTCGAGGCTTTAAATAGAGAAAGGGGGGGCGGGGGCGGGGAGAGAGGGAGGGAGGGGTTAGAGAAATGTACGTCCACCGTCGTGGTCTCAGAAGGGGGCACGGTCGGCGGACAACACTTGAAGGTCCGCAGAGGTGGGTGCACAAACCTACTTGCCGTGCTTCTGCCTTCTCCAGGCCACCCTGTGCGCAGCGGGGAAGCGAGGCGCTTCAAGCACACACCGAGTGCCCGCGTGTGCAAAGACACGATCATGAGACTGACGCTACGACGATAAAACCAAGAGTATTGAATTAAACACCTCTTCAAATGCAGCGTCGTTAAGAAGTGTCGGTCACTGCAAGTTCCCCGAGTCGTAAATGCCAGAGGCTCCAAACTAAAGCGAAGACCCTAAAAGTACTCTTAGGTTTTTTCGGTAAAGTCACGTAGGTAAAAAATAAAATAAAATTTTTATAAAAGTAATAATTTCTATTATTACTTTAATTATATTATTACTTTTATTAATTTTTTACTTTATTTTTTACCTACGTGACTTTACCGAAAAAACCTAAGAGTACGAATCCTTGCAGTCACGAAAGCTTCAAATCTAACCCTAAAAGTAGCGGGCGAAACGCGCCGTGCCGACCTGCGCGGCCGCCTTATCTCTCGATATCTCGATGACGAGAAAAACGCCTTCCCGCCCTCCCCCGGTGGTGATAGTTGTTGTTTTTTCCGCACCCCTCTCTCGAGGTCGGCGAGCCGTCCGTCGAGCGTGGCAGCGGCCCCGGCGCAGCAGGCGGCGGCGCCGTCCGCGTCGGTGCGAACGCCCTGCAGCTCGCCGTGGAAGGCGGAGAGCGTCGCGTTCACGTGCTGCTGCAGCGCCAGCTGCGCCCGCTGCGCCCGCTGCTCCAGCAGCGCCAGCTGCGAGTCGCACGAGCACAGCCCGCCGTGGCCACCGCCGTGGCCGCCGCCGCCGCCGTGACCGTTCATGCGCTCGTCCACGCCGTTGAAGATTTCGCCTGTCGGACGAGGGGACAGAGAGAAGAAGATACATTCGCTCGTGAATGATTTCGATCGAAAGCTTTCGTGACTGCAGGGATTCATGTTCTTGCTTCTTTCGGTAAAGTCACGTAGAAGGGAAATAAAAAAATAATAAAACTTTTACTATTAAATTCTCACGACGTTTCGATTGCAACACAAGCAATCTTCATTAGGTGTGAAAACCACAGTAAGAATTGTTTTGAAAAAGTGGCGTTTTTTTCTTGAATCAATGCAAATGTTAAAAGGCTCGCTGGCTGGTTAGAGGGAGCATGAATGTGAGACTTGAGTGGCATATTTGTGCCAGACAGGCGCCACGTACGTAAACAAAAAGAAAATTGACTTGACAAAGCACGTGCGGACTGCTATTTTATTAACTAAAATGTTATTCCGGCTCTGAGACTTAAAATGCCGGTTTTCCTGTCTCGCGACGACCACGACTCTCGAAGGCAGGAAGGGGGAGGGAAGGTGCTTCCTCCGGTGCGGCCCGGCGCAATCTACAAAGCGCCTCGATACCGACCGCACGTCAACGATGCTGCACAGAAAGCGAGCGTCGCGACGCAAAACAGAAAGAGCGCGCGAGGCGGACAGAGGGTTAGAGCCTCCCGGGGGAAACGCGGCGCCTCGAACCCTCGAACGAGCGGCCGAGGGCCCTCACCCTTGAGCTGCAGGATGCGGTCGCCCAGCAGGGAGTCGAGCACGGCAAGGTCGGGGTGGGGGAACTGCTGCTGCGGCGGAGGGGCAGGCGGGTGGTGGGGGACCCTGTCGGCCAGGCGCTGGATCTGCTGTGCCTGCCCGGCCACGGTGGCCTGCAGCTCGGCCAGCGCGCGGTCGCGCTCCCGCAGCTCCTCCCGCAGCGCCACCACCTTCGCCATGACGTCCGGGTACGGCTGGGGGGGAAACGCGCAGGCGCAAGACGCGGGTAGCCCTGTGAGCGAGTGGCACCCGTGAATATTCTTAGGTTTTGTCGGTAAAGTCACGTTGTTGCCTCCGAAACGTTGTGATTTTTATTTTATATTTATTTTACTTTTATTAATTTAAATTTTTCACCTACGTGACTTTACCGAAAAAACCTAAGAATATGAATCCTTGCAGTCACGAAAGCTTCAAATCTGGCACCCATGAATATTCTTAGGTTTTGTCTGTAAAGGCACGTTGTTGCCTCCGAAACGTCGTGATTTTTATTTTATATTTATTTTACTTTTATTCATTTTAATTTTTCACCTACGTGACTTTACCGAAAAAAACCTAAGAATATGAATCCTTGCAGTCACGAAAGCTTCAAATCTGGCACCCATGAAGTTCCGGCGACACGGCACACGAGTAGGGGTTGGGTGGCCAGCACCGGGCCCCTACCCCCCCTCACCCGGTGTCCAGTGCTTGCCGAGCTGCATTGGCTTCCGGTTGCCGAACGATGCATTTTTAGAAGGTCGCACTCATCGCACGCAAAGTGCTTGCCACGAATGAACCACAATACCAAGTATGAATGCATGTTGAACTTCTTTCGCACCGTACGTAGCCAACCGTGCTAATCGAAGGCGCAAACTCCGGTCATCCCTGCAGTGGCTTTTGGCTAGCCATCGAACAAAGACGGTCACTGCATCGCGCGCTTTCAGATGCGCTTCTGCGGCCGTCTGGAACGCTCGTCCTTCCGATATTAGGAAGCCACTAGAGCCGTGCAGTTTTAAATCATCATCTAGATTGAGAACTCATTTGTTCAGACCCCTGCACCTCCAATAATCACGGTTGGCGACAGACGGTGGAAAAGAAGTTCAACATACATACATTACCCCACCTCCCTCCATTACGTCTCTGTACCTCGGCATACATCCCAGGAGTCTTGTCTCCGCCGGGCACGACCTCGTGACGATGGTCGGGAGGCACGGCCTCGAAGCCCACGACGGAGTCGGGCGCCTCGCCATGGGGAGGGCCGGCGCCACGCTCGTGCACCACGCCACCCACGAGCGCTTGGATCATGTGGCGCGCGTCCGCGTGCAGGGAGGCACGCAGGCCGTCCGTCATGCCCACCAGCGAGCCCTGCGTCTGCTCGAGCACCAGCGTCACGCGCCGCACTGCCTCCTCCAGCCGATCGATGCGCTCACCGTAGATGTCCATGAGGGGCCTGCCGCCTGTTGGGATGAGGGCCAAGGTCAACATTGAGATGTTCACCGTGGCCATAACCGCCGGTGCCGCCGGACTAAACGGACCTAAACTTTAATTATTTTCCGAGTAAGGTCCGCTGAGCTACATAGCGCTTTACACCATTGGAACCTCATTTGCCAGTAAAAATATGATAATTGGGTTTTTACCCTTCTATCTGGCAACAAAACTGATACCTTTTTTTACAAGGAGTCATGTTTACATAGACCACAATTCCTGCAGTCATAATGCAAACAAAAAACACAACTCTGATAATGTGCACTGTCCTTGAAGTTGATTGGTCCACAGCCGAGACAGCTTTCCTTAGAGCCTAGTCTCATATGGGTTGGACCAGATGACGCCAAAAGGCCCTGTGAGACTAGGCTCTAAGGGAAGCTGTCTCGGGTGTGGACCAATCAACTTCAAGGACAGTGCACATTATCAGAGTTGTCTTTTTTGTTTGCATTATAACTGCAGGTATTGTGGTCTATGTAAACATGACTCCATGTAAAAAAGGTGTCAGTTTTGTTGCCAGATAGAAGGGTAAAACACCAATTATTACATAGCTCTTGTTCAGAGATGACCTGGCCACAAACGATAGCTCAACAAAGTGGCTTATCGTGTAGAAATTTATAGCAGGCAAATACTCTCAACGCATGTTGAGTCTTACATGTGGGGGGGGGGACCGGAGGACCCGTGGAAAAATCCACACGACCGTGGGGAGAGAGAACACGCACATTCCAGAAAAAGACAGGCATCTTCATGGTCAGGATGGAACCCGCAACCTCCTGTAGACGAGGCGAGGGAGCTAACATCTTGTCACTGCGGTGTCAGCTCAGCACTTCTGACCCCTGTGCCACTCGACCAACTCGTGTTTGTACAAAGACAAAGACTACCCGTATAGCCTTAACAGGCTTTAAGA
Source organism: Lampetra fluviatilis (assembly GCF_964198595.1). Classification (NCBI taxonomy): domain Eukaryota; kingdom Metazoa; phylum Chordata; class Hyperoartia; order Petromyzontiformes; family Petromyzontidae; genus Lampetra; species Lampetra fluviatilis. Next base: position 6,381,906 of record NC_136297.1, read on the forward strand.
TCAAGTGCTGTTCGCGAGCACCCATGAAGTCCTTCCCACCACCATGCAGGTTTTGACAGATATTTTCACCACACTTCACCCATGCTGGTCAATTGCCGGTTGGCGACGGCTTCCAGCACAGACGCGGGAGCACGAGAGAACACCGCAGCAATTGATTCTTCTGCACTGCACTTTGTTGACCGCAGTGTAAGCACGGCCCCGCAGCGGCCGATGACAACCCGGCGCACGGGGATATTGGATGCGTGCGGGAACACGTGCGGGGGGAAATGCGCCGTGCGCGCGACGCACGGGCATGGGACGAGTGCGTACTTTTCGGTGGATACTTGGGCTTGAAGCCCGGTTTGGTTGGGTCACCCTGAGCCCCGCCTGGGGGGGCCCCCGGCACCATGGCCCCCGGCACCTTCGGGGCTGGGCCTCCCACTTTGAAAGGCCCCCCACCGGTGGGGACGCCTTTGACGAAACCGGCTCCAGGCACTGGGAGGGAGAGCGGGGGGGGGAGGGGGAAAAGAGAGGGGCGGGGAGAGAGGGAGGAGGAGCGATGGAGGGAGGGAGGCAGATGGGCTCACATGGAGCTCATGAATTCGCACGCATCGGAATGAAGACACACGTTTGGCACATGCGTATACGCGCACGTGCCTCGCATGCAGGCAGATACACACGTGCACATGGTTAGGGTTAGAATTACAATTGGGGGGTTGAGATTCGGGTTCGTGTCAACACTGTAATCTACGTCATTGTGCGCGTGCTGTTATGTTATTCTGTCAGAGTTGTGTACTGTGAATGGTGAGAATATTTGTACGTTGGTTCATCATCGGTCACCTGCGATAAGGGTCAGGTTATAGGTCAGGGTCAGGGTGATGTTCTGGGTTAGAGTCAGGATTTGGGCCATTGTCACTATTGAGGTCAGATTTGGGGTTCAGATCAGGGTCATAATCAAAGATAGGGGTTACGATAGGGGCTGTATCACTGGTCAGATTAAAGGATACATTCTGGGTTAGAATAGGGCCACGGTTAGGGTCAAAGGCAAGTATTAGGGTTAGCGTCAAGGGGCAGCTTTAGGGAAACGGTTGGGTTACTGGTCGGAGTGAGGGGGGGGCCACGCTTTGTGTTGGAGTCAGGGCCGCTCACCTGAACCCGATGGGGGGGCCCCTCCCCCGACGCGGTCGAGGCAGCTGTCCCCGCCGAATCCCGGGCAGCAGCGCCACTCGATCTCGGTCACCGTCTTGTAGCCCAGCTTATAGTGCGGCCGTAGGTACGTGCGGTACCTGCGGCGACACGGGCAAGCGGCGGCGGGGGGGGCGGTGGGGCGGGGGGTGGGGTTTATCCGCTGAACCAGTGGCCACTGTGAGGTTCATCTTCTTGGTTCTTTCGTTAAAGTCACGTAGAATGGAAATAATAAAATGATAAAAATAAAACGTAATAAAATAATTCTCACGACGTTTCGGCCACAACGCAAGCAGCCGTCCTCAGGTGGAGAACACAGGTCTGTCGAGAAGACAGAGTCACGAAAGCTTTAAATCGAAATTTACTGTGAGGTTGTTGCTCGCACGAGGACAGCGAGGCAACAAACTGTGAGTGTCTGGGTTGGAGCCCTGGGGCCCCGGTGTCTTGCCAGGAAGGACGTTGTCACCCATGTTAGGATACAGAGCCAGCACCTCTGAGGTTCTGGGGTGAATTCATAGATCAGTCCCCGAGGGGGCTAATACTCCTTTTTTCTTCTTGGTTCTGTCGGTAAAGTCACGTAGAATGGAAATAATAAAATAATAAATAAAAAACATAATAAAATAATAGTGAGAATTATTTTATTATGTTTTATTTTTATTATTTTATTATTTCCATTCTACGTGACTTTACCAAAAGAACCAAGAAGATGAATCCCTGCAGTCACGAAAGCTTTAAATCGGGGCTAATACTGTAGTGGGCATTTAAGAATTCTCCCAGAACCTCTGAGTACCTGGGTTCAACACCTGTAACTGGACGACACCATGGAGGCTGACATTAGACATCTAAGCCCTGGGGCTGCGTGTCTCTCCTAGGAATCTTTATCTCGCGACAGAATACTGAGCCAGCATATCCGAGTGCCTGGGTTCGATTCTTGTAACTACGTCTCCTAGGGGGCTAACATTAAGACATTTGGTGATTCACTCAGAACCTTTTGGGTGTCTAGGTTCAATTCCTGGAAAATGTGTATCCTCGGGCACTGCGACTGGACATTTTAATAATTGTCCATCCTTGCGATCCAATGGAATTGCGATGCGATTCAAGAATTTATAATTTTGTTTATTAATCACTTGGATCGTTCCTCATGTTTTTTCCTCTCTTTGCAGTTTCGTTAACTCCACAGGCCTGAAGTGACACACGAGCGCGACGTGCCACGTGCGCGAAACCACCAATACAGCCATCGATTCTTACAGGATCGTGAGTGCCGACAGCCGACGCGTCATTACACACGTGTCGTTACACACGTGTCGTTACACACGAGTCGTTACACACGAGTCGTTACACACGAGTCGTTACACACGAGTCGTTACACGCGCGTCGTTAAACAAGAGTCGATACGCGTGCTTCATTACACGCGCGTCGTTACACGTGGCAGGCTGATATGACTGCCGCTACACTCGGCCAACACCTCTGATGTCTGGCTTCTATTCCTGGAGCAGATGCCAATTTCAGAATCAGTGGGCCCAGCAACCTCGAAGTGTCTGGGTAAGAGCTCTGAGAAACTGATGCGCTCTAGAGGGCTCCGGCTCATATCTGGAAACTGAACCAGCTCCCTTGAGGGTCAGGGTTCAATTACTTAAGCTGGCTGTCGCGTGCGGTTTTGATGCCAGTGTCAGAGACACTTGAGCCAGCAACCTCCAAGCACCAGGGTTTGAGCCCTGGGTCTGGTCACCACGCACAAGTGGTTGACTTCCCACCCGAGTATTCATTTCTCACCGGATGTTTATTTATTTATTTCCGGGTCACAGGGAGAGTGGAGCAGGCGGCGATTGACTCGTAGCCCCAGACAAAGCGAGAGGCATACTGGACGTGGTCTTCTGGGAGTGGAAATATTTTACCGAGGTCGCCGACTAGGCTTGCCACCTGTCCTGATTTTCTCCAGAATCTTCCTCTCTTTGAGACAGTTGCTGTCCTGGGAAACCTCTAAGGCATCCGAGGACATTAAAGATACCCGTTTCTGTCAGTTGCGTAGTAAAATTGATAATAATCATAACTTCAACTTGTAACGCGCTGCCGCCGCCGCCACACAGTATTCACTCGCTCTTGTAGAGAGAGACCGAATCAGAAGCACGAGGAACCAGATGACAAATGGGAAGGCAGCAGCAGCAGCCACTCGATAAGCCGGTGCAAACAATTATCCAAGCTCTGCAGTCCTCAATATGTAAAGGTGTTATCAGACTATTAAGGAGTCTTTACACGTGGGTGGAAAGTGAAGCACCCGGAGAACACTATCCCATACAGATGGAAAGGTGCAGTCCACAATTGCTGTGCCGTATTCTCCTGGTGAGCCAGGGTATGACACCTCGATGCCCACGGGCAAGGAGTTTCACAACATTTGCGTGACCCACCACCCTCGCCTCCACAGTGCTGATCTGGAGGTATGTGCCACCAATAATTTAAAAAATAATGAACCACTCAAGACAAAACAATTACACGCAGTTCAATCCTCCACTGGTGTCGTGAGACGTTCCTCTTCCCACGAAACGCCCCGGATATTTCCTCCTTTTTGTAGCTGAGGGGCGACCACCCTTATCGCCCATCGGACCACCTACCCACTTTACCAACAGTAACCCGTCGAAATTCAAACTGGTGGCAAAGCCGATGGCTGCGAGCGGGAGATTCGAACCGTGGCCCGTTCCCGTGGGGCCGGGCCCCTGCGATCCTCACATGAGCGGCCGCTGGCACTTGCCCTTGGGCCAGGAGCAGGGCCTACGCTCGGCCTTCACGTAGGAGTCGGTGCCGTTGATGACGGCGCACGAGATGGTCCGGGTCACCACGTGCGCGCACCAGTTCCTGCGGAGGGAAACGCCCGACACGAGGGGGGTGAGGGGGGGGAAGTCGCACAACACGGAGGAGGGGGGGGGGTAGAGAGAGGAGAGATGACGTCTTCGCTCCCACAGGTCAGCTCAGCCTGAAATGAGACCTCAGTGTGGGTCGCCAACCCCCCCCCCCTCCACCTAGGTTGACTCGGACTGAAATGTGGAACCAGTAAAAAGCAACTCTTAGACTGACTGAAATGTAGAGCTGTTGAGTCGCCCCAAGTATGAGTGGTTGTGGGTCTCCCCTAGGTTGATTCAGACTGAAATATCGACCCAGTGAGGGCCTCACCTAACTTGACCCAAACTGAAACTCAGACTGCAGTGTGGGTCTCTCTTAGGTCTACTCAGCCTCAAACGAGTACTGTACCTAAACAGTGTTATTATGAACATCACCGACATTGAAATAAAAAGTATGGAAGGTGACGCTGAAGTGAGGCCATGTGAGCGCCATGACGGTGGCGAATTAAATATAATTTCTCTCATGAACCAATCCTCAATCTTGCGTAAAGACAAAGACGGGCCAGGGGCACGCAGCCGAGGCAAATCGTATCGACAAGAGCTACGTAGTTGATTGGAGTTTGTGACTGCCAGTGTTCTATATATGCAGCACAGAAATAGGTGGCTCGCTAACGGCACTTGCTCCGAACAGTGTTATGCAGTGAGTAGCCAGGGTTATAATAATTGTATTTTTACCCTTTTATCTGGCAACAAAACTGACACCTTTTTTTACAAGGAGTCATGTTTGCATTGACCACAATACCAAAAGGCGTCATCTGGTTCAACACCATGTGAGACTAGGCTCTAAGAAAAGCTGTCTCGGGTGTGGACCAATCAATTTCAAGGACAGTGCATACATTATCAGTTATGTTTTTTGTTTGCATTCCGACCGCAGGTATTGTGGTCAATGCAAACATGACTCCTTGTAAAAAAAGGTGTCAGTTTTGTTGCCAGATAAAAGGGTAACAAAACAATTATCATATTTTGCTACTGGCAAAGAAGGTTCCAATGGCGGTAGCCAGGGTTACTTAATTTTGTTATAAACTGAACACAGTAACACACCACAGGGCAGAAAATAGCGAACAAAAAAATCCACTCGACAACATTCGTCAATAACACGGCTTTGACTTACACAACAGGGTCAAACGGCCGCATTGAAGCTGGAACCGTAGGGCCCAAAACGTCTCCAACCACGCGCCAACGTTGGCGCATAAACTCTTGGGTGTGTATTTTTTGGGGGCCATCACACAGCAGAGGGGTTTCCCACGCCTCCCAGTTTGCCAATACCGTATTACCCGCTCCGTTACAAACGAGGGAAACAACACACGCCGCACGCGCCCGATGCTTGAGGAGGCGCGCGACGTGGGGAGAGGGGGAGGGGCGCCGAATCTAATCGAACAAAATAAACCGAGCAGGTAATTCAATAGTACAGTACTGTATCCCTTTTATATATATATCTATACCTGCTCCTCCACACACACACACAAAAAGAAAACCTATTCTAGATTTGAAGCTTTCGTGACTGCAAGGATTCATATTCTTAGGTTTTTTCCGGTAAAGTCACGTAGGTAAAAAATTAAAATTAATAAAAGTTTAATAAAATAAAAATCACGTTTCGATTGCAACACAAGCAATCATCATCAGGTATAAATGAAATTTTTTGTTGCTATTTCATTTATACCTGATGATGATTGCTTGTGTTGCAATCGAAACGTCGTGATTTTTATTTGTATTTTATTTAACTTTTATTAATTTTAATTTTAATTTTTTACCTACGTGACTTTACCGGAAAAAACCTAAGAATAAGAAAACCTATATTTAACGCATTTCCACCAGCCACACGCCACTTTTGAGAGTGGCTATAGATTCAGCAACGCGAGCAGAAACTCTGGACCCGTTTCAACATTTAAGCAGTCTGGCTCGCTTGAATACAGTGCTGTAATCTCAGCCAGGCTTGCTTAAATACTTCTAAGAAGAAAAAGAAGAAGTATGCGCAGGGACAGATATTAGCGAGAGATCTATAGACCCATTGTCTGAAATTGTGTGAATTATATTCTCCACACTGACCCGAAAATTGATGTTTTGTTATCTAATTAAGAGCGATCTCGAGGTCACGAGTGACAGAACAAAGACCGGAATTGTCTTGAGCAAACTTGGGGCAAGTGCTGTTAGCGAGGGCCTTTTGAAGGTCTACACGACACATCTGTAAAAGGAAGAGCTTTATAGCTCGTCGGATTCCTCCAGTCTAAATACTCATTCTGATTCTGACATTAACGGGTACAGGGGGTGGCCAACACCGCGCCCCCGCCCGTATTTGTCTTCCCTAATTCTGATGTCTACACACCGCACCAGGAACTGTTACAGACAGTACCTCATTCAAGGCTGGAGCGCCCAGTTCGGATAAAATCGTCGAATTCGTAGCTGGAGTGCGCTAACCACTGCGCCACCGCTCCCCATGTCACTGGGACGCATACGCAGGCAGAGTTGATATAAATCATGTTAATAATGAGTATTAATGAATGTATCGATGCACCCGGTTTCGGCAGGATCTCTCCAACACGCCGACTCATGTGATCCGCTACGGTCATTGTGACTTTCCGAGTTGACCAGCTTAAGTTATTACACCCTACGCGCGCCTGATGATTGCTCGACACGAGGGTTGCGTCGATGATTTCGAAGCATTTGCGCGACACGCGCGGTATACACACAAACGGTACACGCAACGCAGAGACACGCACGGAGACACGCACAAACAACAGATCCCCCGTGTAATCTTAACAGACTGTTGGGGTAAATCCTCTTAGCGAGCAGCTATGAAGACCGGCACGGCACACGAGGGGGTGGGTGGCCAGCACCACGCACGACCGCCTTTGTCTCCCTAGTGGCGATGCTTTACACACTGCACCAGGTACTCATTTGAGGCTGAGTCGACCTAGGGGAGGCCCAGGACCGGTTCAGATAATCGTCACTGGTGTTGGCCCGTGAGCGGGAATTGAACCCGGGCGGCCAGATTTGCAGAACAGTTCGCTCACCGCTACACTACCGCTCCCCATACGCACACAGACACACACACAGACACACATCAGCAGAGATACAAAGACATACAGACACACGCACCATCTCCGTCTCAATTTGAATCGACGCGCTGTCCCATCGGACGTGTTTATCACCGCATTCTCCGGATTCTAAAACGCTCCGGAAAGTCAGACAAACCCCAAACTTGTGCCCGACGCTCTGAATGAAGTTGTATAAAATCTGACCGCACACACAGACACCCACCGGATGAAATATGCACCGCCAATTTTTACTTTAAAAGTGGTGCGTAATCACCCGGTGAGCGCCATCATCGGGCGCATATAGCGTGTAACAGCTTTGCATTGCGACTGAATATAAAGCAACGCTCACAGCCAGTCTCGGTGGTAGAGTTCGGGAGATGCCCACGAAATCGTCTCCACTCCATCATCCCACGTGCACCACCAGCCAAATGCGCGAAACGCATGAAGATGCCCACTCGACACGGTGGCGAGATGATAATTACCACGCCTGGCATGCAAGGAGGATCGTGGGTTCGAACCCTACCCTGACGCCTGCTGTATAATATTTGGAGTTTGAAAGTTCTCCCCCGTGGTCGCGTGGATTTTTCTCCGTGTCCTCCAATCGTTTCCCCTCTCCGTTTAGAAACATGCGTTTCGAGTATTTGGCTGCTAGTAATGGGCCACATAAACCGCGTTTTTGAGCAATAATTTGCGGCCAGGTCGATTCTGAAAACGAGCTATCGATATTGACCTGGTCAAAAAAAAAAAAAGTTTTTTCATAGTTTTAGTTTCGTATTCCTGGTTCTTTCGGTAAAGTCACGTAGAAGTGAAAAAAAAAACAATAAAATAATACAAATAAAACAATTAAATTCTCACGACGTTTCGATTGCAACACAAGCAATCATCATCAGGTGTGAAACCCACAGCAAGAACATTTTAAAAAAAGGTTTTTTTCCCCCTTCTACGTGACTTTACCGAAAGAACCAAGAATATGAATCCCTGCAGCCACGAAAGCTTTAACTCGAAAGTTTTATCTTCTTGGTTCTTTCGGTAAAGTCACGTAGAAGGAAAAAAATAAAAATAAAACATAATAAAATAATAAAAATAAAACATAATAAAATAATTCTCACGACGTTTCGACCACAACGCAAGCAGACGGCTGCAGTCACGAAAGCTTTAAATCGAAAGTTTTCGTTTCACCACTGGTCCCGCCAGCGAGGCCAGATCAGAGCTAACAATGTCTGGCCGCGTCGCTCTCTCACCTGTGTCGGGGAGGGGAACGCACGGGAGGGGACGGCGCGGAGTAGAGACTCATTCGGTACGGGGAGCCGAAGTGTCCCTTGGCTGTCGTTCCGAGAGGGCCCAAGCAACACAGGGCGACCAGCAGCACCAACAACGGAGCACCGGGGACTTCAGCCAGAGCCATGATCCGGGGTGGGTGGGTGGGTGGGTGGAGGATGCCTCCCTTGGTGTTGATGATGATGCTGGTGGTGGTGGTGATGGCTGGTGGCTGTGATGATGGAGGTCACTTTTCCGCTGCTGGAGTTGAACTGCAGCTCACGAGGTCCATGTGCGTCCGCTCGTCTGTGCCGATGCTGTACTTGATCAATCAAATGATCGGAACTAACTTATAGATTCGTTTCTCTTTGTGTGTGTGTACGTGTGTGTGTGTGTGCTGTTGACCTGGGCCCAAGTTGTGAGTCTCTCGCTGTTTGCGTGATTTTGATTTTTAAGCGAAGCTACACACGGGTCGACAGGCGCTCCAATGTTGTCGCGGGTTGGTTTTTTTCTCCCTTCTTCTCCGTTCCTTTCAAGTTCCTCCACCTCAGCCGAACGTGGCCAGAACCATCGGAACAAAACAAAAAAATAACGGGAACAAAGTTACTCGAGCAACGCTTTGCCAAGACTTTCTCCCCAGTTACAAAATCATCATCATCATCATCGAGAGAGAGAGAGAGTTATGGGAGCGATTGTGATGGGCAGTTAATAACGAGGGCAGTGACGATGATGCGAAAATGCAGGGGGTTGATGATGATGGCGGTGGTAATAATGATGATGATGCTGTAAAAAAAATCGGAGACGCGATGATGACGATGGTTAACGATGTGCAATGATGATAAGGGATGAATGCTGCGTTATGGTGACGGCGATATCGACGATGACGACGACGACGATGCTAAATGAGTGAAGGCAGTGATGATGAGCGAAGGCGATGTGATTGTGATACCGGTGGTGACGCTGCCCTAGGGACGATGCGGTCACTCTGCGAGCCGATCCTCCCTCGCCTCGGCTGCCCCTTCGCGTCTCGCGGCCCTCCTCGTACTCCGTCGCATTTATTAATAAAGTGGGGGGCGGGTGTGTGTGGGGGGGGGGTGGTGCCTGTTTCCTCTCCTCCTCCTCTTCCTCAGCCTCGTCCCATCGCAAAATGTTTGCCCAGCTTCGGTAAACACGAGCCGCCCGCTTTGATACGGCCCAGTTCAACCCCCCCCCCCCGCTGCCCACCGATCTCCTTCACAATCTCCCCCTTCGCGCCTCTCTTCATGTCACGCCTATTTCTCATTCTCATCTCTCTCTCTCTCTACCCTTAACTTCTTAACTTCTTTCTTTGCAGATCTATAGCCGCGCCCTGGCTCTCTCGCTCTCTCTCTCGCCCCCTCCCCTCCTGCTGCTGCTACTGCTCGACAGCGAACACTGGGCTGCAAGGGCTCCCGGACCCACGTTTCCGTGCAGCGCTGCGGCAACACGAAGATGCAATGACTCTTGGCTCATTCCTCAGAGAGGCAGGAGTCAGGGTCCATGGAGCAACATCACTGAATGGCACTCGGAGACTAGAAACGGGTCGGGTTGCTACCTCCGAGCTACAAAATCCCAGGGCCGTGTGATCTACCTCGTAGCCCAGGCCCTAAGCTGCACAGCGCCGCCACAGAGGACATTGATTCCCGTCGAGGTGCCATGTACATCGACGTGAGATCGCGTTTTCGCCCTCGCATGGTGCGGATTTTCTCAGGGTGATCCCATTTCCTCCCACGTGTAAACTCATTAATTGGCCAAGAAAACACCTTCATGTACAGGGCGCTTCAAAAAGATGTCGACACTTCTGGCAATTTGCAACAAAACCACAAGAAATGTTTGTGCCTCCGGGCTCTGGAGACCACCTGGAGAAGATTCCCAGGCACGCGTTGACAATGACGGCGAACAAGTGGAGGCTCCTTTAACTTTTCCAAGCTATTAGTATTTGTTATCATGTCGCAGTGTATTATCCGTTCTTTTTCCACAAAAAAAATAGTCCCATCATGTAAGTGTTTAAAAAAAATTTTTGAAGCACCCTGAATAGAGGACTGCAGAACTTGGGGGGAGGGCAATTTGGCACCAGCCATGACTAGCTGCTGCTGCTGCCTTTACCACTTGTCTGTGGTTTCTTGCACCTCCGAGGGCGAATTCTCTGCTGAGGCGCGTTATGCAAGTTGACATTCTCCCTTCATCTGACAATACCATGAGCAAGCCAGTCTGGAGTCTTTCTCATCACCAGCCGTCAACTATCCACAGCTTGGACAAAGGCCTCCCCCCCAAGCCGACCGAAAGCCACTCGGGCTGCCGCGATACAACTCTCCACCCAGCACCTTGCACAAGGACCGACTTCATCTGCCCCTCTCCGTGGTGGACGATCGAGAGCTTAAGACCGAGGGAGACGGCCGTCACTTTGTGGACGCGTCGCGCCCGTCTGGAGGCGCAAACTCCGACAAATTGCGCTCACTTTAGTCGGCGATCGACGTTCGAGGTGGACTGCGACCCTAAAATGAGTAGCGCTGCCGCCTCACGTGGTACCGACCGCCCCCACCCCCCCAACCGTGATCCGTGGATTAAACAAGCAACTGGAGACACCGGTGTATGGCAGCCAAGAGCAGTTAATGAGAATGCTATTCGCAAGAGGTCACACGTTTGGCGCAACGCTCCTTCAGGAAACTAAGCGCGATGAATGAATGTGGTGGACGTCCTCTGGAACGTTCCATTCCTTGGCTGCCACTCCGTCGTGAATCCTGACCACCGGCCGTCGTCCACCCTTGCTTCAACGCACGTATGTACTGTATGCTGGACTTCTTTCACACCGTACGTAGCCAACCGTGCTCATGGGAGGTGCGGGGGAAGGACAACAAAAACACACAAAGTTCTAAAGAAATGAGGTTTCAATCTCGATTTAAAAGTGCATAGCTCGAGTGGATTCCGAATATTGGAAGAGCGTTCCAGACGGCCGCAGAAGCACATCTGAAAGCGCGCGACTCTCAAAGTCTGCTGCATTGGCCGATAATGAAGGCTTGCTTACAAACGGCTGACTTTTTTCAAAACAACTTGGACTGCTGATGATGCACAAACGCAACTCTACGTGCCACCAGTCTGCAGAAGGGCATTCCTCTTCAGGAGAGGGATTGATCGGCGACGTTTGAAGGTTCACGTCGTAGTTGGCTAGTGAGCCAGGCTTCAGGAGTGGCCTGGTAAAAACCCTCGATCGCTGTAGGCGAACGATTGAAACTGGCAGTGGCGGGAAGCTATGCGGCCCGTGGTTTGAGATTGGTTCAGCAGTCGCCGCACTGGGGGATATATTTGCAATTACAATAGAGAATCACGCGACCATACGCAAATGCATCCCAGAGTTGTATTAGACGGACAAAAACAATCTCAAAATATTCGTCAACACTGCGTTAAAAGCAATGGTCCTTATTACAAGCACGTAAAAATGTGCTATAACGGCCTTTTGCCAAAAAAGTGTTGACGAATGTGTCAAGTATAGTAGTAGGTTTTAACCCTTTCAACTGGTACAAAAACTGACACCTTTATACAAGGCATCATGTTTGCAATAACCACAACACAAGCAGTCAAAATGCAAAAAAAAGAAACAACTCTTTTTATTTGCATTTTGAATGCTTGTGTTGTGGTTATTGCAAACATGATGCCTTGTATAAAAGTGTCAGTATTTGTACCAGTTGAAAGGGTAAAAACCTACTACTATATTTTGCCACTGGTAAAGGAGATGTCTCAGAATGCGTCAAGTGTTTTGTTATGTGTGCTTGTGCACCCGCCACCAACGCAGCATCAACAGTATTTTACAAGTCGGACCGAGGGGCCTGGTGTGGTAACCACCCAAGGGCGCGGTGGGCACCCACGTGTGAGCTGTGTGCTCTGTGCGGGTACAAACACAGCGCGTGTAGTTTGCGGGCGAACATCTGTCTACACTGTAGGCGTGGGTTTGTGTGCTGGGTTGGCTGCGGTCATGCCACCTTTCCATCTCCTTTTATGTTTGCAACGGTTTGAGAGTCGCATAGTTGACTGCGGTTTCGCGGGCGACAATGCAGCTGTGTCCCCCCCATCGAGTAGCAGCGGATAACCGCTTCGGTCATGGCCACAAGCTGTCGACGAGTGAACAAATTCACTGGTTTCACAGTTACGGAACTTGCTGTGGACCTGCACAAGGAAGTCCATTATTGGGTTCTTGTGCGAGTCTATGGCTCTTTACTATAACGTTTGAGTCATCGACATGAGACTATTAAGGTCAGAGCAGAAATTGGTACCGCCTAACCACGTCTTACCAATTTAATAAGGTTAATTGGTGAATTAATTTGCTGACCCCACCCATGTCAAATGGTTCTCGCATAATTTACTGCTATTTGGCACAAATACATAGGAGCCACTCAAGTTCGTGGTACAAGTGATATACTGTACATCTCATCTCGGCTCATGAACTGTGGGTCTCAGTGGCGCGCAGGATGCTGTACACATGCTATATGGCTGTTCTGCTCCATTTTGGACTCCTGGAGGGAGGTCCGTCCTCTCAATGTGAACACTGCTGACTTCGGAGGCTACCGAATGGCCCAGGACAATGCGACTGTATTTTGAGTTGTTTGCACCTTGCCTAAATGGAATCATCACTCAATTTGATTTTGTGACCATCTGTAGAGGAGTTCAAGGAGGCAGCCAGGGGGATCGGTGTGCTCCTCTTGTCTGTATCACGGAAAATTGAGCCAGCACCGCTCAAGGCTCCCAGGTTATAATCCGATGACGTACATGTCATGAGTTTTTCTCCTAATTCCATTCCGAAAACGTACACCTATGTGATGACGTGCACCTACGTCATCGGAACGGAATCGGAAGAAAAACTAAACTAAAATAACTTTATCGGTACGTCAAGTCAGAAGATGTGTGAAGGCTCCCAAACTGGGCATATGGCACAGTTTGGCGCAAGCTGTCAGAGTACGGTCGTGTCACTCTAGTTCTTTGCGGTGAGTTCGATGTCTTGAAAAACAACGGCGGTATGTCTCTAAATAAAATTAACCCGAACCGCTTGCGCGTTCTGAGATTTATGGGACCCACCCTGCAACTTGCAGATGTCTTGAAATGGGAAAGGTTTGGGCGAACATTTCGCCAGGTTTGGCATAATTAAGCAAAGCGATGGGGAAAAAACACCCCACTTTAGTTTCAGTTGTTTTGCAACAGTAATGAGTTTCATAGTCTTTGCCAAGCCAACAATAAAATTTGTAATAATTTACAGCTTCGTCAATCCACTGCTGAAGGCCTCCCCCACAGCACGTCTTGTCACAAGGGTTGTTTGACCATACTTTACCATGCTGTTCGGTTGTGGGTTGGTGAAGGATGGGTACGTGGAGGGAAGGGGGTGTGTGACGCAGTCCCAATTCCGCAGTAACACACCGCGAACGTTTGCCATGGGCCGGGAGTCAATCTCACGTCCCCAGATCGGCACGTGTAAGACAGCCAGGAGTACACATTTTCACCATTTCCGTTTCCACGATCAGTTTTCTTTTGCAACAATACACAAAGCATAAAAGAACAAGAAAAATACCTTTTTTTAAGTAAAAACACCTGTTTATTTAGTTGTTTGCAAAATGGGCCTATGGCAAATATGCGTTTTTAGGCAAGTAACAAACGTTCAGTAAAATAAATGTACAATGTTTCACAATTGCCATCTGTAGTGGCCTACAATACTATCATTAGTTTTGAGCCTTCGTCTTAAATGGTATCATACATACAGCATATAAATGACCTGTACACAATATAATTCAACATATTTAAAGTTTACATTTTTTTTTTACCTTGTCAGAACTTTTTTTCCTCTAATTTGGAACGGTAGACGCAAACTGCACGGTGACATTCAAGGTGCACGTTAACGACTTGCTCCGCGTTTGCGCTGCTGATTTGCACTCAATTGACCGCATTCCTAGATGTTTGAAGGGCCTCCATTACAGGGAGCTTCTAGAGAACTCCTCCAGGAGGCATTTGACTATTCCACCCTGGAGACGTTCGTTCTCGCAGGAGGTGAGAGCACCCACAATTCACCCCACCCATTCGTAGGGATGGGTTGACAGACACGATGGGGGCGGGAGGGGGGGGGATTTAAAAAACAAATCACTCAATCTTTTAAATAACAGCCGCATTGTGGGATGATCGAACCGGCAACCCCTGGATTACAAGTCAAATGTGCCGACCATTTGACCACGAGCAGCTTCGTCATAGCTTTCCATGTCACTCGAGTGGCCAGCAAAATTTTATTTTGCAGTTTCTTGATCGGTTTCCCCAATTAATGTCCACCATTGGCCATGTATCAAAGTAACTGTTGCCACGTGTCAAATTCCACGAGGAGGGTGTGCTTGAGAAACAACAGATGTAGTATGCCAATGAAGAGATGGTGGCCACCGACTTTAATCAATCACAGTGACCCAAACTAATACACAGTTCCGCATTTCAGCCGCCACGTGATCACCCCGAACCAAATGACGCCCGTCAATGGACGATGCACGCGAGTGACGCAGAGTAACGCCGAAGTTGTAAATCTTAGCATTTTGATGGAAGGATTCATTTTTCCTTTTTCACGAACGGTTTTCTAATTGAGATATATTCATTACTTACAGAAGAGACTGGGAAAAGTTAGACAATGTGGTTGGAAAAGAAGCTGCTGCCTTTGCATGTGTAGGCAATGTAGAACAGCTCAGTACACAGAGCGTGGGATCAAGTGCGTGCGAGCGACAGCACGGACGTGACGTCAAATCTAATACAAAGCTGGTATCAACAGCGATAGCAACGTACATGTGTATGTTGAATTTCTTTCCCACGTACGTAGCCAACCGTGCTACACGGACAAGCAACGTGAAACTATAGCTATGATAAATTAAATAGCACACCTAAAACTGTAAACACTGACCTTGACTGAAGATTAACATTTGTTCAGCAAGGCTTATTTACTCCCCAGTTTTCCTCATATCCATCCATTCGTTTTTAGAAGAATTAAAAAGCATGAATCCTGTTTCGTTTCCAAATCTCTCACCGTTTCTAGTTTCAAAATCAGACTCCATCGACCGGCCTGACTGAGGATAGATAATATGTGACCGCCCGACTTACGGTGGTGCACTCCTCCTTTTAAAAAACACAACAAGAACTAGAGTCCTTTCAGGAGAGAACTATGACTGCGCGTTCGCCCAATTATCAGAGTGTACGTGGTGAAAGCGCAACCGGAAACGATCATGTGCATACCAGAAAATAATCGAAGATTGATACAGGTAGGTCAGTGACCTACTCACTTGTACTGCTCGCTACAAGGCCGCTTCATTAGGCCAGTCAGATTCGGAATCTAATGCACACGCAGTTCTCTGCGTGGCCACCTTTTGAAGTGCTCAGGAGCCCACCCACGCCTGGCACGAGCTTACCTCCAAAACGGCGACAAATCTTCCCAATAAAGGTGAATTCCTGTCTTCGCGCTTTCGCAACGACAGGCGTGCACAGGCAGGATCGATGATCGTCGGGACAAACCAACGGGGTCAGGAACGCAAGCAACATCCAAGCTTTCGTTTTTCGAACCTACGCGGCACATTCTTCACAAATTTAAACGCACTCCGGTAATGCTTGGTTGGGGCACGTAGCCGCGCTCATCCCAGTGTCCCAATGCAGCCTCGTCTGTGGGCCATAGGCCAACATGAGTGACCCCTTTAAATCAGATGGGGGGGGGGGGGGGGGGTGGTGAAGAGTTGGTTATACCAGCGCCTTCCAGCTTCTGCCGCCCCCTTTCTTGCTGTGGGGGCGGCATTGTGTTCCATTACCCACAATGCCACCACGATGTTCTTAAATGTCCCAGACGAGATTTTCGACTGGTGAAGGCCGTCACAGCTTGCGGCGCTTGCTCCTGATGGGGGTATCGGGGCTGCTGCTTGTTCCATTGTCACTGGGGCAGGGGGGACGAGGAGACGAGATGGACATGGCAGGAGTGAGATATTCAACCTGGTTATTCCTTTAGCAGAAGCCGGCTGAATGGCTACAACACAAACATTACAAATGTTCGTCAAATCAAATGTCAGAAAAGTGTTGATATTTACATTTTAAGACCAGGAATTAACCCCCGATTAAGCACATAACCAAATTTATCATTGGTGACCAGGCCATAAATGACTCCACTTTAGAACCTGCTAAAATCAATGGTGGTTCAAAGCTGGACTCAAACACCAGGATACCTCTAGCTCAGCGCTGCCAGCTCAGCACTCTGATTTCCGAGCCACCCGGCCGCCTCCTGATTCATGTGCTTGATGCCCTCTGCGTTACCCGAGGGGGTGAGGTAAAAGCTCGATGAAGGAAGTTCTCTGAAAGGAAGGATTCTTGAAAAGAAAACCCGAAAGGCAGAAAAAGACAGATGCTGCTTGACCGAAGGAAGTTGAAGAGAGGGGGGATGGAGGGGGTTATGCACAGTAAAATGAAAAGGAAAGCTCAAGATCGGATAGGATGGAGGGAGTTTAATCCTTAGACCTGACGTTGGGCAGAAGACCCAAGTAGGCCTGGTGAGCCTGGTTGTTGCCTGTGGGTTTTCACGCCGCTCACCTCCCACTGCGCCGGGCGGCTTCCCGTCGGCCACGTCTGTGGGTCAGAGGGGTCGAGGGAGTCGCCGAGTCCAAGCCATTACCACCAGTGGATATGTACGAGCCCCGGTGGTCAAGGGTCACGGGCATGCCGGCTTTCAGTCCAGGCCGTTGTGGGGTCATCCCTAAGGCAGTGAGGGGGGGGGGGGTGGGGGGGGACATGTAAAAATTAAATTGCTTGAAATTGATTCTTACGCTCGCAATGCGTGCAGTGAAATGCGTGTGTGAATTAAAGATAAGCATTTACATTCATTAAGTGTTGAAATGCGAAGGCAGAGCGCTCCAAAGATGGATGAAAATATAACGAGGTCAGGGTGAACCACAAGCAAAGTACAGAGGGGAAGGAAAGAGAAGCCAAAGGGTGTAAAGAGAGCGACGGGCAGAGGAACACAATCGACGGGTGAACAAGACGCCGACTCGCACACACATCGCAGGTTCAAAGACATTCAACGGAGAATTCCATTTCCGGGAAGAGAACAATCTGGGAGAGGATATGGGACTAGCTATGGAGTCATCGGAGAGATGCGAGGATCAGGATGATGGTGTGGGGGTCACGGCTCGTGGCAATGGGGGCAAGCGGCCTCACCAATTTTATGCTCGAGCGAGCGGAGTTTCTGCTCCGAGTCACGCAGCTCCGCCTGCTGCTGCTTCATCTGCGGCGACCGCATCTCGTCCACATGCGAGCGCAGCTCTCGCTGCACGTCGTTATGCTGCTCGATGGCCGAGCGTAGCTCTTGCAGGTAGCCTTCGCGACGCACGCACACAACACAAAGACATACATCGCCTGTACAGCAGAGGTCGCAAACGGGTTTTGATTCCTTACCCGTACCCGGCCGCACCAGGGTCGCAAATGGGTACCCGTACTCTACCCGTACCCTACCCGAAATGAGTGACAAACAGCTACTCACCAGTGACTCACGGCCTACCCGTACCCAGCCGCACCAGGGTCGCAAACGGGTACCCGTACCCGGCCGGGTACGGGTAGCCGGGTATCGGGTAGGGTACGGGTATCGGGTACCCGGTTGCGACCTCTGCTGTACAGCCTTAACAAACCGTTGGGGCAAGTGCTGTTAACGGACACACCTATGAAGGGCGGCACGGCACACGAAGGGGTGGGTGGCCAGCACCATGCCCGGTACTAATTTGAGGCCGAGTTGACCAAGGGGAGGCCCAAGACTGGTTCAGATAATTGTCACTGGTGTTGGTCGTGAGAATAGGAATTGAACTCGGCTCGCCGGGTTTGTATCGCTGCACGCCAACGGCTACACCACGCACACATGCACACGCAACCCGCACAAATGTGCCCGAGTGTAGCCTCTGTGTTTATTACCCAGGTGATAAATACACCTGCACAAATTTGCTCAGAATGGCGACCACAGCTGCTGCCAGTGCCCGCTTGTGCTGGAGTGTCGGGGGACAACAGTGGTTGTTATTCACCGGGCAAGTGGCTCGAGTGTTTCCTAAACCCACACCACGACGTTAACCCACGAGACGACGGTGGAGCCGTACCGATCTGGCTGCTGAGCTCCTGGCACTCGGCGGGGAGGGGCGCTCCGAAGACAGCACCGCGGAGCTTGGCGAGCAAGGGCGCGTGGTTCTGCTGACCGCCGAACTTGCCGTTGCTGCGGATTCGCTCCCCATTGCGCGTCAGCAGCGTCGGGCAGAACATCGACTTGACGACCTGAGGAGAGATGCGGTGCGGCGAATACAGATCATCCGGCGCTGTAGACCACCAGGTTATATACTTCCCAGTGCGACGACTAGACCAGCCAGCTCTAGAGCAACAAGTGTCACACCGCCCATTGTTACCACTCAACGAGTGATCATTACACAACCCAGTACTGCTGATAGACTACCCATCACTAGACCATCTTCACACGAGACCACCTGGCCCTCACACCTGTCTCAATCACTGGACCACTCTGCACTAGCAATTCGTTGGCCAACCAGCACAACTACGACGACACTACCCATCGCTAGGCCATTCAGCCAGTGCAACCAACATACTACCAGTCACCAGTACCACTGGAACACCTATGACTTGACACCCCACGCCACCTCTAGGCCACCCAGCGCCACATCTAGGCCACCCAGCGCCACACCTAGGCCACCCAGCGCCACACCTAGGCCACACGTGGGTGCCTCACGGTGCTCACCTCCTGCCTGTAGCGGTTGGCCGTGTCCAGAGAGTCCAGGATGATGGCATCCCCCAGCAGCTGTGAGAACACTGCAGGGGACACACAAAAGGAGCAGCCTGGATTCTAAGGACCGCTTAGGTGACACGTCCCTCTCTCTAACAGCCCATGGGCTAGAGCAGAAATCAGTACCACCTAAGGTAAGCAAAACTTTAGTCTTGCTGATGTATTTATACAGCCGATAAGTGAATTATTTGATAACCCCACTCTTTTAAAATGGTTCTCACCAAATTCACCATTTACTGGCCACATGAATGAACTGAAAACGCTAAAGTGATGCCACCTCCGGTGGTACCGACCGGTGAAATATCTGCTCTGGCCCCACGGACTGTCAAGTGTAATTCCAAGTGTGCTACTTGCAACGCTTCTTTGAGCACTTCAAGATTTTTTGCCCCCAAATTCTGTCAATGCCCATGTTTCTCTCCCACCTGTCATGGCCGTTAACATACCCTGATTAAATATGTTCCTCTGCTGACACCTTGGTATGTTGCTTTAAATAATTAGGATTTGGTTTTCAATTTTTTTAATGTATAAAAAAAAATATCATCTGGATAATCCCTGGAGAACGAACGTCATCGTTTGCAAAGGTTGCCCAGATTGTCAATCTACCCGTAGCACGTAGCAAACGTGTCCATAGTCTATAGCGTCTTCCTGGAGTAGACCGACCTTCCCTCGTCCACCTCTTCGTCAAATAATTTAGATCCCGTTCCACCTTCACCAACTGCACCAGGTGCACATGAACTCAGCCATGTTTTCCAGGTGTGTCCCCCCTGACAGGTACCTGTCAGCTGTTTGGCGAAACTTGTCGTACGAGCCTTTGGTTGGCTCCCCTTTACCTTGAACATTAATTTGCTACCTTCTCCTTGATCAAGTTCTTCTTACAGCTCTCCTGAAGCTCATTCCCATTGGACGCTGGAATTATTACATATATGTGTGTGTTGAATTTCTTTTGCACTGTACGTAGCCAACCGTGCTACTTGGAGGCGAGTCATTCGCACAGCTTGAAATGTTTCACGCGTGTTTTTTGGCATGAATGACGTAACGCAAATATAATTGTTACAATTGCGACTACAGATTTGCCTCACTTTACGCGGTTTCGGTTTGTGCGATTCTGCAGAAACGCAGCTAACCTATTCCATCCAAAATTTGCTCTACGCAGTTTGAATGCAATCATATGTGGCTATGCGGTCAGTTTCGCAGCTTTGTGCGTCCTTATTTTGTAACGCATCTGCCGCACAAAGCGAGGGAAACCTGTATTCTACATTTATATTTGTTCCTTTGTCTCCCTTGATGCAGTAAAAAGAAGCCCCCTTCAGCGGGCCTCTCCCAGGCTAAAAAGGGCACCTACATCTAAATAACGCACGGCTGTTACGCAAGACGCTCATATATAAGGGTGGAAAAATTCGTACGAAAAAAATTGTGGCACCTTTTCCTTCGAGCCAATTCACTAAATTGTAAACGAATGCATATTTATGAATACGCCATGAGCAAATTGCGTAATTAGACCGAGCAGATCCCAAAAGGAAAAAATTTAAGACCATCTTGGGAGTTAAAACATGTTTAAAATATCTCAATTTTTTTCGTTCATATATATACATATATCAACAGCTGGAAAAGAATGTTTCCATCGGTGCCAAGATTCCACTTATATAAATGTCGAACTCAGTCCTTATACATGAATTAAATACGTTGGCAAAAAAAAAAAACCCAGCACACATTCATCACCTCCTTTTAAATTGATGGGAGCTCTGCGAACGCCACGATTTTAATCTGTTCCACAAAACCTGCAACAAAACTGCCCCTGGACGCGCTCCCCACCGCGCCAGTTCTCAGAAGCTAAGCCGAGAGCCTTGGTTAGCGTCTCGCGTAGGTGACCGCCAGCGCTTGCCACGAGCCCCGGTACGCACGCTCGGCACGAGTCAGCCTGGCGCCGCTACTGAAGAAGTCTCTCCCCCCCCCCCCCCTCCACCATTACGCGATCTCTACACGCAATCCTCTTTCCTCTAATTTTTCTGTCTTCTCCTCTCCTTCTCCCCCTTTCTCTGTAGTGCACACCGGTGCTGTGTGCACTGCTGCGGTGTGGTTCGTGCTGATGCAGTGCAGGCGTGCACTTGTCTGGGTGCATGATGGTGTGGCGGTGCAGGTGCGCTAGTATGAGTGGCGTAGTCAGAGGGTGTACTGGTGTGGCTGTACGGTGGATACTGGTGCGGTGCGGGCACAGCCTGGTGTGTGCTGGTGCAGGCGTGGTGTGTACTGGCGGTGTGCTTTGTGCCCTGTTGCGTAGTGGGACTGGTGCAGGTGCGGTGCCATAGTGGCACGCGTGGCATACCGATCTGGCATTGCTGCTGGTGCTTTGGGAAGATGAGCAGGTGGCGCGCGTACACAGGATTCCCCTCCACATTGAACCACGGACGGCCATTGATCATGTGTGGTAGCGGCCTGTACGCAAGCACACAAAAAGACAAAGATCCCCCGTATAGCTTTGACAGACTGTTGGGGCAAGTGCTGTTAGCGAGCACCTGTGGCACAAGAGGGGTGGGGTAACCATCACCACGTCACGTCCGGCCGCCTTCGTCTCCAGTGGCACATCGCACCGTGTACTCATTTGAGACTAAGTCGACCTAGGGGAGGCCCAGGACCGGTTCAGATATTCGTCGCTAATGTTGGCAGTGAGCGCGAACAGAACTCGGGTTGCCGGGTTCTTAGCACATTGAGCTAGCCACTACACACTCCCGCTCCCCACGCATGCGAGCGTGCGAACACACATGTGCCTGTGAAAACACACACACCCCCACACGTGTACACGTACACGCCCGGCCACATTCACCCAGTTGCCTTCCTCTTCATCATGCCAATGGAGTTCCCCACAATGCATCAGTACTAATCATTGGTTGGCCGATGGAAAGAGTGGGCCTGGCTCACAAAACAATGTACGTGCGCACGCAGAGGACGTGGACGCACGCATCGTTACTTTTGCTACAAACTTGAACAAAAATATTTTAATCAGTTTAAATGGAACCACTCTAATTTAACAACAAGAGAGCTCATTGCAACTCTTCCATCGCAAATGCGCAATTAAACTGCTTAACAGTGGGTCACATATATTTTCTGCAATGTCCAGCATGTTATTTAAAAATATTTACTGGCTCAAGATTTTTAGCACATGTACATGCAGTGGCCAGTTTTGCTGTGCTTACAGAGATATGGCGTGTCTACAAATCGACTAACTCAGCACAAATTCGGCCCAAGTTGAAATCCTGCTGTTGCATCTGGGGTGGAGCACCCATTTCCAAGCTCACTGGCAGATGGTGTAACTAAACATAAAGCAGTCAGGGTGATTCATGATCCAGCACTCACCAATTCACTCCAGTCACTTGCTCACTGGCAGTCAGTCGCCTGGTTATCACTCTTCGTTTGCTACGAACATGTCCGTCCAGCGCTCGCTGAGCTGCATTGGCTTCTGGTTGCCAGACAAATACATTATGAGGTAGTACTCATTATACACAAAGTGTTTGCTACAAATGAACCACGATACCTTGCTGATCTCGTCTAGGAGCATAAACCATCACGTGAACTCCGGTCATCCTCGCAACGACTTTTGGCTAGCCGTCGAACAAAGACGGTCACCGCATCGCGCGCTTTCAGATGCACTTCTGCGGCCGTCTGGAACACTCTTCCTTCCAATATTAGGAAGCTACTGGAGCTATGTACTTTTAAATCTAGATTCAAAACTAATTTCTTGAGAACTGCTTTTGTGTTTAGTTTGGGCTCCTTCCCCTGGACCTCCTATGAGGACCGGTTGACTACGTATGGTGCGAAAGATGTTCGACATACATAAATGTGTAGTAACATGGAATGGGTCTCTACGTAGCATAGCGCTGGTTGCTGGCAGAGAAGGGAGAATCTGCAGTTGCACCAGCCCTGTCTGTCAGCAGGTCACGTGATAAGCCAGAGAGAGGGATGTAGGGGAAAGGTGATAGAGGGGGCACGTGAGGCGAGCCTGGGAACCCGCTTGTAGGTTCGAGAAGGGGGGCATGGTCG
Organism: Lampetra fluviatilis; assembly: GCF_964198595.1. Classification (NCBI taxonomy): domain Eukaryota; kingdom Metazoa; phylum Chordata; class Hyperoartia; order Petromyzontiformes; family Petromyzontidae; genus Lampetra; species Lampetra fluviatilis. Next base: position 6,405,119 of record NC_136297.1, read on the forward strand.
GGGCAGAACGAGGCCACACTGGGAAGTATAAAAGGGGACCCCGAGCGAAGGCCCGGGGCTGTTGCCTGGAGTGGGATCCCCTCGTCGTGCTGCTGGAGTCTTCGCCGCCATCTTCGTCTTCACCTTCTCGCAGGCAGTCTGCCAGCTGTCCTGACTGGGAGTTGTAGTTACCTCTTGTCACCTGTGAAGGCTGATAATAGAGTGCCTCCTACTCCTAGTGTCTCTGAGTGTGTACACCATGGTATGTACACCATGGTAATAACCTTGCAACTTCCCTCTTGGAGTTCTGCAGCCAGGTTAAGAATTCCCAGACTGTTCTGTTCCATCCATGCAGTGTTCAACCACCACAATCTATTTAGAAATTCCCTCCCATCATAATATTCTCCCTCAAGCTCTTAATAATAATAACCTCATTCAATTCAAGAAACGTGTTATGCTCTTAACTATTAACACCATCAACAGTGCTATTCGTTTCGCCATCCAGTTGGTGTTTTGGGCCTGCGCACAGCAACGATGACAGGCTCCCTCCAACGCGAAGAATTTTAACTCTCGCTGGAGAGAAATGTCGCTTTAAACATCGCAACTGTCGCTGCAGACCACCCAGGCAGGGCCGCGCTCGCCGCCTCCACCATAAAAACGGTTCAGCAAACAGCTGAAGGCGACGCGCAAGATAAATAGGCTTTTATTTTTATCTCCTATTTCATTCTTTTATTTTTATTTTTTTTATCGCTGCCACTGCTGCCGCCGCCAAAGTCACATGTTTGTGCTTCAGCGTTCACGTGGGTGTTAGTGGCCCCGGGATGGTTGGTCCCCACCCCTCCCAACCCCCTCCCAGCCTTTCATTGCAACATTTAAAACAATATTTTAAATGTAATAAACTCCGTACATAAGTGCACTTCCTTCCTAGGTTGCTAACTAAACTGCGAGTGAATATTCCTGTCAATGACGGGCGAATGGGAGGGAGAATGGAACTGTTCCTGTTGGGCATGAACAGTTTCTGAAGAAGCTCTCGCCAATGGGAGCGAAACGTCAGATTTTGCGCCAAACAACACGAAGTACATCCCGAAAATGTATTAGAGAGCTGTACGGCCAACAAAAAAAACCTACGTAAATGGCGTCATCTGGTCCAACCCATGTGAGACTAGGCTCTAAGGAAAGCTGTCTCGGGTGTGGACCAATCAACTTCAAGGACAGTGCACATTATCAGAGTTATGTTTTTTGTTTGCATTATGACTGCAGGTATTGTGGTCTATGCAAACATGACTCCTTGTAAAAAAAGGTGTCAGTTTTGTTGCCAGATAGAAGGGTAAAAAAACAATTATCAAGATGAAAATAGAGAAGATTTTTTTTGTAATGAAAGCCTTTTGGAGAATTCTTTCGGAGCAAGAACATGCAACAAGCAAGGAAGTCCTGACAAGAATAGATACAGGTAAACATGCGTTTTGGAGTATTTGTCTGCTATAATTTTACACATAAGCCACTTCGTTGACCTATTATTTGTGGCCAGGTCGCTTCTGAAAAAGAGCTATACAGCTCAGTGGGCCTTACCTGGTAAATTAAAAAGTTTAGGGAGTTTAATAATTGTATACCCTATGATCTTGCCATTCCACAATCTCACTCGCACCAGCAGAGCAAATTGAATTGCTCTATATCTACTGATTATCCTCTCGGGCATGTCCCCTCCAATGGCTACCACGGTCATCAGTTTCGGCCACCAGCCAGCCCTAATCAGAAAACTGCAATATTTCGGACGTGTGACAAGTGTGAATGGTGACCGGTTGCAGAGGACGGTAACACTGGAAGGTGCCGCAGAAAAAAGACATAGCATAGCGCGGTATGTAAGCCGTCTTGGTTGAAAGACACAGCGACGGACAGAGAGAAGAGGAGAGACCACCGCAAAGCAGGTGCCTGTGATGGAGAGTAGGAAACAGTCACGCACCAATGGCCCAATAGGCCGAGGGGATTAGAAGGAAAACACAAACCATGAGAGTCGGCGGCGCGCGAGAAATATCCCAGTTACATCTTGGGTGGGGAGCTCGTGAAGCTTCAACCCACGTGCCTTGGCAGTGCCGGCATTGGCTCTGAAAGCGGCCTGCTTCCACCGCACATCGCGCTGCTTCAGCAGCGATGGACCGTGACTCGCCGAGCGGCCAAATAAGCGTGACGGATTCAGATTTGGCAGCGGCGACGTTTTTTTGCTGGAAAATATATTTTCTTGTACGTGATCATGGGGCAGGGGCGCACAAACTGGCAATGAGTAGCAGGAAATGTACCGCCCAAACATGGAAATAACGGGCACGATGCAGTGCCCTCATTTTAGACTGCGAGCGAGCGACACCACACTGCTCACGACTTGCATTACGCCCAGCTGCCCCTTACTTGGCAGCAATGCGCATGTATTAAACGCTGCCGATTGTGTACCCAGGAAAGCCTGAGCCAGAAGACTCAAGAATACCACTACCGTGCTGAGAGTGTCATTGTCTTTCCATGGTGGCGAAATGTTAACTTCTTCGCCTGGTATACGGGAGGTTGTGGGTTCGATCCCGACCCCGATGCCTGTACATTTGGAGTGCGCATGTTCTCCCCGTGGTCGCGTAGATTCTTCTCCGGGTCATCCAGTTTTTCCCCTCCACATTTAGAAACATGCGTTTACAGTATTTGGCTATCAATTATCATATGATAAGGCACTTCGTTGAGCGATCAGTTATGGCCAGGTCGCTTCTAAAAAATAACTCTATAGCTCAGTGGGTCTTACCTGATAATATATTTTTATATATATATAGTTTCTAGTCTCTACTTGAGACTCCTCTGTCTTCAGTAGTCAGACCATTCTGGTGTTCACACAACGCTACACCAGGGCCCATTTAGCCCCCAATTTCAGATGAACCCGCCTCAATAATGTTGCCGATCTCCCCAAAAGGAAACTGGGGTTGGAATGTATAATAATAATAATAATTATAAAATATCCAATTATCCAGTAAAGTCTCACAGAGCCTCGTTGCTTTCCTGCATTGGATGTTTGACTAATTTTGGCTTGTGGGAAGATTCTAGAGTAAGTGGAGTTTCTCCACCATGCACGCGAGGAGGTGACATTCAATGCCCTCATCTCCCAGCCACCCAAGCACTAACCCACTCAGCTCTGCTTAGCTTCTGAGATACGATGAGATGGGATGCATTTATAGGAAAGTTTGGGCATCATCGAGTGATACGAGCTGTTAGCTACATGACGGTTAGAGGTCACGCGAAAAAACATCCTCGGGCGAATTCAAACGGCAACAACTTGGAGCCATATTTCTGGTGTAGAACGGTTCTCGCCCGATCATGTTGTTGGGAAAACTACGGGTTAATCGTTGGTTCCAGTGCCAAAAGATAATTCTTGTATTTATTCGTGTTGCGCAGGACGGAGCCTGAGAAGCAGGTGGCGAACACATGTGGTGGTTTGCGCGCGCCGCGCGGAACGGACGCAGGGCCCACTATGAGCTCATCGAAGAGTGCAGTTTTAACATCAAATTGCTCGCTCGTTCCACGCTCGTCGCCGAGCAGGCAACCACGGTGGCGAGATGTTAACTGCCTCGCCTGGTATACACGGAGTCATGGATTCGATCCCGACCCTGACGCCTGTAATATTTGGAGTTTGCGTGTCTTTCTCCCCCACCCCCCCCTGTGGTCGCGTGGACTTTTCTCCACATTTAGAAACACGAGTTTAGAAAGTATTTTTGCCGACGTAAATTTCCACGCGATAAGCCACGTCGTTGAGCTTTCATTTGTGGCCAGGTCGCTTCTGAGAAAGCGCTATATAACTCAGTGGGCCTTACCTGGTCAATAAACAAATAAATAGAAACAAAGCGGATGAACGTGAAGAAGGTCCCCCGCCGCTGAAACATCAGACACGGCAGCAGCTGGATGAGTCAATGCATCACCAGACCACGGGGGATGGCGATGGCTTGGGAAGCCCTTCATCCAGCAGTGAAAAGATCATGACTGATGACGAAAATGACAATGGTGAACGTGTACTGTAGGACTTGCTGCTGTAATTTCAGCTTCATAATGTGCTGCAGTGATAGGCCACTGGTCCGGCGGTTAGCGCAGCGCTTCGTTTGGAACCTTGCGAACAGAATTTGATTCCTGGCCACAGCTAACAGAAGTGGCGAGCGAAGTCTGAACCGGTTCTTGCCCTTGCCCCACCCCATCGCCAAACCCGCACTAACCAGCGCGGTGAAGTATGGTCAAACAAACCCCTGCGGCTGAAATGACGCGGGAAGGCCTTCATCAATCAGCCGGATGACAAAGGGGCTGTTAATTATTACGTTGATTACTATAATCAAATGAAGTGAGGAACTGCCTATTCCAGCAGGACCTTGCGTCGTCGTCAGTGGGGACTGACCCCAGAAACGATGGCACGGGAACTAATGGCATAACCGGTTTGTTAACCATAACCACGGCACGGTAATCCTCCGGCTGTGAAAAGGGTAGCTTGCCACGTGTCGCTCATCGCATAGACGGGGGGTTCGTACACGAAAACCTGTCGCGACTGGCTCTGCTCGAATTCAAGTGAAAAACCTATTTGATGCAATGCGCTGTGCATTTAGTGGTAGCCGAGCTGACATCATGAAATTCATGGCTCAATCTCAGGAGGCCGCACTTAAAGAAAGGAAACTTGGAATTGAACCAAGCATCTCAGCACTGCTAGCTCGGTACTCTCTCTGTATCTCGGATCTCAGTGGTGATGGCTCAGGGTTTCCTGTTTCGGGGATTTCAGTAATCAAACTGGCTCAGTGCTCTAACATGGGCACTGGTATTAGTCCCGTGAGCCACCGGGCCACCGCTGCTGAACATCTAAAAGCATTCGTCTTGGCCGGCGGAACAACTTTTCCAGTTGACGGGGATTTTCATCATCTGGAGATGATGTTAACTTGCTGAACAAGTCTCAAGGCTGTGCCCATCCCACTTTTATGGAGGACCCACAGATTGTAAGGGAGCTCAGTTTTCTGTAACGGCCCAAAGTAGTGTTATGGCTGTATGGCTGGGTCTGTATAATGCTGACGATCTTTGGTTAATGTGATACCAGTATATGGTCATCACAGTGCATAACCAGTGATGTTTAAGTCCAGTCCTGAGAAATTGAGCTCCTGTGCACACACGTGCTCTGTTGTGGCTTGCAATGCATTTGTGGGTATTTCCCATGATGCCACATGGTTAAAGAGGCGTCACCATAATCACGTGCTATTCAACAGCCATGCTCACCATAATGTAGGGTGTCTTCGTGAACAAGTGACAAAGCGCTAACTATAGCGCCAGCAGTGTGTCCCTTTGATGTAAGTTAGATCATTTAAAAGCAGCAGCTTTAACCAATGTGCAATTGTCAGTAACATGTCCAACGTAGGAAATAAAGTAGACAAACTTACAAAGAATAATTTACACGTTCACCTCAATTGCTCATTTGGCTTGGTGTGCACAGCCTCCGGTAGAATACCACTTTCAAAAAAACCTTGGAAAGTTCCCTCCAATTCAAGCTGCCATGCAACAAATATTCTTCTGTAGCAGGGAGTGGGGGAAAAGTGCACCCTCCCACCCCTAGTGCGCAAATTATATTTTTAAAAAAAGTTACTTGAAGGGATTTCAAGAAAAGTTCTGCCACGTCTGCTTCTGCGGGTCGTTCTACAAGCAAACGGGGTGATGCACTGCTCTGCACAAAATCTCCCAACGGATGAATACAACTGGGGAAAAAGAGACAATGCTTCAAATCGCTTTCAATCGACCATCCTACCACTTGCACCTCCACCACGGATTTATCCAAGCTTCTCAATGCAGCTCCGCCCGGGACAATGACACGGTCTAGCAGTGGTATGTTTCGCCCCACTTGTTGCAGAGGTTCACGGTTCGAATCCAACGGCCGCCCTGGTTATCACTGACGCTCCGAGAGATTGAATCAATTAACCGTGAAGATACTACCCGCAGTCTGCGTCGCAGTAGACGCTAAAAGATCCCCTGACATAATTTTCATGAGCAGGCCACTGTGTACCAGCGTCAGCTTCCAGATTTGCCCAAATTCGAAGAACACCCACAAATCACTCAATTGGGATAATACAGGTAGCAATCATCGACCCCCTCCTCGCAGTCTGATGCCCCGGAGTCACTCTAGCAAATGACACTCATCCTGGCCTCTTGAGTTCTTACCTTGCTCAACAAAATAGATTTGAACCGATGACTTTAATAACTGCACCACAGATGTACACAAATGCCCGGTGATTAGCGGTGGGGGGGGGGGTGCAGCCAACGCAACTGAATCACCAATCTATTCCAGAGCTTTGCTTGCAAGGGTTTTTGGTGCCACAACAGGCAGCGAGGGTGTCCCCTCTTGCGAGGACCAAAATAATAAGCCTCACTTGTTCCAGGCAGACAGATTTCTCCTGAAGATGGAGCTCAGGGGCAGCAGCTGTTGCTGCCCGTTGGTCTCGACGTAGATCCGCTGGGCGGCCTCCGTCGTGAGGGTGAGCAGGCAGTCCATGTCGCCGCTCATGTGCCACGACAAAACCCTCGCCACCTCGTCGTCCTCGATCAGTGCCAAGTGGCCCAGCTGCGGGGCACGCACATGCAAAGACAAAGGCCCCCCCCGGGTAGCCTTTAACAAACTGTTGTGGGCAAGTGCTGTTAGCGAGTAGCGCCAATGAAGGCCGGCACAGCACACGAGAGTGGGTGGGTGGTCAGCACCACGCCCGGAAAATATTTTATACGCACGGAATAAGGTGCTCATTTAAGGCTGAGTTGACCTTGGGGAAGGCCAATGACAGGTTGCTGGGCACCGCAGGCTGCGAAAGTTGGCCGTGGCTACAAAACCCGAAATCCAGTCACCGCAGGTGAGGCAAGGTGGGCGAGGTCAGTCGGGGAAGGGTGAACAAGCGGATGAGTTTATGGGAGATGGGCGAGTTTTTAAAGGGTGGTTGAGTTTGTGGGTTGTGGGTGAATGGGCGAGTTTGATGGTTGGTAGTCATACGAGTAAAATTCGTGGTGGTGGTGGTGGTGGTGATTATTGAGTATTGGTAGAGAGTCAGAGAGTGGCTGAGCACGTGGAAAGTGGGGCGAGTGAGGTAAATGGCGGTGGGTGAGTTGAGTAATGGTTCAGTGCTGGTCAGGTGGACAATCGGCGAGCGAGTGAACTAGACGGTGGAGGTTTGGTGAACTGTTGATAAAAGGTTGGATCAAAGATGGTTAGAGGGTAAGTGGACGAGTCGCTGCGGGACAGCGATACCGTGGGCGAACGAGCGAGCGAGCGAGCAAGTCCACGGGCGAGTTCCTGGAATCCGGGCGAGCACTAAATTAAGCGGGCAGGCATCGTTTGTGCAGAAAAGGCACCTTGCCCAGGATTTCCTGGTCGACGCGCGGGTATGGCGGCAGGGTGCACGTGCGGCGTGGCTGCTGCACGAGAAGCTCGTGTCGCTCCTTGAGCGATCCCATCAGCTCATCCACCACCTCCACCTGCACGCACAGGGGGGGAGGGGGGGGGGCACGTGGACTCCGCCACGCAGACACAGCTGAGTGCGCGGGCAAGGAACTCTAAACCGCTGGTTATGAGCGCAAGCTGCTGTGTTTCAAAGTCCACTCTAAACGTCACTTCCGACGACAAGGAGTCACACGCAACACACGTGGAGGGCACCAGATGAGGGCATGAAGCACAGTGGCTCACGAGACACAGGAGCGCAAGCGGCTCGCTGTTATGCACGCCCACACGCAAGACGAACACTGCCGGTCAGCTCTTGCCTGCTGCTGTTGTTTTGGTTGCACAGACAACGGAGCGTGTCTGGGGCAGGGTGTTTAGGCTGAGCGGACCAGCCTGTGTATTGGGCAGTATGACCGAGTGCCGCGACTGGTGGGTCTCACCGTGTTGAGCTGCATGTCGGGGACTTTCTGCTTGCGGAGATCCGCGCGCAGCTTCTGCTCCTTGGTGGCGGCTTCTCTCTGCCCCACTGCAGCGGGATCACAACATCGGCAAACGTAAACACTCCGCCCATACGCGCGGCGTAACGTTGCCACATCTCACGACCTCCGGCTGCCTTCACTTCGCATCGCTCTATCTAAGCTTCCGGTCTCCCTTACTCTGTTTACCATCGCTGTGCGGTCTCCGTGTTTCACATCCCATCTCCGCACCTCGGTTTCCAAAAGCATTGTTGCACGTGTCGGCGTGGGTACATGTGCGAGCACACGCGTGCATGTGTGTGTGGATGGGGAGCGGTAGTGTACCGGTTAGCGCACTGCACTCTGAACCCAGCAACCCGAGTTCGATGCCCGGTCACAGCCAAAGCTAGTGACCATTATCTGAATCAGTCCTGGGCTCTCGTGTACTGCATCTCCGATTAGCACGGTTGCTACGTACGGTACAAAAGAATCTCGACAAACATACATACCCTGTTGGCCTGCATCGGTACGCATGAACAGCACTTGCCTCAACAGTCTCTGAAAGGCTCCATATTGTTTGTGTATGTGTGAGTGTCCACATGTAAGCGTGTGTGTTTGTACATGTCTGTGCATGCGTGTCCATCCGTAAATGCGTGTTTGTCTTTGTCCGTGTCTGAACATGTGTGCGTGTCTGGACATGTGCTCATGTCACCTTTGAGCTCCTTCACGAGCTTCTCCTTAATTTCCAGCATGCTCCGCATTTTCCCCACAATGCTCGACAGCTGATCCCGTTGCTTCGACAGCGCCGCCATTTCCTGCTGCTTCTTGCCATCTGCAAAAACGTCGGGGGAGGAATGTGGTGGTGGAAACATGCAGCATTCGATTCCACAGGACACACACTCTGAACTGGCTTCTTCCTGTCTGGTCTCATGAGCAGATTTTGGCCTACACTCTCGCGTGCCAAGTGCGAGAGTCTTTATTCTAAATAAATTACGAGCCGGTCGAGTTGCCCTTGCTTTTGCAGACCAAAATCACCCGGCAGCCTTTCTTTAAACAAACTCTGGACCGGCTTTGACCTTTTTGACCTCATCAGCAATGGTGTCTTTGGGGTTTGCTGCAGCGGTGGCTGTCATAACCCATCGCCAGAGCAAGAGTGGGATGGGCAGGAGGCTGCCGCGGGCGTCGGAAACGAAGCAATCAGCGGCAGGGGCTGGTGGTGGCTCCGGCTCCAAGGTACGTTGGGGCAGTGCCGGCGCCGCAGCAGTTTGTGTGGGGTGAGGATGGCACATTGCTCAGGGTAACCAGGTTGCCTGGCTACGGCTGTGGTCGTACCGTTGTAGAACATGAAGGGGAGTCTGTAGGGCTGCACGGGCGGCTCTTTCGGCAGGGCCTCGCCGCGCACCTCGAAGCACAGCACGTACTTTGCGCTGTCGTGGCCCGGTGTGTCCTCCGCCAGCACCAGGCTCTGCGGCACGAGGCGTAGGAGGGAGGGGGGGGGGGCGGAAGAGACCACGGGAGAGAGAGAGATATACTGTCACACGGGCGGTTCAAACGCACAGCAGGGCACACTCCTGCTAGGTGCAGTTGTAGCAAGGGCTACCGTCGCACATGGGGTACAACAAGCGCATGGGCAGCAGGAAACACAGCAAGACAGGAAACACAGGGGCACCCGACACATGGAAGGACATGAGAAGAATGGCGGTTCGTTGGTCCGGGTTTCAAATGTAACAAAGTTCGCCTTGGGTTTTCCAGCCTAAGGTGTCAACGCGTGGAGGGTGGATTGAGAAACTGGAATGCGCTGGCAGTGGCTTCCATCGCTTTCTCCACGGTGCAGCCCAAGCAGCCTCCCAGGAGAACCGGTGTTGTGGGAGCCCACTACTTGTGCCTCACCATCACCACACATTGCCTCTGAGAGCTCTAGTTATCAAGGAGTTCACTTTGCCACCTACTCAACCTGGAGGTACAAGGTACCAATTTATGAGACACAGGAGGGTATGAGAGAGAAAATCACCAAACAATGGAGGGCATGAGACACAAGACACGTGACACAGGAGAACATGAGACGCATGGTTGGTCCACTGGTCTGTATTGCATCAAAACAGTTTATTATCTTTATAAATTCCCGATTAAAATCACATGTAACCTGAAGGCAATTAAACAACACACGTTGAAAAAATTACGCTTATTCAACATCCCGAGCCCACTTGAGGGCCGCAATGTTTCTAAATTAATCATTCAAGGTACAGCACTAAAACAACATTATGCGACGCCGGGAAACAAAGAGGAGCCTTCATGCTCACGGCTACAAAATGCAAATGTAGTGGCAAAATATTTCCCTTGGACACAACTTTGAATAAAAATGAAGAAACTTGATGACAAATTACGGGGTTACATCTTAGAGTAATTAGCGGCTTGCTGGACCTCACACTTTAGAAACCAGGAGCCAAACGCCCAGAGGAGCCGCGTGCCCAGGGAGCTGCCTGGCACAAGTCGGGCCAAACTTGGAATACAGTTGCCATATCTAGGGGGGGGGAGCCCCCAGTTCCTAGCTCACCACAAAAAGATCAGAATCAGAATACTTATTTATACTGGAGAAATCCGATGACCTATAAAGCTACTTTTCACAGATGTTCAGTAGGGGCGGGTCAGAACATTACAACGACAAACAACACCAACACACAACAGGAGTGCAAAGTATAGGAAATGTAAACAAATCACTTTTAAAAAAATATACAAATAAAACTAAACTATGTTTATATCACCTGGTAAAGCTCACTCAACTATTAGCCTCGTGTTCAAAAGCAACCTGGCCACGAATGACAGCTCAACGAAGTGGCTTATCACGTGGACATTTATAGCAGCAAAATAATCTAAAAGCATGTTTCTCTATATGTGGAAGTAAAGGTGCAGCCCGACAATTGCTTGCTCATGCCACTGTTGGCAGAAAGGCCTCCAAGAGAGCCCTAGACTACCCCTCGAGGTTATTTGGCCTATTTTTTCCACGCTCACCAGGTGTCTTGGAAGAAGATCGAGTACCCACACTGTGTCCCACCCCAGTTGAACTGGCGATTGACTAACTGTGCTGAACCCAAGAAACCTGCCCTTTGCTTCAACTGACGCACCATTGATTGAATCAAACAGGAGTCCCTCTGTGTTATGCTGCTGAAAGGTCGGTTGTTATTTTTTTTATAGATGCTGCAATGTCATCGCCCGCAAGAGGAGGCAATTCCACTCGCCGTGTGGGTGTCAGTACTGTAGCTCAAATGACAAATGCATGGCCAGGAACCAAATCACTCGGAAAGAGCCCGATCCCATCCGATTTCAGTCGCTGAGCAGCGTTGATTCCGGGTGGCACCATGTATGAACTGTCATGCACAAACAGGCTGTCACAGGGTTTGCGGCGCTATTTGGTGGGCAGCAAAGAGCAGTACAGAAAAATCCATTTGTCATACTTGTACATCTATGCTCCATGGTGTTGGGCCAGTACGGCCGTGTGAGCAGGGTGGCATTTGCGACCCAAAGCAATGCATCACTGCCGTAAACACAAAACCAAGCCAAAAGTTCACCTGCTCACCCACTCGCTCCCCCATCCACCCACTCCCCCGCCCGCTCGCTCGCTCCCCCATCCACTCGCCCGCCTGCTCGCTCACTCGCTCATCCCTGCAATGTCTTGGGCCCGTGACATTTTTCACGATGTGTGGACAAAGCTAGCGTTGTGGCGCGAAGGTTTTTCTTTCTTTTTCGGTGCAAAATGAAGCCGCACGGTCACTCAGACAAACAAACACGCTGGCAGGCAAGGGGACAGCAGCCTCCCTCAGGGGGATGATGCTCACGTCAGGGCATGGCAACCAGCGCGCCTCGGAGTGCCTGGGTTCAATCCCAGGGTGTAGGTGTCTCTTAGGAGGATGAATTCAAAGTAAGAGCAATAAGCACAATAGCTTTGAAGCACTGGATTCAAGCCCTGGGACTAGGTGTCTCTCCAAGGTTTGATGTTCATGTTAGAGTAATCAGCCAGCACTTATGAGGTCCTGAGTTCAATCCATGTGTGGGTGTCTCTCAGAAGTTTAAAATCCAGGTTATAGCCTTTCCTAGTAAAAGAAAATAAAAAAGTTTGTAGCTACACTACCAGGGCACTTGAGTACACGCATGGCCAGGAACTAATGGTACCAGGGTTCCCAGTACCAGGGTTTCCCAGGGCCACGGCACCACTTTGCAAATGCGATGCCAACACCCACGCGCACACAATGAAAGTAGCACAACATCAATGGCACGGGAAAGGGCTGGGCCTGGTGCTTTCCTCTCCACTCCACACGCCTGGCTGGCCCCCACCCCCCAGAAGAGCACGTTGAGTGCAGTGGTCTCTCTATTAAATGAGACATGGGATGCATGAGCTCCTCAACCCCACCCAATGAAGACAGCGCTCGGTTACTGCTGTGTCTCGGGGCAGCCGAGGCTGCGCAGGGAAAATGCGAACCACGATGACCCACGTACTAATCCACGCCTCGCTGGAAAGCAGAAATGGCCCGTGGAGCTGAATATGACAATGGTGAATGTACTGCGGAAAGGAAGTGCACTTGCTGCTGTAATTTAAGCTACAAAAACTAATCTCATCAGCAGCACAAAGTACAGGGGACTTGTGAACTCGCAGAGAAAGTGCCAAAGAATTGTTTGAGAGCCTGGGTGGTACTCATTTCTCATTGGAAAGCCTCTCTTTTATTTTTTGATTTTTTGAAATCACGGTGGCTGAGCACAGGCCCAAAGGCACAAAACGCCAATCGGACAGCGACTAATAGTAACTACTGAAAGTGAAACAGATACGGTTTGTTACGTTTCTTGAAATTGAGTGGAGGTTATGGGAACTGGGGAAACGGAGAAGATTGGGAGGGAATTCCAAAGTCGAGCAGTGCAAGAAGCAGAAAGAGGATGGGAAAAAATGTGTGCGCGTTATATTTCCTTTGTAACGCAGGTTTCCCTTGTTAAAACAGTCTCAGTCTCAACGGACTCTCCTCTGGTTTTCAATCATGTGAATCTTGTGATCCATGCTCTAAATAAGGAATGGATCGGCTCCGAGCTAAGCAGCCAACATTTCACATTCCCATGGCAAGAACCAGGACGATCACTTTTTACTTCACATGAAGGCACCACTCAATTTTACTACCGCAGTCAACCCCCGACTGGGAATTGAACCTGCATCCTGACTGTGAGTGCACCTGGAGAGGTGACAAAGGTGGGGGTGGTCGGGGGGGGCGCGGTTTTATTAACCAATCAATCATGTTCACAGCTTAGACACACAGACATAAAGCTGCTCACGTCCCCCACAGCCACAGAGGATGTGCGCTTGCTTAACAAGCCTCTCTGCCATGCCAATTCAATTTGTTTTCAACGGACGCCCCACGGTTTGTAGGCATTGCCGTTCGCCGTTAACGGCGCCCGGTAGACTCGCTACACAAGCCTATTGGGGCTGCAACACAATGATTATGACGATCATCAGCCATGATATATCTCGCACCTGAATGAAGGCCTCCCCCCCCAAGCCATTATCATCCCTCACGGTCTTGCATTCCAACAAACTATCTACGCCCTTGCACCCATGCTGATTTCCATTTTTGAAATGTACTTGTACTTGGCCTCATTTACGCTCCGTCGCCTTCAGCAACCCGCATGAAGTATGATCAAAATAACCCCCACAACCCACACAGCATAAGAGATGCAGGTGGGGGGGGGGGGGGGGGGAGCCTCATCCAGCAGTGGACGAACAAAATCGCTGTACATGTACAAGGGGCAACGATCACAATGTCGGTCAGTAAATTGAACCCAGAGTGAGATTTGAACTTGCGCGCTTGCAAATCGCAACAAGGCTGGCACCGTCGCAAACCAGCTACGCTGACAATTCAGGCGACAGCCAAAACGTCTCACTTTTAATCTCTCTGTAATCAACAAAAATAAACCAGCTATGGCTGCAGCAGCGGCTCTCACGGCCATCACGGGGCTTTTGCTTTTTTATTCTCAATCCCAGCCCCCCCGCCCCCCCCGACTGTCGTCACCGACGCCGTAATCCGCTACTCGCTGCCACTAACAAAAGCACGGCGCCGCGAGCGGCCGTCCGCGCCGCCGCCTGTGCCCCACGATGGCGGAGAATCGATCATCATTGTTCACGGGAAACGGCTCGGGCCACGCGGCGGCCTCGCCGACCGCCGATGTGCGTCTCAATCGCCGGCCGACGTTTGGCTTGGCAACCACGCCGTTTGGTTTGGCGAGAGGCATTGGCGTGACGTGAAGAAAGAAAAAGACAGGGGCGGGGGGGGGGAGGATTGATGGGGGGGGGGGTTATGGGCGTGTGGAGGAAGGGCGGGTGGTTGTGAGCTTAGAGAAGAGCGGATGGAGGAAAGGGTTGGTGGATGGTAGTGGGAGAGGAGGCTTTGGTAGAGGAAGCGACGGGGTAGGAGATGTTGAGGGGGTAGGGGGGCGACGGCCAGAGCCAAATCAAACGTGGCATGGGTGGATGCGACCATGGGAAGAGGAAAAACGCCTCTCGCTCGCTTCCCCAACGTCTTTTGACGGCGCAGAGGGGCGAGGCTATGGAGGGATGTGCAAACAGGCTAGGGAAACAACCAAACGTGTTGCGCAGGCATTCACGCACGTGCTTGCGTGCCCACTAGACATTGCAAAACAAAGACCTTCCATGTAGCCTGCATAAGACTATTAGGGCAGGTGCTGTTGGCGAGCATATATTAACGCCAGCACACCGCTTTCATCTCTCCAGTGCTGATGTTTATGTATGCACTGGGTGCTCATTTTATGTTGAGTCAACCTACGGGAGGGGCCGATGTCCATTTCAAGCAATTTTCAGGGAACAGCAAAGCTAACCACAGCACCACTGCCCCAACACACAATTGCCACAAACATCAGCAGTGGGATTTCCACATTCCTGTGGAGAGAGCAGGACCATCCGTACAAACAGCAGCTCTGGTTGGCTTCTCACAAAATGGTACATGTGTTTTAGCAACCACTGGGCGATCGATGCGCTCGACCGGGATTTGAACTCGTAACCCGATTGCGAGCTGGGCACTCAACCCACCGCGCCAGACATGCTCGGAAATAGACATACACATGACACACGTGCACCCTAGCACACACACACACTGAGATGTACGCGCAAGTTCAGGATTTGAGGAGCAGTGAGAAAAACATATCAATTGCTGTTGATATTGGCAGCCGCAAGGCAACAGGACATCCACAGAGAGAATTACGACGTCTGTGGCAGGAGCTGCGCCATAAATAGTAAATATGGCGGTAATATTAATTTTGGTGAGGCCACAAATCAAATGGCCAAATCTAAGTTCGTGCTTCAGGACTCCGCATTCGAGTAAGAACACCGACATGCACACACGCTGCCTGTGTTTGCATCTGGAAGCGAATATCCATTGCCGCGCACAGCTGTTTTTATAGGACTGCTTGTTGCGCAGGTTTCCTGAATTATGTTGGTAATTAAATCCGACTCCCATCCCGGTCATGGGAGACGGACGATTCTATGAGTAGAATTTGCCTGAAAGTGGCAGATATAGCGGCTGCGTGTTAAACTGCTTTGGTTTCAATTTATCAGACCCGAGTGCAGTACAGACGGACGGAATCATGGGACGCATGCAACATAAAGAACCAACACCTCACCACTGAACGAAAAGCAGAGGTCCCTGGCTTCGACCTCCCTTGAAGACAGTGGACAGCACTCAACCAAATTCGCACAGGACAAGGGGGATGCGGCCACCTGCTTCACAAGGGGAAGATGGGTGATGTGACCTCCAAGTCCCAGAGCGTGGAACGTATCGCATTAACCTACCCACTCAGATCTGTGCTTCATTTATCGACTTAGCAAGTCAGGAAGCCACCGAGTGGATCGCCAAACTAGACGTCCCATTGGAAGCTTCTCCCGTCATACAAAATAAGAAGTGCAGTACAACTACCAAGGGTGGAACGAGTCACCAGCAGTGACGACGACTTGACGAACATGAAGAGAGGAAGCACTATTGGGCGTCTGTGAAAAATAAATAAATAATGTTTCTAAATAACTTTCGCTTTCAGCAGGCGCCTCCCCACTGCGTGTGCAACCACCCGTCAACTCCGCCATTTCCACGTGCTCCACACCTCTCCACTTTGCAGCGCAGCAAGAAAGCACGCTTCCGGCCGCAAATCTCAGCCGGCGCCGTGTTTCCCGGTGTTCAGGGTCCTTAAGCAATTGACACCCAAGTCCCCCCGCCGGCCTTCCCCACTGGCATTTCAAGTCCCTTCCAGTTCACCAGAAGTCACTTTCGCACATTTTAGGTCACGTCCAGGTCACTTTCGGGTGAGCGTTGGTCATTTCAAACGGTTTTGGGAGATTCCCGGCGACGGGAGGAATCTTTCCGCGACAGTCAATCGCCATCGCAGGACGTGCGATTGTCAAGTCACCAGTGCTTCCTCCACATTACAGACGCGGTGAACTTTGCTGTGGAATTTGTTCAGAACGCAAGTGGCCCCCATTCTTTTTACCAATTTCAAACTAAGGTTGAAAGCATTCACGAGTTAACTCAGTTTGCCCATTCATATTCTGGTAGGCACTGTAGTTCTCGTAAATCCGATCCAATATGAACCAAACTCCAGAATAATAACACAAAACATGTCAATAGCACTGCCTTAAAAGTAAATCACATTTAGTACACGTGCTATTTAGAAAGGAAATTGCCCAAAACTTTGCCTATTTTTTTTCTTTTAAGGCAGTGGTGTTGACACAAACGTTGAGATTTTTTTCTAAACTGTCCTTGTCCAACGCAGCAGCAGCAGCATCACCATATAATTTGTCCAAACTTTAGGAGAACATTGTGTTACCTTTAGGGATTTACCCAATAAAAAAACATAAAATCTATCGGTCAAATTGACCAAGAGGTTGCAAAATACTGGGAGGCACAAACCAAAGCAAAAAGGAGCATTGTATGCATGACTTTTCCCTGACCTGGTTGTGATATTAAAGACTTTTGGAAGTTACCACAGATCTAACGGACAGCGCACGCAACCAACGAACTCGGACAATCGCAATTACTGACCAACCGGGACAGAAAGAACGACTTAATATCCACCATTAAACAAAACCGCAGTTCTTTGGTCACATCAACAGATTCAGCGAACCATCCGAAAGCCAGCGGATAAATCTGGGTCCACACCAGGGCGATCGGTCGCGCAACTTGGTTGCATGCAACCGAATTCGCTTAGATGCGAACATTTTTGCAACTGCTTGCTTGCAGCAAAGACAAACTCGACTCCAAGCGATTCCGCTTGGCGAATCTCCAAGACATGGACTCCGGCCTGATCCACCGATTGTCACAGGACTTGAAAAAAAATTAACCCGTAAAAACAAAGTTTTTCACTATAAATCCTTTATATGCGTGGCGGCTAGAGTCCTCTCGTCCTCTGGCTTGAGATGGCTGCCACCTATGGGTCAGATGATTGCCTGCCACCATTAAGCAATTGGTAATGAAATCTAATTTATTTTTTCCTAAAAAGTGTAAAATTTTGGAAAAAAATTTCAAGAAAATAAATTGTCACACACAACGAGTCTGTGTGCAAAATGTCAGCTCGATTGGATCACGGGAAGTGGGTTAAAAAACGACCGAAAGATTTGCACAGTCGTAAGCGCGCAAGCAAGCAAGCAAGTGAACTTAATATAAAGGATTTAAAAAAAAAGAAGAGGGCGCAGGAGGAAGACATGGCGATGGATTCGGAGCATCGCAGGACTTTCACAGCTTCAACCGCAAACAGCTGATTCGCGAGGCTGAGAACCGGGCGGGGGGAGGAGGTCACGAGCAGAGCCGCCAGCACGGCGCCCCTCAACCACCTCGTCATTAGGCCGGGGCACCACGGGAGGGGGATGGATGGGCACAAGCGGCGCGTGGACTACCCGCACTGACATGGCTCAAGCGAAGCGGAACAACGTTTCCGGCTCCCGAGCAGCAGCCTCGCGGCCCGTGTGTGCGGTTAAACGCGACGGCTAAGTGAGCCATCAGCCGGGTAGTGGATGTCAAGGGACTGGGGGCTAGTGATCATTTGAGATTGAATGAACCGTCATGATTCATGGGTCGTAAACCATAGATGGCGATTCGAACCAATAGTCAAGGAACGTTTTTCCCCCCATTGCGGTGAATGCGGTGGCGGCTGTGGTGGCAGCGGCAGGGGGTCATGTAAACCCATCATGACGTGAACAATGAATGCGGATTTCATTGAGTTTCATGTGCGCAGTTCAACACGTGCCGTACCAAATGTAAGAATGGATTTTAATCGATCGCGAGCATAAGAACAGATGGAGATTGATGAATCAATACATCCGTGCTGTCGACTGCCTGCCCCCAATGGCGGAGCCAGGATTTTCAGGTAGGGGGGGGCAACCCCTCCAGCAATGAAAAATGATCGGAGTTGTTAGTAGGCAAGGACTTGTCCCTTGCTTTTTATTCGACGCGTGTGCGGCGATGGCGGAGCCATCGATCGAGGGTCGAATTCGAACCGTGTGTGATCGGCATCACGCTCGCTGAAGGTGAATGCCTTCAGGGAAGTCGTGCACTGTATATGCAACTGCGCACAATTCTGTGAGTCACTTATAACCGCTTTGCCGTTACTTATTGCCAATTATGGATTCAGATTATTGTCCTATCATCTCATAGAGTCCCTGGCACGTAATAATATGCTACACAGTGGCAGTCGCAAAATGCCGATTAATTTCGATCGGATCATTGGGGGGGCACGTGCCACCCCACCCCGACACTGGTTCCGCCAGTGCCTGCCCCTGTTCAAGCGCAGGCTCGTGAGCTTCCCTTTCATCCTCTGCCTATGACTGATTGCCTCCCCCTCTCTCCCTATAAAGAACAAAAAATGCCTGTTTTTGAAGAGCATGTTGCAAATGCGGTCGTATTTAGAAGCTTAACAAAAATCTAAATTGTATTGTAATTGCATTGTGGACGTCATTGCTTGCAAGAGTTGGCGACTGTAACGATACACTTAGGCCATGTCATCCCAGATGGGAAAACTCGCCCTGATTGTAGATTGCAAAACAAAGAAGCATGAAAAAAATACAAAAATGCTCCGTGATTGGACACACACACAAAAAAACAGCCGCTCATGGGGCTCCAACCAAGGTCTTTGGAAGTACTGACTTTGTGTTCTGAGGACCAATCAGCATCAGCCTCCTGAGACATCACAGCCGAGGGCTTGAATCCAGGTCACCTCTAAAGGTGCTGGCTCAATGCCCTGACATAAGCACGCACCCTCTAAATCACCCAGCCTCTTCCACTTTTGCTTAACCGAGTGCAGGCAAATAAATGCATATTATTTTTCCATTTAGAGTCCACATTCGGGGGGAAACGCCATGCCCGTTGCTGTGTGTGTGTGTGCAAGCGAGTGAGCGAGCAGGTCTGGGTAGGCGGGGGCTCATTGTTTCTGTCTTAATTTAAGAGCGCACACGCAAGCGCGGCTGTATTTATAGTTTCCCTTTAGCTTTCTCTGAAAAACCCCCCGGAACCAATATGGCAGAGTAAATGTGATTACTCCATTGCATGGTCAGGAAATAAGCGAGGAGATTAAAAAAAACACACACACAAGTTGTGGGGCACTTTTGGATTCGATCCACAAAACTGCGCGCGGCTGGACGTACTCACCGCACGCCCATCTGCACTTGGAATTTCCTAACAACTAGTGCAGCTGCAGTGGCACGCAGGCACACACACGCGCACACGCGAACATTCACACTCACGAGCATTCATTCTCACACGAAGATCAAAGACAAAGAACCCCGTATAGCCTTAACAGACTGTTGGGGCAAGTGTTGTTAGCGAGTACCGATGGCGGCCGGTAAGGCACCATACTCATCTAAGGCTGAGTCGACCTAGGGGAGACCCAGGACCGATTCGAATAATCGTCACTGGTGTTGACTGTGAGCGGGAATCGAACCCGTATTGCCGGGTTCACTCCCACTCCCCACATTCTCACACACACAAAAATAAAGACTGAAGCACACATGCATGAACGAGGACTTGCACGGGACGCAATTATGAAGATGAACTAAATAAATGAATATGAACGTAAGTAAGCTGAATGTACGCACGCACTTATGCATTCACACACACACAAACTTGCACAGGACGCAAATGATTAGGAGCTAAAAAAACGAATCTGAACTGCAAAAATTGAAAACATGCATGCGCACACATCCATACAAACACACGAACACGAGCTAAAGAAACAAAGATGAACTTAGCAAGTCGAGCACACTGACACACGGACGGAATGAGACACACGCACGGGCACACTTACGCAAATGCACGTGCACGCATGGTGCTCTGCCCAACACACTCACACACGCACACGACCACACAATCCACACACACACAATATCGCATGCACACACAAATATAACAACACACCTGCATATACAACAGTTGACACACACAACACAAACAGCCATGCAGTCATACAGGTGGTTGAGGCAAGTGCTTCAGGCTGCTATAGCACCCGAGGGGATAGCGTGGCCCACACCACTCCCATCCAGTTTCTAATGTTTATATACGACAACCAGTTACATACACATTTAAGTCGGAATCGGTTGTGAAGACGCGGGCAATTTCATAACCACTCGCCCCTTATATTGTCTGTAGTCAGGATTCAAACCCAGGTCGATGGGATAGGATGCAAGAGCAGTGTGCTAACCACTGCACCACCACTTCTTTTGGGGTGGCCTGTCCAAAAGCTGTTTGGGAAAGTAGAGTTAACGATCACCTATGAAGGCTGCCGACATGGCATGAGTATTTGTGGTGGCCAGCACCGCGCCCGGCCAATTAATGATCATTACACACTGCACCAGTTACTCGTTGAAAGTCAAGTTGACCTAGGGCTAGGACCACCACTGATGCTAGCTGTGGCAAGGAATCGAATCCAGATCGCTTGGATAGGAGTGCAGTACGCTAACCACAGGACCGCTACTCAAGCAGTGGCCTGTCCACATACACACACGTATACACAAACTTAAAAGCCTGTGAATACACACACACACGCCCGGTCACGTGACATTTGCCCATGCCAAACACTGGGAATTCAATTATCCACATCAAACAGCTCCGTAGCATTCGACTCGTGACTGCCTACATCTAAGAGCACGCGTCTTCATCAACTAAAAATGCGTGCGCACCATCCCTCCCTCCCATCCAGAGCCCGGCCCCGGCACCGTTAACAATCCCACTTTCACTCCGCGGGCCATTTCCGCTTTCCAGCGAGGCGTGGATTAGTATGTGGGTCATCGTGGTTCGCATTTTCCCTGCGCAGCCTCGGCTGCCCCGAGACACAGCAGTAACCGAGCGCTGTCTTCATTGGGCGGGGTTGAGGAGCTCATGCAACCCATGTCTCATTTAATAGAGAGACCACTGCCCTCTACGCGCTCTTCACTCATTATAACTAAAGGGCACCTGTTCGTCAATCTAAACTATTATTTTTTTCACCAATTAAGGCCCACTGAGCAAAAGAGCTCTTCTTCAGAAGCGACCTGGCCACAAATAATAGCTCGAAGTGGCTTATCATGTGGAAATTTATAGCAGGCAGACAATTTGAACACGTTTCTAAATGTGGAGGGAAAAACCGGAGGACCCGGAGAAAAATCCACGCAACAACAGGGGATAACATGCATACTCCAAATATACACAACCTCCTGTATACCAAGCGAGGTAGTTAACAATGCGTGTGAAATGTCATGGTTTAAGTCTCTCTGTCCTGCCACCCGCACCAACTCCCCCACAAGGGCTTTAAAAAATTTACAAAATTAATTCCAACTGTCAACAAAAAAAAGTAATTGGAAGAGAGTTTAGACATTTCTAAAACCCCACGAAGATTAGAACAGGGTTTCAGCCACATTTTTTTAACCTAGGCCGTTTGTACATAGCTCATCATCACCACCACCTGGCTGGGGAAAAATAATTCCAGACTCTGGAGGTAGCAGAAGATAATTAGTAGCCCTCCTACTCAGTAAAAGGTTGATCGAGGGCATGGATAGAAAGCTTTGGTTGCTGGAGCAGAGAGTGCACTAAGGAGAGTAGAGAAAGATGAGAAGAGTGTTATGGGGAGCATAAAGAGATGAGAGGAGAGGTAGGAGTCAGTGGAGGGGAGGGGAGTCGAGTGAGATGATAGCTACAAACGTCTTCTTGGTTTTTTTTCGGTAAAGTCACGTAGAAGGGAAGTAATAAAATAATAAAAATAAAACATAATAAAATGAAACAATTCTCACGACGTTTCGGCCACAAAAAAAAAAGCTACAAACGTATTACACACTTATTAAAGACCCAACGTTACTACACGGCAGGGGTAGGTCACTGTGTGCCAGCCAGTGTCACTGCCCAAAACCTTAATCTGAAAATGACCCATGGCCAAAGGCCATAATAACAACACGACATCAACAAGTCGTGATCGCAATCACCCGCGTGCACACAGGGCCAGCGTCGGAGGCCCCCCTCGGGAGCCCTGGCTTCGGCACCGAGCGGATGACATTTGGGTTAAATCGGGACGTTCCGATGGAGCGTTAAGAAATGTTGCTGCTCCTGCGGCATGACGCAGGCAGGGCTGCCAGGTTTTTGGGGGGTAAACACCGCCAAAAAAACTCTGGAGCCGAAGGGCCCAAAAGCGCCCGATTGCTACAGCGGGGTCCAAAAAAGAACAGACGTTGTTCAAAAAGTAGTTTTTTTTCTGAATCACATTTCACAACAGCCGATTGTGAAGAAAATATCACAGTCTGGCAGCTTCGAGCAATCCGTTCACAGTCGGGTGACATTGCCGTGGCTGTGAACAACAACAAAAACCACAAACACCGTCACCACGAACCCGAATACCACAATCACCACCGCCACGACAACCACCAGCATCACCATCGCCACCACTGCCAAATGCTCGACCGCTGGCTCACAAAGCACTCGGGAAGTAATTTGTCAAGAGTGACACTGCCCGTGCAACGCCTTGGCTGCTGTGCATTGTGTCTTGGGGCCGTGTTGGTTTTTGTTTTCTGATCGGCATTGATAACAAGCTCCGAGCAGCACTTTTGTTTTTTTACTCGAGCACCTACTTACAGAACGGAACGACCACTTGTATGCATACTTCATGCTCGCGCGTCTTTAATAGGGGAATAAATATTAACGTGAATATATATCGTACGAGTGTGCGTATGTGAGGGGTTTTTTTTCCTTTCAATTATAGTACCACATACCATCATTCTAGTTGGCTCTGCCATCTGGCCCAAAGTCAAAGGAAACGTGGAATTTTTACCACTGCCTTGGGATCATCACTGCTCATTTGAG
Organism: Lampetra fluviatilis; assembly: GCF_964198595.1. Classification (NCBI taxonomy): domain Eukaryota; kingdom Metazoa; phylum Chordata; class Hyperoartia; order Petromyzontiformes; family Petromyzontidae; genus Lampetra; species Lampetra fluviatilis. Next base: position 6,428,359 of record NC_136297.1, read on the forward strand.
TAAAGTGACACCTTGACTTTGACATAAACATCGAGGATAACAACATCTGCAATGGTGGAGAGTGGTGCAGTGGTTAGTACACTGGCCCATGAACCCGGCGACCTAGGTTTCGATTCCCAGCCTCCACGTCTAAGATCAGCGGCGAGCGATACAACACATTCCTGCGGAGGGAGCTGGTAGGAACGTTGGGTTGATCGGTCAATGGCCAGGGTCAACGGCGGCGTGGTGTATTCCGCAAATATGGCCGACTGTGAGGGCGGGCACAAGCCGGCGTGAGTAGGTTAAACGTTGAGTTTTATAAGGGCATCACGGGGTGACCAGCCCCACCCAACCCAGCCCCACCCCTCCCACCCCTCCCCTCCCCTCCCAGCCCCTCCCCACCCTGCCCCTCCCCACCCTCCATTCTCCACCCAGCCCCACCCCTCCCATTTTTGGATGCACGACGGACGGACACAATAATCCCCTGTGGGCTGGTGTAACCAGGAGGTTCCTACCAGTATAAACTGGTCCTGGTATTCTGTCGCTTCTTAAACCCACGCCGTTGAGTCGCAAGGTGAAATTTGGTCAAACAACCTCCAATGACCAAAGTGGAATGGCGAGGGCTTCATCCAGCAGTTGACTGACGAAAGACTGTAAATTATTATGTATATTATTATTATATGCATGTGACATGTTAATGTTACACTTAGGCTCATGGAGTGAATAAAAACACTGCAAACAAAAACAGAAAAAAGCAACTGATTGTTGAAACGAATTACGACCCCATAATCTTCACGGGGTGGGGGGGGGTGAATTATTGTCCTCTCTACTGAGGGAGTGGGGCTCAGGGGAGATAAGGCCGCTTGCTACATTCGTCTGAGACGCACTGGGCCGACACCGCCTAGACGCTAGGCTGCGAATCGGCGCAGCAACCCGAGATGAAACCGTGTTCCCCAAGCGTGGCCCAGTTTAACCGTCTCGGCGCCGGCCTCTGACGAAACGAGGAAAACAATACAACATCGCTCGTGCGGATTCGCTTTTTTCTTCTCGGGATTCGGCCGAGCCCCAACTCGGCGGGACTCTGTTCCGCGAGGAAGGCACAGAGCAATCCACTCACTCATCTGCACAGCTGATGAACCGGAGCAGCGAGTCGCATTGCGTGCGTGAGCATGTGCGCTGTGTGAATGTGCGTGGGTCTGTCCCAATATTCTGTGAGGATAAACAGGGAGAGCTGTGCCTTTGTGCGTGTATGTGGACGTGTGTGTATTTGACACACGCGCACAATGCATGCGAGTCTGCCCCAATCGCTTATGAGAATGAAAAGGAGGAACTTTGTGTATGTGCGAGTATGTGCATGTGCGCATATATTCACGTGTGTGTACGTTCGTGTGCACATATATGAATGTTCATGTGTGAATGTTTAAGTGCTTATCTTTGTGTACACACGATTGTGTACACTGTATATGCTCGTGTAAATATATATGTGCGTGTGTGTTCATGTGTGGGGAGTGGTGGTGCAGCACTCACGAGCACTGCGCTACGTAACAACACCAATGACGATAATTTCAACTGGTCCTGGGCATTCCCCTAGGTTGACTCGGCCTCAAATAAGTACCTGCCGTAGTGTGTAAACATCACCACTGTGGACAAAGGCGGCCAGGCATGATGCTAGCCACCCACCCCCTTGTGTGTCGTGGAGGCTTTTGTAGGTGCTGAATAACAGCACTTGCCCCCAAGTCTGTTTAGGCTACGCGAGGATCTTTGTCATTGTATTCAAGTGTATATGTGCACAGCTGACAACACTGTGCGCGTCCTCTCTCTGTTCAGTTGCCCATCGTCATGTCGCTAGCACGGGATCCTCCCGGTGTGGACGCGAAAGGGGGATGTAGACCACCGCACAGCGTCAGCCGCAGCGCATACACCGCAATAGTGCAGGCCACCACGATGGCGGCTGCAGAAGCAGCAGGAAGAGGGCCGATCGGCACGCTCGCTCGTTAAAGACCGCTTAACGACGGCTCGTAAAGCTTAACGACATGCTACATTTCTGTCAGAATTATGAGCACAAGCCAACACCCTAAGTGGCATAAAAGCACCTAAAAATTAGTGGCTGTCTACGAAGATTAGTCACGGAGGATTTGGTGTAGCCACGAGCAGTATTTCTGTTTCGTGCGCATGCACGTGTGTGTGTGTGCATTAATTAAATTCAATGTCCTTTATTTAACCAGGTGCGAGTCGTGATTTGTTTGGAAAGAGAGGGGGGAGGGGTCTGGGAAACCCTAGTCGGGACGTGTTTTATTTTACGACCGAGTTGCGGGTAATTTCAAGCTCACTATTTGAGCTACCGGCCCTGGCACACAAAGATGCCCACGTTCGAGAATGATTCCCCCATGGTCCTTGACATCCGTTCTGCCGCGCACAGCGGTGAGCCTTGGTAATATTAATTTAATGAGAATATTTGGCCAGGAACAACACTGTGATACGGACTACATTCGTTTTCACAGGTGTCCTGGATCGATCGGCAGAGAGAGCATCGTAAATCACCACGCAAATCCGGAAGTCAGGTCCAATGGCATTCGATCTCTGAAGCTAAGCGGAGTTGAGTCTGGTTAGGACTTGCATGAGAAATGACCACGCATGGCGAAGAGGGTAGCTGTAAAAGACTATATTAAGAAATTCATCCGTGCGAAGTTTTGAGTGTCACCCCCTCGTATGGGTGGTGGGTTTTCTCTCCGTGTACTCCGGCTTCCTTCCACATGAAGTCAAACATTCATTTTAAACACAAGAGAAATGCAGATTTGAATCCAGAATCTTGGTGTTGACAGCTCTGTGCTGTGACGCAATATTGGCCTCTGTACTGTCCAGCCATCTCCAACAGAAAAAACAATACCATGCCCAGTGTCTATTCTATATTTATTCATGCAGGTTTTAAAAAAATACTTTCTGAAAATGTTATCACGACTGTGCTCTAAGAGCCATGCTGCTATGAGACGGAGAATCGATGTGTATCTCTCGCACAGCAGTACAATCCCTTGGTCTTATTACCGAGCTTCCTCGTAAGATCCCTTATATTTACCTCTGGTTCACATAGTAGGGGGCAGCTATATTTCACCCACCCTGCCACAAACAGCACTGGATGAAGGCCTCTCCCACGCCATACTGTTAACTCTCAGAGCTGGAACGTAGCCAAATTAATTGCAGAATTTATTTTAACACAATTTATTCGTGTAATCACTGTTAACCAGGCTGAGACCATCGACTCGCGACAAATTAAAACCAGGTTTCATCACAGGCGGCTCAAACCTGCCATTGAGCTTACAGTGCTCAGCGGTGGCGACTTGGCACTTACCTCGGAGCCGCTCGGCCATGTGTGCATGTAGAACTTCTTTCACACCATACGTAGCAAACCGTGCTAATCGGAAGGTGCCACACCTCTGCCGCTCACCTGAATTTTGGCGACGCCGGCGGTGAGTGGGACTTGGACCGAGGGTTTATGTCCAATGAAGAGCGGCCGCTCTTCCCCCTCTGTCTTCTCCTCCGTCTTCTCCTCACTCCCCTCGATGGTCACCTCCACCTCTCCGTCCAAGTCGCAACCGGTCGGGTTCCCAAACTGGTCCTGCGACGCGACATGCCGTGTTATCGCACACGGGTGATGTCCCCTTTCTTAATCCACTGCTGGTTGGCGAAGGTAGAGTCAACAGCGTGTGGGAGCATAGAAGTACAATAGACCAATGGATTTACCGCACTGCCGTCTGCAGTCCACTAAACAGGCCCAGCAGTTGTGCATGACGGTCGCCCATCCAAGCACTTTGCGGCTTCTATCTGTGATCTAATTAATAACCACCAAGAACTATTCGCTAGTAGGATACGCCCAACTTTCAGAGTGGGGCTGTTCCCCTGCATTGAGATGTTAGCCAAAGCGACCTCCATTCGCTCTCTTAGATAACTGGTAGGATGAGCAGATACTGGGCCGCAGTGCATCTGTAATGTAGCCCAGGGGTCCACAATCCGAGACTCTTTACCGACTGCTTCATGACGGAATGCATGTATTTATTCACATGCATAGAGTTTTGTACCGAATAAAAAAAAGCAAGCTCTTTTTCGATTTAAAGCTTTCGTGACGGCAGGGATTCATCTTCTTGGTTCTTTCGGTAAAGTCACGTAGAAGGGAAATAATAAAAGAATAAAAATAAAACATAATAAAATAATTCTCACGACGTTTCGTCAAGGCGCCCTTCCCCCCTTCCAACCCAGCTTAAATATACGCTCCAAGCGTGGTGGTGTTTCATTCAGACGCTGTCTCCCCGACAGACCTGTTCTTCACCTGAGGACGGTTGCTTGCGTTGTGGCTGAAACGTCGTGAGAATTATTTTATTATGTTTTATTTTTATTATTTTATTATTTCCCTTCTACGTGACTTTACCGAAAGAACCAAGAAGACAAGCTCTTTTTGCTACTTCTGTTGCTGACTCCTGATCGAGCCAATAACCACCGGGAATGGTTTGCTGGGTGGACGCCCTAATGGGTATGAGCCACATCGGCCTGCCGGTGGGTGCCACGAGAACGCAGGAAGCGCCGGGACGCTCACCGTGAGCCGCAGCGTGACGGCGCGCAGGAGCGTGCGGCTGTCGAGCGAGCGCGAGTTGGACACGGTGAGCGTGGCCGGTGTCACGTCCGGCTGCAGTCGCTCGGGCGGCCCCGGCTTCACCTCCAGCGTGACCTGAATTGGGCACGCGCGTGGCCAAGAGAGAGCGGGACGCGGTCAAGGAACGCAAGTGCCCTGTCTGGCTGGCCTGACCACGCTTACACTATGGGAACCTCATTTGCCAGTAAAAATATGATAATTGGTTTTTTACCCTTCTATCTGGCAACAAAACTGACACCTTTTTACAAGGAGTCATGTTTGAATAGACGGTCTATGCAAACATGACTCCTTGTAAAAAGGTGTCAGTTTTGTTGCCAGATAGAAGGGTAAAAAACCAATTATCTGCCCGCGCTTGTTTCACCCGGAAAAGCTTTGCCGAGTCTCAAGACACTTTTTCAGGAAAGTCCTGCCAAGTTTTCGCAGCAGGGGGGCGATGCTGCTGCTGTGTGTGTGTGTGTGATTCCAAATCGAGTGATTTGCTGGTAATTTTTGAGCATTGGGATGTTTGTCAAATTACGGTTACATTGTCTTCACAGCCCCTCACTTTGCAAGTCTCTTTTCCATCTCTGCCAATTTCTCTCTTTTTAAATCCTTTATATTAAGTTCACTTGCTTGCTTGCTTGTTTACGACCGTGCAAATCTTTCGGTCGTTTTTTAACCCACTTCCCGTGGATCCAATCGAGCTGACATTTTGCACACAGACTCGTTGTGCGTGACAATTAATTTTCGTGAAAATTTTTTTCCAAAATTTTACACTGTTTAGGAGAAAATAAATAAATAAATAATTACCAATTGCTTAATGGTGGCAGACAATCATCTGACCCATAGGTGGCAGCCATCTCAAGCCAGAGGACAAGAGGACTCTAGCCGCCACGCATATAAAGGATTTATAGTGAAAAACTTTGCTTTTACGGGTAAATTTTTTTCCTTTCCCTTGTTCCTCTATTGTTTTATAGATCACAACTAAGGACCCCCTACTTTTCAAATGAGCATTGAGGCGGTGCTAATCTGCAGTTTACAGCCATAATTCTAGATTTGAAGCTTTCGTGACTGCAAGGATTCATATTCTTAGGTTTTTTTCGGTTAAGTCACGTAGGTAAAAAATAAAAATTAATAAAAGTAAAATAAAAATAAAATAAAATCACAACGTTTCGGAGGCAACACAAGCTTCCGTCACACAAAAATAATATTCAGGGCCTACATTGGCTCCTCCCACCCTCAACCAGTATATATACAAATACTGTGTTCTTGGAATTTCTCTCACTTGATACTGCTATCGTGCTGTGACTATTCCACCTGAAGACGGAAGCTTGTGTTGCCTCCAAAACGTCGTGATTTTATTTTATTTTACTTTTATTAATTTAAATTTTTTACCTACGTGACTTTACCGAAAAAACCTAAGAATATTACAGCCATAAGTCAGTGGTGGAAATTCCACATTCCGATGGTGGGGGTTCGTCTAACCGTAGGTAAACTGTTGTTGACGTCCCCACAAAGTGGTACTTATTTTCGACCATTATCCCCAGTGGGATGATTCACTGGTTGAAATCGATACGTATTACAAACATCACAAAGCTACGACGAGATGGGCGTGCGGTAACACATGTTAGCACACAGACTTGATTCCCGACCACTTACAGCCCTTTGTTAATCCACTGCTGGATGAAGGCCTCCTCATCCAAACAAAACAATTAATCGAATCATGATTTATAATATACGCTTGGTCAAAATGGATTGGCGAAGGTGGTAGGGAAAATCAATCTCAGGCCGCTGGTGTTTCGTAGAGCATTGTGCAAACCACTGCGCTTCAGTTCTGCCCCATCGAGCGTTGGAGAATGGACCGTTTCAGAATCATATACCTTGTAAGTAATGGGTTCACATGACCTCTACTGTCACTAGAAGCTGCTAAATTCCCCACAAATGAAAACAAATTCTCAATTGTCCAAACAAATCACGACCAAGAGCCACGGAAATTCGTCAAATCGCAAGGGGGAGAGACTCATCACATGCCTACTTTGCAGCATTACAGTCTGCTGCTGTATAGAGATGCACATCTGGTGTTAGACTGCCACTCACCAGCATTCCCTTCAGCATTGTCTTATCGTGGGTGTATATGAACTCAATGTTGTACATCCCAGTGACTTCCGGCAGAACTTTATTCCTGCGAGAGACCGGTCCGCACACACACACACCGATCAATGCTCAATGTGCATGTGTGCATGCATGTGCAAGTGTGGGGGTCTATGTTGTATCTATATATAAAAGGGAAATTTGTGAATATGTTTGTCTGTTCAAAATGTTTAGCGTACTCCCTGACATGCAACTAACTTTAAATTTGCCATGTGGGTACTTTCCAGACTGTACACCATGGGGGGAAGGGGGGGGGCGCAATAATGCATATATTTTACACGGCAAGTGAGCTGCTGTGACGTCACATGTCATGTGACCCGTATGCGGAAGCGTAACGGAGTGTGCCTGCTGATGTCACGCCACCCCCAAACCCTCCGCGGGTAAAGTGAAATACAAATGTGTTGCAGGTCTAAGGCGTTCTTCGCGCAGCATTGGTTTATTATTTTAGTCGTTTACTGCCGTACGCACCCTGAAGTTGAGTGTCTGCAGCAAGCACGTGTATGTGTACCTATGGACGCACGCACGTGTGTGTGGGGGGAGCGGTAGTGTAGTGGTTAGCGTGCTGTCTGTGTGTTTGTATCTGTGTGTCTGCGTGTGTGTGTGTGTGGGGGGAGCGGTAGTGTAGTGGTTAGCGCTACACTGCGCTACGAACCCGGTGACACGAGTTAGATTCCCACTCACGGCCACCACCGGTGATGATTATTTAAACCGGTCCTGGGCCTCCCCTAGGTCGACTCAGCCTCAAACGAGTAACTGGTGTGGTGTGTGAACATCACCATTGGGGAGACAAAGGCGGCCGGGTAATAAAGCTAGTACTGTATAAAACATAAATGACGAAGACAAAGATTCCCCCATACGGCCTTAACAGACTGTTGCGGCAAGTGCTATTAGAGCATCTATTTAGGCCAGCACTGCACACGAGGGGGTGGGTGGCCTACAGCCTTTGTCTCCCCAATAACGAATGTTGACAAATCGTACCAGGTACTCATTAAAGGCTGAGTCGACTCAAGGAGAGGTCCATGACCGGTTCGGATATTTGTCACCCATGTTGGCCATGAGCGGGAATCGAACTCGGGTCCACCGGGTTAACAGTGCGGCGCGAACACTCCCCGCTTATGGAAAACAGGTCCACGCGCGCATGCCCACACGGTCAAACGGTTGTTGTGAAAAATTCCACGAAGGTGTAATGCCCAACATGATGGGAATAAATATCTCAAGTAATGAAACCCTTGCACCAACCGGGACCGCCCATCGTGGTGAAGTATGGGTTTTAAAAAGTTTCAACAGCAACGGGTATGGTGTAGAATTGTTGGTTGTTAGGCAGTCACTCACCGGAAGTAGAAATGTCCTTCCTTGTCTCCCGCTTGGGGCATGTTGCACTGGAATGTGATGCTCTGCAACGCAATTCATTAGCGTTACTCAAACCAGGTGATTGCCCGAGGACTCATTCATCCGTTCGTTAACTTTATTCAAACCAGATATATGAAAGTGTTTTGGTTTGCTCATCTATTTTGTTAGTCATACTCGGTGAGTTATAGTGAGATTAATTCATTAAATCCTTAACTGTATTCAAACCAGCTGAGTGGGCCAGAATTCCCTGTGGGTTGAGCAGAAATACACCACCAAACATGCCAATGAAAGATGTTGGATGTGGAATTTTTTAATTTGCACCCGGGGTTGTGAAAGCCACATGAAAACTGGAGGAGGGATGATCAATAATATGCAGCAAACTCTGAAATATTTCATGTGATCAGTTGAGTAGCTCAGCAAATAATGGAAATTGTGATTTCTTTATTTCTACCACTTCAAGTTGTTCTTCAACTCGAGTTCTGGGGTAAGATCAGGCCAAATCGAGCCAAATAAAGTTTCTCATCCTATGGAAACAAGATAGTATCGTTCGAGGGGACCGACAGTGAGATTAGTTTGGTGACGACAGCACAATAGCTCTTCGATGCGTTTTCTGGTTACGACGCGTGACGTCTGACGTTTTCCTCTCAGCACGTGGAGCGAGACGTCGGACAAGTTCCACGTTTATTTTGTTTAACCAGGTAAGAACTCAAGAGATCAGTATATAGTCTCATTTGAAAGCGTGACTTTGGGAGGGGGGGGGGGGAGGTTACCGAAATGACGAAAGCGTTTTCTGGTTACGACGCGTGACGTCTGACGTTTTCCTCTCAGCACGTGGAGCGAGACGTCGGACAAGTTCCACGTTTATTTTGTTTAACCAGGTAAGAACTCAAGAGATTAGTATATTGACTCATTTGAAAGCGTGACTTTGGGGGGGGGGGGAGGTTACCGAAATGACGAAAGCTAAACAAATAAAATAAAGGGCATCAACAAAGCAAACATAAATCAGAACAAAAACAATAAAACATCACATCGAACAACGTGCATTACAACCTAGAAACACATGACAGCGACGCAGCAAACCCGTGCGAACATACACAGCAACACTGCGGCGGCATCGTATCGACGAAACCTTGCAACAATTAAAGAGTTCCGTTGTTTGTCCTAGGAGCCTCACTAAATTCACGAGACAAACTCGTCTTTTCAGGAGGATCCGCCCCATTCCGGATTTCAGGCCAATTCCTTCACATGTTGTGATTTTGCTCATGGGGAAAAAGGCAAGATTATCTGGAGAAAAACCCACGCTCCTCAGTGACGGGAGAAATACAACACCCATGATGGTGCCGGAAGTATCTTAAAGTGCACACAAGTAAAAATCTAGAGTACGGCACAAACTCGGTTAGTTCCGTGTGGTTTCCTGAATCATCGGCGCCTGCAAATTGTCCCAAAACCTTCACAATTAGCAATATAACTCAAATTAAAAACCTTAAATAATCCGCAGACATTTCCCGGGGCTAGCTTTTGAGCGGTGCTATTAAAAAACAATCGTGGTCGACACACGTCTAATAGCAGCAATAACGAACATGCTAATTCACTGCGACGGAGCGAGGATAACCTCAATCACGCGATGTCGCGCCGGGCTGCCAGCCGCCAACGGAAAGTCAAAACCACTTCTCTCCGCCTGATGAAGACCGCTTCTGTTGTGATAAAAACGTCGTGGGTTTTTTTGCTTTTATTATTTTAAATTAATTTAGAAATTTTTATAAAAATTTTATTCAACAATTTTTTTATTGTGTTGTTTAGCAATTTTTTTGCTTTTTTTCAATTGATTTTTATTTTAAATGAAATTTTTATTTTATTATTTTATTCTCTATCTACGTGACTTTACTGAAAGAACCAAGAATATGAATTCCTGCAGTCACGAAAGTTAAGGCAAAATTCAGATCCACTCGATAAAAAATAGACATTTACAACATTCATATTTTTGTGGCTGCATTTCGAGAGAAGAAAAGTGAAGCCCATTTGAATCATTCTCATTATTTCGGTAAAAAGCCCATTACTGTACATTGTTAGCTTCAAGGGATGGCAGTACAGCAAGAGGGTTTGTGAACCCGTGCGAGCAATCGTTTGCGCGGGTTTTCTCCGGGTGCTCCAGCTTCCTCCCAATATCCAAAATTCTCCTGAACAGACAATGGCCAAACATCCATATGCAGGGCCCTCGAAAAAAGTCTTGAGACTATTTTTAAGAAGAATTGACATTATTATGAGATTGATCGCATGGGCCAGCTGCAAATAGAAAGCTAAAATTTCCCTTCCCAAAATAAGTAACTTAATTGGCCTTACATTTCAGCAGATGTGATTTTACCGTTCAATGACATCACACAGAATAACCGTGTAATACTATGAGTCACTGCATAGAAATAATGTCGACATGAATCAATTCAGCTCTATCGGACATCTGTGAGACTACTGTACATCTGTGAAAGAGCTTCATAGCTCATTGGATTTCTCCAGGATAAATAAAGATTCTGATGTACTTAATTTAAATAACTGGGAACTTAGCTACCTCTTCGTGCTTCAGGGGATGAGTTGCGTACGTGCTGACCCCTGGGCCGCTATGCAGGCTGTCCAAATAAACTCGACATTTTAAACGTTTTAAAATTTTCGAAATTCCTTGCCGGGTAAGGCCTGGGAAGAATTTCAAGCCGAGATGCACACTCCCGCATGGCATAGAAAAAGTGAAGTTTTCACCAAAGAGAAATGAGAAAAACCCACAACTAAATTTGCGTCTTCTTAATTCCACCACGCAATTTTTCACAAAAGCTACCATTATTCTCGTCCGTATTCCTGTCGAAGAACCAGACACCGAGAAGGAATACCCAAAAAAAGCAAAATCTGCAGAATTTTCGATTTAAAGCTTTCGTGACTGCAGGGATTCATCTTCTTGGTTCTTTCGGTAATGTCACGTAGAAGGGAAATAATAAAATAATAAAACTAAAACATAATAAAATATAATTCTCACGACGTTTCGGCCACAACGCAAGCAGCCGTCCTCAGGTGAAGAACAGGTCTTGTATTTTATTATGTTATATTTTTATTATTTTATTATTTCCCTTCTACGTGACTTTACCGAAAGAACCAAGAAGATCTGCAGAAATGTTTTTCTTCAAGTTTTCCAACGCTGCTAACTCGCCGCCAACATTTGTTTCGTGTTTTTTTGGCCACAGAAACTGCCCGCGCCTGCCAGCGTCAGATCCTATCGCTGCGGGAACAGCACACAAGTGTGCGTGCTCCCCTCTCTGTATGTGCGAAGCACCGCCGTGGCCCGGACGGCGGGCTGCGACAGCGGGAGGCCTAAACGGGCGCAGCAAGCGGCGGTGAGAGTAGGAGGGAGGCAGAGAGCCCTCTCGCTTGACGTTTCTCACACGTTGCGGTAGACGCGTTCGCTGTTGAACGTCTCAACGTTCCAGAGGTGGCCAGGTGCGGCTTGGCAAGCTAAATGCCTGTGTCGATGTTATACATGGTCATGCGGGTTATTTCACCATACTTCACCATGTTGATGAAGGGTGGCAGGACAAGGGAGGGGGGGGACGCACCAATTTTTTTGAGAATATAAAGTAGAGAAACGTAATCGAATAAAGATTTGAGAAAATATGTAAGTTGAAGGCATCACACATGCTGTAAAGAAAATAAAGTGGGTTTGGAGGCGATGCTTCGATCGAAGGAATGATGTCCGGTTGATGAGACTCGTGATTGAGTTGCAGCAAAAGGAGGGAACTCGGCGGAGATGGAGATTCTAAATCAGCTCACGTGTGGATTGTTGGAAAGCGGAATCATGACGAATGGCAGTGGCTTCATAAGGCCTTTTATTCAGCAGACGATTGATCATGTTTCTGCTGCTGATGATGACATCCCATTGAGACAAACATCTCCTTAAGGGGAGGACTGACAGGGGAGCCGTGAGCCAGCATTGGCAGCTTGAAGAGTTTTATGTTGCACTTTGCCTCGGGCCGCACACACAGGATGGGATTCTCTCTGCTGGAGAGGATGTTTGCCTGTTTGAGGACCCTCCAGGGATGTGTCACCTCAATTACTCTCTTTGCGGACGCCACAGTTTGTAAGGAAAGGCTATTCGTTTTTACGGCCCTCGTATCTCATGCGGTACAGGGGGCGCGTGTTATGGATTATTATTAATGCCAGACCTGTACAGAGTCACCTAAGACCAAAGTACTCGAAATGAGCCCGATCTCATCATATATCGGAAGCTAAGCAGATTTGAATCTGGATCGTGATTGCATGGACAACCACCGTGCATAACATGTGTAAGAGGCTGTGGAGCTATGTTGTGGGCAGGATAATCAGTAAAGTACAATACATCATTATAATGTACTTAAAATGTACTTCTATACTCCCGCATCGATTTTGCTGTCCAATAACTGTTACTTGCGTACAGCTGTAAACTATGTTGGATTGGCGGGCTCAGCGTGTTTCATTCCATATTCATACATGTATGTTGAAGTTCTTTCGCATACTTCATGGCCAACCTTGCTCATCAGAGGTGCAGGGGAAGGACAACACACTAAACACAAAAAGCAGTTTTAAAAAAATAGTTTTCAATCTATATTTAAAAGTAAACAACTCCAGTGGTTTCCTAATATCAGAAGGAAGAGCATTCCAGACGGCCGCAGAAGCTTTCGTACAAAATCTCCAAGGACCGGTGTTGGTAAAGGAGACAATTGATGGTGGACCAGGCGAGAATAAGGCATGCATGGGGATTGCTGGTGAGAATAAGAAGGCAAAGTCAGGTGGGTAAAGTTGACAGCAGTGGAGTGGGGGCGGAGCAGAAATATTGGAGGGGGGACAGCAGTAAACCTAAGCAGGCAGGCAATGATGGTCGAGCAAACAGGCAAACGCAAATTTGGACGACTCAAAGCTTTGCATCTGTTTGCAGAGTGGGCGATCGTCAACTTTAGCCGCTTACCGTCAAGAATGCCTGGGCCACGAAGGCTACTCTGGAATGTCCGACAAGCCGTGTTGGGCAGAGGGAGGTTCAATCAGACTTTACCGCCGCACAAACATGCAGGAGACAAGCCGACGGGGGCTGATCAAACAATTGAGTTGTGGTGGTGGTGGCGGCGTGCGCGCGTGAACGCACGTGGAAAAAATTCACGAGGACGGCATGGCCCGGAAGATGTGTCGTCACATGGAAAGATATTTTGCCTGTGCATCTACAACACGGTATTGGTGGTTGGCGTGCTGGTGACATAGGTGGGAAAAGTGAGGTTACTCTCGGAAAGAAAGCCTCCATTCATACTGGTGCAGAACCTTCCTTAAAAAAAACGCTCTTCAGACTCCCCCGAACCTCCTGGACGAATACAGAGCTACGGCCACATCACCCGCAATGTGCCCAAGGTCATAAAATGTTGGGCTAGAGCCTGTATAGAACTTGGGATGGGCGAGCACCATACGTGTCACAGGCTATGGGGGCTACATTGCGGATAGCAGAGGGCCAGGCAGCGACGTCTATTGTTGTCCTGGACTTGCATGCTCCCCCAGCCACTCTCTCTCCATCATCACCAGCCTGCAATGACCAGCGCGGCCAATGTCTGGTCAAACATTTTGCCGTGCCCTCAGCCGGCAATGGACGGACAAAGGGCTGCACGACACGTAACGTTACATACGGACCGTTATGTAACTGCACGTGTGCGGACACGGTCGCAACAATGTAATTTTAGCGGATAGGGGAGCTGTCCAGCTGGCACTGACCCTGCATACCTTAGAGGGAGACTTGGGGGAGACTTTGGTGTCTGCATTCCAGATCTTCATGCTCAGGTTGTTGGGTGTCACGTTCTTCATCAGCTTCCCATCCTCAGCCAGAACTTGCACCATGAGGTCTGAGAGCAGGTCACCGCATCGAGCACGTGGCGTAAATTGTTTTGTAATTTTGTTTGTCATTCAAGAACCCAGAATACAAAGAAGATTTTCCGAAGATGAGGAAAAACAGCAAATAACGTGGACCACACCCGGAGCAATACACCCTAAAAATTAGAGACTGACCATGGGTGTCTCTGAGCTCACTGCTCTACAATAGGGGAAATGATCGGGGAGCAGGTTAAATGTGTTTTTAATGCTTTCCAAGCAAGGTTGAAAGCTTTTTCCCCATAAGTTCTGTCCGTCAATCGCACCCATCCGTAACGAGGCGCAACTATACACCTCTCGTAGAGATGATCCAATATGTATATGGTAATAAATAATTTAGTTATACTGCATCGGCAGTGATATGCACAGGCACAAATAACAAAAAAACTCAACGCATTCGTCAATAACGTTGTTTGTGGCATTAAAAAGGAAAAAAAATACACAATCGGTGATGTTTTGCACAATAGCCTTTTTTCAGAGTACACCACTGGGATTGTAATGATTCACACCACCCCAAAGCGGCTAGGAGAAGCGCTGGCTCAAACATTTCCACGTGGCCTCGTTCTTATTTTTTCGAAATTTTCCGTATGGTTTCTACGATTTTAGTTTGATCCAGTCTCTTCAATATAACATCGGCCTTTCATGAGCACATCATTGCTATGCATTTCAAGTAATCAATTCTCACACGTACAGTAAAATGCAGAGCATCACGAGCATAAGATTACATTTATATCAGAAGAAGAATTAATTAAACACAAAAAGCCAAACTAAATCCAAAGACTCTTTTTCAGGAGGGGTTTTAATTTTTAGATGTTTTGAACCAATGTTTTGAGTATTTCTAAGTTTGCCAGGAAACCAGAGCATCCAGAGAAAACCTATGTGCATGAGAAGGCAACACAATCACCATACACAGATGGAAAAAGATTGAGGTTAGTCCACTTGTTATACCATCTTCTCACGGCGAGTCAGGGCACATGGCACCTCGACGCCCAGAGGAAAGGGAGATTCACAACATCTGTGTAATCCACCCACCCTCGCATCCAAAATTCTGTACTACAGACAACATGCGTAGCCACCACAGCAAGATGGACAGACACGTCGTCACAAAATAACCGGCACTACAACTAATAACATCGTTGCCATCATGACCACCACCACCATTCCAAGCGCCCACTGAATGCATTCTCACGCACACACTATTGCTCCCAATTTCCGCCAAAATAAAATGGTGCATAACGGCCACTCGCTTCTGAGGGAGATAAACTGCAGTGCAGACAACGCCTCGATTCAAGCAGGTTTTAAACAGCGTTGGCACGTGTGTGTACCCACGCGACGACAAGAATAGACCTTCCTGGAAAGCACGGCACTAAAATATTCATGGCCATGTCTTTTTCTGTTTTCCGCTGTTTTTGTTTTAAAGGAAACGTTGCCACAGAGAGATACGGCCCTCCGTCAACCGCACGTAGAGCCGCGACGGTGCAAGCGCCATGCGCTCATCACGACTACAAAAGTCAAAGTGGTTTCCTCCAAAAGTCAAAGTGCTTTCCTACTTGAAGAAGCAAGGAGACATTGGTGTTCATCTCCTATTTGCAGCCCTGCAGAGAGCCAGCATTGGATATTCTGCATTCTTATGGTGGCAGCGAGGCCATCCATAGGAAACCGCTGTTGACCCTTTCCCAAAGTAGTACACATTTCATCGACACCGAAAGCATGGTTGGCTAAGTCAGCCAGCATTTTTAAATCGCAACCTTCCAACTGCGAGTCGCTCCCTCTTCCACTGGGTAAGCTGGCCAGCTTTGTGACACCAGTGTTACAAATGTATCGCTTCCATCACACAGCACCGTGATGTGTTTATTATTAAAAATTCTAATCCTTATTTTCATACTACAGGGTTTTTTGTGAAGTAATTAGTGATGGGGCTGATACCATCGCCTCATTACACATGAGAATGTGATATACGTTTTAGAAACGTATATCACATGCACGACATCCTTCAAGGGTCTATCTTTCACAAAGGGCTGCCCTGCACTCTCCTTAGCTGTGCAGATGGGGGCGAGTGATTCGCTCTGCATCGAGCTGTTGAATTAGAGCTGTAGAATTTACAAAGCCAGATGAGGCTAAATCAAAGCACAAAATCTAATTTTTACACGGTCTGGGATTTCTGAGATAATGAAACTCCCTGCACATACCAAGTCTCATTGGCTTAATCTTCCTAGCAAAATTGTTTTAATTTGGATCGGATGCGCGAATTGTTTAAGGTCACGCGCGGCTTCAAAGACTGTTCCGTCCTAACACGGAACTGAAAAATGTGCCCCTTTGAAGTATCATATTTAGCTATGGCGTGTGTATGGAAGCACGTGTGTGCGCGCACGCGTGCATACTTGTTGGCACGTGTATGTGTGTCACTTTACTGCCTTGGTGACAGCACAAACACAGCTGGCTCGTGCCTAATTACCGCCGATGGCACCGGCGTAACGGTGCCATTCAGTGCCCATTAAGGGGCCGTGCTGGCAGCAGAGTCGACAAATCTCGAGAAACGACAACCAGGCTCAAGCACAACACTGGCTGTGTCGCAACTGGGAACCTCTATCCATCATTAATCATTCAACCGCTCATTAAGCTGCAACAGCCAAAACGAAGGCAGCAATTTGATGAAAACGCACAAGCGCGAGCAAAATGTTAAATGTAATGGTCCTGAACAGGCCCGATCTCGTCGGAACTCGGAAATTAAAGCAGGATTGAGCGTGGCCAGTACTTGGATAGAAGACCACCCTATGAGCGGCTTGCAATCCGAGGGTTGAGCGTTCGACCATCATCCCTCCGGGGTCAATAAAATTAGTTTAAATTTGTATGGAAAACAACAGAAAATGTCCTGTGGATACACTTGCCCCTGCCATAGTAATGCGAAAATTCCACAACAAACAACAAGTTGAGTAGGATTTAACTTTAACTCATACGCTTAGGCTGCGAGGTGGCCAAAATATAGCAGTACAGCATGGATTGTTGAATCCATCTTTGTGGAGATCTAAGTGTTACCGCCTCATGTGTGGTGGGTTTTATCTGGGTACTTAAGAGTTTTCTCACATATGAAGCGAAATTATCATTAATGGCGATGAACAAACAACCCAATGCAGGACGCATCTGAAAAAAAGTGTCCTGAGACTAAACAAATATTCAGTGGTTAACTCATAACAGTTTTCTTTCGTGCAATGATTGGTGACCAGGCCGAGCTGGTCAAACTCGCTCTACTTGAGCAGTTGGTTTAATCTCAGTGGGTACGCAGATTCAAAGCCAGCAGCCCAGCTGTGCTGGCAAGGGATCAGTATGATGGTTCGCTCACTATTTATTGACAAAATCAACCACTCATGACAATACTAATACGTACACATACAAAACAAATATCCCTATTTAGCCCTTTGGACTCTAGTGGCGAAGTGCTTTTAACGAGAACCTACTCAGGCCAAGACAGAGGAGTAATGTGGCTTGCATCTTGCCCGGCCACCTTTGCGTCCCAGTTATGTAATCATCAGCTGATGACAGATTCATTTGTCACTTGTAATTAGCGTTATGCATAGCCAGGAATCAAAACCTGTAATCGCACCGCTGCTCTCCATAATCGCACAGACACACACAGAGACAAAAATATACCCACACAACAACCACCACCACTTGCCACTAAGTGGAGGTGACATCACCCACAGGTGCCTGAACAGACTTTTTTTGGTACAAGTGCTGTAAGCGAGCACGTGTCAATGTCGGCATGGCACACGAGGAGGTGGGTGACCAGCAGCACTCCCGGCCGCCTTATCCTCCCAAATGGCGATATTTACTCATCACACCAGATAACCAATTGAGGTGCAGTTGCCCAGGACCGGTTCAGATAATCGTCACTGCTATTGGCCGTGAGCGGGAATCGAACTCGAGTCGCGTATTAGTAGCACAGTGCGCTAACTGGTGCACCACCGCTCCCCACACTCACGCACACTCATACATACACACACAATGTACCCACACTGGGCAGTCTGTGTGTGGTAGCCATGCCTGTGAGGATGCCTCCCACAGTGTGCTGCACCAGCTTGTTGAAGTCCACCAGTAGCTGCGTGGCTTTGTTGGGATCGGGCAGCACGGACAGGAGGATCTTGGGCCCCTCCAGCACCTGTTTCCCCACGTGGGCCTTCAGCTGCAGCGTGAAGTCTCCGCTGGAGTGTGCCGCACACACAAGGACAGAGATCCCCCCCGTATAGCCTTAGCAGACTGTTGGGCCAAGCGCAGATAGTGAGCAACTATGAAGGCCGGCACGGAACCCAAGGGGGTGGGTGACCAATATCACGCCCGGCCACCTTTGTCTTTCCGGTGCTATTTACACAGCGCACCAGGTACTCATTTAAGGCTGAGTTGACCTAGAGGAGGCCCAGGACCAGTTCAGATATTCTTCACCGATGTTAACTGCGAGCGTGAATGGAACTTTGATAATCTGGTTCGTTGCCTTGCACGCGAACCACTGCGCCACTACTCGCCATGCACATACAGGTGTGCACAGCATAAATACACAAACATACACACATTTTTATACATGCATGTGTATATACCGCCAGTTTTTTCAACCCACTGCAGGATAAGGGCCTCTCCACTCTGGGTGGGTCATGATGTTTACGTGACCTACATCACCACATTGGTCAACATACATACATTTATCACTCACACATAAGCATACTTATACAAAAAAAACACATGCACATGCATACATGTACAAAGCTCTCCCGAGTAGCCTTCAAAAGGCTGTTGGAGCAAGTGTTGTTAGTGAGCGCCAATGAAGGCCAGCACAGCGCACCTATGAGAGAGTGGTGTGGCCAGCACCAAACCTGACCACTGATGTCTCCCCAGTGCTGACGTTTACAAATCCCAGCATGCACTCATTTATGGCCGAGTCGACCTAGAGGCGACCCAGGACCATCTCACATTCCACCTCTGCCCCTGCTATGCGACGCGGCGTGGAATGGCTGACTCACCAGGGCGCGTTCACTTGCAGGACCCCAAACTCGGCCTTCCCTTGCTTGTTCGTCTTTTGAGTGGTGGCAGCCGGAGAGAGCTGTTCCACACAGCCACGAGGAGTCAGCGCGACACCACACACAAGCAACATAGCGCAACACAGCAGATGCGCACAACGTACATGCACGCAGGCCAGGCATGGTGTTTTCCGATTTTCAGTTCATTACAAAGCATGGCCTAGGTATGAAATTTCGGATATACGGTGTCAAACCAGAAGCGATGGCACGTGTACGTAATTGACGTCGCTCCTGTGCTCTTCTCACCGCGCAGTGTCACTTTTGCTGGCACGAAGACAAATCAAAGACAAGAATTCCCCCCTTATAGCCTTGACAGGCTGTTGGAGAAAGTGCTATTATCGAGCGCCTATGAAGGCAGGCATGGCACCGAAGGGGGTGGGCGGCCCTCACCATGCCCAGCCGCCTTGGTCTCCCCAGTGGCGATGTTTACGTATCACGCCAGGTACTCACTTGAGGTTGAGTTAACCTATGGGAGGCTCAGGACCGATTCAGATAATCGTCACTGGTGTTGGCCATACGCAGGAATCCAACTTAGGTCGCTGAGTTCGTAGTGCAATGCTCTAACCATTATGCTACCGCTCCCCATACACACACACGTCCACATGGTGACTCGGGTGGCTGGGACACGCTTTCCCGTCGCATTACCGCTCCCTGAAGACAAGCCACATCTGCGTGCATACACGCTGGGGGGCAATGGCTTCGAAGTTCATGCCACCTCCTCTCCGTCAGTGCCCGGGTCCCCATCGGGGGATGGGTGGGGAGGGGAAGCTAACGATCCAACCAGTCGTGACTAAATTCTACCAACTCTGACTCTGGTGTGACTCTCGGTGTCAAAACGAATTCGCTAACTAAATAAATAATCCACACGCAATGCCTGCACCGTCGAGATGACCTGGGGAAGTGCTTCTCAGGATACACTCCGCATGCTTCACCACAATCCGTGTATTCCATCTCCGTTTTATTCAAATAAAAAATCCCTGAGTATGGCACTCATCTCGTTAAGTCGTCAGCATATAAAACCTGTACAGTGCAGAAACGTGTAGACTACATGGCCATTACAGGATTAACAACGCAACCCTCTCATCCATCGAGGTTCGTTGGGATGTACTGCGATGATGCCGTGGTATCTCTGCTGATTCCATCCACTGCTAAAATCATATTGAACCACAGACGTATTTCTTTGGTTTTGCATTGAGTAATTAATCCATCAGAGTGAACAAAAATGCTAAGAAAGTAAGCCGAGTCCAGAGGGCGTTTCCCCAAATGCCCGAGTAATTTCTAAGAGCACACTACCCCCTGTTGACCACGGAATGGACAAGAGACATCTCTCTTTCCAAAGTCCAGTAGGAGTCACATGGGTCCTTTAATGGAATATGTGGGTGTCTTGATGTGCCACATGGGTGCCTTGATGTGTTGCATGGGCATTGTCAGCAAAGTGCCTTTTCGTTGTCTTTCCCCAGCCATCTAAAAATTACGCCCAATTTACTGTCCTGAGCCAGTGGTGGAAGCTTCACATTCCTATGGTGGCGACGCGTCGATATCTAGGACATCCAATGTTGACTATTCCCCATGAAGCGGTACTTATTGTATTGACCCGCAGGGGACGTTGGGCTGAGACAACCACCGACCAGGATTTTAGCTCGCGGCCTTCCGATTGCGAGCAGCTTGCTCGAGCGCTGAGCGACATAGCCGGGATCTCATACATGAAGGAGAAGCTGGAACAGACCTTGAGCGAGTGCGGGGTGATGAGCTGCACACGGACGTTCGGCTGCTGGCAGGGGTTTCCCCACTTGTCGCACAGCTGAACCGTCAAGGGCTTCTCCAGGCTACTGTAGTTGTACACAGTGATGGGCTGCACGCGCACACCATCACAGAAGACAAAGATCTCCACGATATAACCTTTATACAGACTGTTGGGGCAAGTGCCGTTTGCAAGCACCCATGAAGGCCAACGCTGTACACCTGGCCAGTTGCTGATGTTTACACCCAAATGCACACACACACAGCACTAGCTACTCATTTGAGGTTGAGATGACCTAGGGAAAGGCCCAAAACTAGTTCAGATATCACTCACCAATGATGTTAACTGTAGTTGTCAATCGAACTCAGGTCACCGGTTTGAAATGCAGTGCACTAACTACTACAACAGCGCTCGACACCCACACACAGATGCGCTCGAGCATACGTATACATGCACGCACGCGCGCACACACACACACACACAACGCCAGCAACACCCACGCTTGCCCGCTTCTATCTCCACAATGCCAATGTTTTTGAGATCACTACACTAAGACTAAGTAATCATTTCAGAACATGGCCATGCTCCGATTCCAATTGTCATCGGTGACGAGCATCATGGCCAGAAATTGAAACCGGAATCCTGAGCTCATAGCTCTGCACTGCTGGCCAACCATCATACCCCACCACTCACCGCGTAGACAGGCACACAACACAATTAGCAACTCAGATGAGCACAGACGATTATTGACTTTAACTTCGCGTCGACCCACGCACTGCACATGTGCTCAGAAAACATCACACGTGTCGAGAGATTTGGAAATTTCGGGGCAGCAAAGCCAATACTGCATTTCATTATCCTTATGTCAGCTAGTACCCAAGGGGCAGTCCCATGCTCGCTGGAGCAGAGAGATGCTAAGTGATGGGTGGTGGTGTCTATGCACGCCTGTAGTCTGGCACTGTGGAGGCGAGGGATGGTGCGACACAAGAATGTTGCAAAACTCCCTTCCTGTAGTACCATACGCTGGGCTCTCCAGGAGGCGGTACAGCAGCTGTGAACTAATCTCCAACTGTTCCATCTGTACAGGATACACAGAGTTCCCCCCTTGCACATGTGGCTTTTCTCCAGGTCCTCCTGTTTCCTCCCATATGTAAATACTCATTAATTCAAGCCCCCACCCAGTGATTCAATGCATTGTCATGACTCAAGCATCGATTCTTTTTGTCTATTTGTCACCGTATGTTGCCATCTGTGCTGCCTCGGCCTCTGTTCAAGTGCAGGGTCTCAGGACCTTGCTTTCTTCTCTCTGTCTTTCACCGAATGACTGCCCTATTTTCTCTCCATAAAATAAATATCCCCACCGTTTCTGTTTGTCCCCTCAAGATACGGTCGGTCACATTCCGACGATACATGAACCCACATCATATTGTCTTGTAGAATGCAGAGTAAATTTTGTTTTCAGATGCTGCACCAAGTCTGCGACGGTTGGCGGTGAGCGCGAATAATTAAGAGTGCAAGTGCCTTTTGCGTGTCGTGCCAGGGCAGCAGCTGCAGCGTGGCGGGCTGGCCCGCGTCAAGGGTGACTATGAGGTGTTCTTTAAGGTCCTTGAGCGAGAATAAAATGTCCCTGGGGCCCAGGGGGCCTAACTGGAAGCGAATGCCCTTCACCAGCACGCTGCCGGAGCACTCCTGCCAAACACAAACACACACACACGCAATTATTATTATTATGTTTATTTACCGAAGGAACCCTGACCGAGTCTCAAGAAGGGTCTTGCCAAGTTCCCGCAGTTGGTGGCGATGGCTGTGGTGTATATTACATTCAAGTAATTTGCGGGTAAATTCTGAAATTTGGGAGTGGTATGGCCAGAAATCTATCTGGCCACCTTTGTCTCCCCAGTGCTGATGTTTACACCTTGCACCAAGTACTCATTTAAGGATGAGTTGACCTACAACAACAAAAACAGCTGCCATTCACCACGAAGTGATGGTGACATCACCACTGTGCTTGTGCTAGATGAGGTGCCAGGTGGCAAACCCACCACCACCTCTTCGTCATGTCAGACAACAACACTGTGGTGTTTGTGAGTGTCTCTCACATCCACCACCGTGGATAACCGTAATACTAGGACGGGTGCGAGGGACTGGCAACCCCCTTCGCCATTAATTAATTTACTAAAGAACCACAGGAAACAGATCCAAAAGACAAAGATCCCACGTATAGCCTTAACAGGAAAGTGCTGTTAACGAGCACCCATGAAGGCCGGCATGGCACACGAGGGGGTTGGTGGCCAACACCACGCCCTTCGTCTCCCCCAGTGGCGGTTTACAAATCACATCAGGTACTCATTTCAGGTTAAGTCGACCTAGGGGAAGCGCAGGACCGATTCAGATAATCGTCACTGGTGTTGACCATAAGCGGGAATCCAACTTAGGTCGCCGAGTTCGTAGTGCAATGCTCTAACCATTACGCTACCGCTCCCCATACACACGCACACACACACGTCCACATGGTGCCTGCGGGCGGCTGGGATACGTGGGCGCCAGAGCGATGCAGCAGCGGACGCACCTGCCAGCTCATGTTGAGCGTCGAAAGGTCGAGACCTTTGGCCGAGACATTGAGCGCCGTCGCGAAGCCGGACGACATCACGGTGTTTCCGAACTGATCCGTCACTTCAACCACTGTCGGGAGTGTGAGGGGCAATGGGGTCGAAGGTCAGTCGAGGGGAGGGGGGGCAGGGAGGATAAACAACAAGAAATCCCACCATATGACCATCAGCAGCCAATCAGAAAACTGCTGGATAGAGCGGTGCTTTCTGGTGGCCGGTAGGGGACAGAGCAGGAGGTAAAGAAGCATTTAATTAATTATTCAAACCACCCACACGAGCCCCATAATCGGCACTGGGCTTGCAATGCTGGTGACCATGGTCTGGTGTTCTACATATGCTGGCTAAGTTGTAGGAATGTGGAGTTTGCACCATTTGGTTGAGCAAAGGTACTCCCTTATTAACGTAAACAATGATACAACATACAGTTACAAGTTATCATAATGGCCATTGCTTATCCAGAAGAGCAGAGGTGCCACGATTAATCCCACAAGGCATTTCATGAAATGCGCCGACGATGATGTGTAGAGATCAGCATTGGTGATAACTGCTTGTTGAGAATTCACGCAAATAATATCCAATTTAAACCTTGAGGCTAACAAAACAAGCGAGACGAAACAAACCAAATAAATAAACGAGATGGTCCAATATAATTGCAACGGCACAAACTATGCAAGAGAACATTGGTTTAATAATAATGTAGAGGGGGGTCTTGGTTTAAGAAAGGTGCCTTTAAAGAACTAAAGTTCGATTCCTCGAGTGAACCCAAATGTGACCACCAATCGTGGGAATTTTGGAGACGGACGGCGAATGTGTGGAAAGAGCTCTAGCAAGAAGCACAGGGCAGGACTGCACTCAACTCAGAGGCAGCGACGCATTGAGGCAGCAGGAGCAAGGAGCAGATTTTTCCGAACAGTTGGAAAGACCGAGCGATTAAAGAAGAAGCGCCGTGAGGGAGCGAGCATGAGGGGTGAGCCATTGCATGACCACAGTTGAGATGGAAAACAGTGGCGCGGTTGGGGCTGCCGGTTTCCACACTCACGGATCTCAGCGCTCAGCATCTCGTCCAGTTGTATGATGGGTAAGCCTTTCAGCGTCACCCTCAGGTTCTTGGGCTCATCCGGGATGGCTCTGTGCCCACCGATCGACCACAAAGACAAAGATCCCCCGTATAGCCTTAATATACTGTTGGGGCAAGTGTTGTTAGCGATGAATGCTGGCACGGCACACGAGGGGGTGGGTGGCCAGCACCATGCCCCCACAGCGGCAATGTTTATACATCATACCAGGTACTAATTTGAGGCTAAGTCGACCGAGTGTTGGCCATGAGCGGGAATCAAATTCGGGTCGCTGGGTTCATAGCGCAGCGCACTAACCGCTGCACTACCCGCTCCCCACACACACGGACACCTCTATTAAACTGTTTGAATGTTGCAGGGTTATTCTAAAGATAAAGTCGTTTGACGATTTTTTTTTTTTATTCAAGCCATCTTCAACAGCACATCACGAGAGCATTGCAACCTGCAGCCGAAGTGATGGCGAACACCGGGGACACTGCCACTGTGGTCACGCGGTAGCTAGAGAGATGAGGCTATAATGACAACTTTTGTAGACCACCAAGTGTCTCTGTGTGCGTGGAGTTTTATCGACCCAGCTCAAACTTCTGTTCGATTATTATCATTTAATAATGGCTGATTATTAAATAATATCATTGTGCCTTAGCTTGGCTCGGAGAGTGCTGGGCAAATTCCGATAAACAGCATCACCACTCAAGTGGTGTATCTATCGAGTGTGCAGGCGGTGCAACTGCTCTGAGAACCACGCACCAGAGACGGGGCCCGATTGTGAGGCTCCAAACGGAGCGGCCAAAATTTGGACAGCGGGCCGCCTTATTTCATTCCTTGCAACCGAGGCACCATGCCAACCACTGCTGACAGTGCGCCCTGCCGCGTAGCGCCCACCTGATGGTGAAGGAGGTCTCCAGAGTGTTGTTGTCGTCCTGGAAGAAGATCTGGCAGTACTTGGGCTCGCTGGCGAGCGTGGGAACCTTTACGTCCGGCAGAAGGCCCTGCATGAGTAACTCCCGGTTCACCTTGGGGGTCCACGTCACCTTCAGCGTCCGGCAGGTGAAATGAAAGCAATCATCAGACGGAACCATCTCTTAACGACCGTTTAATATGCGCTCTCCCCGTGTGGCCTAAACTTTTCAGAATGTCCATGTCGAGCTGGGCCATTCATCACTTGTCATTGTATGCCAGGCTAAAGTCAGCAAGACCAAATGTCGTGCCCAAGTGAACAAATGAATGAATGAGCGAGAGAGCACATGGGCAAGCAGGAATGAGAGCAAGCGGGCGATAGGATGAGTTTGTTACAGAGCAAGAGAGTAAGAAAGCAAGAAGGTAACAGGACGAGCAAGCGAGTCAGAGGGTAAAGAGGGCAAGTGAATTAATAAGTGAGCAGAACGTAGGCGAAGAGGGTGAGCTTGAGTGAGTGAGGGGGAGAGAGGGCAAGAAAGTGAACGGGAGAGTGAGAACCCAGGCAAGAGGCTAGGCAGGCGAGTAAGTGAGCGAGTGAGCGAATGAACGAGTAAGACAGAGGGCAAGGTGAGTGACAGTAAACGGGCGAGTGGCAGGATGAGCAGCCGAATGAGCGGGTGACAGGGCAGGTAGATGACAGGGCGGGAGTGGGGGGGGGGGGTGAGTGCGCGAGCACGCATGCGAGCGAGCGAAGGGGAGAGGCAGGGGGGGGGGACCCCACCCGCATCTTGGAGACCAGCGTGGCGTTGACCATGATCTCGCGGTCTCCCTCGTCGTACAGCTTGTAGAGGAGATTGCGCAGGTGCTCGCCCGCAGGCCAGTTGATCTCGTCGGCTGGACGGATGAGCGTGGCGCGGTTGTTGCCGAGGTTGAAGATCTGGATGGAGGCGGCGCGGCTGCTGGGCTGCAACTTCACTTTGCGCTCCACGGGCGGAACTTCTTTGTTGTTCTGCGGCGCATCGGCAGGACGCCGCGATGTCAATGCTCACGAAACGACATGCCGTTGGATTCATCACGAGACAATATATTATTTATAAAATTCCCCCGTGATGTTGATTTTTATGAAAAGATATTAATTCTAGATTTGAAGCTTTCGTGACTGCAAGGATTCATACTCTTAGGTCCTTTCGGTAAAGTCACGTAGGTAAAAAATGAAATTAATATTAATTTTCACGTAATTTTTCACAATATATAATTTTTAACAACATTAATTTTCACAATAATATATTATTTTTCAAAATATAATTTTTCATGAGAGGTAATAGGTGCCCCTCCACAAGGGATTTAGGCACACCCAAGTAGTGTGGCGGGCACATGAGAGTCTATCCATTCGGAGCATGCCAAAAGGAAATCTTGTCATCGTACTGCGTGATCTGCTTGTATCCGTAGCCTGCGCCAAACGAAATGGCAAGGACGCTGCACCGATACCTGTATGCTAATGAAGGCCGTGATGATTTTATCCTCCTTGAGAGAGGCGATGTGGATGGGAGGCCCCGTGAGAGTGGCCGAGCTGGCGTTGCTGCAGTCCGCCATGTACACGGGAAGACCGGGGGCGCCCTCAAACTGACAAAGACAAAGAGGCCCCATTCAAAGTTACGGAATGTTGGGGCCAAGTGGTGTTAGCAAGCATCTATGCAGGGCGCTGGAGGTGGCGGAAGTGGCCAGAACAATGCCCGCCGCCTTTGTCTACACATCACACAAGGTATTCATTTGAGGCTGAGTCGACCTAGGGGAGGCAAAAGACCAATTTCAGATAATCGTGTGTAGGACGTGAGCGGGATTCGAACTCGGGCACTAACCACTGCACTGCCATTCCCCACACACGCAAACACATGCAGACACACACATATACGCACGCATATTAATAAAATGCAATTAGTGAACCCTATGGGGCACAGTGCCACCAAGTTACGTAGGTGCTCCGTGAGCATGCCCTGCTTGCTCCACACATCACCGTGACTGCGAGCGTCCTCGCACCTTACTCTGGATGATCAACTTAGGCAGAGACGAGACGTTCCCCGCTTTGTCCATGATATCCACCGTGAAGTGCAACGCGGTACCGTTCTCAACCAGCAGCAGCTCCGCTTCGGGCTTCACCCTCAGCATGCTGGGCGGGCCTGCACACATACAAAGAGAGTCAAAGATCCCCCAGACTGATGGGGCAAGTGCTATTGGCGAGCGCCTATGAAGGCCGGCACGGCGCACGAGGGGGTGTGGGTGGCCAGAACTACACCCGGCCACCTTTGTCTCCCCAGTGCTGATGTTTACACACCACACCTGGTACACTCTTACTGCCGAGTTCACCTCGCGGAGGCCCAAGACCGGTTCAAATATTTGTCACTGATTTTGGCCAAGAGCGGGAATCGAAATATGCCTGCACACATACTCACGCACAAAGATTCCCCGTCCAGTCGACACACTGTTGGGGTAAAATCCATTGTTGCGTTGAACTACTAGGCCCCAAGGTCTACGATCTCCACTTGCAGTCACCCTCGTCAACCGGCACTGACCAGTGTGCCAATGTATGGTCAAACAACCCCCAACAACTTCACAGCTTGGGGAGGCCCTCATCCGTCAGTGAAGTAACAAAAGGGCTGCGCGTGTACGCGTGTACGAGTAGACATGAGCGTCGTCAAGCAGTGTCACTCGGACATTGCCCATCGCGCAAGCGTGTAGAACCTGGCAGCAGACGGATCTTGAGCATCTGCGTGCTCTCCTTCAGGTTGGGCACCGTCACCTTGAGGTTGAAATTCTGCACGACAAGAGAAGAGTGACTGTGAGTCGGGCCTAAATGCACGGTTTGATACGATAGCAAAGCATCCTACCGTTAGCGTCTGCGGCCCGTAATGGAAGCAACGCTGATGCTGGAACCATGTGTGCCAACATGTGCGCGCATGTGTGCGGGTGCGTATGTGTATGCGTGCCCAAGCGCGTTTGCGCGCCAGTGTTTGTGTGTGTGCAAGTGTGCACACGCGTGTGCCCACCTTGCCCTGGCAGTGGTGCACCGTGCCCTTGGCGGTGACGCCCTTGAGCAGGAGGGTGGTGCCCCTGATGACGGTGCTATCATAAGACAGCTCTAGGCCCCTGCAGGGAGACATGGTGCGGAATTATACAGAGAGCGAGTTGGGGTCACACAAATTAAAACCGATCTGAGCTCGTCGGGAGTCACCAACTCAGGTAACGAATGACGTGTGGTCTGTATTCAAATCATCATAAATGTATCCGATCTCACAAGTTAAGCAACATTGAGCCTGGGTTTAGTATTTGAATGGGCGACCACCAGGACTGGCCAGGTATTGTAGGAGTTGATACTGACAGATGGCCAGGAGACGGCTGTGAGTTATACCCCCTCGTACACATGGATTTTCTGCAGGTACTCTGGTTTCCTCCCATAAGCCAAACACTCATGAATGGACTTGGCCAAGCATTTAAATGCAGAACCCTAGTGGAGAAACGACGACCGTATGCGATGTGCTTACCTTTCCTATACTTTGCACCTTCATCGTGTTTCGTATTGTTTGTTGTTTTAACTTTCTGACTCGCCCCTACTGAACATCTTTGAAAAAGTGCTTTATAGCTCATCCTCTAGTATAAATAACAATTATGATTCTGAACACAGGTGTTGTATGTTGCCATGGGGGTCCATTCCCAGCAGCAGTGCAGAACACTCCACTGTTGTACTGTACAACGTTGTGCTGCTAGTTTTAGCATAATCAGTCACTTCTGTCACTGCAGGGACAAGCGTTTGCGATTGATAAAAATGTTTTGGGTCAGATCAGAATCAGAATGTTTATTTATAGTGGAGGAATCCGATGAGCTATACAGCTCTTTTTCAGAGATATCCAGTAGGGGCAGGTCAGAAAATTATAACAATATGAAAGCACGATGGGAGTGCAAAGTAGAGGAAAGGGAAGCAAATCACAAAAAAAAACTATTTTAATTTTACCAAGTAAAGCCCCCTTTTTTTAAGAAGCGACCTAGCCACAAATGATAGCTCAATAAAGTGGCTTATCACGTGGAAATTTATAGCAGTCTCCTTCACCCGACAGACCCAAATAAATAAAGTTAGCTGGCTGTGTCGGGTAGAGGAAGGTGCATGACAGACATTGGAATTGTACTCCACATGACACGACCCAAAAATCTCTTATGAATCATATTGGTTGCGAAAGCATCAAGTGTTGTTCGGGGCTTGTGAGTTAACCTGCGGTCACCCACTAAGGGTATTTGAAAGTCCTATTCGGCCCTCGATAAGGCAAAAGCTTTTCCAACTATGCCGTAAAACGCATGGAGCTGCACGCCGCCAAGCGGGGTCAAGCACACTTAGAAATATGTCGCAAGTGGGGACTGGCTGCTGGCGCCAGTAATTTATGCGAAACGTGTGTGTGTGTGCGCTTATGGAGTTCATTTGTGTGCATTGAGTCCACATGTGGAGTGGAAGCAGTCGGGGTCTGGGGTTTTTTGTACCTTCTCGGAGAAACCAGGTGTGTTCAATTCCTCCTATGCATGTTTCGCGTTAACTCTGACCGTTTGCATCCGTCGCAACTGATTTCCAAAACCCGGCACGCGGACGTGGATTTATTTGTTCTCTGGCTCAGGCCAGGGAGGGGGGGGTTACCCTCAGGCCATTGCAGATAAAGTAATTTTCCCGTAATCAAGTGCCTAAATAAAGGCACGTCACAAGAAAAAAAGAATGTTATATACATGTAGCATTCGCCTTTCTGTATAGACGAGCGTGCGTTTATAGGTGCTCGCTTACAGCACTTGCCCGAACAGACTGTAAGGCTGCACCAAGGATCTTTGTCATGGATTTGTGCATGTGCATATACATGTAAATACATGCTGGGTGCATATATATGTACGTGCTTATGTGTTTATGGGTGTGTGTGCATTCATTCATGTTTGCAGTGAGTGGGTGGAGAGGTAGTTCAACCACTGAGCTACAAACCCAATGACCGAGATTTGATTCTGGGATGCGGCTAACATCAGAGGCGAGCAATGTCAGAATTGGTCATGGGTCTCCCCTAGGTTAGCATGTATATGTAACATGTGTCTATATGTGCGTAACGTAATGTACGTGCGTAGTGTGTGTGTGGTTATATACGCGTCTAGCATGTTTGTGTGTACGTATACAGCACGTGTGTGTGTATTATCAGGTGGTGCAACTGCCAGCCATCTCAGTCGGTGAACCCATAACACCTGAGTCTATCCAGTGACCTCCTGCTAGCAAGCCTTGCACACATCACGGCATCTCAAAGGAAATCTAACCTGGCACAAGCGCTGTGGTGAAGTCACTGTCGGTTTGTAGCAATTGCCAGCCGTTGCTGTTTTTGTCGTGTGTATATATGTATGGCGTGCGTGTATCATGTTTGTGTATAGTGTGTGTGTGCATATATAATATGTGTGTATAGTGTTTCTCTGTCTGTGTCTGTGAGCGAATCTTAAAGCAGCTGGTGTGCCGACTCCTGACTGGCGAGGCTGGGTAATCCGAATAGTCAGTGTGCCAGCCCCAGAGAGCATGTGCACCACCGACTTGACAGTTTCAATTTCCGTTACAGCCACTCAGCTAATTTCTATGGGGAAATTACCAGAGCCGCGCTATCAGTTGCAGACGGATCCCGCAACATCAGTCACATGGGCAAGCCATTGGGCTGGCATGTCGTAGAGTGTCGTAGAGTCGTAAGCCACGAAACGTCACGCAAACTCAACTGCATGTAGACTTGAAGAATGGTGCCACAGGCTCCCTATTCAAGCCCCTAAGTCCACCTCTGCTGTGTGGGAGGTCACTCATTCTCTTCTGTCATACCCAATTGTCTGCAACTCTTTTCACCCACCCACCTGTAGGGTTGACTACCTGCCCTGTTCAAAGCCAGACAAGAGATTCTTATGTTTCCTCTGCCGATGACTGGCTGTCTCTATTAAATAAGCCACACTTCATCTGCTTTTTGATGCCATATGAATCAAAATTGTATGATATTACAGAGAAAAAAAATATCCATTTTACTATCATGCGATGAACAACTCGAAAGAAGTAGGAAACTGCAGCTCTCCAAGAGGTTACTTGAGTAGATCTCAACAGCAATTCTTTGAAATCTCCTTCCTGTGGGCTATTCTCTTACACCGGCTGATGCTTTGATTGCTGCTTTGATTGTGAGAATAACGAATGGACCTCGCGTCTTACAGAACGATGAGAACAGGGGAACTGGAATCATATCTCGACTGAGCCAACACAGCGATTGGGCACTCACGCTGCCTCCAGGATGGGCTTGAGTCCCATTGGAGGGCAACTGTCGTGGCCAAACTCGTCCTTCATGTCGAGCGGAATGTTGAACGGGGTGCCAATGAGAAAGGGTGACTCCAGGAAGCCCACGGTGAACTTGTCTGGCTTGGCCTCTGCGCGGGAGTGAACATCAGCAATTACAACTTCAACATCCTGGGACTCTGTATTTTCCGGACGTAGTGCGCGTTGTTTTGCACAACGTCCGACGTTTCGCTCGATGTGCTGGGAGCCCCTGCAAGAACTGGATTCAGTAAATTTATTTAATTCAGTTCCTGAACAAGCTTCCAGCAAATGGAAACACAACGAAGAGCTATGCAGCACATCCACAAAAAACTAATGAGTCAACATCCTTCAATGCGAATGCACAGGCACAACCGAAGCAAACAGTTGTCAATAACCTGGAATGTTTCTTTGTTTTGTTTCTATCTTTGTTATACTCGCTCTGGTAGCCTAAACGTATCATCAGTATGTCGTTAGCATACCACTCCAATAAATCTAAAATAATCGACTCCAATGCGCACGACTCAACACGTGCATTGGGAGTAGCACCACGGAAACCCTGTAAGCCTCTGGCAGCTGTCATGCACATTGGCCGCCAAATCTTGCACCATCCAAGCTCAGTCAACCCGAGCCTAGCTTCCCAGATCTGCCCAGAACAGGCGCAAACCCCGGAGATCAACTTGTAGGCTCGCGGTCATTAACAGTCTCTTGTCTATCATGGTCTCCCGTGTTAGCCGCTGTTGGTGGTGCCGATGGCGTGGAGCGGTGGCAGTGCAGGTGACACGCACCGGTGACGGTGAAGTGTATGGCTTCCGAGGGCAGTTGGTGCCCGGAAAACATGTTCCCGTTGCTCTCGTTTAGCACCTGCAGCCGCAGCGTGTATTTGCCCCGCTTGTTAAGGTTCTCTGCAAAATCACAAACATTACAAACAACGAAACGTCAATGTGCGTAGTGTCCAATGCAAAAGCAGTTCATGATGCTGGGCGGAAAGTGTGTAGCGTGACTATAAGTATGCATAGTGTGGTGGGAATGTGTGTGTGTGTAATGTGCGTGCGTTATGTGTGTGTGGATAGCGTAGTTCAGTTTTAAGTTTCTTTCGTTTAACCTGGTGAGAACTCAAGATAACCAGGATATAGTCTCATTTGTGAGGGTGGCATGGGGCATTAGCCAGCCAGTAGGGGGCAATGACTAGAGGGAGGTCACAGGCTGCGGCATGGATACTGTGCAGGAGAACTTTCGAATTTGCAAGGGGGAACTAAAGTGCAACGTACGACACCACATGAGCCAAATGCCTGACTTGCACAACACACAAACACACAACATGAATCTTAATTTAGGAGCTTTCGTGACTGCAGGAATTATTCTTTGGTTTTTTTTTCGGTTAAGTCACGTCTAAAAATAAAATAATAAATGTAATTTATTATTTTATTTTTAGACGTGACTTAACCGAAAAAAACCAAAGAATAACACAACATGAACCAACTGCCTTACTAAGACCATGTTGACTCACAGCGTAAACATGTGATCTCCCTGCAAGTGTTCGTTCGAGTGGAGGGGGTGGGGTACGGTACCTAAAAGGATGAAAACCACCGGTATGAATCCAAATTATATTGTATAAGAGGTGTTAGTTTTGTGGCTCATGACTTCAGTTTTAACATCGAGTGATTGAGAAAGACTCACCCATTTTCTTAAACCAGAAAGGCCACTTGCTGCCTCCGTGCTGGCTGATGTGGGACACAATTTCCTTGTCTCCGCTCGTAGCTGGAGTGAACGACGCAAGCAACACAAAGACATGCGGTGTGCAGACACCCGTCTCGCACATCATCCGCTTCGAGAATGCATTTAAAAACCTTCAAGGTGTTTTTGGATTGCATCTGCGAAAGTCCGAAAAACCCGCTGGAACTGCAAGATGGCCAATAGGTGGCAGTACAGAAAGTAGTTTATTTAAACACATTCCTGCTGCCAAGGGAGCTGGTAGGAACGTTGGGTTGCTCGGTCAATGGCCAGGGTCAACGGCGGCGTGGTGTATTCCGCAAATATGGCCGACTGTGAGGGCGGGCACAAGCCGGCGTGAGTAGGTTAAACGTTGAGTTTTATAAGGGCACCACGGGGTGACCAGCCCCTCCCCACCCAGCCCCACCCCTCCCACCCCCACCCTCCCCACCCAGCCCCACCCCTCCCACCCCCACCCTCCCCACCCAGCCCCTCCCAACCCCTCCCCACCCTGCCCCTCCCCACCCTCCCCTCTCTACCCAGCCCCACCCCTCCCATTTTTGGATGCACGACGGACGGACACAATAATCCCCTGTGGGCTGGTGTAACCAGGAGGTTCCTACCAGTATGATTCTCTAGTGTACATCGAGTGTTATCCTCCCACGTGCACAACTCTTTATGCATGGCCATCACAGCCATTCTTGTTGTACGTAATCATATCATGGCTCATTCTGAATGAGGGAAAAAACGATCGACTAAGGGCAATGATGATGACTTGTGTACGAACTTTTGACCTTTGACCGTGGTCAAAAAGTCTGCAAACTCACCACTCAATGTAAACAAGAAATAGTGACTGGGTGGTGGAGGACTGCAGACTCACAGTGGAACAGGATCTTGAGCTCCACCAGCAACTTGCGAGTGGAGGTCTGGCCTCCACCGGGCAGCTTCTGCATCGGGTCACCGCGCCTGTTTAGAATTTCCACGCGCAGGGGGCCTGCGAGAGGGGCCGGCAGAGACCATTGGGCAATGTGGCATTGGTCAACACACGCGCCACCACCATAAAACTCCGCAGTACAGTCATCTGCATCAACTCATAATAGCAGGAACCTCACTCAGAATTGGCTGCATGTGGTCAAGTGATAACATCCCAATCTCTCTAGCTTGTTAAATTACTTATTTAGTGTGCGTTTGTTGACACGACTTGACTATCGTGGTCTCCATGAACGTGATGCTATGCGCAGTGCCTGCCTGCTGTCTGGTCAGCTGTTTGACCAGACCACCGTCCCAGCTCTGTCAGCATGTGATGATTCACACATTCAACAAAACTTGGGTCACCCACAAAAGTGCCACTGTCCAGAAATTGGTCTTTTCTTGAGAGGGGGCAGATTATGTGGATGAAAAGTGCTCTCTAAGTCAGGTCAGCTGCGTACGGCGTAGCACTTGCACAAACAGCTGTTTGCTTCACTCCCCATGAGTACACGCTCAATATCTGCTCTGTTGTGGCTTATTCTTCTCCATCTCCAGCCGGGTTGTGTGCTTTGCCATGCATGCTGCTCACTGTCCGCTCTGTCTGCTGCATCGTCGCCCTTAAACTCCCCTGCATTGCCGCTGCGCTGTTGGGAAACGCACTTCCAGCCATGAGTAACAGCCTCGTGTTCCCAGTCCCGTCGAGGATTCTCACCTATGGGGGTGCCGGCCGGTCTCTTATCACTCTCGGTCACTTCTCCTCCCTCGGGCCAGGTCACCAGGAACTTGTCTGGAAACCTACATACACGGCAGTGCACACGCACACTTTAATATCCATGCATTACATTTTTTAAAAGGTTGCAAGGTACAGACCTGCAATTGCTTGCTTGCGCCAATGGAGTCTCAACCCAAGACAATGCCCATCCAGAGTGTATTTGGCCTACTCTCCTACACTAGCCCGGACATCTTGAAGTAGCCACATTTTACCCTAGTGCACCCGATCAGCCAATCGACTAACTGGAGTATGCTCATTTATACTGCTGAGTGGACAGAGGCGGGAAGGGATTTAGGAAGCTTGCCCCACTGTTTCAACTACCACGCCGGGAGATGGAATCGAACTGGCAACCTCTGGATTGCAACTCCAGCGTGTTGACCGTTACACTACAGGCAGCAACCCCCTGTGCGGGAGTCCCCCACTCAAAATGTAAGTATCCAGGCAATGTACCGAGTCAAATACACTATTTAAATAACTAAAAATTGCCTGTTAATTACATACAATGACCACACCTGAGATTTTCCAAGTCAAACAGAGGAAACGGAGCAAGCAAAAGCTCGTGTGAGGGTGTAGCCGGATAAAGAGGGCACCACCCACTTTGCCATTTCGTCATCGATGCACTTCTTGATCTGCGAGATCGACGCTGTACGGTCGAGCTTAGACAGCGGCACGACCCGCAGCTCACTGTACAACTCACGCGGCTCCTGCGAGAGACAGCGACACACGCACCTGTCACAACAAAAGCCGCCACTCGCCACCAAACTGATAAAGTCACCAAGCCGCTTGTGCCATGCAAGGTGCGTTTTTTGAGGCACAGCCATCATGGCCACGCACATGCGTACCCTCTCCTAGCAGCGGGGAGCACCCTACGGTCTGCGTCTCCACAAATTATATTTGTAAATATTTTCTGCTCAATTAATTACAAGCCGCTCCTCGGTCACTGAGGGTCAGCCAAGCAGTGCCCACTTGACTGCAAACATGTCGGCGATTGCTTAAGAAACAATAGAATAAAAGCATTCAAAGCATTCTGCGTCTTCACCCACATTCTACGCAGGTGAACAATGAACACGTGATTATAGCCCAATTTCTGTATGTTTGGTATTATTTATGATTTAATTTAATCTGGGCCACCCCTCCCCCCAATTACCCCAGATTATGGAGGCTTCACTGTACCACTGTGGAGGTTTTCACTGTTCTGTGCAGCTCTCCGACGTATTTTCCGGTTTTACCGTGCGCTGTATGGCACGATGTCCAACGTTTTGCTCCAGGTGCTGGCAGCTTGTTCGACATGTGAACTAATTTTAATGGAAAGTTAACTAAGATCACCATTGGTACCTCATTTGCCAGTAAAAAATATGATAATTGTTTTTTTACTCTTTTATCTGGCAACAAAACTGACACCTTTTTTACGAGGAGTCATGTTTGCATAAACCACAATACCAACCCATGTGAGACAAGGCTCTAAGGAAAGCTGGCTCGGGTGTGGACCAATCAACTTCAAGGACAGTGCATACATTATCAGAGTTATGTTTTTTGTTTGCATTATGACTGCAGGTATTGTGGTCTATGCAAACATGACTCCTCATAAAAAAGGTGCCAGTTTTGTTGCCAGATAAAATGGTAAAAAAACTATTATTAACTAAGATCGTGACACTCGTATTGTGGGTGTGTTGACTGTAAAATACATGCCCTGTCTGCTTCACAGAGGAGGGAAAAGATTCCGCGACGTCATTTGAAAAAAGGAGTAGTAGGCAACGTGTTCCAGCATCGCTATCGTAATTTTCCAAAATCGAGTAACTCACAAATTACATTATCGGAATAACCAATAGCAACGTTGCCCCCCTTACTGGCGGATCATGGCCTACTTTCAGGCCGGTACTCTGTTCATCTTGATCTACAAGCAGCCATTAGGACCCCTAGAATAAACTATCTATTTTTATTTTACCAGCCAAGGCCCACTGAGCTATAGAGCTTTTTTTCAGAAGCGGCCTGGCCACAAATGATAGCTCTACGAAGTGGCTTATTGTCATGTGGAAATTTATAGCAGCCAAATACTCTAAACGCGTGTTTATAAATGTGGAGGGATAAACCAGGGGACACGGAGAAAATTGCACGCATCTACAGGCGTTAGGGTTGGGATCGAACCCACGTCCCCCTGTATACCAGGCGAGGTAGTTAACAACTCGCTACCGCATCACCCCTGACTGCATTACAAGAGCATTTATTATGTTACGATAGCAATATACTCATTATGCAAGTCTTGTTTCATTGAGAGTATACCGGTCGGCATGCGTGAGGAACAGAAGCTGCACTTGCTCACCTGCGAGATCTCCATCTCCCCGCCCGTGGCGTACACGTCCTTCTCGTGGTCGCCATACAGTAGGAAGCGCTGGATTTTACCGTAGTAAATGGGCTGTGTTTTAATAGTCTTCACCTGCCGACCACACACAAACGCGCATGTGTATATGAACACACACGTACCAACAAAGGTCCGTCGTACAGCCATGCAAGACTGTCGGGGCAAGTCTTGTTCGCGGGTGTCTATTAAGGCCTAAATGCTGCGTGAAGGGGTGGTGTGGGCAGCACACCGCAGCAGGTCAATTTTGTCTCCCCAGTACTGATGTTGACGGACTGCAAAGTTGAGGTTGAATCGACCGAGAGAAAACCCTCACGTGTGATGGCAACACTATTCCATACATATACAGTAACACCTTGGATTGCGAGTAACTTGGTCTGCGAGTGTTTTCCAAGTTGAGCAAATTTTTTTAAGTAAATATTAATTTCATAAACGAGCGATGTCTTGCAATACGAGTACTACTGTAGTACGTACAGTATACGCTTTGTCTGCAGAGCATCACGTGATCACAACTTAGCCGATGGTTCTTCTCTCTCTCGCTGCGGGATTGTGGGTAATGGTCTCCCATGCTCGGTCTCAGTCGGCGTGCCTCACTCGTATAGTCAACATCCGTGCGAGCGTAGACTGTTTACTATAGTGTTGTGACCACGAGTGTGTGCGTAAGCATTTTTTTATTTTGTGTCCAAGTGTAGTGACTGTTCTTTAGTAACTGTCCTGCAAGTGAAAGTCGTCCTACACAATAACCCTCCTCTCCTCTCTCTCGTCTCCCTCACACCAGCCACGATTAAATTGCATT
The DNA here is from genome assembly GCF_964198595.1 of Lampetra fluviatilis. Lineage (NCBI taxonomy): Eukaryota > Metazoa > Chordata > Hyperoartia > Petromyzontiformes > Petromyzontidae > Lampetra > Lampetra fluviatilis. The sequence goes on from NC_136297.1 coordinate 6,466,708, forward strand.
AATACATTTTATTACTCTATATTAAATTTAAATAATAAAAATATAAAAAGGTATTTTGTATTAATCATTTTTATATGAAAACAGTATTTTTGGGTTGTGGAAAAAATCACGTGTTTCCATTATTTCTTATGGGGAAATTCGCTGTGATATACGAGTGCTTTGGATTACGAACACGTTTCCGGAACGAATTATGCTCGCAATCCAAGGTTTTACTGTCGCCGTCTCCTGGTGGGCCAGGGTATGGCACCTCCCCGAAACCCACGAGAACGAAGTTTCGCAATTTTTGTGCAAAGCCACCACCGGCTGCCACTACCGCGAGGTCACATCACCGCACCCCTCTCCCCCCCTGCTCGTACTATGCTTACCAGGTCGCCGGTGTTGAAGAGGCGTCCATCCCACTCAATGCGCGAGAACACGGCCCAGGGCGTCTGCATGCGCTTGGGCACGTCGGAGCGTGTCAATGTGCAGCAGAAGCCCGAAAACTTCACCTGCTTGTCGTAGCGCTCATGGCAATCCCTGAGCCACTGCAGGAACTCGCGCTCAATGCGAGCTCGCTGCTCCTGAGAGCGCAAAAGTGGGCGGGGGGGGGGGTGGTCAGGGTGCAGGATGGTGAGTGAAAATGAGGGAGAAGTGGATAGAATGATGTAGACCGTGGCAGAGAGGGAGTGTGGGGGGAGAGAGATGCGATGGAAAGGTTGAGTGAGAGCGTGAGAAAATGAGTGAGGGCGAGCAAGAGAGAAATAGAGTGAGAGAGGAGAGACCAAAAGACACAAGCGATAATGAAATGGGAAGGGAATGGCGAGAAAGCGTGTGAGAGAGAGAGGCGCAGTGTGACAGCGTGGTGAGGGAGAGTGAAGAGCGATGGAGAGCACATATAACACTGCCTCCAAACTCTGGAGACTTGAACCGGCCGGCCACCGGCAGCTTTCTTTCACAAGGAAGGAAACATCATGCATACATAGAAGCATTTAATTTGAAGGACGACGCAGACAGATACCTGTTCAGAAGCCGCCGTCTGGGCAATACCCTTTTCCATTTCGGCAAACGGTCCTTTTTGTATTGGTTCATGTTTCCAAGTTTTGTGCAATAACATTTTGATCAGCGTGCCCGGTGGTTTTCATTTGGGCAAGTCGCTAATGGCAACACAACTTTTTACTAAAGTTTCGTTCATATCGGATCATATTTAGGAGGGTAATAGTAGTGACTCCCCCGACCGCCCCCCCCCGCCCGCCCATAAACACTTAACAAAAATCTGCGTTGTGAACGGAATGGCGCAGTGGGCGGCGGTACCTGTCCATTCACGAGGCGTGTGAAGATGGTGTCCTTGCTCTTGAGTCGGATTGCCAAGTCCATGAAGGTCAGCTTGTTGGTGCTCACTTGCAGCCGATCGTTGGAGAAGAGGCAGCCCGAGATGCGGTTGTAGCACTCGGGGGGAACGGAGCCATACTTTTTCGGCCGCTCGCACCATTCAAAGCTGCCGGGGATGGGGGGCATGGCGACAACGGGAGGCAACAGGATGACGGACAATGCTGTGGACGTGCAACGGTGTAACCTCTACGATGTGCGGCAATCGGAGTTGTGGCCAGGAGATGGCAGTGCTGAGTGTCGTCCGAACGTGTAAGTGATTGGTTTTCTCCGGGTTCTGCCATTTCCTCCCCAAATGAAGCCAAACCCTCATTAATGGAATTGGCTGAGCATCCAAATAAAGTGGGACACTCTGTCACTGTGTGCTGTCACATTGTGGTGCCTCCATGTCACAATGTGGTGTCGCCATGTGGCCGTGTAGCATCTCTGTGTGGTGTCACCGTGTGGTAATGTTGTGTAGTATTCCCATGTGGTGTCTCTGTGTGATGTCTCCGTGCGTGGTATTGCTGTGTTATGTTGTCATGCGGCGTCTCCCGTGTTCATATCGCCATCGCCTTGTGGTATTGTCAGCGCTCACTCCTGGATTGTGGTGTAGGGGATGAGCCGCCCGTTCCAGTAGCACTCAAACATGGGACGCTTGCTCTGTGGAGTTGGGTTCAGCATGAATACATCGTAATCCTCCTCGTCCATGAGCGGCTCGTCTGCACCACACGGCGGGGGGTGGATGGAGAGAAAATGGGGATGCACAGGGAAAAGCAGGCAGAGGTGAGATGTGGAGAGATCAAGTGTATGCACGGGGAGGAGATAGGGTTGCACAGGATGGGATACATGGGCAGAGAACAATGGGATGACAGCAGAGAGAACAATGGGATGAAGGTGGATAGAACAATGGGATGAAGGCGGAGACAACAATGGATGAAGGGAAAGAGAACAATGGGATTAAGGAGGAGAAAACAATAGGATGAATGGGAAGAGAACAATGGGATGAATTGGGATATAACAGGATGAACAGGGAGACGATGGGATGAATGCAGAGACCAATGGGATGAATGGGGAGAAAACACTGTGGCCGTGTGGGGAGGGAATAATGAAATGCGTTGTAGCAAGCGGTAAGGCACTCTGCAGCACTGACAGTGATACCGCTAAGACACTACATGGCACTCACTGCGGGTTAAGGCGATGTCCTTGGGGTACGTTTCGTGGTCGTACAGGAACGGGTGGTAGCGGATCACGCCCTCGATGGAGGATCCCAAGTTACCGGACTCGCGCGCGCGGAACTCGAAGGTATCGCACGCCGTGCGGACATACTGCGTCTGCATGTCATCCGTCACCTCGCGCAGGTTCACCACCTTGAGCGCGCGCTGCCGCTCATACAGAGCAATCTGTGGCGGTGGCAGCAGCAGCGACGGCCGTCATCAACACCGCCGCCCAACACCACCAATAACCATGAGCAACAGAAATAACAGCAGCAGAAGCATCACTATCAACAGCACTGCCACTACCATCAGTAGTAGCAGCAACAGCTGCATCATCGACACAAGCACCATCACTTCTACTACCAGTGCCATTAATACCAACAGCATGAATTACACTGGCACCATCACCTCCAGCCACCAATGCTACCAGCACCACCAACCACCACCAGCAGAAACGATAGTAGACACCAGCACCATCACCTCCCACACCATTACTACCAGCGCCACAAACCACCACCAGCAGCAGCAACAACAGCAACTGTGGCAAATTTCATAAACCGCAGCAGTATAAAAGTGTGGGTGCTCTGCAAGGCGCCCGCATTTGCGTGGGATTGCGCAGAGCACTCGCCTTGATGTTGATGTTGGAGGCCACGTGGCGCTTGGCAGCCAACTTGGCAGTGGGCAGCTCATTGCCACGGGAACCGTGGATGTAGTAGTGGTAGATGTGTCTGCACACGGACAGCAAGCGGGCACAGCACCGGCAATCACACGCCCTGCTGTGCTGGGCTACGTTGGTATCCGGAAAGAACCATGTTTCCAGACAGCGCGATCGGAAACATCGATTCGTGTGTTGGGATCTAGGCTTCGCCCAAATGATCATGGCAAAGTGCACGTTCCAGCCTGTTTGGAAATCTACTGCTCGATGAGGGGCTTGCCACACCGTGCGGGAAATGGTGGTTATTTGGACACGATTTACGACACCGATCGTTGCGGGTTTGTTGAAGGCAGGGAGCATTGGCACAGGAGCATTAAAGTACGGTCCAACAAGCGATGTTGCCGCATTGTCTTGCGCTACCTTCCATGTGGCCCTGCAGCCTATGAGACGTGTTATAAAATTGTACATCGGACGATTATTATTTGAAATGAACTGGGTTATTGTAAGTGGTTGTGAAATTTTGATGACAGTAGAACAAGTTGCGACTGATAAGGAGGGGTTGGGATAGGCTTGGTTGTAGCTGGCAGACGACAGAAAGCTGGCATCATTCGATTGGGAAGACAAAGGGGGTCGGCCAGGGGCAGGAGCCAGTGTGTGTGTGTGTGTGTGAACGGTGTATCAAATCCATCTGTTTCATGCGAGATATCAAACGATCTGGGAAATAGGGTTGGCTTTTGTCATTGTGTATTATGAATCAATCATATACAGGTACTAGCTTTGCTACCCGGCTTCGCCCGGGACTTGGATTCTTGTCCAGGATTCATTTCATATTATTCCCTTATATTTCACCGAAAAAACCCTGAAAAATAATTATGCTTGCAAGATAGAAAAAAGCCGAAACAAATCAATTTAACTAAATCGGATGTTTTTCACTCAAGGAAATTAAACCTTAACCCACTTATACGCAAGGTCGGTTTAGGCAACTCGGGAAGGGAATGACGTGACGAGCTGAAAATAGTCGCATTCCCTTAGAAATTCCAGACAGCGTAAGCCGTGCAAATGTCATGACCTCAGAGCTCAGCGTTCGAGAGTTTTTGCTGCTTCACACAAACAGATGTATTTTCCGCTTTATATTTAATAGCGAGCTGAAAATAGTCAAGACAGCTACGCCGCGCATTTGTGCGGAAGGAGGGTTTGGGGGGGGGGGTGTGTGACGTCAGCAGGCACACTGCGTATCGCTGCCGCATGCGGGTGACATCACAGATGTGACGTCAACGCTCACTTGCCGTGCAAAATATATGCATTATTGCGCCCCCCCCCCCACCCCAAAATACAAAAGTCTATTTTTATACTGTATGCATTATGTACAGTCTGGAAGCTACCCACATACCAAATTTCAAGTTTGGTGCATGTCGGGAAGTATGCTAAACATTTCTAACAGACACACATTCACACATTTCCCTTTTATAAATATAGATACCTAGGTCAACAAAGTAGATGCGTTCCATGATGTCACTTTGTTATCAGAAACTTCTTTACTAGAGGTAGATGTAACATGGGAGACATTGGGATGCGTATCAGGACCTCAGAGAAGGGGGGTATAGAATAGGAAACCATTGCTGCTTAATCGCCTTCACTTTGTCCGCTTGGTTTTTAAAATGGTCTTTAAGGTGGACTGCGCCAACCCGAAGGAACGCACCACATCACTTTTCATCTCTCCCGCCTCTACTCTCCTTTACGATCTGCATTTTCGTTTCAGAAGAGATGGATTTCCGCCGCGCTTCCTTCCCAGTAAGGCCACTCGCACTCGATTGTCAGTTGGATGACATAATGGGGGTAAGTGAAGTTACTTTATCACTGAAAAAAACACGATCGCATTTGACCAAAATGGGCCAAGTGAGGGAGACTTGTGAAGCTTTTTGCCGATTGGCTCCTGATAATGAACAGCACAGAAACCCCACTCGATTGTATTTATAGGACACGCGGAGCGTTTAAAGCTTCACCATTTTCAATTGATTTTCACCATTTCTGAAGATATTTTTTAGATCATTGCATAGTAAGGGGAGCCCTCAACAGCCAACTTCGTAATACAGGAGCTTCGTTCCCAGATGATTTGTTAACCGAGGTATTACTGTTCCTAAACAAATCAAATAGGGACAGGTGTGGGGAAAGAGGAGAGAAGCCGAGGGGGGGAGGGGGGGTACGCACGCGAGCTGGCGCGTCCACGTGTGGAAGGACGCCTTGAGGTAGTGGATGTGCGGCAGTGCGATGCCCGTCACCACCACGTTGGTAAAGCTGGGCTTGCCCTTCTCCTCTGCGATCAGGCTCCGCAGAAAGTGGTCATCGTCGGCGCTCACGTGGGATGAGTCGCCCGGCTGTGCGAGCACATACGGCAACGCGCACACACGCACACGTTCAGGGCGACTCGGGGATGCAGTGGCATAGATCGGATGTGAATCTAGGCAGCCGCCTGTGAATAAGCTGTTCTTCTTAGGTTCTTTCGGTAAAGCCACGCAGAAAGTAAAATAAAATAAAAACAAAAATCACGACGTTTCGGAGGCAACACAAGTCTCCGTCATCAGGTGGGACCGTCACAACCAGATTAGCTGTATCAAGTGAGGCAATGATTCAAGATGTAATCCCTTAATGATGACGGAGACTTGTGTTGCCTCCGAAACGTCGTGATTTTTGTTTTTATTTTATTTTACTTTCTGCGTGGCTTTACCGAAAGAACCTAAGAAGATGATTCCTTGCAGTCACGAAAGCTTCAAATCTAGAATAAGCTGTTCTCAAGTGTATGCAAGTTGATGATCTCAGCACAGTCACCAATGACCACACAAAGAAACCATAAGCTCATATAGAGACCGGCAGACTCGGTTAGAGCCCAGTGGACTCGTATGTAGAAACTTAAGGCTCACAGACTCAGAGAGATCCACGGGGTCACAGAGAGCAGTAAAATCATAGTTTTAATTAAACTGGGCTTTTAAAGCCCATAGTGTGGATGGCCTTAACTTTGTCTGTGGCTCCATGCCCCCTACGCTTGTGTCTGTCAGTGCGGTGCTCTCCCCACCATGCGGTTGCGGATGTAGCTGCTGTAGATGGCCTCATTGCTGCGCTCCTTCCTCTCAAAGTCCTCCTTGGAGAGGCACAGCTCATGCACGTCCGTGGAGCTGGCTGCCTTGCTGATCATCTGCAAGCCATGGCCACAGCCGGTTGTTGTCCAGTTCCCGCCGCTTACAATACACGTTCTTCACGTCACACCAAACTCTTTTGAGATGTTCAGTATATAAAAAAGACAAAGATCCCCCATCTAGCCTTGACAGTCTGTTGGAGCAGGTGCTGTTGGCAAGTGTCGCCTATGAAAGCTGGCACGGCACACGAGGGGGTGGGCGGCCGGCACCAAGCCTGGCTGCCTTTCACTCCCGAGTGGCTTTATTTACACATCGCACCAGGTACTCATTTGCGGCTAAGTCGACCTAGGGAAGGTCCACAACTGGTTCAGAAAATCATCACTGGTCTTGGCCATGAGCGTGAATCGAACTCGGGTCAGCGGGTTTGTACTGCAGTGCAATAATCGTGGCACTTCCCAGGATATCCTTGCGGAGTCTTGTGACTCTTTTTCAGCAAGGTCCTGCCAAGTTTTCACAGCAATTTAGCAAATTTGGTCCATGACACTAGCACACAATTAGGGCCTACTCTTGCAAATGACGTCATACATCTTTAACATCCACTGTGAAGCAGACGGCGCATGTTCTTGCAGTTACTACACTCACAGCAATAACCGGGGCGGTCGCTGGATTCGAACCGTAAACACCTCTGCAACAAGCGACTGATGTGTATGCATTTATGCTGAACTTCTTTCGCGCCGGTCATAGCCAACCGTGCTAATCGGAGGTGCGGGGGAAGGACAACAAACTAAAGACAAAAAGGACCCTTGCGTACCCCGACTAGTTTTGGCAGTGGGCTGTAACCTCTCACGATCCAGCAATGGAATAATCCACCTAGCACCTGCTGGACTCTAATTTCAGGTTGAGCGGACCCAGGGGAGGCCCTCGGCTCACCCGTGTGCAGTGTCCAATGTAAAAGACGGCTTGTTTGCCTCCGACGCCGAAGCAGGAGATGTCGCTGTTGATGCTGCGCGTCACCTCCACCGGGGGCTTGTAGCCCGAGCCACCACTGCACGGCGATACAAAGACAGCAGACGCGGGTCAGCACACCGTACTCGCAACGCAGAGGTCGCAGGGTCAACTTCCTGGCCTCGGCCATCGAAACAATGACCGAGTTTCTTAAATTGGTCCTCAACCCACCCTACCGCCTCTGTGAACCCGGCAGTATATAAATGGGTTGCACCACAGCAAGTCAATCAGCAGGTCTCGTGGTATAAAGTGTGTGTGTACACCACAGCTCTTCCAAGACATCTGGTCAGGATGTAAGATTAGGTCATCTGCCCTCTTACTGGAGGGGTTCTCTATAGGTCCCTCTAGTGGAGGCCCATCTGCCAGCAAAGGCATGATCAATTAATGCCGGGCTGCATGTTTACCTAAACCTAATACACTACAATGTGTATATAAACCGTCTGAATGTCACCGGGTCTCAAGGTGCTGTATCGAACAGTGGGCTTGTTGATTTTTCAGAGAAGCAGTTGTATGTATAGACGCTAGTCTCGGGCTCTCTGAACATGAATGTAACACGGATGACGCACAACACTTACAAGGCGAATGCTGTTTGCTTTGTTGCTTGCACCTGCCATTCTTACATCTCTATTAAAGTGACAGCCACTGTAATAGGCCCCCATGAGAGTATATATAAGCAGAACTCCGTTTCGTGTCTCCGCATAGATAAACAAATGATTTTGCTGTGAAAATCCAGAGACCGATGGACTGAATTTGTAATTATTTATAACAGGAGAGAGCTCTGCTTGCATATGATTTTACCCATAATGTTTTACAACAACGCAGAAGAAGTTTCTGTATTTGAGGGACTCTTGAGAAAATAAACGTAGCCCGGCTAACACATAACATCTACAATGTAAAAGCTATTTGCGTGAATGACTTGCACCTGCCAAACATACATCTCTATTAAATTAACAGCCACTACAACAGATCACTATTAGAGTAGGTAGCGAGCGGTTACTTCAGTGAGCCTCTCTAAACGTAGCTCGGTTAAAACACATCGCTGACAAGTGGTGCGGTGGCGAGGCGCGGGAGACATGGCACGGGGAAAGGTGAGGCGTGGGGTGAGGCACGGCGTGAGGTGAGGTGTTGGGACGAGGCATGGGCTACGGGTCCCGTTGCATGGCACAAGACAAGAAGTGAGGGCTGTGGGGCTCTGGGCAAAGAGAGGGACGTGGGGCAAGGCAAAGTGCGGGGTGAGGTGAGGTGAGGTGAGACGCGGGGGTGAGGTGAGGCGAGGCGAGGCGAGGCGAGGCGCAGGAGCACGGGGCAAGGAGCGAGGGGTGCGGGGCGAGGGGAGGGGCGTGGGGCGAGGCTCACTCGCTGGCGTCGGGGTCATGTCGCGTGAACTTGGAGAGCCGGTAGACGGCCCAGTTGTTGAGCTGCCGGGGCGTCATGCCGCAACCGTTGTCTGTTACCACCACGGCCGGCCGGCCCTGCGTCTCGTCAAACAGCTGGCGGAGCAGAAGGAGCAGAGCAGGAGAGGGCGGTGGGGGGGGGGCAGAGGAGGAATGAACAGACGGCAAGGTCAGGGTGAGGAGGAAGCGACACGGTTTTGCGAGCTAATTTAAGAGGCATGCATGCAACGATTAAAATCCCACGCACTGGTCAAGTCAGGACCACAGTTCAATGAAAAATAACAAATTACCTATATTTCTTAGGAGTATAACAATGCATCAATTCACCGGTTGTTAATTATTATTTGAGTTGAGAATGCAAGCATAGAAGTACATGTGTACGAATCAATGTTTATCATTATGTCACATGGATTGGAACGGTGTGATCCTGAAGTGGCTGCAGGGTTTCTGAGAACCAATCACATATCATGTATAGTTTGCTCTACAGCCCATGTCAATCCACTGCTGGATAACGGCCTTCCCTATAGGTCGCAACTGAAATAGCAAACTATAATAATATACAGCATCATGGAATACATGGAAATACAATAATTAAAAACTGCAACATTTTACTCAAGAATATACTCAAAATAACAACTGACACAGTGTGCAAGTAATATACGCAAGTAGAATGTATGTACAGTCCCCATATCTCCGAGGCGTGTTCACAGTTTCAACTAAATTGGTTAAATCGCGCACATCGCTTGTTTAAAACTTAATTTCTTCTCTTGCACAATGACAAAACGGATCGGATACATCTGTAGAGTAGAGATGTACGCAGTGCGCACAGTTGAGCGGGTGCAATCGGGGACGAGCAGGTGTGCGCGTTGAGGCATGAGGTTGGCGCCGGTGAGGCGGGAGATGGGGGCGATGATAAGGGTTTAATGAGTGCGACAAGCGCTTAAGTGGGGAGCACGTGAGGACTCGGAATGAGGAGGGGTATATAAGCGTGAGTGCGACGAGTTGTTCGGGGACCAAGAGAGAAGACATCTCGCCGCTGTCCCTCAAGCCGTCAACGGGACCTCGCCCCTCACGCCGTCGCCGGGCGGGTGTTGGCTGAACCTCCAGCCCGGGACAAACGGGTGAGTAGGTACGGGGCAGCGTAGCGAGATAGGAGAGAGTAGGTGGGGTGTGGGGTAGATGAGAGTGGGTAGAAAGGAGGAAGCGGTTTGTGTGTGGTGACAGTGAGAGGCAGTCATAGGTGTGCCTACAACTGGTGAGAGAGTAGAATTAATTAAGTGTAAGCAGGTGACTTGTTACTCCGTGTCAGTGCGAGTAATTTAATACACTACACATCAATAAAGTCGGTAATCCTAATAACTAAGCTTGCCTCCTTCTTATTCTCATTGGAGAGTGGGAGTGTGCAGTATCCTGTTTGAACTCGATGAAGGGTAAGTGTAAAAACTAGCACCATTAATTATAATAAGCTGATATGGCCAGGGAAAAAACAATTTCACAAACTGTTTTTTACAGATTTTTGTAGTGCAGTGTCACTATTTGTAGAGAAAAAAAACATTTAGGATGCAACAGAGGCAATAAATTATTAACTCGCACAACGATTTTATAAGCTGTCATGATTCAGAATCGTGGTCGCATTCAAAAAGCCTTTCTTTTACGTCTCATTTTTACGTTCTTGTTTGTAATATTTCTCAATTTCCTGTGCGGTTTAATCGGCCCTTTACCCTATTTGTAACATGACCAATATAGTTTCCGTAAGTCGTACATAGGTGTGCTATTCATAGGGGGTTCGAGGTTGGAGGGCATACGGTTGACCATATTTCACCACACCGGTCAGTGCGGGTTGGCGAATGGAACATATTTTTGTCTCTTGTCTAGCGAATAACTTTGTCTATGTCCTCTAAGCTGGGTGGAGACACCAAAATGCGTCACTCTTGCAAACACCTGATGACACTGGTTGTTATCTCCAGCAAAACGTCAAACAAAATTGCCAATATAATTTGCTTCCTTTTCAACGAAACTGGTCTGCTGAAAAACTAAACCAACTAGCAAGTTTGCCCATGTGACAACTCGAATTGCTTGCCCTGATTGACAGCCCTGATTGACATGACCACACAATCTAACCCAACATAATCCAATTGTGAATAGTGATGTTGGTCGTGCAAGCCTTTGTATGAAATGATGCATCACGTCCCTCTTACCAGGCGGACGACTATCTCCCTCGCTGAATTTCCTGCCGTGGCCGCCAACGCATTGTCTATGAGCTCAGCGAAGGCGTACGCTGCAAAGAAAAGACAAAAACAAAGATCCGCCTATATCATTTTAAACGGAATGTTGGGGCAAGCGCTGTTAGCGGACACCTAGGAAGGCCAACAGCACACGAGGGGGTGGGTAGCCAGCATCACGCCTGACTGCCTTTGTCTCTCTTGTGACAATGTTGACACTCATTTGAGGCCAAGTCTAAAATGAGTACCGCACCTCGGGGATGCCCAAGATCGGTTAAGATAATCGTCACTGGCGTTGGCCGTGAGTGGGAATCGAACTCGGGTAGTAGCAGGGTTCATAGCCAAGTGCACTAAGAGGCCATTCATTTAGTACGCACGCATGGAGGGGGGAGGGGAGGTTAACCCAAATGCATACGCTTGCGTATGGGGGGTCTACTGACAATGTACGTACGCATAGGAAACGGGGGGGGGGGTGAAGCCTCGATAATAATTTGTCTACATTGGCCTTCAAATGAGCCACAGTTCAGTTTCTTCAGCTGTCAGACAAATACTACCAGGAGAAGTGGGACTGTGGGAGAGGTGTCACTTGTATGCCACCGTACCCCGGACTGATAGCTATCACGCAGCTCAGCAAAATAAGTGTCCAGGGTACACAACTTAATTCTTTAATGCAGCCGGCGGTGGACGATCTGTTTGCTTAAACACGTTAATAGTATTCATCCTTGATCATTATATGGGCAAGTGCGGTTAGCGAGCATCTTTGAAGGTACGCAAGGGGGCACGCCAACTCGCCTTTGTCTCCCCAGTGGTGATATTGGTACACTGCAGTAGATGTTCATTTAAGGTTGTGTAACCCTTTGGGTGACCCCAGGAATGGCTCAGATAACAGCCACTGATGTTACCCGTGGCCGGGAATCGAACTCACTCGCCGAGTTTGTAACGAGCGAACCACTATGCCACCGCACACACAAGCAGTGTTATTAACGAATGTGTGGAGTTTTTTTGTTCCACACAGTAGAGGGCAGCAATTTCTCACCCACTGTCACAGAGTACTGTTTGATGCATGGACAAAGCAATATTTTTAATTCTCAGATCTCCAATTTAGCCAAATTCAGTACAGAATAAAATTTAATGCGATTTTTTTGTGTGTGTATTGGGGGACACGCAGAGACCATCAACTCATTACAACTGAGAACCCGGTTTAACCAAAAGCAGCAGGAACCTATATTTAACGAGAGGATCTCAGCAGTGCCGGTTCAATGCTCTAACCTCAAGCCACCTGGTGACTTCTGTAAAATGCTGTTTTTGTGTTAAATGCAGCAAAAAAAGTGGCTTAAAAAGCAGTATGCTGCAGCATCACCAACAGCACAGCAGCACCACAAAAACCATCAAAAGTGACTGTGACAGTAGCAACAGTAGCAGAATCAGTAACAGCAAAAGCAACAAAAGTAGCGGTAGCAGCGGCAACAGCAAAAGCAGTAACAACAACACTATGTATGTTGAACTTCATTCGTACCGAACGTAGCCAAATGCGCTAATCAACCACAGCCTAACCAACAAGAGCCATAGCAGCAACAGCAGAAGCAACAGCAGTAGCAACCGCAGAAACAGTGACAGCAGCAACAGCAGCAGCAGGAGGCGGCGGCAACTCACGCAGTGGGTTCTGCCCCTCGCTGGCGTAGTACTCGTACATGCCGCTCTTCACCAGAGTGTCGTAGTGCGGTAGAAAGTCGATGCGCTCGCACGCCTGTGCAGGGAGCTCCTGCTCCACGGAGGAGAGCACGTAGAGCGTGAGGTCACCGTGGCAGCCCAGCACGCCCTGCTCTGCAGGGGGGGCGGGGGAGGGGCACACGTGAAACGGGCGCATGGACGCACGAGTGACACACATACACGTGCGTGCACACATGTCGGCGCGCAGTCACCGACACCGCCAATAACAACTGGCCAACGGTGGCAGTGAGAGACGATGTCACACGCCCTGCAATGCGCTCCATCGTCGCGATTCGGGGGTTGCCGATTCCACACACTGATCGGTTTCACGGCGCTTTCCTCGAAATACAAGGTGAAAGGTAGAGGTGCAGCCCTGCGTTTTTTCTTTCTCACAACACAACTGGCGGAAGGGCCTCCACCAGAGAGAGTTCTAGAGGGTGTTTTTGGCCTACGGTCCAAGGCTGGCCAGACGGGTTGGAAGAGGTGGGGGTACCCACATTTTACCCCACCACATGCAACTGGTGTACCCATTTGTCCTGCTGAGTGGACAGAGGTGGGGGAATTTAAGAAACTTACACCATTGGTTTAACTAAAAGCTGCCCATTGTTGCGTGGTGGTGCACCCTAGTGTAATAAGAGCCTATGTCCGGCTCACGTGGTGATCGGCTCTGCCGGTCCTGCTTTACAGCCAATGGGGGGAGAGCCTGGGAGCATGGCCCTGGCGTGATCGAGGGGTGCCAGCTAGGGTGATTGGTTCTGCTGGTGTTGGCCTCAGCCAATGGGAAGACAAGTCAGGGGCGTGGTCCCAGGAGTTGATGGGGAATCTAGAAGATTCGGCGCAGGCTACCAAGGATTGGCTGGAGCGTACCACGTGACCCAGGCATTAAATAAGGGGAGAGATGAACGACACGTGGTCAGACAAAGAACGAAGGAAGAGAGGGGCCACGCGCGAGCTGGGCTCCGAGTGCCACGTGGCGGTGCGTCTCTTGTGGTCTGTCTGCCCACTTCCCGTTGCCTGCCAGCAGCGGGGAGTACTTGTGAACTGGAATAAATAAAAGGACCGATTCCACAAGTCGTCTCCAAGAGTATTATTACACTAGTACATCAGTTTTCTTAACAGAACCATGTTAAATATTGACTTAAAGCTTTGGTGACTGCAGGAATTCATATTCTTTGGGTCTTTATTTGTATATTGTTTTTATTTTTTCTATCGACGTGACTTTACCGAAAGACCCAAATAATAAGAACCAAATTTCCATGGAGACTAAATATAGCCCATTCACAGGTTGTCATGTTATTTCATATTGTTTTAATCCACCTGCGCCGTCCTCGGACGACGATGATGACCCGCTCAGCCAAGACTTGACGGACCCGGTTGCCGCGACCGTGGCTGGCTCAACCAAAGGACCGGACAAGGACATCGGCGCGGAGCTGTCTTCGTCTCCGGCCGCGGAAGACGGTTGGCGGCGGCTGGCGGAGCAGATTGATTCTCTTCAAGCTATTCTGCTAAACCTCGTCATGATGGTCGCCTCGTCTGCGGCGCCGGTGCCACCGCAGGAAACGCTGCCGAGTGGAAGCAACCAGGGCTCCTGTCAGGCGGTCTCGGAAGGACTGGCCGCCATCACAACCACGGCGGGCGCCACGTGGTGCGAAATCGCCATTTTGGGCGCGGTCGCGAGCGCGCCACCCGATGCCGCCATTTTGTCCGAACCGCGTGGCGCACGCCTGGGGGAGGCGGCATCGCTCAAGGATGGCGGCGCTCGCCGCAGCCATCGCCTACCCAACATTAAATAATTCATCGCGGGCGGCGACTGAAATGCGTTTACTTGGCGGTTCGAATCCGCTTTCCATTCAGTGAAGTGGACGGAGGCGTTAGAAGCCTTACCTACATTGCTGGACGACGTTTCGTTGGCAGTGGTCCGATCTATTCCCTCGGAAAAGAAAAAAACGCTGAAAGACGCATTTGCCGGGATGGCGGAAATTTACGAACCACCGTCTGACGCTCAGAGGAAGTTCATGCATTGGCGCCGGGGGGCCAACGAATCTCCACTCGCCTTTTGCGGGGCGCTCGCGATGGCCGCCTACCCCGACTCCACGGCCGACTTACTCGACCCTTTGATTCTAGCTAAGATGCTGGAGTTGTCTAAGGAAATGGACATCTCGCTACCGGTGTGCGGCCACAAACCGTTGACATCCCGATGGGCCGCTAGGTGCCTCGACGCAAAGGTCAACTTGCGTCGGTGGAAGCAGATGGCCGCCTGGACGGGGGACCCCGCCAAGGATGGAGAACCGGTTGGCTGGGCGCCTTCTCGCGTCGTCCATTTTCCGGACGACGATGGCGACGGGGATCTGGCTGTTGCCACGCCTCGCTGGGTGCTGCGACGGGGGTCCATGGGGCGTCGGGAGGGTGCCCCGACGCCGCGTGGTAATGCCGAGGGGGCCTCCCGGCCTGCGGGGATGACGTGCTTCAAGTGTGGCCGGATGGGCCACTTCGCGCGCGACTGCCGGAGTCGTCCCCGTCCTCCTCCGTCGTTCCCGTCCTCCTCCGTCGTCCGTGACTCCACCTTCGGAGTCGCCTACATGGTCGGACCGTATCCCTGGCCAGGCAAGTCGGCGCGCATCGGACACCCGGCATGTACTGACACCTCATGTATCTTCCGGCGCACTAAATGTTCCTTCGGTTCGCGACGCGCATGATGCTGCTTGGGGTCGGCCGCGTACGGTCACTCAGCGGAGGAGGTTGGCGCGCCGTGTCGTCGCGGCCTCGTCGGAGTCCTCCACCGTACCGGGTACTATACAGGGGGTGGACGTACGGATTTTGGTCGATACCGGGCGTTGGCGAGTATTATATCCGACGTCATCTTCCACCTCCTGTTTATCCCGGCTTCACGGGTGCGACCGGCTTTTGACGCGTGTATTGCTGCTAATAGAGAGTATGGGTATCATCGGACAGGTGGAAGTTCATATCGCCATTGGTAGTGTAGCCGCATCGGGGACGGTTTTTATTTCATCATCGTTAGCGGTGCCCTGTATGTTGGGCACCGACTTCCTTCGTAGGATGCCCATCAAGATCCTTGTGGATCAAGGCTGTTTGGAACTGCCGGAGGGCCGGAAAATGTTTTTTTTGCCGTCACCGCTGGGTCGCCCATTGCCGTGCCTTGCCGTGCAAGCGATTGCGGACGTCACGGTAGAGGTTCCATCTGGCGCACACATGCTCATACCCTTACGTTATTGAAAACAGTTGGGGGAAGTCTGTCCCCGTCTAACTCCGTCGCCAAGAGTTTTTCTCTTTGTCTACGCGTACCCTCTGCCACGGATGGACGATTCCCTGGATGCCTTGTCGGGAGCGAAAAAAATTTCCACCCTCGATCTCTCGGCAGGATATTGGCAGCTGCCTCTCGATGAGGCGTCGAAACCAAAGACGGCATTTTGTACGCCTCAGGGCCTATTTGAGTTTAACTGCCTTCCTATGGGTCTGAACGCCGCTCCCGCCACGTTCCAGCGTTTGTTGGAGCTGGTGTTGGCGGGGCTACAATGGGACAGAAGTCTCATATACTTAAGACGATGTCATTGTGTTCAATCGCACGTTCGAAGAACACCTCCAACGCTTGAAGGTTGTTTTCGATAGAATGCGGTCTGCTAATCTGAAATTCAAGCCTAAGAAGTGCCATCTTCTGCAACAATCCGTGCGTTACGTAGGTCACATTGTAAGCTCCGACGGCATCGCCACGGACCCGGACAAAACCTCTTGCGTTCGTGACTGGCCGACCCCCACCTCCATGGGGGAATTGCGTCGATTCGTCGGGTTCGCGTCCTACTACCGTTGCTTCGTTCCAAATTTTGCCACCATCGCTAGGTCCCTGCACGTCCTGACGGAGAAAAATCAGAAGTTCAAATGGGGATCCAAGGAAGAATTGGTGTTTCGAACCCTCTGGGATCGGTTGGCGTCCGCGCTGACTTTTCATTGCCCTTATCCTGGACACTGATGCCAGTGATACGGACATTGGCGCCATTCTGTCCCAGCGTAAAAATGGCACAGAGAGGGTCGTGGCATATGGTAGCAGGGTTCTCTCTACAGCGGAGACTCGTTACGGTGTTGAGCGCAGAGAGCTTTTGGCGATCGTGCATTTCGTTCGCCATTATCGGCCTTACTTGTATGGTAGAAATTTTCTGGTACGCACTGACCATGCCGCCCTGCAATACTCGTTCAAAATTGAACAACCGTCCGACCAGCTTTCGCGCTGGCTTGAAACGTTGCAGGAGTTCTCTTGAGATATGTTACCGTAAAGGTACTCGCCACGGTAATGCGAACGCGCTCTCCAGGTTGCCCGGGGGTTCCGCTTGTGCCTGCGCGTCCGGCACTAACCGGTGCACGGTTCTTCCTCAGCCCCCTCGGCCTGTCATGTCCGTGGGGGTGGACTCCACGGAACGTGCGGAACCGGGGCCGGCCGACGGTGCATTGAACCTGCCACGGTCGGTATGGATACGCGAGCAGCTGTTGGACGACTCGTTAGTTTCACTGCAAACTCGGGCTGACAGGCCCCGCAGGGCCCCGTACAAAGACGGTTTCCGCCAGGCTGCCTTTCGGGAGGACCTATTGATGTGGAAGGATGACCTGTTGGGCCATTGGCGCCTGGTAGTTCCCGTGACGCTTCGACAAGAGCTGATTGGCCAATGGCTTGGGCCCTGTCCGATCAATCGGCGGCGTCCATTACGGATGCGTTCTTGAACGGTTATGTGATGGACAAGGGGGCTTCGGAACGGCTGATCACAGACCAGGGCCGAAATTTTTCATCTAAATTGCTACGCGACGTATGTGACGCTTTGGGCATAAAGAACATACGCACTTCACCCTACCATCCGCAAACGGACGGAATGGTGGAACGGTTCAACCGTACCTTGTCTGCCATGCTTTGTCACACGGTGCACGAAAAACAGGCCGATTGGGACCTTCACATTCCTAGCGTACTGTCCGCCTACCGTATGGCCCCGCATGTCTCTACGGGTTACTCACCGTTCTTCCTCATGTACGGTCGGGAAAACGTGCTGCCGATTGGCGTGTAAATAGGGGTGCCCCGCCAAGAACCAGCGCTGACCCTGCCAGAACATGTCCGGGATTCGATTAGCCGAGTCACGGAGGCGCGGGAGGCGGCGAGAATTGCTACGGCAAAGACCCAGGCCCGTAATGAGCGGTGTGCTCGTCGATTGCGATGCGAAATGCCATGGGCCGTAGGCGACCGGGCCTGGCTTCACTGTCCCCAGGTACCAGTGAGTACTTCTCCCAAATTACACAGGCCATGGCAGGGGCCTGTTGATTTGATAGAGGTACGAAGTCCTCAATGTGTACGTATACGGTCGGGTTCGCGTCGCTGGTACGTCCACACTTCGCGGTTGAAACCCTTCTTTGCTCCGCGCGTTGCTCCCTCATCCCCATTAACTACCCTGCCGGGGTCTGATGCGTCCGATGGGTCACCTCGGTTGCCAGTTGATCCCCAGAAGGGGTCTGGTTTGCCTTCCACAGACTCACAGTCCCTAAACGCTCCGGCTGCTGCGGACGACCCCGCTCCGGCGGGACCTTCATCCGCCAAGTCGGACGCCCAACGGACCGGTGACGCATCGGGCTGTAGCAGGGGATGGACCTGCGTCTCGTACATGCTCAAAATCTTATTCCGTTTCGTTGGTGACTGTTTGACCCTTCTTGCATAGCGCGTTCGTATGCATCTTATCATTGTTGCTGTCGTGTGTTGAATGTTATTCTTACTTACCTTGCCTTATGCGCTCGTTAGGCGCCCTGTTAGTGTTCTTACTGTTGCATTGTCTTCATTCTCATCGGCTCTCGTATTGCTCGTCGCTTCGTTTCTAGCCGGGACAGCTAGCCTTTTACACCGGGGAGGGGGGGGGTGATGTAATACGAGAGTTCACCGCCGATCGGTGGGATAGGCTCTGCCGCCTGGGCCATCAACCAATCAGAGGGATGAGCCAAAGTTCAAGGGCGGAGCTCAAAGGCTCTGGGGAGTAACCATCTAGAAGGGTCGTGAGAGGGCGTGGTTGTGGGCGGGGCTTGGTGACGTAGGTCAGGTGATATAAGAAAAAGCCGGAAGAAGCTCGGGGTCAGTGTGTGGAGCCAGGGAGCGGGACCACGTCTCGCGCCTCCGGAAAGCTAGCGGCCATGTGGCGGGCCGGAGGCTTCCTCCTTGCGAGCCGCCTGTCAGCGGCGCACGGGAGCAGGAGAGGGTGTGAGCGAGCCGGCGCGAGCGACAACATCTAACCGCGCGGAACGGGAGTGCAGCCGTGTCAGAGTGAAGAGCGCGGAGCTGTCCAGCTGTCGAGGAATTAATAAATAATAAAGAAGACACAAGTTACAGATCGTCGTCGCAGTGGTTTATTACACTAGTAACAAATAGATATGTTTACGTGACAAACCTTACTAATTGGCTGCGTCGGGTGGTGGTGGGTTTAACGACACATTTATATTTTTACACGATCTAACCTGTTAAATGGAGAATTCCACCAAACAGGCATTCAGCAAAAGTAATGGCAACCCTAGGATGACAGAGAAAAAGATATGCCCCATTGAGTGGACGAGGAGGCACTTGTATGGAGAGAAATTAAATGGATCATCAGGAGCAGCTGGGATATGGCGGTCGATAACAGTAGGACTGTTGTTGCTGATAGTTCGTGGACCCAGCGGCTTTCATAATCGAGTTGGACGAGTGGAAGTTTCGCACCTCCCCTCCCGTTTAACTTCTCTTCATTTATTTTTTCAATCTTTGATTTTAGTGACGGTGGCACCCATATCTGATCACAGTACCCTTTCTTCGTCTCCTCTGGGTAGTTACACACCGAGGGTGAGCATACCATGCGGAATATAAGAGACGACCAAACATTATCGACTCTGGATTCACATCACGACCCTGAAACATGACAACGCACCAGATCGCTGGGGGTGGAAGGTCAATGGGATTGAGCCGTAGTATGCACAGCAAAAGACGATCTCCTGCATCACGATCTTGACTCACCAAAGGACTTGTCATCCTTGATCTCTTTCCTGCTCGTGGTTGTGATGACAAAGCTGTCTTCACTCCCGATGTGGAAGAGCTGGAAAATATGCACACACAAATATTTACAGCGGTGGTCCGGACCGAGGTCTCCGCATTCAAGCACTTTAAGCTGTCACGGCCACTCAGCTTGGCAGTTCCACAAATGAGACGCCATTGTCAAATGTCAACATTACCATAATAAAGATACATGTTTGGACATGTACAGCCCTTTTGTCAATCCACTGCTAGATGAGGGTCTCCTCCGTGCTGTGTGGGTCATGGGGTTTTGGAGCATACTTCACCACACCAGCAAGTGCCGGTTTGTGAAGGCGGGAAGCATGGGCAAGGAAGCTTATAAATGCAGTCCAATGATGGATTTTCAAGTTCCAAGTTAGTTTGTTTAACCAGGTGAGAGCTGAAGACAAGAGGACAGTCTCATTTACAAGAGTGACCTGCTTAAAACAAGGTGTGCTTTTGGAATCCATCCTGATGAGGAAGATGAGCAACCAGCTTGCTGTGCTGCACTGCCATATCCTGGCTATCCTGTGACACAGTAGGTCAGGAGTCTCTCTGCACACAGTAATCTCTGAGTGATCCACCAACTCCAACCTCTGAAGTGGTGGTTTACAGACATAATGGATGCATGCGCGGGCAAAACAAAATCACACAAAACAGTGATGCTGCACGGTAACCACCGTGGTGCTGGTGCAAGAATCCTGACAATTCACTCACCAGTCCACTCGCCAGGGCACAAAACAAATACATCTCGACATCAGTTGCTACATTGTGAAAGTGCTGTTGCGGAAACCAGTGCACAATGGGGTTTTCTCTGTTTACTATGAAAAAATGTAAACAAGCAGCTGTGCCGGGTGGCTCAGATTAAGTTTATTTTTCATTCGTTACATAGATGATCCCATTTATCCAGTTGACCGGCTATTAAACAATGGAGATTCACGGTGCGCGAGCACAGCAGCAACAACCAAACATAAACGTCAATATTGCAGAGAATGGGCACAGGGTCCTTCAGGAATGTGATGTCAGAGATGCTGAGCCGCTTGCCGTAGCTAAGACACCTAACTTTAAATTCAGTTTTCAGGTGCTCTTGTTTAAAACTGGGTTCTCAAGTACTGGGAGTTAATGGTCTTAACCCTCTCACCAATGATGACTTACATATAGACCCACTGACTTACATAGAGACCCACAGACCTGCTTAAGTCTGAGCATTTATCGGGCACTCTTATGAATCCAGTCCATCAGGAATGCGCAATAATCACAGATGTAAGCTCTTTTGAACATTGTTTTTTTTGTCAATTGCAAAACTGGCTCAGGCTCAGGGGTGGATCCCGAACATGAGCTGGTAACTCATTCCAGGTCTTCGGGCAGGAGACCCCAAAACTACGCTGGCTGTATCACACAAGGTTCACATGAGGGTACAGCAGATCACCGTGGGCTGCGGATCGAACACGCCATCCATGTGGGTCTGTTGAGGCCGGCACGTCCTGATTGGCGAGATAGGATGGAGTGGATGTATGCAGACTGTTGGAGACGAGTAGGCATAGTTTGTAAGCAATCCTGTGTTTAATAGGTAGCCAATGTAGCACGTCTCGTATCGAAGTCGTGACCGAATCAAATTTCTGCTTCCAAACTATCAGACTGCTGTGTTTAGCACTGACCAGAGTGGATGGAGGTACACAGCAGCGGCACAGCCAAAGATGCTGTTTCAGTAGTACACATGGCTGATGATAAATGCGTGGGCGAGCATCTTGGCTGTGAACTACACTCAACATAGTTGTGAATAAGCTGGGTTCTCGAGAAAACACGTTGGTCTCAGGCAGGTCACCAATACAGCACACACAAAAAACTAAATTGATAAATTTGGTTTTGTATTTCATTTTGTTAAATTCCAGCTCTGACATTTTGAAGTATAACTTTGACTGGTAAGGGAACACTACGCATTATGCACTCCGTTTCTTCTAATGAATGCATCCTTTGTCTCGCGTCAGGATGCCGATAACCCAGTTGGGAAATCATAGAGGTGTCTATCACCTTAGGAGGGGGGCAAGGTGGCCCGGAGTTCAGAGAACTCACCACTTAAGCCATTTTGCAATTGGCCCAAGGCTTCACTCCAGCTGCAGGCACCTGGTAACTCCGGTTGAGCAATTACCAAAGCATTGTCCCTTGCTGCTCAGTGGACGTTTTAAGCTACACATGTACTGTACAGTAATGATTAACGATTCACACCGATTCCAATATACCTAAATATAAATGTGCATGCAAACAATGACTACAGTGAATCCTTGATCAAATATTTAATTCAGGAGACAATAAAACGAAATATTAGATGTGGCAAAGCATTCACAAAAGGAATTATATGTCCTGCCAAAAAACACATACTTTATGCTGTCCAATGCTACTACTCTGCTTATCTAATGGATTATTACTTTGATGCTGTGTATCTCCACCTTCAAAGCTTTGCTCTCTCCACGCATCGCTATGCCATGTCTCTGCTGAACTCAGGCCATAACATCTCCAGCTTCTAGCACCGTACATCTCTGCACTACTCCGAGACGGGCGGAGCGTGGAAATGCACACCGTGGAATCGTGGACGCAGCACGGAGATGTTTGCATTGCACGCAACAGGGGTCACGTGCAGCTGGAAATATTTATGTCAGTGAGGGCTATGTGCAGACCCAAAGATACATCACAAATGACAATAGCACACGTGGTGTAGTCGTCTGCTCCCCTCCTCCCCCATCTCTTACCCTATGTCTCTTCCCCTGTGCGGTGCAGCCCACGTAACGGGACCGTACTGTCTCTCCCGTATCCTCTATTCCTCTCCTCCTATCTTCTGCTTCATGAGTTTCTGGAACTTTCTTAAGACCTTAATGCTCTCACTCCGTAGATATATAACATCACAGTGGTCTTAGCTACTCCCGTTTATAACCCTAAGCATAAACTCAAACGCTTGTCGTAACACTTAAATCCTAAACTAAACTCAACACCTAACAGTAACCCTTACACCTAACCATAACCCGAACCTCTAACACTAATCCAAAAAACTAAACCCTAAACCAGGGGTCGGCAACCAAAATAACAAGAAGAGCCATTTCTTTCCAATTCGGTACAAAATTCAGTATTTCAAGAGCCGCAATGCATCTATGTACATACGTACATATCGTCAAGAAGCAGCCCGTAAAGAGCCGCATGCGGCTCCGGAGCCGTAGGTTGCCGACCCCTGCCCTAAACCATAACTCCTTACAGTGACACTAACTCCAACCCCAAACACTTAACCCAATAAAAACAACCTCTAATCATAAACCATAACCTCCCACGATAGCTAAAGAAACGAGGGCCCTAAACAACGCATCAGGGTGCACGCTAAAGAGGCAGGAATTATGAAGGACCCCTGTCAACAGCTTCATGATTCCCATGAACTCTCTAATGACGGTTTTCAAACTTTGGTGCGTAGTAACGGCCTGCAAGGGCCATGCCAAAAATCTTGTACACGTGTATGTACGTATGAACTGCAGGTATGCATTAGTGGGTGAATCTGTATATTCATGCCACTCAGTATATATGTATAGCATTGGGGGTTTGACAGCACTATGATGGGGGAAGGGGTGGGGGGTGTTTTCACATGTTGTGTATTTTCTAGGGCCACATGTCAGGGGTCGCACTCAAGGCCACCAGGGGCCTCCAATTGCCCTGGGGCCTTTCAATGAAGAACACCGACCTAATTACCTTCTCCAGCAACAGCTGACACCCTCTTCTTTGCCTGCCCCCCCACCCCCATATCCCTCTTCTGCACAGACTGGTCCAATGTTCTGTGACCAACCATTTAATTCTCTAAAACTTTCTATTTTCTTTGAAGGTTTGTTTAAAACAGAAATGAATATTCAAAGGAAAAATAATGTTCGGGGTCAATTAATTTGGATGGATGGGGGGGGTCACAAGACACCTGGACCACCCTGTACACTGCATCCCATCTCTCCTCTCACCAGCGCCACAAGTTTTCTTTTCTATTTTCCTTTCTGTTGCTTTGAGGAGCATCCACCCCAGGTGACAATCACCATGTACTCACCCCCTCCACCTCCTCTCGTCTCACCTGCCACAGGATCCACGGCTACCACTGAACTTTCTAGAACAGTGGTTCCTGACACTCACACACACACCCCACCCCCTCTACTCAGTGAATAGAATGACGGGTTTTATTCTGTAAACAAAACACACGAGACGGTATCTATAACAGTTCTGCGCTGCGTACCACTTCCCCAATATCCACCACCACCGTTACTCTCAAGTGACCCGGGGAGACTTGGCATCCCAGCGAAACTCCTCAAACATTGTCTCTGAGGAACCGCACGCAAATCCAAAAGAGCTTCACCCTCATCCTCATCATCTCCTGTCACCAGCCCCAAGCGTCTCTCAAAAGCTTCACCAAAGTTATCCCCTCGCAACTCAAGATCACAGGGGGGGGGTGGTGGTTGATACACGTGTCAACCTCTCTCCCGTCTCCACTCTCTCCTCATTCCCTTATCAACAAACCTCAACCTTCTCATCGATCCTCTCTCTCTGCCCCCCCCCCCACGTTGTGTGCCCGCGCCTCCTTTCACCTGCGCCACGAGACTCCTGAACTCCCTGAAGAGCTTCACCCCGGTCACGTCCAGGACTTTCTCGCTGCCGTCACCTTCGCTCGTCCTGCGGCGGTCGAACACGAACACGTGGCTCCAATTGGCCCACATCTCGCCGCGGGCCCTCGGACTCGCCGACCTGAGCACGGCCGAGCCAGACGAGGCGGAGGCGTCGCAAACTCCACGCGCAACGCCCGCCATGTTCTAACTCGATAGCAACGCGGCGGCGGAGGATGGACGACTCCGTTGTTCTATCTCTCTCTCTACTCGCTGCTACACCCCCCACCACCACCACCACTTCCCAGCGAGCCTCCCGTCCCTGCCCCACGAGTCTTTTGAACCCCGGCGGAGGCGATAATTTATCCCCTTGGCAGCAACACGCCGCGCCTTTCCCGCCGCTGCCTCCTCCTCCTCGTCGTGTTGCCACGAGCCCCGCCCCCTCCCCGACGATGATGAACCCGCGACCTCCCGTAGCCCCGCCCCCCTCTCCCCAGGCCTCCCCCCCTCTCCTACCAGTAGCCCCGCCCCCTCTCCCACCAGTAGCCCCGCCCCCATCTCCTCAGGCCTCGCCCCCTCTCCCACCAGTAGCCCCGCCCCCATCTCCTCAGGCCTCGCCCCCTCTCCCACCAGTAGCCCCGCCCCCATCTCATGGGGCCTCGCCCCCTCTCCCACCCGTAGCCCCGCCCCCATCTCCTCAGGCCTCGCCCCCTCTCCCAACCATAGCCCCGCCCCCTGTCACAGGCCTCGCCCCCTCTCCCACCCGCAGCCCCGCCCCCCTCTCCTCAGGCCTCGCCCCCTCTCCCACCCGTAGCCCCGCCCCCCTCTCCTCAGGCCTATCCCCCTCTCCCACCCGTAGCCCCACCCCCCTCTCCTCGGCCTCCCCCCCTCTCCCAACCATAGCCCCGCCCCCATCTCCTCAGGCCTCACCCCCTCTCCCACGCGTAGCCCCGCCCCCCTCTCCCCGGCCTCCCCCCCTCTCCCACCCGTAGCCACGCCCCCCTCTCCTCAGGCCTCGCCCCCTCTCCCACCCGTAGCCCCGCCCTCCTCTCCTCAGGCCTCTCCCCCTCTCCCACCCGTAGCCCCGCCCTCCTCTCCTCAGGCCTCTCCCCTTCTCCCACCCGTAGCCCCGCCCTCCTCTCCTCAGGCCTCTCCCCCTCTCCCACCCGTAGCCCCGCCCTCCTCTCCTCAGGCCTCTCGCCCTCTCCACCCGTAGCCCCGCCCCTCTCCTCAGGCCTCTCCCCCTCTCCCACCCGTAGCCCCGCCCCCTCTCCTCAGGCCTCACCCCCTCTCCCACCCGTAGCCCCGCCCTCCTCTCCTCAGGCCTCTCCCCTTCTCCCACCCGTAGCCCCGCCCTCCTCTCCTCAGGCCTCCCCCCCTCTCCCACCCGTAGTCCCGCCCCCCTCTCCCACCCGTAGCCCCGCCCCCCTCAGTGGGTAAAAACCCAATGAGCTGTTTAACTTATTTTTCAGAAGCGACCAGGCTACAAACGATAGCTCAACAAGGTAGCATGTTATGTGAAGATGTATAGCGGCAAAATAATCTGAATAATCTATGTGGCCTTAAAATAACAAATTAACCTTATGGCGGGACCCCGGGGAAGTCAAAATCGTAATTAGTTTCTTTTTGTGCGACTCCGTCCCACCGCGCACATACAATCCACATAAAAAATCGCAGTGGCGAGGACGAATGCGCAAAAGAGGTGAACAAGCGAAACTTTGATGAGCGAATCGTGTAGAGCTCGTGGAGAGGAACAGATCGCAGTGTCGTTCGCCTTCAACAGACATAAAATGACGTCACAATGCAGTTCATGTGAGAGCCGGGGGCTTATGGGACCCCGGGGTCCCGCCATGAGGTTCATATACACATCTCGGGAAATGGCCTTCCTATATAGAGCATGTGCTTTTCTAAAAGTTATATCTTTTTTTTATTTCAAGGCCACTGTTATTGAAGAATGGGTTGATTTTTTTGGTTATTTGTTCATCACTGCCAACGCAATATGACCACACAATTTTACTTCAATTTGATTTAAAAATTGTTTGGTACATGAATAAGTGGCCTACAAAGGAAAAATAAAGAATAGGCGATGTTTAGGGCCATACTGTGCATACAGTAAGCCCTTGTTAAACGCGATAGATGCGTTCCTGAAAAGTGCCACGTCAAGGGTAAAACTCATTCTTGCGAAAACAATTTCCCCATATTCTTGGTTCTTTCGGTAAAGTCACGTAGAAGGGAAATAATAAAATAATAAACATAAAACTATTAAATTCTCACGACGTTTCGGCCACAACGCAAGCAGCCGTCCTCAGGTGAAGAAACAGAGCTATCGGACGCTTTTAATGTTTAATTTGTATTATTTTATTATTTCCCTTCTACGTGACTTTACCGAAAGAACCAAGAATATGAATCCCTGCAGTCACGAAAGCTTTAAATCGAAATTTCCCCATAAATTATGTAACGATAAATTTTGGCGAGATACGATGTACCCACACACAGTGAGATCAGAATATTTCCTTCAGACTGGAGGAATTCGATGAGATCTTAAGCTCCTTTTCACACATGTCCAGTAATGATGATGGCACCAATAGCTAAGGTTACGCCGCCTTGTCCTGTATTGTTCCGCGTACCATATCACACCGCTCGGCCACACAGCTCAGGAAAAGAGTTCCATGTCAACCGCTCGGAAACCGCGTTATAACGGTGCGTGTTCCGCATTGCGCGTAAAGCGTTCGCCAATTAGAAAACCGCGTTATCGCGAAAACGCGTGGTGTGAACACGCGGTAGGCCAGGGTTGGGGAACGTCAATTGGTGTGGCCCTGCCAAGGCAACAGTTGTGTAGTGTATTCAGGGGCGGTTTCTTCATTAGGGCGATTGGGCGACGCACCACCAACGTCATTCAACCAGAGTCACGCTAGCCGTCACTGTGCCTCTGGATATAGTCCAATCAGCGTCATGCTACGTTCTGTGGAGTACCGCCTCTTTTTGGGCGATTTCCCTCCAGCTGAGAATCGCCCCGAGTGGTCCCATAGACTTACATTCAAAGATGTTTTTTTTTCGAACGGGGGCGCTGCAATGCATTCTCTATGGCTTCCGGGAGGGCTCGCCCTAACGTGCTTACGTCATCATACGTGCTTACGTCATCATACGTAAGCACGTTTCATCCAACAATATAATTTGTCGCCACCTAGTGGAATCTTTAATAAAATAAACTTGAGTGGTTTGTTTTAATAGTGAGTATAGAAACAAACAAGATGTATTGTAAGAGTCACTTTATTTTTCATTAATATTAAAGAAGTGAAGTTGCCTTTACATGCTTAAGCTGTTAATTTATCCATTGCATGGGTGGACCTTATCCTTATCAATCATCCAGACATTTGCCCCCCCTGAGAGATTTTGCAGGAGCCGCCACTGAGTGTATTGTATAACAGGACCCTGCGGGGTGGGCTGGTAGGAACGAACAATTGAATGGCTATAATAAAATGAAATGGCAAAAAATGGCCGCCAATAAGTGGATGCCCCGTGGCCCCGCCCTCCACCCACGTAACCCCGCCCCGGCCACCCGTGGCTCCGCCCCATCTCGGTGTCCCCGGCCCCAGCTCGTTGTCCCGCCCCTTACCGCCGTAACCCCGCCCCAACCACGCCTAGCCCCGCCCTCCACCTCGTGCCCACGCCCCCTGCCACCGTTGCCCCGCCCAGCCCCGCGTAGCCCCACCCCCTGCCGCTGTAGCCCCACCCAATACACCCCTAGCGGGGGAGAGATTCCCAGGCCTGGCTCTAGGCTGGAAAGCCGCCGACGAGGAGGGGGTAGGGAGTTGTTTTTAATGTAAAAGCTTTAAATGTAAATGTTTCTATTAAAAAACATCAGGGAATGTAACATTGTTAAACATTAACTCCCTTTTACACATGCGGGGGTACGATACGAAGGGAGAGTTTGAGGCCTAGGTCTAGGCTTTAGGGCGCCGTGAGTTAATTTTTAATTTACCTGTTTTAATTATTTATGTAAAAGCTTTAAATTTAAATGTTTCTATTTAAAAGCATCAGGGAATGTAACATTGTTAAACATTAATTCCCTTGCACACACGCGGGGGAACAATACGAAGGGAGAGTTTGAGGCTTTGTTCGAGGCTTTAGGCCTAGCTGTAGGCTTTAGGGCGCTGTGAGTTTTTTTTATTTAATTTCACAGTTTTAATTAAAAGCTATCTCAGGGAATTATAAGGGAATGTTACACGTGTTTAGCCAGGAAAGCCTCATTAATTTAAATGTTTTAATTAAAAGCTGAGGGAATTATAAGGGAATGTTACACTTGTTTAGCCAGGAAAGCCTCACAGAGTCTAAAGGTTTTTGTAGGGTAATGCCAAGTGTTTGCAGTAGGGGGCGATGTTGCTACACGGACGGACGGACAAACGGACGGACGATATAATCTATTGTAGGCTGGTCCACTTCGTTCCTACCAGTAATAGTGTAATGTATAGCAGTCTATAGTAGTGGTGTATTGCATAGTGGAGTGGAGAGCATTGTAGTGTATTGGTGATTTAATTTATCTGTTTTCATTTAGTAGCTATCCTATTAACCAGCTCAACTTCCGCCTGCATTACAAAGCTTTAGTTTGAACTCCATGTCCACCTCCCAGCCCACACCCCACCCCCACTGGCTCCTCCCCCCCACTACTATATAATCCTTCGTCACAGCCATCTCGAGGCATACTCAATGGGCATGTGGTGGAAAGCCAGGAATGTGACGTAGTTTGTCGATCCCCTTGAGCCGTCCACGTGCGCGTGGAACGTAACTGTTTGTGCCTCTAGATTGCAGTACAGCAAGCAGGCTGCAAAACTCGTGTTTGTGAGTGGAGGCAGTGTATTAAACAAATAATTATAATTGGCAAACCCGCCTGGCTTTAAATATTTCTCGAGTGAAGATTTCCTGGGTCAAAGGATCGCTCAAGATGTGTTGGCAACGATTAAACGCCATTCCAATAAATCGACTGTTGTTACTGCTGGATAAAGGTCGTTGTAAAAACGATTACTAAAACACACGCAGCGTGTAGAGCTTGCACACCAAGCATCTCGTGGATTGCGGAATAAACGTGCAGAGATGATCGAGAGGTGGCAGTGGTTGATGTGGAATGTGCACACATTAGGGCGCAGCTCCAGTAAATTCGAACATCCTGCGTCTTGCGGTGAAAAACCATGTCCGCAATTAAGAGAGCCACCGGCAGTCCAGTACTCGGATCACCTCAAGTCATTGCCATACCCAGTCGCGTTGGAGGCACCGCAGTAGTTGAGACGTTACCTACTTTGTCTCGTATACAGGAGGCCGCAAGTTCGTGCCTGACCATATTTGGGATTTGCAGGTCTCTCTCCAGGTCCTCCGGCTTTTTCTTTAACGTGTATAAGTGTTGCGTTTTAGAGTACGACTGCTATACATTTTTCTACGCGATTAACCACTTCGTCGAGCTATGTGTAGTACAAGTCGTGTCCTGAACAAAGAGCTATAGAGCTGTGGGCCTCGCCTGGTAAAATGAGTTTGTAATATACCCTCTGGTCTCGTCATTCCACAATCCCACTCGCACCAGTACAGCAAATGTCATCGCTCCATAGCCAAAGGTCGTTCCCTCGGGAATGTTCCTTCCTTTGGCTACCACTTATCAGTTTCGACCATCAGCACCCATCCCCCTTGAGTTTTCTCCAACCCCACCTAATTATCGTTACGTTAACCTTCTACTGCTTGGTGCAAACTACTCACCTGCATGCTTAACCTTGTGCACTTTAGATGTATTCTAGATTTTAAGCTTTCGTGACTGGATTTCGTGAAGGATTCATACTCTTAGGTTTTTTTCGGTAAAGTCACGTAGGTAAAAAAATTTTTTATTGATTTATGTTCATTTATTATTATTTTTTATCTACGTGACTTCACTTTAGATGTTCCATTCTATTTCAGAAATCATGTTTCTGATTCATGTCAATATGCAAACTGAAAACATTCATTTTTAATTCCACTTGCAAAAACTGTTTTGATGTCGATCTGCCCGAAAATAATTGCCCTGGATACACGCATTCTGGGCTGTACGTGTACACAGGTTACAAGGTGGCAGTGGATATCCACACCAAGCTACAAATCCAATGACATTGTTTATTGCAGTGAAAATAGGCACTTTACAATTTATAAATCACTTAAACTGAAGCGCACAACTTTGCCCATGTCCATCAGGAACTGTAATATTTAAAAACACTTGGCCATATCGAATTTTTACATCACTACACGCTGAAAGTTTCCAGTTAGCCAAACGCTGTGGTCTACAAGTGTTTGTTGCCACAGCCGTTTTGACAAATAAAAACATTTAAATAACGCCGTGTACATGGACAAAATTCAAGGACTCGGGATCATGTTGATGTAAAAATGAGCAACAGCACTTTCATACCAGTCCGACCTTTTTTTCCCATGTCAACAGGGAAAAAAATATTTCCCTTCCAACACTTTCATTAGAATGCCAGCCTTCACACAATGCTTGAAAAATCCATTGCAAACGGAGACAATCCAGAACAATTTTCACAAGACTCCAGCACACTCAAAGGGGGAGAGGGGAGAATGTACCTACAACAAAACACACCGGTCTATAACATGCCAGGGGACTTCCAGATTTTACAAAGCCCACAAAATACCTGGCAGCCAACTTCAATTGGGAACCCCCCATATGATTACAGTAGTGCAGTACTATCGCCTGAATGCTGGGCTAGCTGTAACATTAACGAAATTCAGCTGCAGACAGAAACCAGGAAAGAAGTCTGAAGTAGACATGCTACCGACGTGCTTCCAAGGTCCCAGGGGTGCAATGGACCCCTCGCGTACCCCCTCTACGGAAGTCCCTCGAACACGCCGGCGACGGCATCGCGGTCCGCAAATCTTCCTCGCCCACCAAACCTGCAATTTGTATTTGATGTAGTGCACATCAGAAACCACATGCAGAAAAGTGATATCTTAAATCAAGAAAGGAAATTTTAAATGGCAGGGGAGGAATTCCTCACAAAAGCGGAGAACAGGCTTAAAAGGCAGTTTAAACATGAGCTTTCGTGACCAATATTATTCATAATAAAGGCTTTTGGGTTAGATCGTCTGAAGGCCCCAAAAAATAATATCACTAAAGGCATAATGAGTAAGAGTTAAATGTTTGTTGAACTCAACTTTGGAAATCAAAAGTGTTTGGAAAGAATCAGAAAAACAAGTTTTAGGACCTCCAGTGTGGATGAATGGAGGAACCAATGACTAAAGAAACAGCGCCCATGGTAGTCACAAAGGAAGAGATGATCAATGAAGCCAAACGCATTGGTCGACAGCACGGGTGGGGAACCTTTTTTTCTGCCAAGGGCCATTTGGCTATTTATAACATCATTCGCGGGCCATGCAAAGTTATCAATTTAAAATAGCCTGTTATATTTGGTCAAACATTTAATTAACTCACCCCTAATGTGACGGCTGGAACAGACCAAATGATTTCGCGGGCCTTATACGGCCCGTGGGCCGGACGTTCCCCACCCCCGGTCAACAGCAAGACTTTACTACGATTGGGCACGTAACTCTCAATTACGGTTCACCCATTAAAATGCAACGTTATTCTCGCGACACGTGCATTAAATTACATGGGAAACGTGCTGCTTGTGAATGATTAAATATGAACTAAAACTGAGAATTCGGAGGGTAAATTATATCCACGAAAAATCTGAGTAGCGTCTAAATTGGTCCTGCAGCCACCCACCCCACCAGCATGGTGAAGCATGAGTAATCAACTCCCACGGGCGACACAGCAGTCGACCGACAAGAGGACTCTGCATTATTGTAATTATGAGGGCGACTGCCCACCTGGGTCGGTCTCCGCGGAGCTCCTTCTCGCGCTGGTTCTGCTCAAACCGCTCGGCCATCTCCTCTAGCTCCTGCGGCACATCCTGACCGACGCACACATGCGCATAAAGACAAAGATGCCCCCCCCGCCCCGTATAGACTTTAACAGACTGTTGGGGCAAGTGATGTTGTTCAAAACAAGTGCCACTCCGTTGTTCGGCAGTTTCTTGCCGAGTGGAGAACTGTCCACCACCCTGCATGGTGACCTGGAGCCAGAACCAGTCCACCCAGACCTGAATACCAGAGGTCAAAGCAGAACCGGTCCAGCTCCCGACAGAAGGACTGCCTAAATCAGTCTCTCCTTCATGCACAATGCCACACACAAAATAAGATTCTATAAAGAAACACATACATTATACACCTCACAGTTAACTTGCATCTAAGCTACATTAACTTCACACTCACCTCAGCCACTTTAAAACATAACTACAACATTTTATACAACTCAAATTTGAAATTAAATAAATCAATTACAGTATTTTTTTTTACTACACACTGCCTAATAGATGAATAAACACATTCACACAAACACAATGGGGGAAACTGTTGTCGAAAGGCTATGTAGTATTGTGCACATACCAAGAGATAACTAATGTTTAATCTACAGTGGGGATTAACCATTCCTGGTCGAGTCACTAAGGCCCAAATGTCTTGAGGTGGTGGACTTGACAAGATAAAACAATCAGTGTAGATTCTCCCTCTCCCAGGGCGAGGAATCGGACCATTCAGCCTCTATCCACTATGGTCACCACTCATGGGCAGGGCGAGTGAGAGTGAAGAGAGTGACCCAAAAAGCCTCTTATGGAGAGTGAAGAGTTTGCGAGTTGTGGACACGACCCACAGACAGTGGGGTAAAGGGACGTTGAGTTGAGTTGCTTTTGAGATGACTTGTCGAAATGCTGTTGAGTTGAGATGTTGAATTGGTGAGTTGAGATGCTGTCGAGTTGCGGTTGATGTTAGGTTTTTGTTGAGTTGATGTTGAGTTTCCGATGTTGAGTAGTTGTACATGCGGAGTTAGAATCGTCGCTATTCGCAGGCTGTTGAGTTGTGTTCACAAACACGCATACAATCACATTCATTCAATAACTCACACCCGCACACACATGTATGTATCCAAGACAGATCTCCCCCCGTATAGCCTGTAGCAGACTGTTGGGGCAATTGCTGTTACCGAGCACCTATGAAAGCCAGAACGGCACAAGAGGGGGTGGGAGGCCAACACCACGGCCGGCTGCCTTCGTCTCCCGAGTGGTGGCGTTTATACGCACCACACCAAGTACTCATTTGAGGTTGTGTCGACCTAGGGGAGGCCCAAGACCGGTTCAAATAATCGTCACTGATGTTGGCCTTGAGTGGGAATCAAACTTGGGTCGCCAAGTTCACAGAGCAGTGCGCCAACCGCTACACAACCGCACACAAACATACACACACGGACATGCAAATTCACAAGCACACCTATACGTGCACCCACGTACCTATATAAAAAAACAAGCACATACCTGTCTGTATGTGTGTGTGTAGGATCTGCTCATATTTGTAGCAAGCACACAAAGGGACAATTTAATGGGCGACTGCTTGAATCACCAATCTTTCCTTCACCAAGGGTTTCTGGGTACACACACCTAAAACAATAATGGTGACACCATTCTGGCGTTCACCAACATAGACTAAGCCCAGGGGTGTTCAGAACTCACAGATAACATCGCCACCCACATGATGGATGAAGTCAATGGGACCAGCTCGTACTCCTCTAAGTGGGAGAAATGGGAGGAGGGGCGGAAAGTGATTCGACGAGAGTTGAAAGGGAAAGGCAGAAAAGGGTTAGAGGAAAAGTAAGACAGGGCATCAGGCTATTTCCGGGCTACTCTTTACACATGTGTAGTGGCTGGAAATGTCACTGTGGTGCCGGGCCTCCGAGGCCACGGCGGGATGTATACCGTTTAAGTGCACACCTCGGACACGGGGTTTCGTACCAGCCCTAGTGGAGGCTTGGGTGAGCGCTGGTTAAGCGCGGTGGCACCACGCACAGCGTGCGGTGCGGGCTCCCGTTGAGAGAGTTGGAGTGTCAACCAGCTAGGGTTACGTTGGGGGCATGATACTCTGGTTGACCTGGGGACATGTGACCGGATGATACTGGAGGGGGGCCACCGGTGGAGGGGGCCAATGGGTGGTCACATGGTCCGGGAAGAGCTCTCGAGAGCCTTCAGGCAAGGGCGAGAGATTGAGAAGGTGGGCGGGGCTAGAGGCGGAGCCTGCCCCAGCACGATATAAGGGGGCCCCCCCCCCCTGTGAGGGGCTCGGGGTTCTTACTGTTGGAGAGGCAGGATATCCCACGTCAAGCTTGAAGAATCCTCCAGCCACGCGGTCTGGGACCCAGCTTGTGGTCCGGACCGGGATAGTGGAACCGTGTCTAGTTCCGCCGTAGCGTGGTTAGTTGGGTGGTCACCACCCGAGAGTATGTTAATAGCCTGGAGTATGTTGTGCAAATAGTTTAATAAAACGTGTTGCTCCCTAAAACAACGTCTGCGACTCAGTCGAGACTCACTACACGTGTTGGGAGATTCAATTAATACCCAAAAAAACCCACCCGTCTGGAACTTCCCGACATATACATTCTGATGTCTCCGTGTATCTGCAAGGCTTTGAACATAAGTGTATGTATATGTACGTGTCTGTGGATCCATCTCAGTCGGTCAACTCATAACAACTGGGTCTGTCCTCTGACCTACTGCCAGCAGTGAGCATTCTACATTACACGTAGCCTCCAAAAGTACATCTTGTCTTAACACAAACGCCGTGGTGGCGTCACCGCTAACTTAGCGACCAATGGCAACTGTGGTTGTCATTGTTGTGTACATGCAAATGTATTAACAAGCATCCTCATCCATCTTCTTGGTTCTTTCGGTAAAGTCACGTAGAAGGGAAATAATAAAATAAAACATAATAAAATACAATTCCCACGACGTTTCGGCCACAACGCAAGCAGCTGTCCTCAGGTGAAGAACAGGTCTGTCGGAAAGACAGCGTCTGAATGTGACTTTACCGAAAAAACCAAGAAGATGAATACTCTTAGTTATTTCGGTAAAGTCACGTAGGTAAAAAATGAAATTAATAAAAATAAAACAATAAAAATCACGACGTTTCGGAGGCAACACAAGTCTCCGTCATCAGGTGGGACCGTCACAGCCAGATTTGCTACATCAAGTGAGGCAAGGATTCAAGATGTAATCCCTTAAATGCAATCCTTGCCTCACTTGATGCAGCAAATCTGGCTGTGACGGTCCCACCTGATGACGGAGACTTGTGTTGCCTCCGAAACGTCGTGATTTTTATTGTTTTATTTTTATTAATTTCATTTTTTACCTACGTGACTTTACCGAAATAACTAAGAGTATGAATCCCTGCAGTCACGAAAGCTTTAAATCGAAACATCCTCATACATTCGCGAATCCTCTTCCCCTCACCTGCCCGGCCTCCTGCATGATGCTGATAAGGTCTGCCGCATGCCTCCAGTCACTTCGGGTCACCAATGTCACCGACTTGCCCTCCTTGCTGCCCAGCACGGGGCGGGGGGGGGCACACATCCCATCCCACGAGTGAGCTTCTTGTCAGCAGGTTACAACAATATGCCGTTTGCAGTATGTGGCACGCAGCGCAATCTGCGATCAACCTCCACATTGCAGGTCACAGCACTGTCTCTTTCCTCACACGGCTCTCCTCTCTTTCCCTCCCACTCTCTCTTGTCCCAAGTTCTCATAGGCTCTCAATTCAAGAAACATGTGACGGCTTCATCTATAACATGTGAAGTATTGGAAAATGACGGCAGGAAACTCCTTGACGGGAACACACTTCTTTTATTAAATCTTGACTTGTAACAATACAACGCGTGGCCTCTCTTCTTCACACCGCACTTCTCTTGACTCAGGATTCTGTGCTGCCGGCTCTCTGTGCCTCGTGTAGACTCCGCGCCTCGGCTACACTCCTCTCTCGCCTCGTGTAGACTCTGCGCCTCTGCTACACTCTCCTCTCTCGCCTCGTGTAGACTTTGCCTCTCTCTCGCTGGCTACACCGTATGCATACTCGGCTCGTGCAGACCGTTCTCTCTCGCTGGCTACACCGTATGCATACTCGGCTCGTGCAGACCGTTCTCTCTCGCTGGCTACACCGTATGCATACTCGGCTCGTGCAGACCGTTCTCTCTCGCTGGCTACACCGTATGCATACTCGGCTCGTGCAGACCGTTCTATCTCGCTGGCTACACACTATACATTACTCAGCTCGTGTAGACCTTTCTATCTCGCTGGCTACACACTATACCTCACTCTCTTCTACTCTCCATTACTCTCCTCTCCGGGCTCTATCTCTACACCTTCGTCTTCATTCTTAGATGGTTCCACTTCTGCCCCTTGCTCCTCTGTGCATCACCTTATATACCCCTTCTTCCCGGGAGACGGAGCGGATGCGGACCTCAACGTCGGCACCGCTCCTCCGTTACCCAATCCCCACGCGCTATCCCCACGATCCGGTTCCGCTCAGCGCGTGTTTCCACTCTCCGACCAATCACACCGCGCTGCTACCCGATCACTCCCTCTGGGCGCGTCACCGGCACACAGCCAATCAGCAGCACTACCCCCACCCGCGCACTGACGCCTGCTCCTCCCCGTCAGCGCGCGTCACCACACACACACCCGTACATACGCGCTGGCACACGACATATACACCCAGCGCGTATCACCACTACATCACCCCCTCCCACATAGCTCGCAGCCGGCCCGGCTGCTAACAACAACCAACCACGACGATAAAACGACAACCAACAAAAAAAAAACCCCATAACCCCCCGAGTGTGCCCCGTAACATAACACAACAACAACAACAACAAGAATGACTATGTACAGATTGACAATGAACGCGAAAAGTCAACAATAACACGATACGAGCAAATACGAAACGAACGCGCCCCACGTCCCTGCGACTACACGCAGTGACGAGGCGCTCCAGCTGCCCCGACTCCTCACGAGGCAGGTCATGCAAAGTAGCACGACCTGGCGCGAGTCCGTCTGGCTGGTCCATCGTATGGGGCGGGACACTGACGACCGTCCGGCGGTTCCGGCCGCTCCAGACGGCGCGGAACGGGCCTGAAAGGGCCGGCCCCGCCGCGGAGATCCGGCCGCCGGTGATCGGCAGCTGTCAGTTCCGAGACACCTGGGAGCAGATCAGGCGACAATACGTGTGGATCAGGCAGAGACATTTCCCCCTCTGGGTCGCCGGTCACGTCACACGCCCGGCCATCACGACACAAGGGGAGGCCATATGGAGGCGAGAACGGTTTCAGTCGGGAGGGGTGAACGTACCACCGGCGCTTTCCCCACTTTATCTGAACGCACTGGGGCCGTGCAACGCGCACGACCTCCACGGGTCCCCTCCACGGTCTCAACAATTTAGGCGACGTAGCCAAGGGTGCCTGAGGGCAATGCAGCCAGGCCCTGTCACCTGGTTTCCATTCGTGCATGGACACCTTCCGTGCCCGCAACCGTTCATTAGCAATTTGGCGAGCCCGCGAATTAAGCCGTGCGGCCTCCCTCGCCTCTGTCAGCTTATGAATATTAAACTTAATATGTTCTGCCAAATTAGAATTAGTTCGTGGAGCGGACAGGCCAAGTTGCGTTTCTATTGGCGGGTCAGCTTCCCGACCGTACATCAAATAGAATGGGGAAAACCCCGTAGCTGCATGGGGGGCCATTCTATACGCGGCAAGGACTCCCGGGACCTGCAGGTCCCAATCTACATGTGCCTCGCACACCTGCTGGCACAGCATGGAAGTCAAGGTTTTGTGGAGTCTCTCCACCATCCCGTCAGTCTGCGGGTGGTACGGGGAGGTACGCACCTTCTTGGTACCCAACAGATCGCACACCTCTTGCAACAATTTACTCGAAAAATTTTTACCTTGGTCGGTCAGCAGGCGTTCGGGAGCCCCCTTGTCCAGGACATAGCCCTGGACGAAGGCATCCGTCACAGCCGCTGCCGACTGGTTAGCGAGAGGCCACGCCATAGGCCATCGGGTAAAGTATTCGACCCCCACTAACAAATATTTATTCCCTCTCGGCGTGACTGGGAAGGGCCCCAAAATATCGAGTGCCACGAGCTCGTTGGTACGCGAGACCTGAATAGATTGCAGCGGTGGATTAGCTGCCACGGCCGGTGGTTTACGCCTGGCGCACTCAACGCACCCCTTCAGAATATGCACCACATCACTTCCCATTCCCGGCCAGTAATAGTCACGCTGAAGCAGGGCAAGCGTCTTGTTAACTCCCAAGTGCAAGAGGCGTTCGTGTGCCGCCAAGACAACCCTCCCCCTCACAGCGGAAGGCACCACGAGTGCGTTCCGCCGGGACAAACTGTCCCATTTCAATAACACGCCCCGCTCAAGTACATAGGAGCCGGTACGCTCCTGGTCCCCCTCGGGACCCCCAACCTTGCGGCGCAATGCTAGCAGCGAGCTGTCCGCCATCTGGAGGCGGCCCCATTCGCTGAGCGACAGCGAGAGCAGCGAGTCCCGACCCTGAGAGGCAGTGGAATCATCCCCACTCGGTGCGCCCGCTGTCGCAGCCAGTGCCCCTATCTCCCCCGCAAGCGTCGGTTTACAGCGCGCCGATCCCGACAAACACGCGCATTCATCACAAGGCAACAACCGCGACAAGCAATCGGCATTCGTGTGTCGCAACCCCTTACGGTACGTAGTCGTAAACTGATAGTCCTGGAGGACTTCCAACCAACGCGACAACTGGCCCGAGGGCTGGGCGACCCTCAATGAATACTGTAGCGCCGCGTGGTCCGTTCGGACTGTAAAGTGACGACCATACAGATATGGCCTAAACTGCTGCACAAAAAAAACAATGGCAAGCAGCTCGCGACGGGTGACACAGTAGCGCTGCTCCGCCGGAGACAACACCCTACTACCGTAGGCGACAACTCTTTCGACACCCCCAACGACTTGGGATAGCACCCCCCCAATGCCCGTGTTGCTAGCATCCGTGTCCAGCAAAAAGGGACTGGCAAAATCGGGATAACACAAGGGTGGGGCACCCACCAAGGCGTCCCGGAGGGAGCGAAACGCGGCCTCCTCCTCCGGTCCCCATTTGAACTTCACTCCTTTCGCCGTTAGAGCGTGCAAGGGTTTTGCAATAGTGGCGAAGTGCTCAACGAACCGCCGATAATAAGAAGCAAACCCGATGAAACTACGCACGTCGGAAACGGACGTAGGTGTCGGCCATGAACCGACACAATCCGTCTTCGCGGGATCGGTGGAGATCCCCGAAGAATCGACAATGTGACCCAAGTATCTAACGGACCTACGAAGGAGGTGACATTTGGCCGGTTTAAATTTCAACTTAGCCGATCGCATTCGCAAGAACACCCCTCTCAATCGCCGGAGGTGTTCCTCAAACGTTTTACTGAAAACAATGACATCGTCCATATAAATCAAGCATGTATCCCACTGCAAGCCCGACAAAACCAGCTCCATAAGTCGCTGAAACGTCGCTGGAGAGGAGTGAAGTCCCATGGGTAACCGGTTAAACTGGAACAGCCCCCCTGGAGTCCGAAATGCTGTCTTAGGTTTCGACTCTTCGTCGAGCGGCAACTGCCAAAACCCCGATAACAAATCAAGAGTCGAAAAATATCGCGCACCAGACAATGCATCGAGGGACTCATCCATCCTGGGGAGCGGATACGCGTCAGCCACAGAGATCTTATTCAGGCGACGGAAATCAACGCAGAATCGCAGGGACCCGTCCTGCTTCTTAACCAGCACAATAGGCGCTCCCCACGGGCTAGAGGAGGGTGAAATAATATCGGCTTCTAGCATATCGTTAACAGCCGACTGAACATGTTCCTTCTCCACGGGACTCAGTCGGAAGGGATTTAGCCTGACCGGCGCCGCATCGCCCGTTTCAATGTGATGGTGCAACAAATCCGTGCACCCAATGTCATACTTATGTTTACTGAATACATCAGAGAATTCAATGAGCAACTCGCGCAGCGCACCCAACTGCGCCGCCGACAAATCGTCCGAGGCGGCACATAACGAATGGACCCACTCAAGGTCTTCCCTTGGCTCAACGTTCCGCGCGGGGCTCGAGCCCACCTGCGCAACCAACCCATCATCCCCAGGAACCTGCGCCGCGTGAGCCAGCACGGTGCCCTGCGGGATGACAGCTGGTCGCGACCCCGCGTTCAAAACCATCACAAACGGATCCCTGTCAGCCCGCACCAAAGTGTGAGCCACCGATAAATCAAGACCCCCGACAGCCTTGTTAGAAGGACCCAAAAGCATACTCTGTCCCGAAGCCTCCCTCACCCATGGTTTTCGCAACCGGAGGGGAATCAACATCTGTGAACCCGGGGGCACTTGCACTGTCTGCGTCGCCACCGCTTGTATCGTAGCGCACGCCGTCCGAATGTCAGTAGGGCCCGTCAAAAATGAAATCCGGCGACCCGATGGCAGTTCAATGCATCGTTGATCGATAAGAATTTTAATGGGCATTTTAGCCAAAAAGTCAGTGCCCAAAAGACACGGAACTGCCAAGGAAGACGAAACGAAAACGGGTCCCGATAATTTGATATCTCCAATGCAAATGGACGCCCTAACCTGACCGATAATGCCCAACGATCCCCCATTAGCGGCGTAAAATGGCACATCCACTGGAAGCAGCGGACGACATTGGACTGGAAGAATATTATAAATGAGGTCCGATATAATAGTTGCCGATGCCCCCGTGTCCACTAACACCCTAATCTCAACCCCATCAATAGATCCCGTAACAACGGACGAACCCGCTGAAGCAGCCACAATTCTATGCCCCAATTCCGCCCATTCAATGTCTCCCTGGTCCCGGCCGAACCCCCCTCGCCGAACCGAATCCCCGAACCTTAACCGGCCCTCCTCCGCCGCAACGCGGCGTCCCATGTGTGCCGAATAAACAGGCCGAGCGTGTGAGGTGCCGCGACTTGCCGGGGATTGTAGAGATGACTTGGGCTCTCGGTCGTCGTCCAGCCGAGCTCCCATGGCGCGCTGCCGCGGAGCGCGGCACCCGGACGCCACGTGGCCCCGGAGGCCGCAGTTATAGCACGTGACGAGGGTCGGAGTAGATCTTGGTTGCTCCGACTTTCGGCCCGATCGCAGAGGCGACCGGGCCCCCGGCCTCCAGTCCCCTGGTCGTCCCGTGGCGAACGCCTCCTCTCGTGGGCTGACGACTTGGGGTTCGGCGACCACCAACCCCGGGGCTGCGACGACAGCAGCGTTGCAACCAACGCCTTGCTTCCGTTGTAGGGCCTCGTGCGCTTGAATACTCGTGGCGACTCTCAAAGAAGAAATATCAATGTCGTCAGCTGTGTTGATAGGGACCCCCTGGTCCTGCGCCAACTTGAGCAGCTGCTCCAAAACCATCGCGTCTTGGCCCTCCTCGTCCATCCGAGGGAACGCAGCATCAGCAAGAGCCAGCAACGCCGTGCGATAGGCCAGCGCGGTCTCCGTGGCCGCTTTCCGTCTTGCGTAGAACTGATGGCGGCATGTAGAGGGAGGCCCGTAGACCCTGGCCAACAAACCCAGCGCATCCTTCAGCGTGGAGCGGTCCGACTTCCGTGCAGCCCTGAAGGCCGCGAGCGCATCGTCGTCCAGCATGGCGGGCAATGCCCGCAGCGCCGTAGCATCGGACCACGCTGACATCTCTTGATGCGCCAAAAACCTTCGCTGAAATTGGCCCCAGTCTCCGCCTTCCGCCTTGAAGGCTGACAACGTGGGCAGGCGCTGCTGAAAAATGAAGTCATCCGCCTCGTGGTTCCTCTCCGCCTGTCCGTCGGTGTCTAAGATGGCGGCTCCAGCAGCAGACGTAAGATGGCGGACCCCCTCGCGCGCTGATGAAGTCGATGCGCGCGCTTGGGAACCCACCACCACGTGGCGCTCGCCGTTCCCGCCAAAAGCAGGCCCAGGCGCAATGGCGGGAATCCCCCATTCGTTTTGGCGGGAATCTGCGGGGCGACCTTGTAAAATGTCCCCCACCGTCCCCGCTCCTCCCGACGAGCTGATCTCCGCCAAGATGGACGCGGCGGCGAGCAGCAGCTCCGCCAGTCGGGAGTGCGCCTCACGAAGCCCGGCGTCTGTCCCCGGTCGCTCGGCCGGCGCCGTCGACGGACCCTGCAGCGTGGGCAAGTCCTCTTCCTCACCCCCCGCCACCAGCGGCTCCGAGTCGTCCAGATCTTCCTCGCGGTCAATCCCGTGAGTCCTACGGGTCTTCCTCGTCTCCATACTTGGAAGCCCGTTTCACTTCTGACGCCAGATGAAGTATTGGAAAATGACGGCAGGAAACTCCTTGACGGGAACACACTTCTTTTATTAAATCTTGACTTGTAACAATACAACGCGTGGCCTCTCTTCTTCACACCGCACTTCTCTTGACTCTGGATTCTGTGCTGCCGGCTCTCTGTGCCTCGTGTAGACTCCGCGCCTCGGCTACACTCCTCTCTCGCCTCGTGTAGACTCTGCGCCTCTGCTACACTCTCCTCTCTCGCCTCGTGTAGACTTTGCCTCTCTCTCGCTGGCTACACCGTATGCATACTCGGCTCGTGCAGACCGTTCTCTCTCGCTGGCTACACCGTATGCATACTCGGCTCGTGCAGACCGTTCTCTCTCGCTGGCTACACCGTATGCATACTCGGCTCGTGCAGACCGTTCTCTCTCGCTGGCTACACCGTATGCATACTCGGCTCGTGCAGACCGTTCTATCTCGCTGGCTACACACTATACATTACTCAGCTCGTGTAGACCTTTCTATCTCGCTGGCTACACACTATACCTCACTCTCTTCTACTCTCCATTACTCTCCTCTCCGGGCTCTATCTCTACACCTTCGTCTTCATTCTTAGATGGTTCCACTTCTGCCCCTTGCTCCTCTGTGCATCACCTTATATACCCCTTCTTCCCGGGAGACGGAGCGGATGCGGACCTCAACGTCGGCACCGCTCCTCCGTTACCCAATCCCCACGCGCTATCCCCACGATCCGGTTCCGCTCAGCGCGTGTTTCCACTCTCCGACCAATCACACCGCGCTGCTACCCGATCACTCCCTCTGGGCGCGTCACCGGCACACAGCCAATCAGCAGCACTACCCCCACCCGCGCACTGACGCCTGCTCCTCCCCGTCAGCGCGCGTCACCACACACACACCCGTACATACGCGCTGGCACACGACATATACACCCAGCGCGTATCACCACTACACATGCATTAATTGGACCTGTGCTCAGAATGGAGAAAAAAACTGACATTGTGTGTGTCGGTGTCACACGTGCAGTGGCGTTTCAATGTTGCATTCGTACAAACGCATGGCAAAACGCATGTACACACTTGCGTAACATTCGGTTGCACGTAGTTTGTGTAGCTCTCACGTTGGCTGGAGATTCTCCATGAATGCTCGTTCCGAGTGATGTACCGTAAAGGAATACGGCATTGTAACGCGCACGGGTTCTCACGCTTGCCTCAAGGCAATGGTAGTGCGCCAATGGTCAGGTGTATATGCATCTTGTGTCAATGGCATCTGTACACAGTGTACCAGTAAGGTGTGTTACTCTACGAAACATTCGAATATACATTTTGTACCACTGTGACCTGTGTGCAAGTCAAGGGTGTACCAGGGCAACACGTGTATCAGCCTCAAGTGCGTGTGTAGTTCTAGATTTGAAGCTTTCGTGACTGCAAAGTCACGTAGGTAAAAAATGAAATAAAAACATAAAAAATCACGACGTTTCGGAGGCAACACAAGTCTCCGTCATCAGGTGGGACCGTCACATGATGCAGCAAATCTGGCTGTGACGGTCCCACCTGATGACGGAGACTTGCGTTGCCTCCGAAACGTCGTGATTTTTCTTTTATTTTTATTAATTTTAATTTAATTTTTTACCTACGTGACTTTACCGAAAGAACTAAGAGTATGTGTGTGTAGTGTGTGTACCGAAGTGACGTGCTGCACACGGTGTATAGCAGCGATATTGTGTGTGCGCGTGTGTACACAATGCATGCTCCCACCCGGCGCGGCCCGTGCGGCCGATGCGATGCACGTACTCCTCCATGTGGCGTGGACAGTCGTAGTTCAAGACGTGTGTGATGTCGGTCACGTCCAGCCCGCGCGAGGCCACGTCCGTAGCTATGAGGATCCGCACGCAGCCTGCATACGCATCCGTACACCACCACCGCTCCAGGAACACCACACAACACCACGCACCACCGTACACCACGGACACCGC
Organism: Lampetra fluviatilis; assembly: GCF_964198595.1. NCBI lineage: Eukaryota > Metazoa > Chordata > Hyperoartia > Petromyzontiformes > Petromyzontidae > Lampetra > Lampetra fluviatilis. Next base: position 6,511,246 of record NC_136297.1, read on the forward strand.
ACAATAGGAAATGCCCACACCATGGACATCTAGCACCATGGCCACATCGTGGTCACTGCACACCGCAACAACCACACCAGGTATAATAAAAAAACTCATTATGCATTGTTTTAGAGACTTGTGGGTAAAAGTAAATGTAAGTAAAACTCCATTCTGTCCTTCCATATAAATAATATATATGTGCATCAGCATATTGGCTTTCCTGGCAAATGTTATCCAGCAATGTGAAAACAAGAACATTCTGCACCGGTTCCACCTTCCGGGTCTCGTGAAGCTTAACAAATGCTGCTGGATTTCGATTTAAAGCTTTCGTGACTGCAGGGATTCATCTTCTTGGTTCTTTCGGTAAAGTCACGTAGAATGGAAATAATAAAATAATAAAAAATTTACATAATAAAATAATTATCACGACGTTTCGGCCACAACGCAAGCAGCCGTCCTCAGGTGAAATGCTGCTGGGTTTGCCAGATGTGACCGATGCCTGTGGTGTGAAGCCAACGCATTACGGATGACATCACCGCACACCGCTCACCGAGCAGCCACCACTCCCACCAACTGGTGTGCGTGGAGTTCCACAGGCTCTGGTTGCCTCCGCAGGCAGCCAAGTGGGCATTTCCACAGGGTTGCGACACAAATCAATACAGCTTGGATCTATGTATCGTCTGAACATGACTGCATCAAGACACTGCACAGCAAAGTTGGGCGTGCATCGCCAACGTGCGCCGTCTGCCGAGAAGCGGACAAAAAACGCCGCGCTTGGAGAACGAGACCACTGCGATGTAAAATTTCGATTTAAAGCTTTCGTGACTGCAGGGATTCATCTTCTTGGTTCTTTCGGTAAAGTCACGTAGAAGGGAAATAATAAAATAATAAAAAATAAAACATTTAAAATACAATTCTCACGACGTTTCGGCCACAACGCAAGCAGCCGTCCTCAGGTGAAGAACAGGCCTGTCGGAAAGACAGCGTCTGAATGAACACCACCAAGCTTGGCAGCGTATATTTAAGCTGGGTTAGGGGAGGAAGGGCGCCTTGACAGAGGAATTTTGCATATTTATGGAAAATTCAGACGCTGTCTTTCCGACAGACCTGTTCTTCACCTGAGGACGGCTGCTTGCGTTGTGGCCGAAACGTCGTGAGAATTGTATTTTATTATGTTCATTTTTATTATTTTATTATTTTCCTTCTACGTGACTTTACCGAAAGAACCAAGAACACTGCGATGTAGTAGGGGGGTGGGGGGGGGAATGTGGAGGCTGGGGTGAGAGGGGAGGGGAAGGTGGACACAGGGATGGGAGCAAATGCTCACCGCTGCGGAATTCACTTAGCGCCTGCTCTCGGTCGAACTGCTCGCGGTCGCCATGGAGACTCTGGACATCGAGGCCCATGAGGCAACACTTCGTGGAGAGGTGATCGGCCCTGCACTCATGGGTGTGCGTGTTGTGCAGACAAAGATCCCCCTATATCCATAAACTGCTTGGAAAAGTGATGTTAGCGAGCACCTATGAAGGCCAATATGGCACACGAGGGGGTGTGTGTACGCGTGTGCGTATGACATGCACATGTGCGTACTTGCACACATGTACGCACATGCGTACGCAACACAAGAACATCAACAGCTGCTATTCGCTACTAAGTGACAATGACGTCATTATGGATTGTGTCAAGCTAGGTGGTCTGTAGCAGGTCACAGGCAGACCCCCAGGTGTTGTGGGTTGAGAAGACACCTACACACACACACACCTGTGTATAGACACATGCACGCAAACCCAAATATAGAATCAGAATCTAAACTGGAAGAATCCGATGAGCTATGAAGCTCTTTTTCACAGATCTCCAGTAGGGGCAGGTCAGCATAGGACTTGTTGGGGAAAGTGCTATTACAAAGCACCTATAAAGAATGGCACAACACACAAGGGTATGGGGTTGTGGCCAACACCACTCCTGGCTGCCTGTCTGTCTCGGTGCTGAATCCCCGTGGGGTGAATCGATGACACGTCGACCGCTTTCCCATTATTCCGAGCGGCTCAAAACGCCTTCGATACACCCATGCTGCGCTTTAGACCCGTCACATGCACCAAGACTCCGCAAGCCGCATCGGCCTCCGCAGCCACGACACGCTCGCCCTAGCGACTGCTGCCATCGGATGTGTTGCCATGGCATCGGTTCCCATGGCAGCCGTCTCCCTTCTCCCCAAATTGCCCGCCCCACCGAGCAAAAATTGGTTCAAAGCCAAAGACGCAATTCCAAGGAGGGGGAGCAGAGCGAAGGCGCAAAGCCAACGCTTTGCGCACACGCATGACTAGACAGAACATGGAGATAAGCACCCAGAATTACACAGTGGAAACGCATGACACGCCACACCCTAAAACAAGATGCAATTGGGGAATATTTTTTTTTATAAACGTATAAAATGGCATGCTGCTATGGTGTAATAGTTGGCACACCAGAATTAAAATCGAAATGTCACTCGTTTGATATCCCGGTGTGGCAGTTGAAATGAGTGGGTTTTTTAAATCCCCCCCCCCCACCTCTGTCCAAGTGATTTTGATCGTCAGCCTCAACACCACCGACTACATACGCCAATGATGTATTGATAGGCAAAGATTGTACTCATCAGCCATGACCAATCCACTGGTGGATGACGGCCTCCCCATGCCATCGCCATTCAAGAGTCGCTTAGACAGCACCGCAGACAGCACCACGGCAGCACAGAAAACACAAGAGCAGCACGCACTAAATATTGCACCAAAATACAGCACCAAAGCATTAGGCACAGCATCACATGACACCGGCACAAACCACACGTCCGTATCACTGCACACAGTACCACCGGTGACGGCACCGCCTCTCGGCAGATGCCCTTCGTGTCCTCACATGGCCTTTCGCCCCGTGAAGACGAGGACCTTGTCACTGGGCTGCATGCTGGCAAAGAATTTGAAAAGGAAGTCCTGTTTGTCTTCGGGGTTCAGGACCACCACCTCCTGGTGCACCGAATGGACGGCCTGCAGCACAAGTGATGCGCACAAGCGTGTGCATGTACGCATGATGAACTGTTGTACCGTAAGTAGTCAACCGTGCTAATCGGAGGTGTCGAGGAAGGACAAACTAAAACACAAAAAGTTCTAAAGAAAGAAGTTTTCAATCTAGATTTAAAAGTGCATAGCTCCAGCGGCTTCCTAATATAGGAAGAGCATTCCAGACGGCCGCAGAAGCGCATATGAAAGCGCACGATGCAGTGACCGTCTTTGCTCGATGGTTAGTTAAAAGCCGATGGCAAGGATGACCGGAGTTTGCGTGATGGTTTATGCTCCTTGATGACATCAGCAAGGTATTGTGGTTTATTTGTAGACACACAAGCAGGTGGCTGGCAGTAAGTACCCTCCCTTCCGCACAGCTCGGTTGAAAACCCATCAGCGTGTAGTGGGGGGGGGGGAACACGCTGCGCAGCACACCAACACAGACAGGCAGCGTGAGCCCCAGTGTTCCCAAGCTTCAAATGCGGTGCACATTGCATGTGGAAAACCGTGCATCTCGGCACCGATGAATTCAGTGGGATTTAACAACTACAGCATTAACCCCCATAAACACAAAATTGGCATTCGCTTACCGATCATTCACAGCCCCTTGTACAATCCACTGCTGGATGTATAACTCCGTATGCCGTGTTGATCATGGGTGTTGTTTGGCTATACTTCACCACACTGGGTCAAGTAAAGTCAAGTTTGCGTAACCAGGTGAGAATGCAAGAGACAAGGATTGTCTCATTTTAAAGAGTCATCCGAGTCGATCTGGGGGTTGGTGAAGAGGGGAGGGTGGCCCATGACCATTTCAGATATCACTCGTCACAGATGTGTCGTGAATGGAAATCGAACAGTGCACGAAAAATGGCACACTGATCAGAAGCGGGAACCCTGAAGTTATCATACAACACAGTACCACATCTCCGTATTCCCGCGTTGCAAGACGGGAGAAGCCATCGCCACTCACCGCCAGATTCAAGGAGCCGACGTAAACGAGCATTGGGTCCTTGAGGTAGGAGCGCGCAAGCCGCCTCACTCCGGGCGGCCACGTCGCGCTGTGCAGTTTTGCATGTGCAGACAAACGGATGCGTGCATGCGAGTAAGACGTTTCGTCCAAAGCCACTGTGTAGAATTTCGCGGCTGCGCTACATCGCTCTCGATGCGTTTTCGGGTTTCTGAACTTACCCAAGAAGCTCCGAGCAAGTGGTCCGAAACAGACATCACACGGCACAACCCAAGAGCGCACCGTCGAGTTATGGCCGTGTCTATTATCGAGCTTTTTTTGTATCTATTGCATTCCATGATTATATGTGCGTGGATAGGAAACGGCCATGTATAACAGGTGTTATAGGCTGCAGGGCTCCATGGGCGACGGCACAAAGCTGCGCATGGGGAAACGCCCGCAGAGGGGGGAGAAACGTTAAGATGGCGGCGGAGGTGGCAGCAAGATCACCTAGTCATGGTAGTTTGCCTGTCTGGCCGCACGTCCAGAAGGATTTTCATGATCTGCGGCTCAAAGCCCAGATCCAGCATGCGGTCAGCTTCGTCCAGCACCTGGGGGCACGGCAGGGATGACGATGACGAAACCATGAAATGAACATCAACACTCGTGCACATCGTTAATTCTTGTCAAGTAAACGAGTGTGGTGACATCTGGAGTGGATATCCTAGTTCCTACAGACTTCGGCCTGAACGACAACAGTGATAATAATCATGGGAAGGCTTTGTGTTTCTGCACCACTGCGAACAGTTCCAAATATTATTATTTTCTTTATTCAACCTCTTATTTAATAAGGAACCTGGTTGTACTATCCAGCAGCCGACGTGATGTCAGGCTGCACATCATGAGGATTAGGGGGAGCACGAGGAAGATTGGCGCTCATGATTTCGCCGACTGGTGACGGTGCCGGGAATCGGCAGCTCTCACCAGATAAGTGATGCCGCGCATGCTGATGTGCCCGTTCATCATGAGGTCGTTGAGCCGTCCAGGTGTCGCGATGACGATGTCCACGCCCCTGGTGGCGATTTCGATCTGCTCCCTGCGGTTGCCCCCACCGTAGATGCACACGCTGCGGGTGCACGACCACACAAAAAGCATGGCAGCGTTTAATGCCAAGTTCACCCTACAGAGGCCCAGCTCATGTTTCAGAAACCACCCATCACCGGTGATGTGCTCGCGTAATAATCGCAAGGTACATGTACAAGCTCTTATGTCAACTCACTGCTGGTTGAGAGCCACCGTACATAATGTCAGTCTGATCATACCTCAATATTTTGGTCAGTGAGTCGAAGGTGTGCGGGGGAGGGGAGTAGGAAGGTGTTGGCCAGGACAGTTTCAAATATCACTCGCCACTGATGTTTGCCATGGTCAGGAATCAATCTCAGATACCCCAGTCACTATCATGGAAGTGAAACACCAGCACAACCCAACGCTTCTTCGAGTAGGAAGGACACCAACCGACGTTTAAGCGTTGATGTGATCAGTAATGACCGATGACGTGGGCCCATCACTCGACGATTATTATCAATGTGATCGGTGGAGAATTACAATGTGCGTGACCGATCTGACGTTTCATTGTTGCTGCTATCCAAGCGATTTATTGTTGAGGCGAGTGTTTCGATCGCCGCTGACGTGACCAGCGGCGACTGAACATGAAGAATGCAGTCTGCGCGATTGATGTCGTGGGTGTTTGGCTGCACGGAGGCGGCTCTCGCCTGGTAATTCCCTGGTACGAGTATTTGCTGCACTCCGATTTGATCTGCAGGGCGAGCTCGCGTGTCGGCGTCAAGATCAGCATTCCCGGGCCCTCCCGCTGCTCCCGGGGTCTTCCACCGTGACACACGAAGTACGGGGAGTTGAGGGGGGGGGGGCACATGGGAACACTCAGCAGGTGCAGGAGGTGGCCTCTAGGGGGGCTCATGACCAAGGGGGCCAGAAATGCCGAGAAACCACCAGTGATTAAAATTGGTTATCAAGTCTACCGAAGTGATGGTTCTCAACCGGATGATCAAAGTCTGCACAATGAAACAAATCGTATTACATTTTAATTTGGGTTTTCATCAAATATTCCTTGTTTCAGTAACAGCATTCTTTGGTTGGATTAATATGCAAATAAAAGTTATGCCACTATGCGGACAGATAGCTTTTAAGTGACCATTTTCAGCATTAATTATCTAACACAAGGTGGTATGCACTCCTGAGGGGTCTGAATGCAAACCTCTTCATCATCTTGTGACATGACCACGATAACACAATTGCAATATAAATGTTTTAAGTGTACGATTTCAAATATAATTGGACTCTTTTCAACTCATTGATGAAGGCCACTTCACACCTCATGTGCCATACTTCACTACGCTGGTCAGTACACATTCGAGAAGGGTAGGCCCAAGGACTGGTTGAGACATCACTAACCAGTGACGTTATCCATAGCTGGGCATCAAATTCTATAGTTACCAGGTTTCGAGTGTAGTGTGCTAACCACTGCGCCACCGCGCTCCAACCATTTACGAAGCGTATAAATGGGACCACATCTCAAACTGCTGTACAAAACATAAAACCACAAGCAGCAGCAGCAGCAGCGTCGGAATGAGGTGCATTTTGGAACCATATGCTAAGCATCAAGGAGGCACACAGGAACCATTTTAGAAGCAGATAGGACTCACATTGGCTGCAGTGGGGTGTGTGGAGATACTGAGGGACTCGCAGAGTGAAACCGGAAGAGACTCGGGGGACTTGCAGGATAAGGTGGCACTCAGAGACTCACATTGGCTGCAGGGTAAGGTGAATGAACCCTGGGAAGAGGAAGGCGAGTGTTTTCCCTGTGCCTGTCTGAGCGATGCCCACGAGGTCCCAGCCCAGCAGAACCACGGGCCACGCCTGGCTCTAAGGCAACAACGCAAACAACGCAACAGCACAATATCAATGTCTACTCAACACACATTGTCATATAACAATACGTTAAAACTAATTACAGCCGTTTATCAACCCACTGCTATACGATGGCCTCCTCATGCCACGATCATCATGGAAATTGTTTGACCAAACTTCACCACTCTAGTTAGGCGTGGATGTATGCACGTGCAGTACAACGTGCAGTACAATGGATTGTGTAAATTCTGACCATGTAGCCCCGCAGCCTTTAACACCCAGTATGCACGGTGGTTACTCATCCAAGCACCAAGCTGAAGCCTACTTAGCTTCTGAAATCTGACATGATAGGGTGCACTCCAAATGATTTAGTCGTAGGCTGTCAGTCCCAGGCACTGAAATAGAATCCTTGAACCTGGACTTCAACAGGGGGTCAACAGCACAGATGACTGGGGGAAGCGAGTTCCAGACAATGGAGACGGTGAGAGGTTGGTCATTCTCATTTTCCGAGCAAAGATTGACTGGGGGCTTCAACACAAAACCGTGGTTGCTGGAGCAGAGAGTCCATAAACAGCAGCAGAGGGGAGAGGTAGGAGAGTGCATGGAGGAGAGTGAGATGAGAGATGTAGGCAGGGAACGAGTACTGGATGATATTTAAGATAGTGTGTCATCTTGAAATTGATCCAGGATTAGATTTGGAACCAGTGAAAGGATCAAAGTATTCGGGTGATGTGGTGATGAGCGAGGAGTCTGGAATTCGGGATCATCCAGAACTTGAGGATGAGGGATTTAATGAGAGCGTAGAGGAGACCATTATAATTGCGGAGTTGAGACATGACGCAGTAGCCCTGGTAAGGAAATGGCCAATGTGAGAGATGCTGTGCAGATGGAGGCAGGGGATCCTGCAGAGTAGAGACATTACTGGTAGGAACCTCCTGGTTACACGAGCCCACAGGGGATTATTGTGTCCGTCGTACAGGGAGGGGCTGGGTGGGGAGGTAGGGGCTGGGTGGGGAGGGGCTGGGTGGAGAGGGTGGGACTGGGTGGGGAGGGGAGGGTGGGGAGGGGCTGGGTGCAGAGGGTGGGGAGGGGCTGGGTGGGGAGGGGCTGGGTGGGGAGGGGCTGGTCACCCCGTGGTGCCCTTATAAAACTCAACGTTTAACCTACTCACGCCGGCTTGTGCCCGGCCCTCACAGTCAAGCATATTTGCGGAATACACCACGCCGCCGTTGACCCTGGCCATTGACCGAGCAACCCAACGTTCCTACCAGCTCCCTCCGCAGCAGGAGTGCGTTAGTGGGAAGAGACAAAGTCCCTGGATCAATTCTTCTATTATAAAAGCCCAGTATTGCGTGAATCAAAAAATTTTAGAAAGTGGACCCTCCCCAGATGTGGGGGTAAAAAGTTAATCTAACAGATTTCCAAAAATTGTCGACCGCCCCCCCCCCCCCCACAAAAAAAATTACCCAGGGCCCCACCGCCGATGCTCCGTGATGCGCCAACCTGTATGGGTGAAGGCGTGGTAAAGCCTGCGCGACAGATGTTGTCCAAGATGTCGGGGAAATGCTCAAAGGCGTCCGCAAAGGTGCGCACAGGGTTGGGTATGCTGCGACCCCCCTCCTCGCACATGTCCACCACGGAAATGTTATTGTTGCTCTGCCTAGTGGTGAGTAGAGGCCGGAAAAAAAACGGAGAATACAAAGGTTGTTGCCTAATCTTCACCATTGTTTTGCTATGCAGACAGGCCATCATCTGAAACGTCGCCTACTAGATATTTTCCCTTTTAAGGCCAGTGTTCGTGACAATCTTGAGTTAATGTGTGCTTATGCACCACTGCCAACACAGTATCACCGAATAATTTAACATTGCAGAGATGGGCAGTATATAAATTACATTTAATTTAAATATAATTTCATTGAATTCGTAGCTTGTAATTGGAAACTGAATTACACACTTCAAATTGGTAACTTGTATCTAAATTACACAAGACGGGGTGTTAATTGGTAATTTGTATGCGATTACATGTATTTTGCCCATCTATATAGAGCGTAATGCGACACCGGACCACACACCCACGTGCTTTACACCACTACCACATTGCGCTCACCAAACAGGGACAACCTCCTCCTAGATGAGGCAACCCTCACTCGGCGAAGCCATTCACTCTCTAAAACATATCAACACCATCTGAACTAGGCAACCACATAGAAAACCAGTGTCACCTCCAGATCAGATAATCTATATATACACACACAACGTTGACATCTACCGAATGTTGTCCTTCTCAAGACCAGGCCATCCTCCTGTAGACCCTTGCACCCTAGCGCAGAACACCAGTGTCTAAACCAGTGTTCTTTATTGCAAGACCCGCGCGTGATGTACACAAATGTGAAAACACCTAATCGCGCTGTCAAACCCAATAGTTTCAAATGTGGGGTGGCCTTCCCAACAAAGTCTGAAGGCGAAAGTGGCCCTCTGATAATGAGTGATGAACACTGGTCTAAACACCAAGCCGTCCATCCTCGTAGAGACCACGCCATCTCCCTTTAGATCAGACCACCCCTATCGTCTCCCTTGGGACTAAGCCACTCTTCTCTCGTCATCACGTGGCACGAACCTCCACTCGGCCACCTCCTCAGGGCTCATTCTGGTCACGCTCGGCGACTCAAAGTAGAAATTCTTCTTGATGGGAGGACAGTCTGTGGATAGAGGGGGGAGGAATTTTAGGGTGTGGATATGCAGATGGCCGGACCCGCCGCCCCCCTAGAGTTCTTGGATGGTCCGTGTGCGTGTGTGCGTGAATGTTGTCTGTGAGCGCACCATTCCACTTGAGTGCCACAAAGTCGGCCTGGCGTTCGTTGATGCTCGCCCAGTCAATGCGCATCCGCGGGGGATTTTCGGTGTCTTCAGAGTCAGCGGCTGCACCACTCGACTTTGTCCCGCCACCACCAATACCACCTCCACCACCAACGCTACCACCTCCACCACCAACGCTACCACCTCCACCACCAACGCTACCACCTCCACCACCAACGCTACCACCTCCACCACCAAAGCGACCACCTCCACCACCAAAGCGACCACCTCCACCACCAAAGCTACCACCTCCACCACCAAAGCTACCACCTCCACCACCAAAGCTACCACCTCCACCACCAAAACCACCACCTCCACCACCAAACCCACCACCTCCACCACCAAAACCACCACCTCCACGACCAAACCCACCACCTCCTCCACCACCAAACCCACCACCTCCACCACCAAACCCACCACCTCCACCACCAAACCCACCACCTCCACCACCAAACCCACCACCTCCACCACCAAACCCACCACCTCCACGACCAAACCCACCACCTCCACCACCAAACCCACCACCTCCACGACCAAAGCCACCACCTCCACCACCAAAGCCACCACCTCCAGATCCACCACGACCACCTCCTCCAGACCCATCATGACTATCAACAAACCCACGACCACCACCAAACCCACCACTGCCACCTCCAACCTCATTTTCACCACCTCCAAATCCACCTCTACAAGCACCTCCACTCACACCACCACTATCATCACAATCTTCAGTCCCACCAATACCTTCCCTAGCACCACCACTCGATACCGTTCTACCATCATCTCTAGTCCCACCGCCCCAACTGGGGTCACCCCTGCCCTCCATACCCTCCCTAGCCGGGTGCCACCTTCCCTGGCTGCCTTGGTGGCTCTTCTCTGCCCCACTCCCCGTGATATTGCGGATCAGGTTGCGGGCAATGCGTCGCGCGCCTGCGCTGCCCACCAGCTGCACGGTGCCCTCGTCCCCATCTCTCAGCAGCTGCGGGTAAACGGGGAGTGGGCGAGTGAAGGCAAAATATCAATGGCTTCAATGCAATACGATTTTTTTTTATATGCATTGAACAGAAATAGTGGGAATATTATTTAATCGCCCCCTCCATTGGCTCCCGATCCAAATCCCAGGTCAATTTGGGTAGCAGTGTGACACAGTGGTAACATTTGTTTGCGTTTCACAGCAAGAAGTCCTTGGGTTCAATTCCTGAATTGGGCACCTTTGTGTAGTTTGTATATTCTCTCCCTGTTTTGAATGAGTTTCCTCTGGGTTCTTCAGTTTCCTCCAAAAGCTAATGTAGTCTGGAACTCCCTTCCCCCTTTACATGTGCTGTCAACTCTGTCCAAGTCCAGACTCAAAATCTTCCTCGTGACCACTGCCTCTGACTGTGCCTCTCCACATAAACTAAATATTTCATGGCTTCTCTCCAGCATCTTGACATCCTGTCGCATTTAAACGCAATAGAAATCAACATTGTATTGCCAGGCAGCAATAGTGGTTAAGTAGGATTTTTTTTAATACGATCATTTGGGCTAGGTTTTTGGTCCAGTGCTAAAAAATTACAGTCGTTCTAAAATGGAATCAGTCAACAGGAAGCACAGATGTGGTCTGGAGCAGATCGGCCCCCTTGTTAGAACGAACACAGGAACACCCCCAACCTTAATCCGCGCTCCACTCAGCTTCTCCAGCTCCTGGATTTTGCTGCCACCTCTTCCTGCGGGTCACAGAAAAAAAAACTCTTAAACCAGTCAAATCCCCCTGCAATTTCCATTTGCAGACCCGAGTGGACATTTCACTCCGTGTTTAATAAAGAACACTTTTTTGTGAATCACCTTTTTGGATAAGGGCCTTCCGGCACTGTGGGACTTTGGGGGCTTATATATTTCAAAACGCAGGCAAGTGCAGGTTGGTGACAGTGGGGAGCATAGACATTGGGAGCATACATGTACAGCAATGGAATTTGCTGCTCTTCCCCTGCTAACGTAGCCCCAGCAGAAACCTATAAAAACCACGGCTGGTGATTACTTATCTACCTTGACCCAATGAGATTGTCTCTTATGTCAATCAATTATGACTGATTTCGGTAGACATAATTTGTCCATCCTTTCCTGGTGTCGGACATACCCAGACACTATGACTTTCACATCCGCACTGAGATGGTGTTGACGGTGCAATTATTTTCATGTGCAAACCACTGACCTGTTCCCTAAATAGGCCATATTATTATAAAACTATAATTCCCTTTAAAATTACACGCCCATATACTAAAGTAGGAAATGTTCAACAGCCCGGTTGTCCAATTTGTGCAAGTGGCCAGCCACGAACTGGATTATGAATTCCTCAAGCTCTCAGGCCACGTCAAGTAAACATGGCGAGGCAGTGGAGACCGTACCGATGACCCGCCCAACATCGCCAACATCAATGGAGAAGCTGCAGCAGCCACCGTCATCATCGCCATCATCTTCGGCGTCACTTTTGGCGATTGAATGCGGGCACTCCGACACATACCTCTCCTGCCCATGGACTACACACACACACAAACATTCCACATATATCCTTTTAACATACTGTTGGGGTAAGTGCAGTTAGCGAGCACAGTACACGAGAGGATGGGTGGCCAACACCACGCTCAGGCAACAAGGTGAGGCCAAGGACCGATTCAGATAATCAACACCAGTGTTAACCGTGAGTTGGAATCACACAATCAAATAAACCCAACACTCATGTTTACACATGCCACTAGGTACTCGTTTAAGGCCGAGTTGACCGAGGGGAGGCCCTGGACCGATTCAGATATTTGCCAATGTTAGCCATGAGTGGGAAGTTAACTCAGATTACCGTATTCACAGCGCAGTGCACTAACTCCAACACTGCCGTTCCGCATGCACAAAACATTAAAATAAACAACATTTTTACATTTCAAATGAATAAAGACCTCCCCGAGCCACAGGGTCTTGTTTTGTTTGTAAAAAGTGGTATACCCCGCGGGTTATATGCGTGAAAATACGGTAATGTCTTCATCACAGCAGTGGACATCCTCAGGCGTGTTCCCTCCTTTGGCTGACACTCACTCATTAGTCTCAACCCCTAGTTATCACCATCCTGTCCAGCGATCTTTCCTGCCAAAACCCACTTACATTTGGTTACGGTTAATATGCATTTTGACTCGTGTATATTCCCGAATTCATGAGTTCCTCTCTCCGTCTCTGAACCTACTGTGCCTTGATAATTGACGTTTTCATGGAGTGATATTACCTGCCAAGGCATGGATAAGAAATATTGACATTGACGGAGATATTAGCCAGGCGGTGGTGGTCACGCACGTCTTTAATCTAGCACTGTGGAGGAGAGGGTTGATGGATCACACAAATATTGTGAAACTCCCTTCCCATAGCTCGCCAGAAGGCGATACAGCAAACTGTGGATTCCATCTGTTCCATCGGTATGGGATAAGTCCATTCACACACGTGGGATTTCTCCGGGTGCTCCGGTTTCCACCCACATGTAAGCACTCATTAATTGGCCAATAACACCTTAATGTATAAAGGAGAGCAGAGCTTGGGCAATTGTTGGTTCGGACTCTGCGTGGCTGCTGCATTCCCCTTAATCGGTGGTTCCTCCTCGTGCCTCATCGTTCTCTCTATCTTATTTTATATTTATAGAGCGCCTTCTCTCAAGGCAGATAAGTCTAAAAAAACGGAAACAAAATAACATGATTTGGATGACATGAGCGCGCAAGCATTGAGGAATAAGTGACCGCGATATAAGGGTACTTTGGGACCACGAAGGGGTTGGGGAGGAACGGGAAGGAGTGCAGGGGTGAGGAGAGGGAATGGACAATAGGTAAGAGGTAAGCTTTTTTTACACGCTTTCATTTAACTCACTCTGTCTGTTGTTGTCGTATCCTCAAATCTTGTAACTCAATTTTAACCCACTTCCCAATACGGTATCGACTGCAAGCTTGGTATACTTATGTCTTAGTGATGACAATACTATATTCTATCATTAAAAATAAAAAAATGTAAACCATCTTTTTTATATGTTATGTTTCGCCTTGGCTCAAATTGTCCACGCTCAACTGACGTTGCCTGTAAATCACCACGGGCCCTTACGATATGCGGCCACTTCCTGGAGTCGTGGAGTTCTGCCATTACTCGTACTGTACATTTCATTAAAGCGTGTTTTTTAAAAAAAAGTTTTTTTTTTACATTACTTATTTTACGTATAGTTTTTATATTTGACAAGAACCCGGTAAAAGGCACAAACCCGTAACAAGGGAGGGGGGGGTTACAGAAATTTCTCCGACCTAAGCCCGAACTCAGTGCTGCTGGGTTCTGGCTGGGGGGGGGTAAGCTTTAAGAGAGGAACAGAAGGTTAAGGAGGGAGACTACTCAATAATGTACAGCGGAAGTTTATTCCAGTGGAGAGGTGTAAAGAGGAAGAAGGACCGTAAACAGGATTGGGCACATGGAGGGACAGAGAGATGGCTGGGGATGAAGAGAACGAGAGGGGCCATATCGAAAGAGATGAGAGGCGCAAGTGAGTGAGCGAATCCTGTGCGGCCGCGTTACATGTTGAAATTAACACATTCCTCCTGCGGAGGGAGCTGGTAGGAACGTTGGGTTGCTCGGTCAATGGCCAGGGTCAACAGCGGCGTGGTGTATTCCGCAAATATGCCCGACTGTGAGGGCGGGCACAAGCCGGCGTGAGTAGGTTAAACGTTGAGTTTTATAAGGGCACCACGGGGTGACCAGCCCCTCTCCACCCAGCCCGACCCCACCCAGCCTCACCCCTCCCCACCCCACCCCTCCCCACCCAGCCCCACCCCTCCCCACCCCTCCCAGCCCCACCCCTCCCCACCCAGCCCCACCCTGCCCCACCCTCTCCACCCAGCCCCTCGTAGCCCCACCCTCCCCTCCCCACCCAGCCCCTCCCTGCACGACGGACGGACGGACACAATAATCCTCTGTGGGCTGGTGTAACCAGGAGGTTCCTACCAGTATTATCCGAAAAGCGTACAAAGAAAGCGTCGAGATATGCACGCACGGAATGACCAACATACCATATGTGGGCCCTTTCTTGTCAGCAGCTGCTGCCTGTGAAATGGAAGCGTTTAAAGGCAGTCACTGTAATGGCACATTGCTGACATTGTCCCCTCTCAAGCTTTTAATATCACAGGAGACGCATAATTTTCCTTGGATGTATTAATTACACTCCATCCTTACGGTCACGACACACGCATCCGATCTTGCGTACGGAAATCTATTTACGATGGGCCGTGTACGATATAATTTTAATATAAAAATAAGCGGACATGGATCAATTTTGTCCGCTTATTTTTAATCTCTACAACGACGCTCACAAATGGCTTTAAGTACTAATTACGACCGCTATTCTTAACCTTTTTGTGGCTACCGCCCCCCCCCATTGCATGAACCAACATGGTTCTGCGAAATGAATGTACGAATAATTAACATCAAATGTTAAATCTTGACTTAAAGCTTTCGTAACTGCAGAAAATTCATTTTCTTTGGGTCTTTCGGTAAAGTCACATAGATAGGTTCAAAGAAAACAACAAATAACTACGTTTCGATCGCGTGACTTTACAGAAAGACCCAAATAATATCAAATATATTCTTGGTTCTTTCGGTAAAGTCACGTAGAAGGGAAATAATAAAATACAAATATTAAACGATAAAAATTCTCACGTTTCGACTAATTGCTTGTGTCGCAGTCGAAACATCGTGATAAATTTTATTTTATATTTTTATTATTTTATTATTTCCCTTCTACGTGACTTTACCGAAAGAACCAAGAATATGAATCCCTGCAGTCACGAAAGCTTTAAATCAAAATATCAAATATGTGGTTCCAAATCCTCTATTTTGTGGGGTATCCTAACAAGCGAGTAAGTTGCAAGATAATAAAACATTAATGCGTGATGTCATTTTGTTCGGGCTCGCTGGCTATTCTTGGAAACCCCAAATTGTTTACGATAAATTAGTCTAGCAATGTATTCTATATCTATTCTAGGTTACCATATGCATTCAAATGCTTCCGTAGTAAGTTTACATTGGCAGATTCACACGATTATTGAGCAACGACTCGTGTAACGATATAACTCCACAACATTGGCCCGCGATTAAAAAAGAACCAACCGAGTTACAACATTTAAAACAAATACACCCGTGACACGACTTGTGATAACCGGAGGTGGACCAAGAAAAACTTGAAACTAAATCAACAACAAAAAACCCGCACGACCGCTCCCTCGTACCACGCTAGGTTCGTCGCATTCCCAATCCGACATCACTCGTATCGGGTCCCGAGAGCCTCCGAGTAGTCAAAAACCACCAACTTTCGTAATTTCGTCACTCAATTATCACTTTAAATCCACCACTGTCTTGTTTTTACTGATGGCGGGAACTTGAACTTAAAAAAAAGCTTAGACCACGTGGGCGGACGCAATTCGAGTGCGCGCGCGCGCGGAGTCGGTAAAAGGGGGAGGAGCCTGTGGAATGACGTCACGTCATTTAGTGACGGTTCATGTACGTGACGTCATATCATTAGTGGGGAGATGACGTCATATTGAAATTACACGCGTTACCCCCCCCCATCCCCCAAATTCGTCAGGAATCTGCGCGGTGATTCCTGTACAATGTACGCAATGGATACTGCTTCAGAGCATACGGAGGTGGTCTCATACCTGTCAACCTGCCCTACTTTATTGCAGACCAATTAAGGACCTTATTGGTTACCCCCGTGCCGCTTATAAACCTCAACGTTTATCCTACAAAGTCCCAACACAAGGGAGAAACACAAACAAATAGACACAAACACGTTTATTTAGCCCTATTTACAAATAGACAAACCACGTTTATACTGGTAGGAACCTCCTGGCTACACCAGCCCACAGGGGATTATTGTGTCCGTCCGTGATGCATCCTAAAATGGGAGGGGTGGGGCTGGGTGGAGAGGGGAGGGTGGGGAGGGGCTGGGTGGGGAGGAAGAGGGAGGGTGGGGAGGGGCTGGGTGGGGCTGCGTGGGGAGGGGCTGGGTGGGGAGGGGAGAGTGGGGAGGGGCTGGGTGGGGAGGGGAGGGGCTGGGTGGGGAGGGGCTGGGTGGGGAGGGGCTGGGTGTGGAGGGTGGGGCTGGGTGGGGGTGGGAGGGGAGGGGCTGGGTGGGACGTGGGAGGGGTGGGGCTGGGTGGGGAGGGGCTGCTCACCCCGTGGTGCCCTTATAAAACTCAACGCTTAACCTACTCACGCCGGCTTGTGCCCGCCCTCACAGTCGGGCATATTTGCGGAATACACCACGCCGCCATTGACCCTGGCCATTGACCGGTGATTCAGTTTGTTCAAAAAAGCAAATGTATTTCTTGTAGAAGATCAAACAAATTAATGTATTTCTAGATTAACATGAAGCAATGCAAGGAAACTCTGGACCTGTTTCAAATCTTGTATATTCCCAACAACGACGCTGGTGATTATTTTGTGTGAACTTAGTGTGATCGACACGGCGGGAAAATCCATTTAGCAGTAAAGGCACAGCAAACTAACTCTATTGCATATTTGCACGAGATCGAAGCTTCGTTTATGAAATATAACTCGCATGTTTACGGTCACTTGCTCCATTACATAACTCAGATGATGTTACTCGCCGTCAAAGTAGTCAGAATCATACGTGTATTATACTGGAAGATCTTGATTTGAAGCTTTCGTGACTGCAGGAATCCATACTCTTTGCTTCTTTCGGTAAAGTCACGTAGGTAGACAAATAAAACAAAATAAAAATAATATATCACGATTCTTTTTTTACGCCTGAGGACGACCGCTTGTGTTGCGATCAAAACGTCGTGATATATTATTTTAATTTTGTTTTATTTTTCTACCTACGTGACTTTACCGAAAGAACCGAAGAGTATACCGGAAGAATCCGATGAGCGATAAATGTATTTATTTTACAGATGTCCAGTGGTGACATGCCTAGACCTCTATGGCAATACACTTATCAGTAAATTGAATCGTAAGGAAACTTGAAATTGTATCCGACAACCTGGGCGTACAGGCATATGCCACGCATGGGGGAAATTAGATTAACTGGGAGAATGTATCGTGAGGCAGAGTAAATATGTTTGTATTGGTGACAGATCGGACACCAAAGGGGTGGCAGTATTTACTTAACATAAAAGCGAAATAATAAAACACCTCTCTGAACGTCACACGAAATGTAAATATGCTACTGGATATGAGGCTTTTGGGTTAGATCGCTTCAATGTGTGTCGTTAAACCCGCCATCACCCGACAGCCAATTAGTAAGGTTTGTCACATAAACAAAACATTACTAAATTTCGATTTAAAGCTTTCGTGACTGCAGGGATTCATCTTCTTGGTTCTTTCGGTAAAGTCACGTAGAAGGGAAGTAATAAAATAATAAAAATGAAACATAATAAGATAAAAATACCCACTTTATTTTATTATTTTTATTGTTATTATTATTTTATCACTTCCCTTCTACGTGACTTTACCGAAAGAACCAAGAAGACAAAAACATTACTAGTGCAACACAAGGGTGTGTTGGAGAGTAAACCCACAAACATTTACAATTCGAGTACGACGTTTTGCCTGTAATTACACCAGCCTCATCAAGCGACTGCCAGAGTTGTGGAGAAATCCTCCTGTGGATAATACTGGTCGCGAACGCCTACGTGTTAAAATGCAACTGGACGTCTGCGAAAGAGAGCTTTACAGTTTAAAGCTTTCGTGACTGCAGGGATTCATCTTCTTGGTTCTTTCGGTAAAGTCACGTAGAATGGAAATAATAAAATAATAAAAATAAAACATAATAAAATAATTCTCACGACGTTTCGGCCACAACGCAAGCAGCCAGAGGTGGGACAAAGTCATTGTTATGCAAGTCCAAGTCGAGTCGCAAGTCATCAAATTCATGACTCGAGTCTGACTCGAGTCCAAGTCACATGACTCGAGTCCACATCTCAGAGGTGGGACAAAGTCATTGTTATGCAAGTCCAAGTCGAGTCGCAAGTCATCAAATTCATGACTCGAGTCTGACTCGAGTCCAAGTCACATGACTCGAGTCCACACCTCTGCAAGCAGCCGTCCTCAGGTGAAGAACAGGTCTGTCGGGGAGACAGCGATGTTTTCTCCTACAACATCAGAGTGCAGCGCAACATTAAATACGCACAATGACAATAGTTGAAAGCGATTTGAAGCATGTTTTATTTTCAAAATGGAAATATGGTGTTGGGGGTGGGGGGCAGAGCTTTGTGACGTCATATTTGAGGGGGGGGTCTGACTTTTTGTGACGTCGTGTGACGAAGGGGGGGGGGGGTCAAAAATCGTCCAAAATCGCGTGACATCATTTATGGACGGCCCCCAACCCCTTATCAGTGCCTACTGATTACATAACAATTCAGACCATATTGGTCACCCCGTGCCCTTATAAATCTCAACGTTCATCCTACAAAGTCCCATCAGAATGGAGAAACAGACAATCTAATTTGCCCGTGTTGAAACGGCTGTACGCCGTATGGACATAAAAACTCAAATTTGCCTGTACAAGAATACGGGTAAACCGTATGGGTTGTCAGGTATGAGTGTGTCTTTCTCCTATATAGGCAAGACCCTTGCCGATCTCGTGTTCGACACCCACGTGGCGAACACTGCCTCTGTAGCCGCGGCGCCGTCAGTCGGGCTCTGTCCCCCACCTCGTTACGTAGTGGATGGTCGTTGTCACCACCGCCCCAGAACAGGCTGATGAATATTCACATTCACTGAACATCCCTTCCAGAAGTGAATATTTACATTGATTTCTAATTGCACAATAACGCTACAATCGGTGTGTATAAGCATCTTGATCACCTTACGGTGTAGTTACAGCAAAGCAATCGCTTACCCCTTTTCTGCCGTTCAAATGTTGTGTCCTCAGGAAATGTCTCTTATCAGTCCCTCCAGAAAAACGCGGAGTTTTTTGGTGATTGTTGCGGGCAAAAATCGTTGATTATGCGGCACGTTTTCTTAAAAAATGCGATGGAATATGCGGGATATTTATGCAATTTTATGCGATTAAATTGCGGGAACTTGCAAAAATTGCGGTTTGATGAAAAAGAGAAAAAAAAGTGATTCCCCCAACACCCTATTCACTAGGATACTACTTTAATGTAAAGAGTCATTTCGTATTACTTCCTATGATAAGCAAGCATACTACATCACAGAAAGTGCTGGGAATATTTAAGTTCTCATCTTGTTTTATTTCAGACCTTAACAAACAGATGGCTCAAACTTACAAAACATTGAGTCGAACAAGTTCTGTAGCTTTACACAATGAATATGCTACAACTTCTGTAAAAATGAATAAATAAAATATTAAAAAATAAAATGTGTGCTTCCTGTTTTACAGAGGTAGCTATGCAAAATAATTTTCCCCCACTGTCATGTAACACACTGGGGAACTGCTTTGCGCGGTCTTTTGCGCTTATGTTTGTTGGCAAATGAGAAAGATTTGCGGGCTTCATCATGGTTTCATTGGCATCGCGGGGTTTGCAGCTTTTCAATGATGTCGCGTAATGAGTGACGTCACTTCATAACGTTCCCATGGCAACAGGGGAAATGGCTGCGCTTGTGTGAAGTAAACGCAACATTTTTCAACTTTCTGCTAAGATATATGTGACTTTTTGCAACGAAAATGCGGGGATTATGAAATAATGCAAGCCCGCATATTTTGCGCGCGGAAATCTGCAATTTATGCGGCGAAAGTGCGGCGTATTTGAAAAAACGCGCCCCCCGCATAAATATGCGGACTTTGGCTGATTTTGCGTGAAATCTTGCGATCGCATAATCGCGTTTTTCTGGAGGGACTGTCTTATTAGCTGAACCGCTGTTTATATGAAGCAACTGCTGTATATCAACCTCTCCCCCGTTAGATAGCCCCCTTTCGTGGCACCGCGCTTTCAGATGCGCTTCTGCGGCCGTCTGGAACGCTCTTACTTCCAATATTAGAAAGCCAAGACATGCGCTTTTAAATTTAGGTTGAAAATCAATTTCTTTAGAACTGCTTTTAGTTAGTTCGTCCTTCCCCCGCACCTCCAATTATGGCTGTCGGCTACGTACGATGCGAAGTTCAACGTACAGGACATTCATGTGTAGTGACATTGAATGAGTCCCTGTAGCGCGTGGCGCTGGGAGATTGATAAGACAATGGGATTGGGGGTAGCTGCCCGTTCTACCGGTTGGGCCTGTGGGCTTGGTACGGAGTCTCCTGGGAGATCCAAAGGGGTGCGGGGCCGAGGGTGGAGTCTGGCCACGCTGGGGAGGATTAAAGGAAAGCTCCGATTTAAGTCGGGGCTGCTGCTATCTAAAATAAAACTCGTCATGTTCTCTTAAAGCTGTGGATCTGGAAGCATGTTGGCTGTCCTGACCCGGTATGTAGTTATCCCCCATGGCTGCAAAGGCCGGAATAAACACGAGTGCCTCCTATTCGTCTCTGAATTGGTACACTACACATGCATTAGTATGTCCAAACATTGTAGCCAGAATGATACGTATATTTCCGGTAAAAACCATTTTACAAATAAAGAAAATATCAAAACAAGCATCAATCTTCCATTGACCCCATGGTAGTTAGAAACCACATCGTTATAGCATTAGATCATTTTGTCTACCTACGTGACTTTACAAAAAGAACCAGAGTATGAATGTTCCTTGTTAAGTTGGCAAAATCCCAACTTATTTGATAACAGTATGCGAATCTTTCAAACAAATGTGGTGTCGTGGATCAAGCGGTTACACCATTTTACAACTGGCACCCATGAACACATGCACAACATACACGCACATCGTGAGGCAGTGTCACACTAAGTTTATTATCAAAACGAACACAACACGCTACAAGGTAAAGAGCTTAAAACTTAACCACGTCCCAACAAAATCCAGCCACGAACCCAGCAACCAAGCTCTGAGGGCCACTCTGCAGCTGCACATGGGGTCAAGTCACGCACGGAAAAATCACGAGCATGCAAACTTCTTTGGCATCTAACATTCATCCAACAAAAGACTAATAGCTTTTTGGTCCTCAAACTTTCAGTCTAAATTTTGAGCATATTCAGTCTTGCATACCTTTAGGTGACCGATTTCTGCAGAAGCATATTAGTCTTTTGAAGACTTTCCAAGAAATAACTTCTAACAAGCATTGCTTCACAATTTGACCAGTGGTCCAAGACCATTACAAATCGGCATAAATGTGTACGTGCTCATTAGGCCCAAAGCAGTGTTGGCACGTCCGAACGTACCAAGGCCTTAAGCGTGACCTAGTGCAAGACCGCAGAGCGGTGTAAGGAGGCAAGATGTGGCGAAAAGCACTCAGGGCAACGTCTTCACATACGACAGTTTTAACAAGGTAACCACTAACAACCCCACAAGGCGCAGGGGCTGTACAGCACGGAGATTCGGCCTTGAGCAAGCGTCACAGGTCTGCCGAGACGATGAATTAAACTTGCAGAGGGCATATTCTTAGGTTTTTTTGGTAGTCACGTAGGTAAAAAATTAAAATCACGACGTTTCGGAGGCAACACAAGCTTCCGTCTTCAGGTGGAACCGTCACAGCACGATAGCTGTATATGCTCACTTGATACAGCTATCGTGCTGACGGTTCCACCTGAAGACGGAAGCTTGTGTAGCCTCCGAAAAGTCGTGATTTTTATTTAACCTTTATTATAATTTTAATTATTTTACCTACGTGACTTTACCGAAAAAAACCTAAGAATATGAATCCTTGCAGTCACAAAAGCTTCAAATCTAGAATTGCAGAGGGCACACATCGCGATAAATGGCGCAGCCGTATATAAATGAAGTGGTTAACCACGTGAAAAAACCCAGTTTTCCAAAAATGTTACGTGACCACGCAATTATCCCTACGTCACGATCAGGCTGTGAACGAATACCATTAGGAATTTACGGTGTTTTTAATGAATGGCTGCAAGGCATGTACAAGCACGAAATGCACCAGAACGCGAGGTGGAACTCGGTTTGAGGAGTTATTGCAGCCATATGCATTTCATAAACATTTCAAAGCCAGTTCCCAAAAGTGTAACGGCAGATGCCAAGTGGCAAACGTAGTTTTCTCACAGCCGGATCACGCAGCTGTGATGTCATGAAGCTCAATTCCACCTCAGACAGATTCTCGATTATATAGCATGAAAGGGAAATACCACAAACCACACAAGACCTCAAAACATGGCAGCAGCTCTGGGAGTTTTTGGCAGTTTCCAGCTACATTTTTTCTCCAAGAATAAAACTTAATGGACATGCGACATCTTGCAAATATTTGTTTTATAACGACGAATCGGTAACCCTTTTCGAGATTTTAATGATCTATCGAATTTCACGAGGTTAAGAAAATGTAGGTGGAAACACATTGTGCCCGTCAATAAGCACATTTCCTCATGGTCACGTATATAGCAACGAGCAGAATACAGAAGCACGTAGGCATGAAGGTGAAGCAATTACAAGACTGAGTGCACATCACAAGCCAGACATCCAATAAGCAGAATATTTTAGCATTGAGATTTCTTTTTTGTAATGCAGACAAAGCAGTGATCTCCCTTCATATAAAGTATTACCTCCCTCGGAATTGCCACGTCCCACGTGTGTATTTTGTAGTTAACTGTTAGATATACTGAACCTAACACTGGTTTAAAAAATTACATGTAAATGACAGGCAACTTGACTTAAGCATGGGTGTAGGGAATGCAGTGTATATACAGCCAGATAATCTAGGGCCAGAGCATGGACGCAGGTCATAGGAATGGCCTCCGCTCTCTTCACTAAACCCTCATGGCACAACAGCTCAGCAGAAACAACTTTTCACTCTTGTTAATTTGGGATGTCCATCAGTTGGCCTCCACCATCGATTGACAAGTAAAACAAGATGGAGTTGTATTGTTGTTGTTTACATACAACTATTCCACAAATTGTAAAGCAGGAGGAAATCGTGCTTCACAGTACTTACAATGAAAATTTGTTTTTTTTACCAATGACACATTTCAGAACTGTGCATTAGTTTTAACCTGTTATTTAAACATTTGCCTGCTTTTATTAAATCACACCACAATGTGGGATGGAAATGGCAAAATATATGCAAAACCCAAACCCTCCCATGCAAGTCAATGCCGAACTCCCCCTTGCCACTTTATACGGCAACCCAGTATCTATGGAACATCCATTTGGATTAATTGGAATCAGGCCAACATTTCAACCGATCACCGACTAAATCAACTCATTACGCCTGCACTATGGGTGGCAATGGCGACACTAAAAGCATGTTCAGTGCCAGGGGGTGTGGGTGGGTTCGAGTTTTCCGATGCAGGAGGCGAGGTGTGGCGTTTCTCATGGCCGTGGTGTCATGGGTCAAGGACGACCGTGCCGTGACGGTGAGGTGGAAAGGGAGATTGGGACAAGGCAGTGCTCTATTGGCGGCACGGCTCTGGGCACTTCTCCTTGTTTTTGCGCACCTCCTCAGCACGCTTCTCCTGCAAATACAGATGCGCGCACATTTTAGGGGTGTCATACTATAGTGCGACAACAAGCAGCATACCGTATTGTGCGGTGGTTCAGGCTTTTTTTTTAATGGTGGTCCCCCTCCAATCCAGCCCAATAATCCCCAAACCCCCCTCATCACACTCAATGCAGTTAAATCTTCATTTGGAATGTGGGATGTAGTGGTAACAGAAGGCTACACAAAGCCCTTTTTCTAATTTAGTGTGTCCATGCCACAGCCAGGACACCACCCTGAAAGGCTTTGAGGGCCAACCCCACAAGTTAAGTACTTCAGGTATAGGTCAGGAGCAGGCACTGAAATTTGTGGGTGCACAATGCAGTATGTTCAGTGTAGTATCCTGCAGTTTGTATTGTGCAATGTATTTCAGCTGTTACCGCTGTGAAGCATCATAAAACGCTGCCTAATACTGCATTACAATATATTCATGCAAGACCCTTTCATCATTCCAATGATGGAGGGCCTCCATGACAATACGTCACGATTCTTGTTGTGCGATGTTGATGGCAGCCAGATTTTGCAGCATCGTGCCAGTACAATATATTTTTCTGCACTGCCCTCTGCTGACAGTAACCTAAAACCGTTTTTTTATGCATGGTCTGCACCTATTCTAGCACTATCCAGCCAGCTGGGATCGGGCACACAAGATGGCTTTATGTTAAATGAATAAGCATTGCATAAGGATTAGAGAACTAATTTTAGAATCAGAACCCAATATCTATGCTGAATCTATCCTTGGCAATTCTACAATTTCAGACACATAATAATTGTGTTTTTTAAATTTTCTATGGACACTATGTAAACCAATTAGGTACCATCGTTCAGAAATAAATAATTTGTAAACCTCTCAAAAAGGATAAGTGCTCATTAAATACCAATGTCGGGACACTATGCTACAAATCAATCCCAAAACTGAGCGACATTAAAATAGCCTTGCAAGGTAGGGGTAAGTGCAGCCCATGCAGTATAAAACCACGGGGTGAAGAGCCACTCACAGACTGGCGAAGCTTCTCCATCTTGGCAGCAAGCAGGGCCTCGCGGTTCTCCTTGTTGGAGCCCATCTTGTTCTGCAGTTTCTCCTCCGACTGGCGCATGAACGACTGGTTCTCCTCCTCGGCCTTCTGCAGCACCTCCTTCTCGTGCTCGCGCTTCTCCGCCAGCTGCTTCAGCACCTGCGCCTCATGGGACTGGGCGAGAAGCAGTCGGTTTTTAGGATTCGCAGTCGGTATTTAATACACAAGAGTAAAGCGCCAAGTGCCCAAAAGGTCTCGTCTCCTGTTCCGTACATGGAGGTGCTACAAAGGGATTTAAGTTACATGCAATGTTCATAAACAAAAACCACAGGAATACGAGCAAAACTGAAAGGCTAACAGCAAAAATAAGTCGTAACTACACTAGGCGCGGTTATTATAACATAGGTCGAAATTGAAATATAATAAAAACAACGTAATAAGTCAGACGTGTGCCTGTCCAGGCTCGTAGGTATGGACGTGAAGTGGCGAGTTGACAGTTGAGCGACTCCCCCTATGTGGGTGCAGTGCACAAATGCCACGCCAAATTACCCCAAGGCTTTGGGAATACAATAAATATTGTACCAAACAGACGGTTTTCTTAAATAGTATAAACGAGTGGCTAAATCTGACTAGCCACATGCACTGTACACAGCAGGGAATAGCCTATGAAGATTACTCTTTATTGCAATTAACCAAGCAGCCCGTTCAACAAGGTGTGGAATTGTATCACTAAACAATTATCAGCTCTCCAAGGACCGAGATGAATGCAGTTTATTTACAATCAGCTGAGAGCCCATTGAGACTTAAATCTCTTTAAGGGAAATCATTTCAAAAGTTCCAAATTCCTTGAACTTGAAATGAAACAAATATCAAAAAGCCTAAAGGACAAAATATGTTGGAAACAAAATGAAGCTAATTCTGCATACCATTTGTAACAGTAGATCAACTTGCACAGAAACTGTTGAAATTCACACCACTGAAAAATTAACTACCATTCCTAAACAGTCATTGCTACTCAGGTCTCTATGAAAAGAACCAATGAACCTTGATGAGCTCTCACCTGATTCAAGGGAAGGTAACCATCAATGGCAATACAAAGCGTATCAGTGGGAATGACGTCAGATCAGTTAGCACTGTACCTTCCTGCGCTCCTCAGCAGCAAGCAGCTTCTTCTGGATCTCCTCAAGCGAGCAGTCTTTGCGCGTGGGTGAGAAGGGTGGCGCCGGTGTGCCCGTGCTGGGCTCCTTGAGGATCACCTCGTAAGCCGCGCCCGACGCACGCTTGTTCAGCTCCTTCACCTCAATTGCCTCGAGTTCCTGATGCTGCTCGCACACAAGCACACACACGAGGAGTTGTTTATCGAATCAGTTGAGACCATCGCTTTTTTTAAGATGAAATTGAAATCGCCATTGCAGAGTGGCAGCTTAATTGTTGTTTCTGAACGGAGTTATTATTTTACACTTTCGAGCTGGGATACCTGGATAAAGCAAAAAAAGCGTAATCAACCATCTTCTTGGTCAATTGGCCGAATCCCTTAAAAAGTGGCCACCCTCCACATAATTAATCCCAAAAGCAAGCAAACCCTTCCAATTACACCCAACACGAGACCATGGCCGATGCCAGTGATGTCACCAAGCACATAAAGCATCAATTGTGGAAACAAAGGTGACACTTAACTATGTGTTATCCGATTCGTCGAGTGTTCAAACCGATAAATCGATTACTTAACTTCAAATCAGAATTATCAGCTACACACGACAGCGTTGGTTAAATTAAAGTGCTTAGGATTTGAGACTTGCAGCTGTTGTGTTACCCACTCAAAACAGTAGACCTGATGCTCTAAAAACACACCATTGTGCAAATATTTCAGTCAAGCCCTCTCACCAACCTCACTAAGATATTAACTGTGCCCAGTTAAAATGGCTGAAAGTCTGAGCAAGTTTAATTATTAAGTTAGAATTAAAAGCTACGCATATATGCATCCAAACAGACTCCCTTATGCACACAAATTCACAAAAGACAAAGATGTTTTTAGTAGACAGTTGCCATTGCTAGTAATGTAGTAATCCAGTATAGGCAAAAATTGCACACATGGTCAATGTGCATATTGGTACTGACTTTGGGTATAAAATAACAGTTCACTCACCCTCCAAGCATCACTCCCACACCAGACAAAACAACGTTTTCTTCCAAATCTCAAATGGGTAAAAAATAATTTAGCGTAGTTACCAACTAAAAGGCAAAACAAGATAATTACGAGGCACATGTTGTGCAACACACAAGTGGAATAATTAGCAAGTGGTCAGCAAGAGATGCGTTATGCATCCCTTGTAAACATTCTCCACACCCAATTGGAAGGAAAGGCTGCTGATCTTTGACCTTCCCATTTCCTCACTAGAAGTATTTTAAATAAAAACATGCCTCCTTTCCATAGGATGCCCATATTCCATTGTTATGTACTGCATCTTGGAGACGTGATGGCATTTGTGCCATATAAATCCAAATTGTATTGTAAAAGTGCCCCTTTGTCTACACATCAAAACACTATCGCTGTGCAATGCTACTTCACTGCAGCACAATGCCCATTTATTTTCCTCAAACCTTATCCTGATTATTCAATAAACTATCTTCCATTATAGAACGACCCACTTTTCCCATCCAATCTACCCTTTGAAAACTAGAGGAACCTTTTTTCCCCTTCACTAAGGGCCAGAAAATAGCAGTAACCCAAGCACACACTATTGCCCTGAAGGGATTCATTGTAAATCCTTATCGCATCTCGGTGGCCAAGCAGATGGCAACACTGCCCAAGGCTGGCGACCTCTACAATCTGTTGCCATGCGCGTTGCACAGTAGCACTACTCCCCTATTTTTCCACAGAAGTGGTGCCCAAATAAAAGTTCCCAGGACTCTGCACGGGCTGGAAATTATGACCTGGCTTTTCAAGCTCAGGCAGCAACAGTGTCAGTAACTACAAAGGCCGATCTGACATTTCAAGGCACTGTCACACCCAGTGTCAAGGCACAATTGTTGCGCAGCTATGTTGCGCAGCTTCAATTGAGCTCACAAAAACAAAATCAATAACCTCACAATCCTACCGTTGCTTTCAAGTTTCCTGCATTGCACCTATCTGTGGAATTGGTTTAAGCAGTGGCAGGCCACTTGGATTTTTTCCCCATCCCTTTGTCTAATAGCTGACGTTATGCCAAGAAGTTTAGTTTCATTTTAATGCACGTACCATACCACAATAGGCTCAATTAATGTTGTACATCTTAATTACAGTATTTACAAAATGGGTGTATTTTTTAAAAAAGACTCAAGTCGATTACACTGATCTGCCCAAAACTTAAGGGATTGCTGATAACAGGCAGATAAACACTCGAGGCAAACCCCTTTTGCAGCCACAAGCGCCAGCCACAGTTGCTACATCAGTATGCTTGCTGACATGTCTGACATGGGTGTGTGCACCAGACATTTTGTCAAATGTAATCAGCAATGCACAGGTTTTTTTCTGTATGCTGAAATCTTAAAACGGGGCGAGGGAAGCAGTAGAAATACACACCATATTAGGCCAAAGAGCTCTTAAATTTGAAGCTACAGGGCTGCTATGTATGGAGCGTATACCAATGTCCATACTACCAACTTTTGAATGAAAAGGGTTCGGGAATTGCACAGATCCAAGAATCACAGGACAGAATGTTCGAGGGCATTTTGAACGCGACGGTTTGGAGTAATTAAATCTGTCTCCACAATAGGCGACATGTGGACACGTTCACACGCATCTCAGCCGATGCACCAATGACATTAGCATATCAATTACGCATCCGTCAAGGCGAAAGTAGAGATTTGTGATTATTTTTCGGACAAATCTGTGGAAAAGTGTAGGCAACATAAAATCGCATGCAGCTAACAGGATGAACTAATGCACCCGACATAGCAAGCCACATAATGCTCGTACGACAGACACCCACCACGCCCATGTACGCGAATACGAAAGCAAGTAAATTAGGCATCACACCACAACCAACAGCTGCCAGGGCTTAACAAAGGAATGACAAATACTAAATTGAACACGCGGTATTCGCAAATCAAAAAATAAAATCACAAATACGAAATTATTCGCACACTAAAAAAGCAACTAACTGCACACAAAGGCACACCGACAAATGCACGAACAATTTATGACACGAACATTTGAATTACGTTTAGGAAGATTGGAGGCATGGATTACAGAACATACGCAGGTGAAATTGACGTTTTCCGCCCCCCCAAAATACTGCACATTCATACAAATGGGCTCAGACAAGCCACATCGCTCGGGTGGTGAATAGTGACCGGATTGGAAGGCAAAGGAGGCATCCGTTCATGGTGGAGATGGAGCGAGGGGGAATCGGCTCGTGCGCATGTTATTACAATCGCGAGAGCGTGAAATGGCGACGGCTTGTTGGGCGTTCAAGGCCCTTCATCCAGCAGTGGACGGATAACGACGGGCAAATAGACAATGTGTACAACGCAAGGACACCACACGGAGTACAACACAATGGATAGACACAATACGTCAACAGCAGTACAACGCAGACACCACACACACGGAGTACAACACAATGGATATACACAAGACGTCAACAGCAGTACAACACCACACACACAAGAGTACAACACAATGGATAGTCACAAGACGTCAACAGCAGTACAACGCACGGACACCACCACACACACGTACAACACAATGGATATACACACAAGACGTTAACAGCAGTACTCACGTGTGCATAACGGAAGATTGATGTTTAATAAACTCATTGGGAGACAGGCTCGTAAAGATAAAAAAGCGTCTGTTTTATTTCCCGCCAGAATGACACACCACATGTTCGCGTTATTTATTTTATTTTCTGTCATCTAATCTAATTTCGGCGGGAAGGGCGACGTTTACGTAAACCTCCCCCCCCCATCTCTCTACACGTCCAGCGTTGTTGTTAAATCAACATCACAAGAATTTACAACCACGGGTTTTGATTTATTGTTCCCACGAAAGCAACGAAAACTAGCAACTATCTTTGTAGGAGTGCCCCAAGTGTTATTGTTCTTGGTTCTTTCGGTAAAGTAGAAGGGGAATAATAAAACAATAAAATTCTCGTTTCGATTGCAACACAAGCAATCGTCATCATCAGGTGAAGACCTGTGGCCGAAACGTTGTGAGAATTTTTATTGTTTTATATTAATTTTCTTTTATTTCCTTTCTACGTGACTTTACCGAAAGAACCAAAAAGATGAATCCCTGCAGTCACGAAATCTTTAAATCGAAATCTAAGTGTTATTGTTTGCGATAAGGCTTTAGAGATTAAGATATAATTCAATTAAAAGCGACAATTTGTTTTAGCAAAACGGACACTGGTTGACGAAAATTAATGCTTTCTGCTTGTGCGATACGCCCCAAAGTGTATATATTTTTAGTCGTTCGCTAACATTTGCTAATTTTCTACCAATGTATTCATTAAAAACATGATAGTATTAAGTGGTTTCGATTGCCACCGTGGGTTCTAAGGAGGCTGCTTGGGCTTTATTCTTTACACTTGACAGTCGACCACGCCGCTTTTGTTCACAGACAATGAGGACCCCCCGCCCCACCAACACAAAAAAACGTGGCAATGTTTATCTGCAATATTACTACAAAAGTATAAAGCTTAATTTTTTTTTTTACACGTAACGAGATAATGTACCGATTTTAACACAGATATAATCTATAGTAATACAAATCATTGTTATGTGTATTTCACATTATATCCGCCGTCACGTATTTTTCGGATTATTTTACACACTTATCGCGATTAAATGCCTCAAAGTGTTTGCTAAATTTAAACACGAGTCAAGGCTTAATTATTAAGACCGTCGCATTACGCAATTATTTATTTATCCGCAGTCCTATTTTACACGCTATTGTCTCGATTTCGTGAATAATCATGCACGAACAGGTCATTATTTACTTATTTTTAGACATTACCGTAAACAAATGTTTAAATTCTACGCGATTCGAGCCGAAACAAAAGCGCGCGCTCAGCACCCGCCCCAAAACAAATAATATTAAAAATCATTTCATTTTTCCGACAAAATAACCTCGTCACAGCCACTCACAAAACACACCTTCGCATGGAAAAAAAAACAAAGCATAAATCACATTACTAACCAAATAAAATAAATTTGCAATAAATGGAGGGAAACGACGAAACCATTCCCCTCGGCTCAGCAGCATCTGCGCTCTCTAGGGGCATTGTTCAAAAACGTCGTCTCTATTTATATTCTTTGTTGGTGGTAGTGATAGTGGACGAAGCTATTGCCTTTTTTTGTTATCATGCTCAACGTAATTTATCCCTCGATTCGTGTCACAACGGCTCCCAACAGAACCTCGCCTTCGGTTTGCCCACAAAAGCCTTAACGGAGGGTCGCGACTTTACCTCACGAATTTTGCTTGCGGGCACGGGAACCCGCCCGAATCCTACACCGCTACGTCTGGGGCTTAAGAGATGTTGGTGGTAGTGGGAAGGAGGAGGAGGAAGAAGAAGAAAAAAGTCGAACAGCTCTCACCTCAGCCATGGCTCACAGCTTCTGTCTCTGGCGCAAATTGACGACTGAAGACACCGCTCCGTGGCGCGCGCGAGCGACTGTTAACACCGCTGGCCCCGCCCCCCAACAACAACCTCCTGCTGTGATTGGCTCGGCGTGGATACCCCACCAACCCCCACCTCCACCAATCCCCCCCCCACCAATCCCCCCCCCCCACCAATCCCCCCCCCACCAATCCCCCCCACACCAATCCCCCCCCACCAATCCCCCACCCACCAATTCCCCACCCACCAATCCCCCCCCACCAATCCCCCCCACCCACCAATCCCCCCCCACCCATCCCCCCACCCACCAATCCCCCCCCCACCCACCAATCCCCCCCCCACCTACCCCCCCACCTATCTCCCCCCCACCAATCTCCCCCACCAACCCCCCCCCACCAATCCCCCCCCACCATTGTGGGACGAGACGACAGCAACAAAAAAAGGGAGTGGGGAGCTCAACTCGGCCTCTCCTGTGCGCATGCGCGCAACCAACGGCGTTGCAACAAAACGCGAGGCGTGTGGACAGAGAGGGGGGCGGGGGATAGGTTGCAAAAGCTTGCAAGCTTTTGGCGGGAAAGCATCTCCAAGTCGATTTTTATTGGCCCGCGCGTGTCACGTGACGGGGGCGACGGGGCTGGCAGACAGCCCCCCCCCTCCCACCACCCCCACTGAGCAAAGCTGCAACGGCTCTCGTACAGTTGGCGGGAAATGTAATTAGCTTATGATTGGTTTAGTGCGTTGTCACGTGACCGGGGCCTCCTCGTGACCCACTTGGGAGCGAAACCGAACCCGCTTGGGTTGGCGGATTGTCGTAAAAAAACAACCCACAATTCTCATTGGTCCGTGTGCGTCACGTGGTAACGGCCGACAGGTTTCTCGCGATGGCCGAGCGAGAAAAACAACCCCCCCCACAGCCCCTCCCCCCACAAGTGTTGTTGGCGGGAAGAAAATAACTTGATTCTGATTGGCTCGTGCGCGGCGGTCGATGTAATTAGACGACCCTCCCCCTAACAAACAAAATAGCCCCCACCCCACCGCCGCATTTGGCGGGAAAAAACATGTCAGTTATCGGTCACGTGGTAGAGATCGGAAGGTTATCGAAATTGTTACAGTAACAGTGGAGGAATTTGGCGGGAAATTTTTTTTCAGGCGAATGATCAATACGTGGGGCGCGGTGATGACTGACAGTGAAATGCATGCAACACTCGCACTATGATAACCACTTTATAACTAAGCCTTTTGGTTAATGCATACCTATTATTGGTTCTTTCGGTAGTCACGTAGAAGGGAAATATTTTAATTGTATAAATTGTATTATTTCCCTTCTACGTGACTTTACCGAAAGAACCAAGAAGATTCCCTGCAGTCACGAAAGCTTTAAATCGAAATCTATTATCGGTTCTTTCGGTAAAGTCACGTAGAAGGGAAATAATACAATAACAATATTTTATAAGAATATTAATCCCTGCAGTCTCGAAAGCTTTCAATAAAAAATGTAATGCATACCTGTCAAACCCTTATCAATGCCAACATTATTCCAGACCCAAATTGGTCACCCACGTGCCCTGAAAAATATCAACATTCATCCCACAAAGTCCCATCGCAAGGGACAAAACGCAAAGAAATAAGAAAAAATGTGACTTGAAACGCCTGTTCACAGTCTGAACCTGAAAAATAAATATCCCTGTACAAGAATACGGGGTAAACAGTACTTGTTGACACGCTATGTTAATGGTTTTGTATGGAACAACAACAACAAAAACAGTCGAATTCATGACTGGTTTGCTGCACATTGAGTCGGGTGGTGGTATGTTTAGACCAGGCTATGGGCTATTGCCATGCGAACCCTGACACATTGTTTTAACAAGTCCCACTGATAATTAAAATCTCAACATTCATCCCACAAAGTCCCATCGCAAGGGAGAAACTCAAAGAAATAAGAAAATATGTGACTTGAAACGCCTGTTCACAGTCTGAACCTAACAAATAAATATCCCTGTACAAGAATCAGGTGTAAACAGTACTTTATGACACGCTATGTTAATGGTTTTGTATGGAACAACAACAACAAAAACAGTCGAATTCATGACTGGTTTGCTGCACATTGAGTCGGGTGGTGGTATGTTTAGACCAGGCTATGGGCTATTGCCATGCGAACCCTGACACATTGTTTTAACAAGTCCCACTGATAATTAAGAAAGATAAACGAATGTTGGTCTGCAGTCTTTTTGTCAATTCACTGATCCACTGCTGGATAAACCACGCCACGTATTTTACACTTCAATGCGGGTGTTGGCGATGTTATGGGTTGTAGGTTCGGTTCAGATATAAATCGACACTTTTTCTACGGTTGTATGTGGTTAATGGCTGTGGCCAGGAATTAAATGTTAACACAAGTTAGCAAGTTCATAACACTGCTCTCAAAACCGCAATCAGTCTAATCACCATGCCACCACTCTAGACCTCAAGAGCTAAAACCGATCCATAATCTCCCTGCTGAAATTGTTGTCCATCAAATAATAAACAAGTTACAGTATAGTATTCATACCTGTAAACCCATACGATTTGCCCGTATTCTTATACAATGAAATTTAGTTTTCAGCTCCAAGCGAGCAATGTTTTGGTCTATGTGTTTCCTCCCTTGTGATGGATCTATGTAGGATTAACTTTGAGATGTATTAGGGCACGGGGTGACCAAGAAGGTCTGTAATAAGATAGGCACTCATAAGGAGTTGACGGGTATGAGTATTTATTGAAAAATGTTTGCGGCGTAAGTCTCAATATATGTTTTAACTCAGCACATTCGTCAACACTGCCTTATAACAGAGACAAACACACATTGGCAGCGTTATAGGCTGATGTTTTGGGCAATTCTTCAAGGTTTTAAGCTTGCGAACCATGCGATAGCTTCGGGGTTGTAGAATGTGGTTATTCGGGATATAGCCCATTGCTTGGTTTGGGGAGTCGCAAGTCACTGTGTGTCATCTTTAAAAAAAATCCACTTTGAAGAAGTGCACCTCCTTCAGGGAAGGAATTCGTGGCTTTGGCATTAGGGGTGCACGCCACCGTGATTCCACTCATCCACTGAGGTGGTGAGATGTTAACTACCTCTCCTGGTATACAGGAATTTGTGGGTTCGATCCTGACCCTGACGCCTGCACATTTGAAGTTTGCGTATCTTTATCCCCCAGGTCAAGTTATTTTTTTTCTCCGGGTCCTCTGGTTTTCCCCCCACATTTAGAAGCATGCTTTTAGAGTATTTGCCTGCTTTAATTTTCATATAAACCACTTCGTTGAGCTATGAGCGTCCAGGTCGCTTATGAAAAGGGGCTATATTAACATACCTGTCAAGCCCTTATCAGTGCTTACCTTATTACTGACCAATTCAGACCGTATTGGTCACCCGGTGCCCTTATAAATCTCAAAGTTCATCCTACAAAGTCCCATCACAAGGGAGACACACAAAGAAAGACAAAAATGCCCGTATTGAAACGGCTGTACGCCGAAAGGACCTGAAAACTAAATCTCATTGGAAAAAATACGGTTAAACCGTATGGGTTGACAGGTATATATGTATGTCTCTACAACTATTACTCGCTTAGTTTTAGATTCACCCGTTCACTAAGATGCGAGGCTGCAAATAGCATCGTGCAATCTTTTATTTGTCCGCAGCAAAAACCAGACGAAAACTGCCCGCAGGAGCCTGGATTCGAACCGGCGAAAATCAGACTCGGAGGCAACCCAAAGGCAGAGAACCAAACACTGTGGTGAAATAAACGGACCACACCATCTGAAGAAACCATGACAAACACGAGACAAAACCCATTCAACACCACAGGAAATAATTGAAGTGCAATCTTAACTTTGGAGTGGCTGTACAAACTGGTGTAGTATAATGGATTCCTGCTAAATCCCATATAAGCCACATCTGAATGACATTGCCATTAATAGTCTGAAGCTCACATGAATCTGAGTTTAAATCCAATACTGTTTAGTGAGAATCCCACTTACCAAAAGAAACTCTTTATTATGCCAAATACCAGGCATGCAATTAGTACAATTCAAAGCCATGATTGAATTAACACATTAATAAGTCTCCTTTGTCATCTCAATTGTAGTTTCTCACTTTTCATGCCACATTTGCAGTTATGTTTACGCTATTTGCATAAATACATTGTATTTTTGCATTCACATTTCATTTTACACGCAATTAGATGCATTTATCGTGATTATAATCTAATTTAAATCGATGAATCATTGTATCATCACATGTCTACTCAATAGCATATACGCATTTGTAGTAACTCCGATAATTTTATTGGCTCGTACATTTTTTTTTCCCATTGCAGCGCTAACATCAAATTGGAGCTCTACACAGCCACAGGGCAGCATGAGTCAAAGGAGCAGCAAGTAACGCTGCCCTGGGTTGCACACCAGGGATGTGCGGTCAGGGGAAGAAATGAAAATAGCTGTTACGAAAAGTAAAAAAAAGAATCAAATAAAACAAATATTAAGATTTTTCCACTGATCCGTGTTATAAATGTAATTTCTGTACGATTCCAATAATTTTTATAGTCAAAATCGACAAATTTGCGGAGCTCCGCTGCAAATACAGGAAGAGACGAGAGTTGAGGCAGCGACGCGCTCAGCCTCCCCTCTAATTGCGCAACCCCTCAGTAACTGGATGTACCGCGGGCAATAAGCGCGTGCCTGTTACTATCTCAGTATGTCACCAATGTAATGTTTATAGACCCCTTAATTTCATGTCCTCGCCTTCCATACTCCAGGAAACTTATTTCACGCATGTGTATAAATATATTTAGGCTCGCTGGTCTCGTCATGAAACTGCAATGAAAAAGCACCAGGGGAGGCAGCTATCACATCTGCCTCACTGAGGGGGACGTCTAACACGCCCCCCTCAGTGAGGACACGCCCCCTCAGCGAGGCCACGCCCCTCCATGAGGCCACACCCCCTGTGTGTGAATCTGGCTCTGATACTAGCCAGTGCCTCCCCAGCCATTGACCTCACCGCACATCACTGTTGCACACATGGGGTTGTACAGGACGTCAAGGCTGCAAGAAAAAATGTGTGCAGCAGGCCTTTAACTGAGAATATACAAGTGCAGGGTGAAGTCAAAACGGGCTAGGTAACTCCATATTCTCCGGATAAAAAAAAAACCCTCCGGAAAGTAAGATGCATCCCAAATTTGTGCACGGTGTCAACAAATATGCAAGTTTGATCACACACACCTACCGAAATATAAGACGCAACTTTTGTTTTCAATTACAGGGGAAATTTGCTCAATCCGGAAAATACAGTAAATGTTGTCCAGCCCACAAGGCATGCAAAATCATCACTGAAGATACACACCATCAGAAAAGCATTTCTAACAGTTTCCATATATTTTAGTTTGCTCTTTTTTTAATAAAAATAGCAATATTCAAACATGTTGCAGCTACATTTCCCCCTCCCATTAATTACATCCCCCTTGCAGAGGCACAGAGCACATTTAAATTCAATTCAAATCCCCACACAGAGAGCAAAGCTGCACATCACGTGGAATGACCCGAAAGAGTGCCACCACTGGCCTCCACATGGCAACCTTCAATTGTCTTACACAAACACAATGTCCATTCTTTGGCTGTGCAAACAACATATTTTTTCCCAGTGCCTATCTACAGAATAAGCTTAGAAGAGCTGGGCTGAGTAAATTAAGTGCAAAACAAATGTTTACATTATAATTCGTGACCAGACCGAGCCAATCAAACACTCCACACAAGAATCGTGGCTGACGGCCAGAGATATAAATCAGCTCTACTCCATTCTGATGCAAACATCAGCATCAGAGAACCCTGGGCCACTCCGATGCAACATTGTGAAATTAATCATTAATTTAACGAAGTGCCAGAGTTAATTAATTATTCAAAACCACTTCTTGGTAAATCATAATTACGCAGGGAGAAGTTATTCATTTTTAGCAATTTAGTTGTATATCATTTTCAGATGACATTTGGATGACAATGGTGGCACACAATATGCTATTCTTACAAATTATGCCACGGAATATTTAAAGTCCATACTTCAGTACAGTTGGCTTTGAAATTGCCAATGTCCCATAGAAGTTACTTGGCGGTTATAGCAGGAACTTTAGTGTAAACTCAATTGCAAACCAGTTCAGTGGTGTGGTGAGTGTGCTAACCCAGAGGCTACCAAGGCTCTTTGTCGATTACATCAAGGCCTCCATAATACAGGTTTTTTTTTGGGTTAGATCGCGGAAATATATAAATCTGTCGTTAAACCCGCCTCTATTTGCCAATCAGGCGATGTGCCACAATTATGTTCTTGTAGGCACACAGAATTACAACAGATTCAGAAGGTGATTTTATCTGATTGGGGTAAGGAAGACAAGTAACCCGCAGCTATAGCATATATACACAAAAAAAATCCAATAAACACACGTGGAGTTGGGGTTGCATCGCAATTAAGGACGGTTTAGAGCATTCAATGATTTGCATTATAGAAGAGAAACGAGGGGAAAAATTGGAAAGGTGGAGCAGCAAATAAACAAATGGGAAAATAGGCAGTGGAGTATGGTATTTACTGAACTGAAAGCAATAATAGGGTGGATATTTGCTATTCAATCTGATACAAATCGAGTACGATTTGTCTAAATATTACGGCAGCTAAGTTACGCGATTGCAGTTTCCTAAACAGGAAATTCTAGGCAGAGGTACGCCTTCATCAACAGCGAACAAATTCAGTGATGAGAAAAAATAAAATACAATTTCAAATCCACCACAGCATCAATTCCAGGAATTAAGACATTTTGTACAGAACGAGCCACCCCTGAAAATGAGATTAACTATTACAGTAAACATACACTGAATTCTTAAGCTATGTCAGGAGATGCTGTGCGAAGCTTACTTCCAGGCTCACCAGGCCTTTCTCAATTTAGCTGAGAGTAGATTTTTGAAATAACCTAACACAATCTTTATAGTCCATCTTACAGCAGAACGTTGCTTTTAAATTTCATAATGACCAGGTGGGCTTTAGCGGGAATCGAACTCGTGTGTCCCGAGTCAACGGCGAGCATCCTAACTGCTCGGTTATCCAGCAGCATACATAACCATTCACATCGCCCTCTGCTGGATTAAAGGCTGATATATCAGCACCAAATAATCCTGATTTTTATTTTGTAGAACAATCACTTTGAGAAGGGGTGGGGGAAACCTATGTCGGCACAGATTAATTTCACACGGCCCATGACCATGAGGACCCAGAACTTTGAAATGGCCACAAGGTATTTATCCGATGCTGCACGCATCTCTAATGAATAATTAATCTAGTCACTAGAATGGAAGATTTTCAACCTTATTTGAGTAAATTCGGTCACTTCAACCACTACAAAGCTCTCTTTATTCCAGGTCGACACGCAAGTTAATTTTTCGCATTATCAAATGCCACGAAAAGGTGTGTGGTACTACGTGCCCCACCAAAGGCAACCGAAGGTCCAACTCGGCCCTCGTTAAGGAGAAAAATTACCCCCGATTTATATCCTTAGCCGCAGTTCAGCAGACAGCCAAACGGCGTGGGCGTGCCGACACACGGGTTGCGGCGATCCTTGGAGACGAGCGAGCTGGCGAGTAGCGACTGTTTTGTCAGCAGCAGCGCCGCGCCGGCTGACCCGCTCCACGCAGCTGGAACCCGGGCCGATCCGACGAGTCCTGGCTGCCAGGAGGCACGCGCTCGCCTACACACGCGCAGGTACGGGTACGCACAACGGTGGACAGACATGGCATGTAAGAAGGGAACGCGTTAATATGACAAAGACACACGAGGAATGTTGAACTTGTGCAAATAGGGTCATGTGGATGTGTACAGGTGATGCATGTGATAGACATGTAAGGGCCACACAATACACAGGGGACACGCGCACAGCGGACCGACACACATGCATAAATGTGAACATAAAGAACACATTCTTGGTTCTTTCGGTAAAAGAACCAAGAATATGAATCCCTGCAGTCACGAAAGCTTTAAATCAAAATAAAGAACACACTTAAATCTGACACACAGGACACAAATTATACATGTGACACAAGGGAGACACACACGGAAGGAACACACACATACCGATATATATAGAGAAGTGTGTGGGATGGTGCTACAGACAAAACCAGTGGTCACACATGTAGACGGTATGACATCATAATATGATGCGACGTCACAACGTCCGTACACCTTACAGGATGGCGTTAAGACATCATGTGGCCCGTCAGGACACGCTAGCTTAAGTACATGGCTCGCTTGAAAATTGTTGGGAACACCCGGGTGTAGTGCACGGGATGGCGGTAGCGTTGCACGCACTGATGCGAGCAAAGATCTCGCAGATGTTGATGGCCGACTTGGCGCTCGTCTCGATGAAGATGGCGTCGATGGAGTCGGCGTAGTCTCTCGCATCCTGCACGGACACCTCCCTGCGCACCCACGCACGCACCATCACCACAACTGCACCATACTAACACCAATACCATCGGCATCACCACAGCACAGTGCACATACAGGGTATCAGCAAAAGTCAGGAAGCATTGTAATTTTATGAGACTCTGCGATCCCCGTTTGTGAATTTCTGCACGAGACATCCCCCACAAGGGTGGAGGAATGGATGGAGAGTTCCCTCCGAATGGCTACTCAAGATCTCTGGACCTCACACCTCTCGACTTTTGTCTGTGGGGGCATTAGACGTCTGTCATTTTCAACAACCGACCCAAACACATCAAAAAAACCTAAGAATATGAATAAGAATATGTAAAAATACGAGCCAAGTGTGCCAAGACGTGCATGGAAGAATGTCTTTACTCAGTGTCACCATGCCTAATTAACCTGCATTTAAAGTTAGAAGTGTTGCTATTCAAACATAGCTATATACTAGAGAATGAGGACATGATGAGGAATGTTCAAGGCAGCATGATACAGAATGCTGTGGTTATGATGTACAGCATAACAGCATTCTGTCATTGTATGGTGCGACTATCATAGCACAGCGTTCTGTGGTTGGCATATAGAGAGTGTGGTAGCAGTAGCGTGGGGTAGTCTGGTGTGGCTGGTACGGTACGGCGTGCAAATCTGCGCATACCTCATGTCATCCAGGTCACACTTGTTGCCTGCGATGGCGACGATGATGTCCTGGGGCCCGTGCTGGCGAAGTTCCCGCACCCATGACTTTAGCATCTGGAACGACTCCTGGCACCCAGAGACACAAGGACATGCTGTTACAGGGACACAAGGACATGCTGTTACAGGAACACAAGGACGTCCTGTTGCAAGAAGACAGACGTAGAGACAGAGAAGCAAGGCCACAAGTACGCAAAGACACGGAATTGGATGACAAATCTGGATTGGTCAGACAGTAGAGTGAAAGGGAACGGCTTTGCCCAAGCAGGTGATTGAGGGAAGATTCTTTGGGAAAAGACCGCAAGATATAAAAAGAATGGCTACACGAGACAATGTTCAACAAGATGAGGACAAAGAGAGCAGCGGAAAGCAGAGTGGAGGAAATTGTGCCTCGGACCTGTCCATAGACAGAGCACTTAATGATAAGGATTGATTTAGTCAACAAAAATAATTTTCACAACAATGTTACGGGCTGTTCGGGCTGTTATTATGCTCTTGTTATCAGCAATTTTCACACTCTTATAAGGCAGCAGTGTAAAATTACTCCTTTGAAGCAATTGTGGCCGGAAAGTAATCCGGACGCCATTCCTGACTTCCTGTAAATTCAGCAGTGGCGGCGGATGCCCTCACCTCCTTGGTGATGTCATAGACGATCACGGCAGCGGCTGACCCCCGGTAGTACATGGGTGCCAGCGAGCGGAACTATGGGGCACAACGCCGCACCAGAACACGCAAGTATGAGCACAACAACGACAATAACGATTTACGTCAATACAGTGATTTACACAGTGGGGCTACGTCGTGGGCAGCAGCGAGAAGTGCAACACGATCAAACATGTTTCTGTGCTCCACATGCGTATGCTCCCTGCTCCCACCACCAAGAGAATCAGAAGTTAATTTTGCGAGTAAATATCGTTGAGCTATACAAGTCTTTTGCAAGGGCGACTTGGCCACCAGTCACCAAAAACCCACAATGACAAGCATGGTGAAGTATGGTCAAGTAACCCTCACGACTCGCACGTCGTGGGGAGACCCTCATTCAGTGCCAGATTGACGCAAGTTTTTGTACGTGTGTAATGGTGTTATTGGGCCAAGATGCGCCGTTCTCATGCGGTAGCCGGCAATACCGGCCTCATGCCAATAGGGGGCAACAGAGGGACTGAGCCCAGCGCTGAGAGTCTATGCGCCATAGGGTCCAACGGTTACCCTATGGACCAATATGTAAAAGGGGCAAACCCCAGACCCCAGGAGGGTGGACTGGGGGATGACATCATCCCCGGATCCTTCTCGAAGGTTCGAGAAGGAAGGCGTGGCTGGGGAGGAGCGAGCCACGGCTCTGTATAAAAGCCGGACATCTGGACGGTCCCGGGATTCGTCGTTCAGCTAAAGACAAGAAGCCTCCTGAAGACTGAAGAGCCCCGAGGGCAGAGCCGTACTCCTGGCAAGGGTCGGCTCCAGCTTGTTTACCAGTGAAGATTCAAGCTTCACTCGCGGAGGAATTGTAGATTAGCCAGTGAGAGGCGTAGTAGTCTGGAGAGTAACCTCCATAGTGTATCGGGTGTGAGGGGCCGTTACCTCTCTGTGTTAGGTGCTAAGTGTTAAATAAAAACTGTGTTGCCTCAGAGAAGCCTTCTTCTAGTTATTCAACCCACAACATGTGTGTAGTGACATATAATGGGTCACTACGGCGCCTAGCGCCATCTACCGACAGAGAGAGGAATTGCATGTGTAGTAGCCCTCTGCCAGCAGAGGACACGATGTCATGGAAGAGGTCTCCAGGGGAGCATCCTTCTGGGGGCTGGCAGAGTAGGGGGCATTTGAGGATGTAGTAGCTCGATTGGCAGGCAAGGGCACGTGATAGGACAGGGTAAGGATGTGGGCCAAAGGTGACAGAAGGGACACGTGGTGTATGGCCCAGAATCTTCTGGGAAGTTCCAGAAGGGGGCGTGGCCGAGGGTGGAGCCAGGCCACGCTGGGGGGCATAACAGGGTGTTCCCGGGGTCCCATTGGGGTTGTCTGCTGGAATGGAACCCGCCGTGCTACATCTTCTCCTCGGTCTCCGGTCTTCGTGCTCGGCATCGTGGGTCAGGCAGTGTGCCGACTGACTTGACCCGTTTATATAGTTACCCCGTTTTGGTGACTGGTTATGTAGTCACCCCGTTGTGGTGGTAGAATAAACGTATAGCCTCCTGAATTTCTGTGTCCCTCCAGTGAACCCACTACACGTGTACGCAGTGTCGATATGCATTCACATTTCAAGACAGTTATAAGTGGGGTGGGGGTGACAGGGCAGGGAGAGACACTGTCGCAAAATCACTGTAATGAAACAAACAGGGCCTAGGACCAAACAACAATGAGCCCAGGGCAGCCAGGGCAGCGAGGGCAACACCAACAAGTTCCAAGGGATCCTAGGGGGAGGCTGAAGCATGCGTCCCATGTAGTCAAGTAAACATGTGCTCATGTGATATGACTGCACTAAAAACTCAGCTGCCAGGGGTTCGATTCCCAGTGACTACTAACTTCATTGGCAAGTGGCACCTAAACCAGTTCATCCTCAATTAGGTTGATTCAGCCTGAAATAAATACTTGGTGCAATGTGCATACATCATCAGTGAGGCTCGGTTTTGGCCCCACGACC
This sequence comes from Lampetra fluviatilis, assembly GCF_964198595.1. NCBI lineage: Eukaryota > Metazoa > Chordata > Hyperoartia > Petromyzontiformes > Petromyzontidae > Lampetra > Lampetra fluviatilis. The sequence goes on from NC_136297.1 coordinate 6,554,990, forward strand.
CTCTCTCATGCACTCTAAAGCCTTAACAGGTGCTCGCTAGAAGCCCCTGTCCCAACGTTCTGCTTGTTATACATTGGATTGATGTATGCGAGTGGGTATACTCACACGCTCCTGCCCAGCTGTGTCCCATATGAGATACTTGTGAACCTCGTTCCCTTGGGGCACCGTCTTGGTCATGAAGGATGCCCTGAAGGCAGAGAAACCACAAATGGGTATATTAATCCTTTCAGTGACAATTTCACAAGTTTCAGGCCATGGCATTATTCATCCAAGGCTTCATCTTAAAAACTCCCAAGGTGTTGGGCCTGGCCGGTGTGGCTTGGAGGTCATTAGGCTCCCTCTGCAGAGATTCTGGGCTAAAATTTTGGGATTCAGTAGCCCGTGATGAAACCAGGTGCTGAAGTAGCGAGTTGATTTGTCTCAACTGGGCCACCTATTGTTGCATAGAAAATCAAAACATTTTAACTTGACTGCCTTAACTTCTCGTTAGTAAAAACAAACTGTTTGGCTGTGATGCTGACATATTAAATGGCGTACGGCAAAGTACCCCCCCTACCGTGAAAAGGATAAAGGCCACCTGAAGGATTATTTCGTGAGAAGTCTGTTATGCGGCCATTCTCTGACACATGCGGTATCCTGCACTATGATATTTTCAATTGGATTCTCTTAACCTCATTGAATGATATAAACAGCACAGGTGAAATAAATTTGGGAAAAATATATATTTACACAACTTTCCAAAAAAATACATTAGGCTCCTCATTTTCCTACAGTATGAGCTGCCGTTCTATTAATAATTGTCAAATAATGTATTTATTCAAGAAAGTACTTTTTGCAAACCGCAAACACACTGCATACACAAGGAAATATTTCGTCTGGAAACACGTTTCCTCTTCCATACGCTGGCGCCTCTACGTTCCACGAAACTCCACGCAAGTCCAATTAAGAGCCAGGAAAGCAGAATAACACAACTCAACCAACGAGCAGGAAGCTGGGGGAAGGGAGACGGGGGGGGTGGAGGCTGTGGAAGCATTGAGTCATGGAGCCAGCCACGACGCACCCGATGGTTGGGTTGATGTTGGGATCAAAGTTGTCCTGAACGAAGCGGCACACGATGCTTGACTTGCCCACCCCGGTATCCTGGATCACGTGGCACAACAAAAATGGCAAACACCGTCAACAACAACGGTTTAGATTTGAAGCTTTCGTGACTGCAAGGATTCATAATACTCTTAGGTTTTTCGGTAAAGTCACGTAGGTAAAAAAGAATAAAATTAAAGTTAATAAAAGTAAAAAAATAAGCAAAATTTTTTATTATTTTTACCTATGTGACTTTACCGAAAAAACCTAAGAGTAATAACGGTTTAGACTGCTAGCCTGGGTAAGAAGAGAGCGTTCCATTTGAATGTCAATTAGTGTAATTATGGCCACGCATCCACATGCTCAAAGCCACATACTTGCCTACTTAAACGTGTAATGTTATAATTGCGCTCGTACATATAACCACTTATCCACAATCATACACAACCACTCCAACTCCCCACCGACACATAACGTACATTATTTACCACACTCACCTATATACACACATTCACCAACATGACCTCATATAAAAGTAGATTCACACACTTAAAAAATCACACTATCCCACAATCACATTTACCACGTAAGGGGCCCACAAGCTCACTCTCATCCATGTCTACAGACTAATAGCTACACATACTATAAACTAGTCAACCAAACATCCACATAGCCACTTAAATAAACTACAACTTCAATTCGTCATTAAGTGGCGATGGCGTGAAACACGGCGTTTGTGCCAGGCTAGGTACACATCGAGGCCACGTGAAGTGAGGAAGGCTCGCTGACAGGCCACGGGGACAGGCCCAGGTGTTATGATTTGATTGAATGAGATGATTACAGACTCGTATACAAAACCAGACACTAGAACTACTCCCGATCGCCTTTATCTTCCCAATATGTATTATTACAATCTGCACCAGGTACTAATTTAAGGCGGAGTCAGGCTAGCGGAGGCCCAGCACCCATCAGATAGCGCTCACCATTGATGTAAGCTGTGGCCAGGAATCACACCTTACCACACTACAGATAAACTTGACACCTAAACGCACACATTACAAAAACAATTCGCGACACCACGAAACCGCACACACCCCCAACCACACACAGACACAGATAAAGATCCCCTGTGTAGCATACACAGGTTGTTGAAGCAAGGGCTGTGAGCGAGCACATAAGCATGCCGAAATATCGCACAACCAAACACACACCACCACACAATCGCACAACAAATAACCATACTTCACCACTATTTTGAATCCTCGACCGAACCCACCCAGAGCAGTCAAACCTTCAACGCTCACACTCAACCACGTACTGCGTCAACAACAACAACAACAAATCACTCGCATAACCACACGAGTCTAATGCACACGAGCATATGACCACACACGCACAAAGATAAAGATCCTCCGTGTTGATTTTAACAGGACGTCGTGGAAAGTGCTGTGAGCGAGCACCAATTAAGGCCATTAAGCTGCTGTTCGCTCGCCTATGAAGGCCGCCACACTTGACCACTCACCCGGAACAGATAAACTTTTAACTCTCACCTACAAGCACCGATACAGCCACGCGACTTACAAACCAAATACGCCTCGCGTAGCCCTTTAACAGCAGACTGCTGGAGCAAGTGCTGTTGGCGATCAGCTACCAAGGCCGACACGGCCAGCACCACGCCCAGTCGGCGTTGTTGTTGTTCTCTTCAGTGGGGGTTGCTGACACACCAACAACAACACCACCATCATCGCAAACGGGCACTCATTTGAGGTCGAGTCGACCTAGGGGAGGCCCCAAGATACCCGTTCAGATATTCGCTCACATCGTTATTAAAAAAACTCTTGAGCGGCGATGGAACTTGGGTCGCCGGCTTCGTAGCCCAGTGCGCTTAGCCACACTGCATGACCGCTTCCCACAACACTACTTGTACACACAGCTATACACATGCACCCACGCACATACAGACAGTCATACTTCGCACATACACACAGTCATACTTCGCACATACACATAGTCATACTTCGCACATACACAGTCATACTACGCACACACACACAATCATACTTCGCACATACACACAATCATACTTCGCACATACACACGATCATACTTCGCACATACACACAGTCATACTTCAACAAACCACTGGACCCCGCCACTCACCCCGAGCAGGCAAACCTTGAGCTCCCTAAGCGCCATGGAGACGCCGCATACAGAACTCGCGTTCTCTTCCTCACCAGCTTCTTCTTATTCTTCCTCCTACCCCCCCCACCGCCGCCGCTTCTTGTTCTTTATCGATAATAAACACAGATAAATAGACGCAAACTTCAACGCTCGCGACGCCAATTCGAGGCGATCATCACGGAAGGAGCCCGCGGCCCGGCACGACTCCGCTGCGAGCGACACGGAGATGCACTTCACTGTACGGGACTGTACCGGAAGTCTGCGACCCTCCCTCCCACAGTGCAGCGCGCGCACACACGCGCGCGCGTCAATCGTCCGATGCCAATTTGATTGATTTGAGAACGATAAGGAATTTGCGGTAACGTGGAACCGCTTTGTCAATGAATGGCAACGGCTGGATGAAGGGCTCTCTCTCTTCCACACCGCGCTGATAATGGATGAGATTGGGGGGTGTTTTTTTGGTTGTTATACTTCACCCCGCTGGTCGGTGCGGGTTGTGTTGAACGGTGAGGTTCAATCGTCTCTCCGCAGCTGATGTTTAGCCATGGCCGAGAATCGAGCTCAGTAGTACAGACTACAGTGGTTCATAGCGCCGTGTGCTAACCACACAACACCACCGCTCCCCTCGCTGTGTAACTTTGTTCGTGGAACGAGATCGTGACCTTCGGGATCAGTGTCTGTGCGTGATGCTCAATGAGCAAGATTAAGGCACCATCACAGGGCTCAATGTCCAAGGCTCATCGAACCAGATCAATGTACCATTAGCGTCCATTGTCTGTGCTTGAGAATCAATTCGCAAGATTAAGGCATCTTAATAGTTCGTTTTACCGGGGCTCAGCCAGATTAAAGCACTCAAGTGTTCATTGTTTGTACCTTAGACTTAAAGAGCCAAAAGCGCAGCTAGGATTCAAGATATGTACCTGCGGCTCATACAAAATAAGGCACCATTACTGTTCAACGTGATTTACGCCTCGATTCATGAAACCAGACAAACGCATTGGAGGGATTTTTTGGGGTTCAGCGGAAATGCCTGAGTCTGGGCATATAATGTGAATTAAGTTGCCCCGACAAACGTTTTGCTGAAAACAACACGTGGTTCCAGCAGTAGCGCACGTCACGACCACGGAATGAAGCTGTTGACGGTAGCGGTTTAGAAAAATAGAAGAGGTCCGCGGGTGTAGATCTGACACCAATAAAAAATGTTGGGGTGCTTTGACATTTTTGGTATTGTTTAGTCTCCCTCTGCAGAGTAATCGTTTAACTGCCGACAGGAAATATTTACCAAAAAAAAAAGCCGAGGCATTACCGTCAATATGAAATAACAATGAATCGTTACGTTGTGGAAGATGTTGGGCAGAAAATCAATGAGCAAAAAAAGCAAATGTTATTTAAAACGGTTTTATTTTTATTCATATTACAGCTACCTTTACAGCTCGGAAACACACGCAAGGCCAAAGGGCACCGTCCTCATCAACTAAACTTACATCAACTCAAACATATGAATCATTTATATTTTAATAACATGTCTTTATGTACATACAACCAACTCCCCTATAAAGCGACGGGGAACAAGAATGAAATTGATGTCATGAATATTGGCTCTGGGAGCTCGGGTTTCAGCCACGATGTGGTGACTTAGAGGGACACTTTTGGCGTTATTCAAAATGAAAATACATGGGGGGGGGGGACTTTTCTTCAGATTTGTAGCAAAACATTTGAAGTGATTTTTAAAATGCGAGACAATCATATTTTTCGCACTTGTAGTTTACAATTGATCCAATAAAACCGAACTATTAAGGTTTATGACCTGTAAGTTGTTAAAGTAAACTGACTTTATTGCAATATATTACCAATTAGTAGAGTTTGCATGCATTCACCAGTGCAAACAAGTCAAAACTAAATATTTGCTTTTAACTGGAATCTAATTTTATGACCGTTTCACATGTTTTTTTTTACTGAAGATGAGTGATTTTTTTGGCATTTTAACAATGTTAACTCAATAGTGTAATGCCCAAATATCCCCATAACATTTGCATGACTTAAGCAAAAACTTAACTTCAACAGCCAAAATAATTCCTTAAATGTGTGTATTTTACCAGATGAGAGACCATGAAGACTGTGTATCATATGAAACGGGTAAATATAACTACATATTGATTTTTATTTTTGAAAATGTTCACAAATGGGTTTCTGGCGATTTTTCACTTTCAGATTATGGGAATAAACCAAATAACGATGCCAGATAATGTATTTTTTTAAAAGCCCACCTTACAGCTAGTCCTTACACTTTCCTGCATCTCTTATTACACGTTTACCAATCACCATGAACATCACTTTACCTGGCTTACACTCAAATGCCAAAGCTTGGTAAAAGAGAGAAAGGACTAGAAGCTCGACAATGCAGCATGAAAGAACGTCATCTCTACCCACGGTTCAAAGTATAACTTTCCAAGTGAGCAAACGTAGATAAAATGTTTTTTTTTTATAAAACGTGAACATAACACACACATGAGCCTGAAAAAAGCGTGTAACTCGATCTAAAATACATAACCAACAACCCTAATGGTTATGAATGACTTTTAAAATGTAATGTCTAACAGGTTAAAATATATATTTTTTAATAAAGCCCGATTGCGGGAATGATGTTCGGCTAATATTCCTCTCAGGAGTATGGTCCTGTATCGTATTTTGTTGAACTTCTTTATCACCGTACATCGCCCACCGTGCTAATCGCAGGTGCGGGGGAAGGACAACTAAACACAAAAAGCAGTTCTAGAGAAAGGAGTTATCAACCGAACACCATGTCAAAACCAAAAAACATAAACTTGCACAAAAAGTGGTCCATTTGAATAAGGTCTGTGAAATCTGATACCACATTAAACAGATATTGATATAAGCAATGGATGCCTTGGCGTTAAGGCTTGCCAACATCCAAAACCTTAGTACATAGGGATGGACTTGTAAACGCACCACTGGATTACATTTCTGCTAAAATCCAATTTCAGAACCATGCTTGTTAACAAATCAGGTTGTATTCCCCGAATATCTTCACATGTAAATGGATCCAAATTTAGCAAGATCAACAATCAAACCCCACAAGTTTTGTAACGTGCAATCGTTCAATGGGTTCACATTTCTACACCACTTTTGGGTCTCGACAGTTCTACGGAACCCATTTAAATCCACTCGTCTGCTCGCCCCATGATGATCATCCAAAGTGATCATTTTTTTGCTCGACCCAAATGCTAAAGAATCCCCCCAATTTGACCACACCCTACCAACGACTCTTTCCGATTCTCACCGGCCATTATTCAGCCTGGTTGGAGCTGATTTATATCAACGATTGTCTTTCAAAGGAGATCTGGGAGGCCATAGGCAACTCTAATTTATTAACAAAATGTCCCGTTTTCATTATCAAATGTAGGATTTCTTTAAGACATGGAAAATCTTACATTTAGCAATACTGCAAATTGTATTAAACTGCCTAGTTAGCTTACAGATCTCCCTTGCAAGCGATAATTGAGTTTCATATGGTAATATAACAAACTTATTTTATACAAAGGTTTTCATATTTAGGGAACATCGAAATGGGTTCTGCAATTCTGGTTATTTTTAAAAATCTATTTCCTCTATGAAACTTGTGGATGTTTTTTTTAGAATTAAATTTCAGTTCCCTCAATTTATTATTATTTATGACCATATGAATATTGTTTAAAAATAAAATGTTAAACCAGTGTTGATGCCACAATTCAAATTTCATGAAAAAAACTGAGAAATAAACATTGCCAGTTGGCCACTATTAGCACACATATTTCTGCAATCAAAATAATCATGAACATTTACTAATTTGTTTAACCAATAATTGTAAATGTGGGCTTAACCAGGTTTTAGAAAAGGAAGCCATTCCAAAAATAGTTCACAATAGTTAATTATGTTCACTTAAAACAAACTAGAACATTCAAATAAAACCATTGTGCACTGAAATTTTCATTCAATGAAATCCCTTGAGCTGCACCGAGCAGTGGTGAGATCTCGAAGGGAAATCAAATGGCTGCCACACCTCTTGGCCAGGGAGGGTTATTCAGCCCAACGAACCACACGAATGGATCAGCTACCTGTACCAATGGCTGACGTTCTCTAACAAACGCCAGTGATGAATGTGGCACCAAAATAAATAACTAAAATATTAATCAACAAATGGTCTGAGATTCAAACTCAGCTGCACAGTTCTGTGAATTTAGCTCTTCACTAAGTTTGCTTGGCTTATACCTACACTTAAAAAAGCATCAACTCTATCTGCACAAGCACATCCATAAAATTAGCATGTTTTCCCTATCCGTATCGATAGAATTACCCTTTACACTATCCTTCATTTTAAAAAATCCCTTGCAACAACACTACGTTTGTTATAACTAACCTTATACGTAACATACCTCTAACTGAAACACAAACTTCACCATTTCAGCTAGCCAGCTTTGTTATTCCAGCACCCAATAGAAATATGGTATTTTTTACATTTCTGGCATATTTTTTATTTTATGTTTTTATTCCTTTCTTAATACATATAATTATCAACACAAAATGTACATTTTATGCACTGCATCATTTCTCACTGTCAGGACACGTAACTTGATTAAAATTTTCCTGGAGGCACAACTAGAGGGCATTTAGTGACGAAAATAATCCTTTCTGCAGTATGTGTAGGCAACAGTTCAAAATGCAAAAGCACCAAATCTGACAGATGTCGCTTGCAACGTAATTTAAATAGAGAATAGGAGTCATTAACTAATTCCCAAGGTCATAGTGTGTATAGTGAAGCTGTCAGGGTCATAACATAACAGTACTGAAAAACTATACATTAAACTGCATCTGCACTAAACTTGGTGCTTTCATCGCAATTTGAACATTCATGTTATTGACCTAAAGAGCTGCACTCATGTGGCCTAAGACAGTGAACATTTTTATATAAAAAAATCATAAACACAGCATATACACGCACACACACAGTGCTTATACACACATACACCGCATATTGATACTGTGTATATGTGTATATGTACGTGCCATACATGTGCATAATTACACCAGACTGCACGTGTATACACTGTACATGTGTACACCTCTACACTGAGTGCATGTACATGCACTGCGTGGACAGTGTATATACACGGAGTGCATATTGTACACATGTGCAGGTAAACATGTGTATGTACATATATATATACACACACAGTGAATTCCCCCCAAACCGTTACAAGTCTCCCATTCTCACCATCAGGTAAGACAGGGCTTGGGAACGAGATTTCAAACTGTGAAAATTACCTGTGGGGGTGAGGAGGCGTGGCTGAGGCAAGCATTAACAGGTGAATAAGTGTACTCATGACCTCCTTGAGAGGGTCAGTGGCAGCACCGAGTGTTTACAAGTATGTGCATGTAAATATAAAAAAACAAACACAAATATGCACACACTTGTGCACACACATACAATAGCTGCATCTCACTGCAAAGAGACGCTCTGACTGACACTCAGTGCCAAACGACGGAGCGGTACAAAAGGGACAGCGGCGGTGGTGGCTGTAGCGTCCCCCGTCCCCCCCCCCACCCCCCCCCCCCCGTTGCTCCATCCCACCACCTCCTATCCCTCCCCCTCGGTACCACTATGCACGCGCATGCGGCCGTCACAGGTTGTGAAAGCGTGGGCCGGGCGTGGCCACGATGTCGCCAAATGGCGCATCTTGCCGCAAGTCGATGGCCTGCTGCTTCTTGAGCACCAGGAAGCTGTAGAACTTCGCCGTTGCCTGCTTGCGGTTGTTCCGTCGGCACAAATCGAGCAAGCTCACCGAGTCGGCGCCCGTCTTCGCCAGCACCCGCTGCGTGTAGTGGAAGGAGGGGGGGGCAAGCAGGGAGTAAAAACGAATGGCAGCGGTAAGAGACACCAGTTTTATCCCAGTGGAAGCGAGATGTAAAAAAACAGCACTGTGGCATTTGTCTAATACAACAAGATGAGGTTATGAAGTGAAATTATGATAATTTTAACACTCCAAATATCCCCCACGTCATCTCTCCATGCATCACGACCCTGGACTAGTGTTGACAAACATTGGTGTAAAACAAGATAGCAAGCATGCTATGATACACACTTTCAATCTAATCAAGCAAATGCGTAACATGCAGTATTTAAGATTTAAAAGACTCAATCACCCTGGTTAATCTTGAATGGGAACCCAGGGTGAGACAGACGTTATGAAGTTCAAGAGAAAGACCCACCCATAAGGCTTAAACCTGAGGTTGCAGCAGAGGCTAAGCGCTCTGTCAGGGCCATTATGAACACTTTGAGAAAGCCATCCAGTTCCAAGGCTTAAATCTCTGTGGTGCTGGCTCAGAGTGATATCAGCCACCCGCTATACTGTGTGGTCTCATTGTTACACCTTCAAATAGCACGGTTGGCTAGGTACGGTGCGAAATAAGTTCAACATACACACGTTATCGCTGCAGGTGCTATGAAGCAGGCAGACAACAAAAACAGGTGGGTTATGTAAGTGACGTGGGGTACCTGTAGCGCATGCAGCATCTGTTGTGTGCGTTTGTTCCATCTCTTCTCCTCCTGGTCCTGGTTCTCATCACCAACCTCCTGTGGACACACGCAGCATGTAAAGTTGTTTCCGAGACATGCAGACACCCCCAGGCGGTGTCAAGTTGTAGAACATTATCAAAACACCCGCGAAAAAAAAAAGGTGCGTTAAAAACATACGGAAGCACCAAGGCTTTTGCGACGTTGCAATGTCCAACCCTAATTGTTAAATGATCTTTGACCTAACCAACGACAAAGATAAGCTCTTTGATTTTGGCCTTACCAACAGCCGAAGGTTCGTGCTCTGACATTATGCAGGAAAGACATGTGTTTAAATGCATACTTTTACGAATCAGAACTTTTCTCATTGACATGAACCCTGCAACCTCCAAAATGTTAACATAATATCCATAATATAGGTTTTTCTGGGTTAGATCGCATAAATATGTGTCGTTAAACCAGCCAATTAGTACGGTTTTTCAAATAAAACGAGCATGCCAATTCGTTACTAGCGTAGTGACATTGAATGAGTCACTGTAGCGCGTGCCACTGGGGGATTGGTAGACAATGGAATTAGGGGTAACAGCCCATTCTACCAGTTGGACCTGTGGGCAAAGCACAGAGCCCTGTGGGGAATCCAGAGGAGTGCGGGGCCGAGGGAGGAGCCTCGCCACACTGGGCAGGATAAAACGCGAGCTCCGACTCAGTCAGGGCTGCTGCTCCGGCAGTAACGACAACGAGCATCATCAGGCAGACAGACAGATTTATGGAGAAATCCTCCCTATTTCGTTCCTTACAGGGATAGATGTGATATCACTTGTGAGCCCTTCACGTGTGAAGGGGGGGGGGGATTAATTAATGCATATAAATAACAATGGGTATCCATTGCCAGTTGGGTTATTTCATATGGAAATCAAAATACATTATGCAAGCACATTGTTCTTGTACCGCCTGTCATTTGTGTGCACTAAAACAGCAGTTCTAGATTTGAAGCTTTCGTGACTGCAAGGATTCATATTCTTAGGTTTTTTTTACTTTACTGAAAAAACCTAAGAATATGTTATTGTCTGTGACAGGTTATCCCCATTGACGCATGGTGACCTGGATAGGCACGGATTTCAACAATGTATTATTTGATGATTCGCTTCCAAGCAGCACTAAGCCTGTAGCTATCCGAACGGTAAAACAAATTCTCAATTTCAATAGATTCTCTAATTAGTCTTGGCCAGTAGTAACTCGTTTTGCACAGAACTTCAACCTCATCAAAATAAATTTAGTGTCCTTATTGGTACGCATGTTCTGCCACTGCCGACAGTTGTATTTGGGAGTATTTAATATTCCTTTGGTGTTCTTTTCGTCTCATGCTGATCATTCTTCCTGTCTGCTCAACATAACAATTTGCCACAAGTGCAATTAATCCGGTACACACCTTCTGTTGATAGCTTCGGTAATACATCTTTAGTACCAGATATCAGTTTATGTATGTTTTTGGTCTGTGCCAAATCTGACTCGGATGTTTGGTTTTTCCAAAAGTCTGCCTAGTTTATCAGTTACTCCCGCAATGCACGGTATTTTAATAGTTTTAATTACTTGGTCAGTTTCAACTTTCATGTTATTTGATTGGGTTTTGGCATTTAGTGCCCTGTTGATTTGTGCATCATTGTAAGTGTTCAATTACAGCGCTACTTTAACATGTTTAATTTCACTTCTATGCAGGCCGAAATAGACGCGAAAGCCTATGCGTTAAACTGTAAAAAAAATAGTTGGTTTTCTTTGATCGAATCATAGCCCCATACCATGACAATTCATGGAATCGCGAGTGGGGTGATTCGTTTAACAGGCCTAGCAAGCGGTCAAATATATTTACGGCACATATAGATTGAACACAACCGATTCTTGCACACGCAATTCGAATAACATATCACAAGTGTAAAAATGCATTTTAACTTGTGACTTAATAAACAAATCGTTCCAATCCCTAATAAATCAGGGAATCGCTGTGTCTCTGAGGGAAAGAAATGGCGCTCTCACCTCCTCCTCCTCCTCCTCTTCTCCCGTCTTTTCCTTGGTTTTCCCATCGAGAGCCAAGTTAATGTCGGAGACGGTGCTGGACTGCTCGGTCGGCTGTTCGAGGCTGGCCGACACTATCGGCTGCTCGTCCAGCATCGTCAGCTCCAGCGGAGGGGGCTCCAAAGTGGTGTCCGGCTTCCGGGTCAAAGGAAAATAGGTTATCGGATGCGTCAATATTATGAGAATACCAAAAAAATCATCATCACGTGCTCTGTCACAGCACTCTCTCAAGGGAGGTGGTGAGGGAGGAGGGGGGTGAAAAATCAGGCAGTAGTTAGAGCAATACGCTATCAAACCAGGGTGATCTGAGTTCGATTCCCGGCCATGGCTAACATGAGTGGCGAGTGATATCTTAACCTGCACTGGTCCCCCATATTCACCAAAACACACTGTTTGTGAAGTATGGTCAAACAACACCCATAAATAAAAGTGTTGAGAGGCCTTCATACCGCAGTGAATTGACAAAGGGCTGTAATTTACAGTACTAGGGCACCACGGTGGCAAAATGCTAACAACCTTGCCTGGTATACAGGAGGTAGTGGGTTCGATCCTAACCCTGATACCTGTTTATTTGGAGATTGCACGTTATCTCCATGGTCGTGTTTTATTTTCTCCAGGTCCTCCGGTTTTTCCCTCCACATTTAGAAACATGTATTTACAGTATTTGCCTGCTAGAAATTTCCACCTAAAAAGCCACTTCGTTGAGCTCTAATTTGTGTCCAGGTAGCTTCTGAAAAAGAGCCATACAGCTTAGTGGGCCTTACCTGATAAAAAATATATTTTTTTAGCAAATAAAAAAGCTGTAAGTTTTAAGTTAACTTGTGTTATCACAGCATTGATGTATGGAGTCGCATAACTGATGTCACTATAGTGCCATGACGAAATGCTTGACAATTTTTTTATTCCTTTTCTTATTAATTAAGCTTCTATCTTTTATCAGACAGCCTGGAACATGCAGTCTAAGTCTGTCCTGATCAGGTAAGACCCATGTATGTGTTTTTGCATTGCCTCTTTTAATAACAGGTGTACATCACTCACAAGCATGGGCTCCATGAATTCTGGCGGTGGCGGCACATCCTGCGGCGTCTGTGGCGTGTGCTGTGGCGGCGGTGGCAGCTCAGGCTGCGGGGTGGCGGGTGGCGCCAGGTCTGGTGCAGAGAGGTCACTGGCCTTGCGCTTGACCCCCTTGCCGTGCGAGGGTGTGGCGGGTGGTGCCAGGGGCTGCTGCTGGGGGGCAGTTCCCTTGTCATCCATGCTGGCACGCGACCCCTCCACCACCAGTGTAGACTCCTGCAGGCGACTTGGCTCCTCCGCAATCACCTCGTCTTGACACACGGGAAGACATGAACTTAAACGCGGGTATGCGCATACCACGCTGACACACGCGCAGGCAAGCAGACACAAGGTTACATAGAGACACAAGCACATACAGAGGCGCTTATGAACATACAGAGGTTCATAAGCTTGTGGACACATGAATATAGACACCTGGCCAAGCAGAAACAGACTCGCATACAATAGCACGTAGACACAAGCACCGAGACAAAGGCTTATGAAGAGACACGGGCACATTAAAACAAACTTTCAGAGACAGGAACATCCACGCAGACATCGATATGGATACAGAGATTTACAGACAGATGTGATGTGCCGAGTTAGTCACTGATGTTGCCATTAGGTTACACTTCAAGGATTGTAATTTCCCAGTGTAGTGTCTCCTCTTTGTACAATGTCCCCATGATTATCTTCGCTTGCCACATTCCCCTGTGCCATATCTCCTGTGTGTCTGTGTCTACCCATGCCTTGTGTCTGCGACACCACCATACCGATGATGTGGTGTCCATGTCGCGGGACCTCAGGGTTCTCGCACTCTCTCATGAGCTCCTCCAACGCGTCAGCCTCGCCTCCCTGTCTCCTCTTACGCAGCTCCTCCGCCACCACCGGCGCCAGGCAGCGTGAAAATAGCTGCTCAAGACATAAAGGTGGTAGGGGTCAGGGCTGTCAAATAATCTTCAAGGCTATATCTCAACACATCCATTAGACAGAATTCTATTAAGCTGTGCTAAGGGGTAGTTTACCTCCATGGCTGGCTGCATCAAGGTTGTTTATAAACTTTTCCTTGACCACCCTAATATTGCTAATTCGACTTCACGTCTCCCAGATCCAACTAATTGTGCACCACATAACGTTTTCCTAAATCACTATTCCCTTTCTAACCATTTCCCAAAGCAAAACTTTTCCAGGTAAGTCAACCTCTCATACGACATCCCCATGTCATCCTTGCTTGGGTTTAATTTCCCTAGCTCACCTTTTTCCAGGTCTACCCAAGTAGACCATTCCAACAAAGGGAACCATTTTCCAGATCTCATTGCCCCAAAAAACTGTCCAAGCTCACTGGCTTATTTCCCCTTTTCACAGCTAATTCTTTCTCAGGCCACCCTTTCCTAGGTCTCCCAGCCCCACATTGCCCTTTACCAGGACTCTCATCCCCAGGTCACCTTGAGCAGCTGGCTGTTCCATAGTGGCTGCGCAGGCAGAGAGAAGAGCTTCTCGACTCCACCACTCTCCTTCCACATCATGAGCTTCTTGGTAGGCGGTGCCAGGTCGAGTGTCGTCAGGATGTCCGAGTAGTCACTGAGCTGTGAGCGGATAGTCTTACTGTCCAGCTCCTTCAGGCTATCCACAATCAGCTTGCGCTTCCGCTTTGCCTTGATCTCCTTGACTGCGTGCAACATAGTTGGTGGCAGGGGATGGGGGTGCAGTCAGGGACATGTTATGCATATTAAACATTTTTATAAATAAGCATGGGGTGGCACTACATTTTATCTGAAGCCCTGAGCATGTGGCAAGGGCCAGTCTTTCCAATGGAGTCATTGATCAGGAATAACAATTGAACGGAATCAACTCCCCAGCCAACCCAGTTTTAAATGTTATTTTCAGTCAAGCACTTTAATGACAGCACCATCTACCAGGTAAAAATCCAATCCCGAGTGTGATCTTCAACAATAAGACAATGAATCATTCTATGTTGCGTTTACTATAAATAAGGACCTTTGCTGAAACATTACCCAATTACACATTTTTCACATATAAGGTAATGCTAATGATGACTGTGTCTTTGTAGTAATGTGTGTTCATGTATGTGGGGGGGGGCACAATATTCAGTGCACCACACTTTAAACCCAGTGTTCCGTGTTCAATTCCTGGTCACAGGTAAACATTAGTGGTAAGTGACATCTAAACCAGTCCTGGTCCCCCCTCTCACCAATATGAACTGCCCAGTGTGATAAGTATGATCAACCAATTCTAATGACCAACAATGTATGGAGGCCTTCATGCAGTGGATTAACAAAGCCTGCACAATGATGAATGCTTTTGAGATTCTTATATTTAATTCCACATCACACTTAATAACATCAGTTACTTAATTTCTGATTCCACTTCTATCCAAATTATTCAATAACACCTGGATAGTTGTGGTCCCCCAATAATTGTGGAGCAAAAAAAGTACACATCTGTGCTGGAGAAAAAGGGGCGGTGGAATAAGGCAGCAGTATGTCCCATGATGAGTGATGGTTAGTGCTTTACCCGTGATGTCGATGGGTTCCAGAGCGAAGGCCTCACGCTCGTTGGGCACCAGCGTGGTTTGTTCGGCCAGCGTAGGCACAGGCTCCGCCGCGTCATCAGACACGGGGCTCATGGGTCCGACCACTGAGGCACAGGGGAGTAGTGATGGTAATTACAATCTAAATCATATAATATGCAAGTAATCTAGTGTTATCAATTAAATGTAACTGACAAAGCACAATCAACACAATACAATCTAAGCAAAGCAATAAAAATGCATAAAATATAATGCAAAAAACAGTACAATCACCACAACACATTCAGTGCAACAATCACAGTATTGTAAAATAAACTAAATATATTATCAATGCAATAAACGCAACACTAAACAAAACAGAATACTATCATCAATCAAAACAATCAATACAATCACTTTCAAGACTAAATGAACTAAGCAAGAAATGCATTACCATCATCGTCATCATCCACATCATCGTCATCGTTGGGGCCATGAATGGGCAGCCCCACGTCGTCCTCCGAGGCCCTGATAGCCGGATCGTCGAAAATTCCAGGCTCGTTACGCAGGAGGGTATCCACTGCACGCGCACACCACGCACAAATGCTGTTAGCAAGCACCTATTAAGCAAGGTAGATAAGATATGAGGGGGTGGTGCAGCCAGCACCAGAGAAACCTGGCCACCGAATTTTCTAAGGTATTGAACTGACACCCAGTCAATGTTTATCTGATGGATGGCCATTCAGTCTGCTGCCCCTGCTGTCTGAATCTCCTAATGGTGACTACTTCCTGTTTTAAGTCCAGGCCTATTACCATTCCTCTTTTGAACGTCTGACTTTTATCTCCCCCAAAAATCTACTCAATTGCAGTTTTGTCCCTCCACTCGCCTCTCTGTTACTTCCCTCCAAGTTAAAAACTCAATCAACCACGTATTTTCACACTAGTACATGTGTACATGGCCAGCCCTTTCTCAATCCTCTGTTGAATGAGGGCCTACCGACATCGTATGGGTCGTGGGAGATATCTGGCCATATATCGCCACGCTTGACTGTTTGCCATTAATTCAAAACCGCATTGTATCATGGGAAATAGAATTAATAAACAAGGGTATGTTTATCCAGGAAAAATGTAGGTTGAAAAAACACATTAGTCCATCAGCCTTTTCATACAGATATTTTCCAGTTAGTTCACCCAGGCAAACTCTAAACTAGCTTCGACTTTCTGAGTCGCAGAGTAACAGCGTAGTAACCACAACCGAAATAACACAGTAACTGCAAAATAAACTGTGCATGCCGTCTCACCCAGAATGCCATCCTCGTCACCAAAACCATCGTTGCCTTGCCCGCAAGGCTCCTCTGTGAACTCCAACGGGTCCAGGTCGGGCGCAGTGGGTGGTGGTTTCTCCACATTGATGCCACCAGCGATGACAACCTCTCTGCCGGGACTGACCACGTCGGCACGACTTTGCTCGGCGTCGAACAACAGGCTCGAACCAGTGATGCTCACCAGCATGTCTTCGCCCAGCGCGGAATTGCCGTGGCGCTCGATCTCAGGTTCATCTTCATCCACGCCAAATCCAGCTGGGGTGAGGGGGGTGTCAGGGATTAGTGGTGCTACTGGCATTTGCCTCAGGTGGTCGGGTGGCTCAGTGGTAAAAGCACTCAGCTGGCAATGGTCACTCGAAACCAGGCAGCCACTTGTGATAAACTGGCATCTTCGTGGCCTCTAGTTTGAACTAGAGCCCACTTAAAGGATCTTCGTGGTAACTCTGTAGTATACACTTCTATGGGTTGTTCTTTAACACAATGGGTTTCACTGCTCTGCCAGAATGCAAATGCATCATTTGTCTCGTGACATGAAACGGAAGACAACATTTGGATAAAACAGTGGGGAAAAGACAAAAAATGTTTAAGGGCCATGGGGCAAGCATGGTCGCCTTACCATAACCTTCATCCTGCAAGACCTGCAGCGTCCCCACATCCTCTCGCATGGTGATCTCCTCCAAGCGGCTCTGGTTCAGCGTGAATTGCTGTGCCACGTCAATGTCCCTACACGCGGCACGCACATTGATCAGTGTTCCGTACTTACATACACTGCACTCAACAGCTTTAGCCACAGGGCATGTTACAGAACACAATCACACAGGGAAATATACCGTGGATCTCCTTCCCTTAATCTCAAATGTGTTATGAGCCACTGATGTTTGGGACCACGTAGGGAGCATATCAATGGATACACTCATACATACTAAGACAAGCGGGTATAAACAGACACTTACACATACATGTGTAGTGACTTAACTCGGAGACGCTAAGTCTTGGAGGCACTTATTTTATTTAACCGAGCACCCTTTGCGCAATACACACCCTACGCTGGTACACCCTACGCTGGTACACTCTTCTGTCGCTCGTTTATACACAACTCTACGTGGGTTGCTAGCCTATACACAACACTAGCAGTCTAACACGGACGGTACTGAACCGAGACAGGCAACTACCGTCTAGCAGCGCAATATCGAGTGAAGACGACAGCGACGATGGCGATGATTGATCTTCAACAGCAGGACGGGGATCCCACTTCAAACGACAGCCCTGAGCTCTTGCTCAGGGCCCCCTTTTATGCTCCCAGTGTGGCCCCGCTCTGCCCCGGCCACACCCCCTCTCCAGAACCTCCAAGCGGGTTCCCGGGCTTCCCCCAAGTGCCCCTTCTGTAACCTTTCCCCCAGATATCCCCTCTGGTGTATCACGTGGCCTGCTGACGTCAGGGCTGCTGTAAGCCGCAGATCCCCTTCCCCGCCAGCGCAATGTTGCTACATTGCTAATTCTATGTCACTACACATGGACAAAAACACCCTCGAAAGCCAGGCGAAATGGGCAAGTCCTGTTCTCGAGCACCAACTAAAGCCAGCAGGGGTATAGCAAAACACCAGGCCGCCTTGGTCTACCCAGTCCTGATGTTCACCCACTGCACTACTCATTTAAGGCCAAGCTGACCTAGATGAGACCCAAGACAGGTCCATACTAAATACACTGGTGTACATGACCTGGAATCAAAACTGCCGGGGTATTTGCGCAGTGTGTTAACCACTGCATCGCTGCTTTCCACACACATACAAAGACAGACACATTGAGGTAGGAACAGTTATTCAAGCGTACCCGAGGTCAGGCAGAGGCTGGTCGAAGTCATGGAACTCCTCAGGCAGTGTGATCGCATTGTAAGCAGCCTCTCTGTTTTCCTCAGGAAGGTCCACAACACCTGCACACATATACGTACAAAATCACATATCCCATACACGTACCCCACATACATCTATATCACATGACTTGTAAACATGCAATTAAACAAAACCAATAGCTTATACGCCCGTGCACAATTCAAGACATAGCACCCTCTGCACTAGCTAGTGCCAGTGGCAGGAACATTTGAGAATGCACGTGGCAAAGGACTTAATTTTCTCGTGTCAGGTAAGGTCAACTGAGCTATATAGCTCTTTTTCAGAAGCGACCTTGCTACAAATGATAGCTCAACGAAATGGCTCATCATGTACAAATTAATTGCAGCCAAATACTCTAAATGCATGTTTATAATTGTGAAGGGAAAAACTGGAGCACCACGAAAAAAGAAAACGCAACCGCGGGGAGAACATGCGAACTCCAAATATACAGGTGTCAAGGGTCGGGATCTAACCCATGACCTGCCGATCACGGCAAGGTATTTAACATCTCATCAGCATGGCGCCCGAGGACCAACCCAATACCGTGCTCTTCAGTTTGCAGACACACAGGGAACAGAGCAATTTCCTCACCAGGCCGGAAGGCCATCTTGATTTTAACGAAGGCTTCATTGCAGTCGGCGAGGAGGTACTTAGCCTTCCGGCTGTAAATCCGCACAACACCCAGCAGCAGATGGCCCGACGTACGCAACGCCATTTTCACCTGCGGCATGAGGACGAATAAATAAGCCAGAACAGTTTAAGTTCAAGGCTATCGTCATTGGCAATCATTGCTAGCTACTGTCACAAAAGTAATTTTCCATTCCGTAAAATTTTTTTTTTATGCATAATGTAACAAAAAATGGACAAATATGCTCGCCGCTCCCCCTAGTAGTTAACTGATATGACAATTTTGAGACCAGCTCAGCATGGACTACTATTGTGAACAATAACAAGGGAACAGTGCTCAGATAAGTGGGCTTCACGAATTGTCCAAAAAGTTTATATTAACCATAACCCCCACATCAGTCACACATCCTTACCGAATGTGCATAGGACTCACAAAAATTATAGGGGAAAGGTCACATCACATCAGGGCGAACCTTCGGTGAGATGATGCTCTCAACACTGCTCTCGAGGTTGCATTCAAACACGTGAGCCTTGGTCAGCTTCTTGTCCCAGTGGGCGGCCAGCCAGATCTTGGCCAGCGGCCCCCGCTTGCTGAGCACAAAGTGTGCGTAGAACATGGTGGCGGGAGAGTGGACGGCGGGTCTGGGACGGAACGCTTGCCTCCCTCAGATGGAAATTTCGCCAGCGCGCCCTGCCACATCACACACCGATACAACCACCATCACCATCACTGCAACAACTAACCCCTTAAAACTAGGGGTGGGGGCACTTTTCCTTACCGAGGGCCGAATCTGACTTTCGTATTCTTTTCGCAGGCAACCAAGCATTAGTTAATGCTAAATTTTGATCATGCCAATACTGTATACATTTACTTTGTGCTCCATACGACTCGAGAAACAACAGTTGACCAACTGTGCAAACATAATATACACTATTGCTAGGTCTAAAAATGTTCTATTCTAGTGCTGCTAAGAAGCTTGCAGTGATGACTGGATATCGTTTGCAGGCCGTTTTGAAGTGGTCAGCTTTATATGGCCCCATGTGGCCACAGACTGCATAAAAGCAAGTCATGGACCGATTGTATCTGGCCCGTGGGTTACAGGTCCTCAAACTTCTGAGTTAAGTAGTACAAGCAGGTCTATTACAAGCTAGACTGCAAATTAATGCACTAAAATAGCATAATAGGCATGTAATTATGATCAATTCGTCGATGAAAATCCATTCTTACACTCAGAATACATTCATTTAATTGTGCGTGTAAAAATAGGTTATTGTATGTTTGTATATTTTTTGTAAATGGGTTACTTAAATTCTCCAGGCAACATTCATTCCAGACACAGAACAAAAATAACCAAATAAAATCATGACCCCAAATCACAACTGATTGAATTTCAGGGGACACCATCACATGCATAGCAATAAGCTAATATAAAAAAAATTGACGTAAAGTCTCTTATTGTCCAACGTGATTTCATATTTTATAAAAAAAAAAAGAGGTATGGGAAAGTTGGTACTGTAAATAAATTTCAACCCGTGTTTCTATGAAATTTACAACAGACCCTCATGAATTGCAAATGCTTTTCTTTTCTATAGTCTTGTACGTAAAATAATACATCAATATCCTTTATTTAACAAGTTCTGAGCTTGTTGATATTCATTTCCTATTTTACAATGGAGATTTCTGGAACAATAATTAATGAAAGACTTAATTTCTGTATTTTACGGTACTGTTTATGTAATGACACTCTTCACATCTTGGCTATAACACGGATATAAACCGAAAGTATAACAACGTTTTTTACATACATTTTCACCAAATGTGTTCGGTAATAACGTTTTTCAGTGAGTACACAGCCTATTTGTTCACTGTTCTAAACAGTTTTGACGGCATAACGCAAAGCAATGTGGTTGCTTTGATACTGGTAAATATACGTGTGCAACTAATATGTAATAGTGTAATTATAAAATACACAAAGTTACAGATTTAAAATGTTTGTATACCTCTAATTACTTGTTTGCTATGTATGGGTTAATTTACACCATGGACAGGCTTACAAACGAGCTGTTCTATCCCAATCTATGTTCAAAGTGAAATATTTCAGTAATTAACAAAAAATATCGTGTCCAAGTAATAAAAATATGATTCATTATAGCTTTCTAAGGGGTTAGACCACGTAATAAAATGGCCAAATTTATATTGTAACCCTCTACCACCCAACATAGGCAAACAAATGAAATTGTTAAGAATTAGGTCCGCAAGGAGTTTTAAACCTTACAAGATCTCAAAACGTTGTGACCACGCCTCGATATCCCGAAGTATGCAAGCTAGGCCAGTGATCCCAACATTTCGGGATCCTACGAAATTTCAAATTAAAGGTTGGAAAACATCGCAAAAGACTATAACAAAACACAATTGCTCCAAAGAGGCCAATATGTTGACGTAAATACGTGTTATTATATACGGTACGCGTTTGGTTTATGCTTTAATTCAACGTATAACACATACCCAATCTACCAATTCATACATAATAATTACGTATAATCCAACAGTCAGAAATAGCACTATGTCTTCTTCACATCTTTCCTCCCGCCTTGTTAGTACTTTAATATTCATAAAAAGCGAATACACATTAGGTTTAGGGGATACATTTCATAAATCAACCCCAAGTTTTCCTCAAAATATCGAAATTAGCATCAAACACATTTAAAAAAATTACAAGATTATTCAGTCGAGGTGGATTTTCACAGCTGGCCACGGAGTTTTGTTGTCCTACCCCCCGAATCGCACAGGTTGGCTACGTACGGTGCGAAAGAAGTTAAAGCTACAGTACTGTACATTGTGGATACACTCGCTCGTTATGTAAACAATGAACATTCCACAACACAAAATCGCAACCACAGCACGAAACGCGACTTATAACGGTGCATACATGCTAACAAAAGCACTAACAATAGTTGTTATATACAAAACATGTAATGAACAACGAAGTGGTACCAGCCAGGCCACGCGAAAAAAAATCCACAAGTTCGCGAAACAAACACTGTTGTCACGAATGCGTCAAAACCCCAAAGGCACGAAATATAAACTACCGCGGTGTTACTTAACATCGCTGATAACCGAAAACGCAAAATTAATTTAACGTTTAACGGAAATACAAATAATGCACAGGCCTCGCCTCGACTAGTCCCAGGCCTCCAGTGTTAACGCGCCGCATCAAAGACTTTTTAACTCAACTCGCAGTCTCGCTGCATAAGCGCAGACACTTTCACAGAGCACAACGTTAGCACGAATCAAATAATAAAGTTGTAAACGTTATGCGAATTGTATTTTAATAAGATCGAGTCATTTTACCTCAGCTTTCGCGCCGCCGCTCGCTTCACGGTGGCTACGCCGCGGGGCACGACGGGAATAAAACAAGATGGCGGCTGGTGCCTTCCCGCCAAAACTCCGTTCAAATTCGACGAGAAGTAGTGCGCGCAGTGAAACGGCTTTAAACCTTCAATTATCGATCACATACCGCACATTTATTTCCATGAGATTGGATTCGATGCGATATATTTTTTACAAATGTGTTTATCTTTGTGTGTGACGACGTACTGTGATGTTTTTGACCGACGCGGATGAATACAAAGCCAGGTGACTTTGCTGTTGGTAACTTGTGGGTGATGTTACCGTGTGTTTTTGTAGTCTTCCGCCGGGACTATTTGTGGCACTCTAGTCAAGTTAACAAGCAATTGCAGGGCTGCGCCTCCAGCTGCATTATGAAACTAAACTATTAAACCATTGGAACCTCATTTGCCAGTAACAAAATATAATTGGCTTTTTACCCTTTTATCTGGCAACAAAACTGACACCTTTTTTACAAGGAGTCATGTTTGCATTGATCACAATACCTGCAGTCGGAATGCAAACAAAAAACACACAACTCTGATAATGTATGCACTGTCCTTGAAGTTGATTGGTCCAGACCCGAGACAGCTTTCTTTAGAGCCTAGTCTCACATGGTGTTGGACCAGATGACGCCAAAAGGCGCACAACTCAAAGACAATGCACCATCAGAGTATGAGAGCTCGGGGTCAAGCATTTACACCATTGGAACCTCATTTGCCAGTAGAAAAATATAATTGTTTTTTTTATCCTTTTATCTGGCAACAAAACTGACACTTGTTTTTACAAGGAGTCATGTTTGCATAGACCACAATACCTGCAGTCGGAATGTAAACAAAAAACACAACTCTGATAATGTATGCACTGTCCTTAAAATTGATTGGTCCACACCCGAGACAGCTGTGAAACTAGGCTCTAAAGAAAGCTGTCTCGGGTGTGGACCAATCAATTTCAATACCGTAAAATATTTTTAATTGTTACATTTTTATTATTTCCCTTCTACGTGACTTTACCGAAAGAACCAAGAAGATGAATCCCTGCAGTCACGAAAGCTTTAAATCGAAATTTGCATCATTGTTTTAACTGAAAAATCCTAAGAGTTGGAACTCACGATCTCTGGATAGCAGGTCCAGTGTGCCAAGTATTATACCACGACAGCAATCCTCTCACCGAGATTAACGATGGCATAGATTTCACAATCTCACACTGGCATTTTGCACAGGAAGACAGACACACGGACACAGTTGTACATTTATTTTCATTAACCCAATTAGTTTTCACTGATGTGGTTAGAGTGTTTTTTAGCATCGGCTCACATCCGAGAAGAAACTTTCTAAACATCAAAACGTGGCACAAACACAAATATTGACACCACACAACCACTGCGACAATTACAGTTAATCGGTTTCAGGATCATTACATTAAGCATCAACATTTTAATTCCCACAGTACACATTATATCTCTAGTTCCTTACAGTGGACTTGGTTGCTGCCCCCAAGTAGCATTCATGTTATGGGGCACATCGAGAAAAAAAGTGCGTTGTCGTACAGTGGGGAGGATAAGCCAGCCCCCCCCCTTTCCCAGTGGAACATCTGAGCCGGGCCCTCAAAAAATGGGTGGTGTTTTTCCACTGGCTATTTGCTGTGACGAGCTGGAACCAAAAACGTGATGTGCTGCTCTCGCATATCTGAATCTGGGCTCGGGGGCCAAGGAGGGCCAGAGTTTGGGGCTCGTGGTTTATTGTGACGGCGGTGCATTGCAAGAAAGATAAGCAACACAGTGTCGCCGCGTCACCTTCACGTCTCGACTTTTTCATTGTGTACACATCATCGGCATCACGGCTCTGCTTCCACAGCAGAGGTCGCAAACAGGTTTTGATTCCTTACCTGTACCCGGCCGCACCAGGGTCGCAAACGGGTACCCGTACCCGGCCGTACCCGTACCCTACCCGTACCCGGCTGGGTACGGGTAGGGTATGGGTATCGGGTACCCGGTTGCGACCTCTGTTCCACAGTGGAAAATTCTGGCCTCTCCCAAGTCGTGCCGGGCTGGCTTGGCACAGCCCTGGCGCAGCTCAGTTGTACAGTGAGAAAAAAAGAGGTATCTGACGTGAATGATCCCATAATTGCACAAGTATAAGAAAGATGTACAAGTCAACACTAAATTCCTTTGTGAGAATGATTTACGCACCATTAGTGAACTTAAAACAGTGAAAGGGTTCCTTTGCAAATGAGCTGCAGGCAGCTCGATTGAGCCAAATCATAAATTGCTCCACATACCACAAAAATACGGCAAAATAAAAACAGGTTTCAGCTTGACTAAATATCTTCAGTCAGGTCTAGCCATATGAAGCAATGGTAAAAAGGACACCCTGATTTTATGGTCAGTAGCTATCCAAGATTGTCCAAAAAGACTGAATCATTAACACATAAATTCTATAATTATATTGGAATATTAGCAATAGCTCAACATAAAACGAAATGTATTTTTACTTGTGTTGTATGTGTAAGCATGTCAGAGTTTCTCTATGGGCTGCATGTCTGCCTGTGTGTGTACTTGTGTCCGAATTGATTATTGATGTTGTACATATTTGTGCCTTATGGGTGTGTGTTGTGCAGTAGTGACATGAAGGTCTGCAGTCAGTGCCAAACCGTGTTACCATCACCACCTAGCCTGGGCCTCCACATCAACCCCTCCTATACAGTGCCTGGTGTGGTGGCAGTGCGGTCATGAATATCAGCATAGGAAAAACAAAGGCGGCCCGGAGGTAATTTTACCAGCTTTCACCACCTACTCATTCATGTGCCATCCTCACCTTAATAACTGCTTATCAACAAGCCTATCCAGGCCAAAAATAAAAACTGTCTTGTGTGTATGTGCATGTGTGTTCTTGTGTGTGTGCATCCGCCTACAGTTGAGTGAATGAGTATGCCTGCTGGATTTGTGGAGTGTTAGGTGCACAGTTGTGCTGTCATTTAGCCTCTGGTCTGTCCAGTCGCCTCCTCGGACTTGAGCTGCTTTCCGAGATATTCCCTAGGGTGCAAGAGACAGGAGGGAAGGTAGCAAACACAACAATGATGTAGTCAACACCGCAAGTCGCAACAACTTTGGGATGCATCCAACCGTGGAGAATGACTGGCAACTCATGACACATTGTTGAGCTAGGCTGCAGATGGTGCTCTCGCTCTCAAACGACATGAATTGTACCTGCACCTTACCAAGTTTGATTTATACCCGTTTTGAATGCCCCCATAAAAAATACGGCTACAGGAATGAAATTGTAGTCAATAAGGTTAAAACAAGGGAAGGACACTTTTCTTAATATCGATGCTTCAGCTCACGACACACACAAATCGAATCGCGTGTGTAAGCATTTCTATTTTTGTTCGATCCATAAGTGTTGCATGTAATGGGCTCACATGACCTCTTCACCCACTTTGCTACATTTACCACAACACTAAATAATTACAGGACTGAATAGCAACATTCTACATGCTCACGCATCTATACTCCCTGCCTTCACCAACGTGCACTGAACAGTGTGGTGAAGTTCGATCAATAACACTTGTGACTCGTATTGCGTGGATTGCAAATCCAACGGTGGATTGCAAATGTAAATATGAATTTTTTGATTTATATAGCGTCGTTCATGCAAAGTGAATCTCACAATCACTGAGGAACCACAGATAAGCTGGAAGGCTGCCAGGCAGTGGGCTGGCACCAACAATTACCCAAGCTCTGCGTTCCTCTAATATAAAGATGTTTTCAGCCAATTAATGAGTGTTGTACAATTTATGAGTGAAATATTATATTGGTGTTATGCAGGTGTCCGTTAAAAACGCTTGGTCTCGATAAACTCTCACCTGGTTTAAATGGCGATTTAATGACAACATTAATATCGTGACACTTGTGTCCGCCTGATGCTCCTGTCGGTGTAAAAGCCCGTAGCTCACGTGAATGTGCAGTGTGCGTGTGCACTGAGGGTCCCACCAGTTGTGAACCATGAGCTTCTGCACGGCGAGCAGGGCGTTGTAGCGCACGTGCTGGTCCTCGTGGTGCATGTGGTTCATCACCAGGGTCTTACCACCCAGCTGCTCTATAATTCTGAACAAATACAAACACACAACGTAGACGTATGCTTACGTGTTCACTACGTAGGGTCAGCATCAGCACCGAGAGCCAGACTGCTCACTAGAGACACCTATACAGGTAGTCCCCGACTTACGATATTTCGATCTTACGATGGCGATAGCGATATGACAAAATAGTAAAATATTTAACATTTTGCCCAGCAGGCAAACGCAGCAGCGTACGAGGTACGATACTTTACGGTGGGACGCTGCCGGGATGTACTGTACGCATATAGTTTATACAGTACGGTACTGTAAATTGCTCTGTTTTGCTAAATTATCACCATTCTTTAAGACTCCCGGGTAGGCTAGGCCATTTTCGACTCACGATATTTTCGACTTACGATGGGGTCGTCGTAACGCATCTCCATCGTAAGTCGGGGACTACCTGTACTCCTTTTCGACTACCACATCCAAGCCAAGCCAGCGGGGGACCTTCACGTTATGGATATTTGCGAAGCCGAGCCATAACCAAACCATGATACGATGGCCTCACAGGACATCTGAATCTGGCTCTGGGTCAAGCAGAGCCAGGGGTGGATGGAGTTATTGACATATTCATTGCATATGACGTCAGCGGCACAGTTCCGCTTCTATAAAACTAAACTTTTTTATTTTACCAGGTATGCCCCACTGAGCTAAATAGCTATTTTTCAGAAGCGACCTGGCCAAAAATGATAACACGAGGTGGCTTACCACGTATAAATGTATTGCAGCCAAATTCTCTAAAAGCATGTTTCAAAATGTTGAGGGAAAAACTGGAGGACCCGGAGAAAAATCCACGCGACCAAGGGGAGAGAGACATGCAAACTCCAAATATACAGGTGTCAAGAGTCGGGATCAAACCCACGACCCTCCTGCATACCAAGCAAGGAGTTAACATCTTGCCACCGCTGCGCTTCTGGAGCGGAAAAACAACCTGGCGCCTCCTGAGCCGCACGAGGCTGGCTTGGCGTGGCCCTGGCGCAGCTCGGTTGTACCATGAAAAAGAGGTGCTATTGACAAGACGGCATCCATCTAACCATAATCCAGAGCCACCCCCACATAACGAAGTGTGTAGATGATGTTGGTGTATGGGCGCGCTGGGCTGCGACGAGCGAGCGAGTACCGTTTTCCACGGGGATAGTGCCGCACGTACTCCCCCACGTCGTGCGCTGCCACGGCCAGGATCTGAGGCTCCTCGGAGCGCTCGAGCAGACGTGTAAGAATCCTGAAAAACCAAGCACAAAAAGCAAAGATAAAGATCCCCCAGTATATCCTTCGCAAACTGTTGGGGCAAGTGCTGTTAAGTGAGCACCTACGAAGGCCGGCTCGGCACACGAGGGGGTGGGTGGCCCGCACCACGCCCGGCCGCTATTGTCTCCCCAGTGGCAATGTTTACACACCACACCAGGTACTCATTCGATGCCGAATTGACCTAGAGGAGGCCCAGGACCGGTTTAGATATTCGTCACTGGTGTTGGCTGTGAGCAGGAATCTAACTCGGGTTGCCGGATCCGTAGGACAGCGTGCTAACTGCTATACCACGCGAAGCGCTATACACACAGACACATACACACACGGAAAGCACCTCAAACACAGAAAGGGTGAGACTCACTTGAGCAACTCGCAGTTCTTCTCGTTGAGTCGTGCCGCGTTTTCACGCCAGAACTTCTCCGACTTGTGCACGGGGCTCCACTCCAGCCGGCCAGACTTCAGCTCCGAGCTGTACTCGTCAAATGAACTGCAATGCAAATATGTAAGTACACAAAAGATAAAAATAAGAATCCTCCATTGAGCCTTCCAGACTATCGCTGCTAATTAAACCTCTGAACAACACATGAGGTGGTGCGATAGACACCACGCCTGGCCGCCTTTGTCTCCCCAATACTCATTTTAAAGGTGCACACAGATGTACAAGATCTCCCATATAGCCAATACAAGCTGCTAGGGCAAAGGGCAGTTCGCAATCACCTATTAACACGGCACATGAGGTGGTGTGATCAGAACTACACCCGGTCGCACTCACACAAACACACACACCCATGCTTGCACACGCATCCCGGGAGCCCGTTTTGTTTGAACCGCGTGTGCACCTGAGGTCCTGCACGCTCTCTCCGAGTTTGTCGAGCAGAAAGCGGATGTCTTCCGAGATATCCTCATCGTCGTATTTCTGCTGCTCCAAGTTCTCCAGCTGCTTCAGCACCTGCCGCACGGTTCAATGACGATTAACGACGACGATGATAACACAAGTCAAGGTTTGTCGTGGCTGTGACGGTACCACCTGAAGACGGAAGCTTGTGTTGCCTCCGAAACGTCGTGATTTTTATTTTTATTTTATTTTACTTTTTAATGTTTTCACCTACGTGACTTTACCGAAAAAACCTAAGAATATGAATACAAGTCAAGGTGCAACAATGGATTGATTCATCATCATCATCATCCGTCTTAAAATCACTGACAGTTTCCATGATGTATAACTATTTGGTGGTCTTCAGTCTAAGTTGGTACGATTTAACAGGACGCTGTACAGGTAGTCTCTCTACTTACGATGGAGATGCGTTACGACGACCCCATCGTAAGTCGAAAATATCTTAAGTCGAAGATTGCCTAGCCTACCCAGGAGTCTTAAAGAATGGTGATAATTTAGCAAAACAGAGCAATTTACAGTACCGTACTGTATAAACGATATACTGTATGTATTTATTAATTACAATACTGTATTGCACAGTAAAATGTAAAGTAAAAAACAAGGTAAATACTTAGCCTACCTACATGAACTGCAATTTAATAGAAAGTTTTTTCAGGAAACAATCCTCTCTTCTATAAAAACTTTTAACATGCTTTGAAACACAAAAAACACAGAAAAAAATACACGCGCTAACACCGAGACAACTTAACTCCGTCGACCGCTGGTCAGAGTGAGGCATCACACAAGGCGGGAGATGCCTACATCCCGGCAGCGTCCCAACGTACAGTATAGTACCGCGTACGCTGCTGCGTTTGCCTGCCGCGCGAAATTAAAATATTTAACAATTTTGTCGTATCGCTATCACAATCGTAAGATCGAAATATCGTAAGTCGGACCATCGTAACTCGGGGACTACCTGTATTTTAGTCGGTGCTGCCATAGCTCAAAGGTTCAGCTCACCTTTCCCTGGATCATGGCAAGAGCGTACTCCTGCCGACTCTCACGCTCCACACTCTTCTCCAGAAGATTCTGTTCCACACACGACAACCACCACAACAACCATTACATTCATCAAGCAACACTTATCACACCACTCACCATCACAACCACCACAACAATCACAACCATCATCTCACCATCATCACAACACATAAAACAACACCCATCATGCGTATGTATGTATGTTGAACTTCTTTCACACCGTACGTAGCCAACCGTCACAACCACCATAGCAATCATCACCTCCGGAAAAATAACCACCTCCACAATGACAACACTCACTGTTACCATGACCGTCCCCCACCACCACCATCGTGTGTGCTCATGGTTGCGTGTGTGTACCAGCGGGTGCATGTGCATGTGTGCGTGTGAGTGTACCTGTGCATGGATATTCACTGTGGGTGTATCCATTCATGTGCAATTGCCCATGTATGTGGTTTTACTACTGCATGTTACATTTTCTAGTATGTGCACAAGATTGTACATGTGTGTGTGCGTATGCATGTTGGGGCAAGTGCTGTTTACAAGTTAACGACGTTTGGCTTTGTGCACGAGTGAGTGTGTGTGTGCGAGCGAGAGAACCAGACATACACGGAAGGTGGCAAGGATGATGCGGGTGACCTTCTCCTTGACTGACTCCTGCAGAATGTCGGACAGCGTGGTGACCATGTTATAGCGACGGATGCTCTCGCACATCTGCGGGCTGAACGTGAGCAGCCAGAGACAGAAGATCATCTGGTACTGCAGCTGGAAGCCACACTTGGTGTGCAGGACCGACATTACACTGTGGAAGCACACACACACACAGCGGAAAGAGAGGCATGGTGAGAGATACGCAGTGGAGTCTATGTGTGTTTGTTTGAGCATGTGGTCCGCATGAGTGTGTGTGTGTGCATTGCCACTGGTTCGTGTATCTTTCTCTTTGTGTGTTCCTGTGTGTCTCGGTGTGCGTGTGTGAGTGCAGTAGTGGAGTAGTTAGCGCGATGCGCTAAGAACCCAGCGACTCAAATTCAATTCCTGGTCGTGGCTAACAAACAGTAGCAAATATCTGAACTAATCATATGCCTATCCGTTGTTGATTCAGATTTTTAAATGAGTACCGGACATAGTGGTGGTGGTCACACCACTCCCTCATGTGCCGCCAGCCTCCACATAGGTGCCCAATAACAGAACATGCCCAAACAACCTATTTCGGCTATATGGAGGGTCTTTGTCTTTGTGCCATTGGAGTGTGTGTGAAGAAGCATCACTCACCAGCTGACACCATCCATCTCCACCCAGGCGAAGCGATACTCGTTCACCCTGAGCATGAGCTGCAGGCATCCGGCCGAGCACTGCAGGTACTGCGAGTTCTGCACAAGCCATAACAGCGACAGAAATGTCAGTGACTTGGTAGTGGTGGGCAAAGACTTGTGATGTTTAAGTCACTTGTGGAATGCAGATCCGTTAACGACAGTGGCTTAGAAAAATATAAATTCACCCCAAACGTGGTCTGGGTTGATGCTGGTTTCTTAAATTGTATACATTTCTAAATCACTACGCAAAGCCTTCACTACAACCTCACTGCAATGACGGAGCATCTGACTGATTTGAAAGTAATTTTTGTTGTTGCTATGGAACCTTC
This sequence comes from Lampetra fluviatilis, assembly GCF_964198595.1. Classification (NCBI taxonomy): domain Eukaryota; kingdom Metazoa; phylum Chordata; class Hyperoartia; order Petromyzontiformes; family Petromyzontidae; genus Lampetra; species Lampetra fluviatilis. The sequence goes on from NC_136297.1 coordinate 6,586,628, forward strand.
CAACTCGCCTATTTAGTTTATTTTCATTTGAAGCTCTCAAATTAATTCGACCACATTTAACGCATGTGTCGGGAATCTACTATAAACTCTCACATGGTAACCTTTAGTGAGAGGCACCGTGCCGTCATTTCCCTGCGGCGTCGCGTGTTTTGCACGGTTCTGCTGGAGCGGACATACCTCGGTCGGTGAGACATGGCCACCGTCTTGTCCACCTGGGCGATTTTTCTACGCATTACACACATTACACAAAGGGAGCGATAGTGTGGGTCAGCAACTCAGAAGCATCACAACTGTGTTTAAGACAAAGGCGATCAGGCGTTCATGTGCAGCCAGTGCCAGTTAATTCATATGTTTCTTTCCCCCAGAATATTTGTTCCCCCTAGGAACAAATATATATTTCGGAATATTGGTGAACATTGGTTCTCCTTTAAACTATTAACTATTTTTATTTTACTAGGTAAGGCCCACTGATCTACATAGCTCTTTTTCAGAAGTGACCTGGCCACAAATGATAGCTCAACGAAGTGGCTTATCATGTGGATAGTTATAGCAGCAAAATACTCTAAATACGTGTTTCTAAATGTGGAGGAAAAAACCAACGGACCCGGAGAAATATCCATATGACCACGGGGAGAACATGCAAACTCAAAATATATGGACATCAGGGTCGGGATCGCACCCACGGCCTCTTATGTACCTGGCGAGGTAGTTAACATCTCACACCGGTGGTGCCCATTGCATATTTGTACCCCTTTATTTTTTTGTTTGTAACAAGTAATCATACGAGTCCTATGTCCATGCATGTGTGGCACCTGTGAGCCAAGCTGTGTCTTGAGCCAGTTGAAGTAGTAGGTCAGGTCACTCCCCTCCATCAGCTCCTTGCCCCACGCCGCCAGCTTCGCAATGATCCGAGCAGCCTGCGCATGCGGCCACACAGGTGAGCACGCGCACGCACTCCAACGTGGCAACAGAGCGTGATAATCTCCAGCGAAGGCAAAGCCAAAATACACTCGCCAAGTAACTAAATTAATTATATTATTTAGGTTGGTGAAACACGTGCCTAGCTGCAAATGGTGCTGTGTAAGTCTGTAGAGCCTGCACTGATCAGCGTACTGCAGTGCGATGGTGGGTTAGCTTCACCAACCCATACTGACCAGCGTGGTGAAGTTTGGTTAAACAACCCCCGTGACTGACACAGTGTGCAGAGGCCTTCATGTAGCAGTTGATTGACAAAGGGCTCTAGTTGCTCCATCGCCTTTTGACCACATCACCCAGCATTTACCCGATCTCGTGAGCCCTCATAGCTTAGCCTAGATAGTGCTTGGATGGGTGGCCTCCGCACATACAACTGGTGTTAGAAGGTGCTGTGAGCCAAGAAGTGGGCATTAGAGGGCAGTGTTCCAAAATCCATCATTGTACTGTACGTCTATGCTCCTACATCTATGTCGCCCACAATCATCAACCCGTACTGACTGGCGTGGTAAACTACAGTCAAACGAATGGCATGACACGCACGGCGTGGGGAGGCCCTCATCCAGCAGTCCATTGAGAAAAAAGCCCGTGTGCTTACATAATAATGGGGAGAAGATTCAAATCACTTGTATAACAAGTAATAACATGGCGACATCCATGCTGACGACGCCCAAGAGTGTGCACCTGGTGAACGGTGAACTGGTCCTGGCGGTTGAGCATGGGGAGGAAGTAGGACCAGGCCGAGGACTTGTTACGCCTGGCGTGGTCAAAGAAGATGGACACGCGGCTATGGTCCTCCTAGTGAATGCAACGTCACGAGCAAATAAAAATATAGTTTGCACCACAACAGCAAAAAACACAATGGTGGCAAGGCCACAGAAGTAATCCCCAAGCAAGTTGAGTGGATGATGCTCTTGAAGTAACCGGCATTAATTTCAAATTAACCATTTCATTGCCACACAATCATAGTTATGAGTGGCACACTTGAACCAAAATAGTAATTGACCACTCGATCAACGTGGAGGAGAGGAAAAAGTGGTGGAGGAGTCACCTGCAGCATGTCGTCCACCATGGTGAGCAGCAGCTGCACCGTTTGCTCACGCGAGATTTGCGACATCAGATTCAGGAATGTCTTGGCTGTCTGCACACGGAAAGCAGGCATGACACGTGCACACAAGGAAATGACCACATGCCCTTGGGGACGTGGTTGATTCCCACGTGTAGACACAGTCAATGCAGAGTCCGGTATATGCACGTGCACATGCACTCAATAAACTTCAAACAAAGCTTTTCACGGTCTGTTCTGTTAGTGAGCACCTTTAAGGTTGGCACGGCACACGAGGGGTGGTCTGGAGAGCACAACACCTGGCCAGCTTCGTCTCCGCAATGCTGATGTTTACACACTGCACCAAGTATTCAGTTAAAGCTGAGTAAACCTACAGAAGGCCTAGGACCGGTTCAGATATTCTTCACTGTTGTCAGCCATGGCCAGGAATCTAACTTGGGGAGTCAGGTGTATAGCACAGTGTGTTAACCACTTCTGCTCCTCACATACTCAAACCCACACAAGAACCACACCAACACGGACACACATATATACATATTCACACAGCCTCTCACTGTCACTGCACGTGTGTGGGTATGCACCTGTATGCCCTCCGTCTCCAGAATGTGCTGCCGCTGGGCGGTGGGCATCCGCTCGAATCGCTTGATGAACTCGCAGTCATCCTGGGAGATCATCTGACTCCTGCCAATGTGGCACGGCACAACGCGACACAGTACGCCGTCAGCACCCCCAACCTTCCATGCATCAGCGATGATCGGTGAAGTCTTTGATTCAAATGTATTCTTGCATTCATGGTACTTGCGTTGAAGTGTGGTAAAAATCTATATCTTTTTTAAATTCACCTATGTTGTATGCAGTACTCCAGGTGAGATTTTGAGTCTCAGCAATTTACCCTCCAATTTTGATACTATCTTACACATTAAATGCCAATGTCTTATGGACAGCCCTTTGACAATGCAATATTGGATGAAGGGCTCCCCACAGCACACTGCTCATGGGGGTTGTATGATCATACTTAACCACATGCCGGTCAGGGTGGGTTTGTGAAGGGGGAGTTGACCAGGACCGGTTGAGATATCACTTGCCACTGATGTTAACTGTGACTGTGAATTGAACTCAGGTCACTGGGTCCATATAACGGTGCACCAGCCACTGCGCCACACATCCCCACCACATTTTATTGTCTATTGAGACTCATGTAGATATGAATGTAGGTGTTTTTTTAGTACACGTTTATCAATGTTCACATCTAGACATGCATCTTCCATATATGTTGCATTGTTATTTCTATGCACCTGATTGTTTAAATATTTTGCTCGCTTTAATAATTTGATGTTGAACACCGGAATTGTACTCAAAATGTCATTTCTTTCATTTTACTTCTTTTCGATTTTACCAGTTTGGCATTATACCTATGTATTGACATTGCTACGTTTGATTTCATTTGCTGTGCTTAAATCGTTGTGAATAAGAAGTGTTATGTTTGTACTTATTTGACAGATTTTCCTTGAAAAAGACAGGCCCTCACCTGGCTATAGAGAATATTATTTGATATAATCGAAAATACTAATCTGTCCCTGAGTGTTATACCTAGAGGAACACATGGATCAGGGGACAAATTAAAGACATCATATTCACAAGTAATAAGATTCAATGGGCTTGGGCAGGATACATTATTATTAGGGATGGCCAATGGACGATACTGGTGATCAAGTGGCAGGATACGTATGTACATTGAATATGTGTCTATGAATATGCGACTGTAAGCAAATATGAATTTGCCAAACATGGGTATACCAGTTCATGTATAAGACCACGTTGGATTGTCGCATCACGAGACCTTGTGGGATAAGAGCTTGGGCAGCCCTTCATGCACCAGTGGATACAGCATGGCTAATGGGGAGCCCTTCGTGGAGCAGTGGATAGAGCATGACTAATAAAAACGAATCTCTTTAGAACTACTTTTTGTGTTTATTATGTTGACCTTCCCCCGCACCTGTGATTAACATGGTTGGCTACGTACGGTGCAAAAGAAGTTTCAACATACATGCATACGTGAAAGCTTATCATTGGAAGAATTGCCCGGTGTAACGCCACGGGTCTGGATGCATCACTCACTGGAGGTAAGACTGCCAGTTGACGCTGGATGAGCGAACCTCTGCTGCCTTCGCCGCCACGATGTTGGTGGGGACGAACTCGGTTACTTCATGACGATCCATGGTGCTACAACAAAGACAGAGGTTCACATGAATAGACTGTTGGGGCAAGTGTTGTTAGTTAATACACACGCACACACACATGTCCGACGTTTTGCTACGCGTGCTGGAAGCTTATTCAGGAACATAAACACATTAGAGCTATATAGTGTAACTACGAAAACCCACACGACACAGGTATTGCATTAATCGTATGATTGTAATCGATTACTTGCTGTTTATGTAAATTAAGTGTTGTCAAAGAACCCCCACAGCCTACACGGTGTGTGGAGGCTCTCATCCAGCAGTGTACAGTATTGACAAAGGGGGCTATGCATGTACGGTACATGGAAAGTACAGTTCGTGTATATTATGTGCAGTTGTACATTTTTGCTAATGGACTTTCATGATGGTGGGCAAAACAATTTGTACCAACAAGCCAAAACATTTCGATTTAAAGCTTTCGTGACTGCAGGGAAACATCTGTCTGTCGGAAAGACAGCGTCTGAATTCAGACGCTGTCTTTCCGACAGACCTGTTCTTCACCTGAGGATGGCTGCTTGCGTTGTGGCCGAAACGTCGTGAGAATTATTTTATTATGTTTATTTTTATTATTTTATCATTTCCCTTCTACGTGATTTTACCGAAAGAACCAAGAAGAAGCCAAAACATTGATAAACACAAATGAGATTATTAAAATGAGACGAAAACTGCGGGGGGGGGGGGTTAAGGGAATTGTGACCCCGAATCTTGGCAACATCCAATCTCTGTGCGGGTCATGCATCATCACTGTTTCTTGGTCACTGTACGGTGTTCATTTTAGGTCCGGGGAGCGGTGGCCATAGTACGCTGCGCTATGAACCCGCGTTATTGACGAATGTGTTGCGAATTAGTCGTGAACCCGGTGGAGATCACGGAGTTCGATTGCTGGTCACTGTTGATATCGGCGGCGAGCGATATCTGGCGCGGTTCAGGCAACTACCCCCGTCGTGAGAAACCGGCATTGACCAGCGTGGTGAATTAATGGTCAAGACAACTCACACAGGAATGTAAAACGGATAAGAACGATTCATGTAAAGAGTCACCACGCAGGCCGACGAGTGCGGCCTACACCGCGGGAGTCACCATCGGCCTCGACTTGTTACCCCTGCCGCCTCAGCGCACCATTCGCCCGCTAACCAAATGACCAAGCGGGCCGGGAGTCGTCGAGGGGTTAACAAAAAAATATAAATGTTTCACGGTGAAATTAAACGACGCGACACGAGCCGCTGGGTGATTGTGAGGGTAAAACTGATACGACGGCACACGGAATAGTTTAATTTATATCATTTTAAGACGAAAAACCTCACCTCGACTTCCCGTCGCTCCACACGGAGCTTGCGGAGATCACGGGCGGTCAGGTGACGGTGACGTCATGCGCAGGGTCCTTAGGGTTCAGAGTCTGCAGTGAGACTCATAGGGGCAGACTAAGGTAGTGTTAGGAGCCTTGGGTGCAGTGTCTGTGGTGAGACTCATAGGGGCAGACTAAGGTAGTGTTAGGAGCCTTGGGGTGCAGAGTCTGTGGTGAGACTCATAGGGGCAGACTAAGGTGGTGTTAGGAGCATTGGGGTTCAGAGTCTGTGGTGAGACTCATAGGGGCAGACTAAGGTGGTGTTAGGAGCATTGGGGTCAGAGTCTGTGGTGAGACTCATAGGGGCAGACTAAGGTGGTGTTAGGAGCATTGGGGTTCAGAGTCTGTGGTGAGACTCATAGGGGCAGACTAAGGTGGTGTTAGGAGCCTTGGGGTGCAGAGTCTGTGGTGAGACTCATAGGGGCAGACTAAGGTGGTGTTAGGAGCATTGGGGTTCAGAGTCTGTGGTGAGACTCATAGGGGCAGACTAAGGTGGTGTTAGGAGCATTGGGGTCAGAGTCTGTGGTGAGACTCATAGGGGCAGACTAAGGTGGTGTTAGGAGCTTTGGGGTTCAGTGTCTGTGGTGAGACTCATAGGGGCAGACTAAGGTGGTGTTAGGAGCCTTGGGGTTCAGTGTCTGTGGTGAGACTCATAGGGGCAGACTCAGGTCGTGTTAGGAGCCTTGGGGTTGAGTGTCTGTGGTGAGCTTCATATGGGCAGACTAAGGTGGTGTTAGGAGTCTTGGCGTTCAGTGTCTGTGGTGAGACTCATCGGGGCAGACTAAGGTGGTGTTAGGAGCATTGGGGTCAGAGTCTGTGGTGAGACTCATAGGGGCAGACTAAGGTGGTGTTAGGAGCCTTGGGGTTCAGAGTCTGTGGTGAGTCTCATAGGGGCAGACTAAGGTCGTGTTAGGAGCCTTGGGGGTCAGTGTGTGGTGAGGCTCATAGGTCGTATAAGGAGCCTTGGGGTTCAGAGTCTGCAGTGAGGCTCATAGGGGCAGACTAAGGTGGTGTTAGGAGCCTTGGAGTCAGAGTCTGTGGTGAGGCTCATAGGGGCAGACTAAGGTCGTGTTAGGAGCCTTGGAGTTCAGTGTCTGAGGTGAGCTTCATAGGGGCAGACTCAGGTCGTGTTAGGAGCCTTGGTATTGAGTGTCTGTGGTGAGACTCACCAGTGACGAATGATATCTGAACCAGTCCTGGGTACTCCTCACCCCTCCACGAATCTGCATTGACTAACGTGGTGAAGTATGGTCAAACAATCTATACAACGGACACTATGTATTGAGGTTTTCATCAGAAACCCAGTCTCACACACACACACAAACTCACACGCAAGTGATAGATATAATAAACAGCACAAAGTCAAAAGCCCGTATAAACTACATAGATTGTTGGGGAAACCTATATAGGTCGGTATTACACCAATACCAATAACCACCATTCACCACCACGGCGCCTGTGTCACGCCAGTTGCACCATGAGGCCACGTGCAGTGTCGAAGGCTCCCTGACAGGAGGTATCAGGACAGACCCAGGTTCTATGGTTTTTCTGGCTGAGATTACTGGTAGATGCACCAGCTATATGACCTACTGTGCTAACTTGCTGTATTTTATCCACCCGGCGCTCCACTCGTTGTTGTGAGCGTCACTCCTCTGTCCTCTGTTGTTGCCGGAGGTCGATTGCCTCCAACTGCCCAGTAGCAGCTTCCTTCACGAGCCTCCTCCATAGAGGCCGATCTTGACACCGCTGGTACCAGTCGTCGGCAAATCCACTCAGCTCCACATCCGACCGTACCGGATCAGTCCATCTCTTATCCAGCCCATGCCGTGCCCGTTTAGCCCCCTCTATGCGGCCAAACGGAAGCTGCTTGGGCATGCCGTGGCTTGTCTCCCCACCAGGCACTCATTTGAGGCTGAGTCGACCTAGGAGAGGTCCTGGACCGTTTCAGATAATCGTCACCGGTGTTGGCCGTGAGCGGGAATCGAACCCGGGTTACCGGGTTCATAGCGCAGCGCGCTAACCACTACACCACCGCTCCCCACAATATATAACAAAGACAAAGATCCCCCATATAGCCTTAACATACTGTAGGGGCAAGTGCTGTTAGCGAGCACCAAACAATATATATCACACACATACAGAACCACCCAACAACCACATAGAATCACACAAAGCGTACACACGCGGGGTAGATATTGCTGGCTGCACCCACAAAATCTCGCACACAGATTCACTCACACACACGGGATGGACATAGCAGACCCAGCACACACACAGAATCACACAGACACACATATTTACACTCTTTCTCACACGCGGGATGGACATAGCTGACCAAGCAGACACAGAATCACTCACACACACATTTGATAAATACAGCTGACAGCACACACACACACAGTCACTCTCACACAGATTCACACACACTGCATAGATTTTGCTGACAGCACACACACACACACAGTCACACAGATTCACACACACTGCATAGATTTTGCTGACAGCACACACACAGTCACACAGATTCACACACACTGCATAGATATAGCTGACACCACACACACACAGTCACACAGATTCACACACACTGCATAGGTTTCGCTGACAGCACACACACACACACAGTCACTCTCCCACAGCTTGACACTCTCACGCGCGCATACATTCGCACTGACGAGATAGACATAGCGGCCAGAGCAAGCACACACACCACACACACAGTCACGCAGATTCACACACACACACATCACAGATTCACACACACACATCACAGATTCACACACGCGCGGTCAGAGTGCATCATTCTCCGCGGTGCCGCTGGAGAGGGAATCGTGAGCTGCTGCTGCTGCTGATCATCATCATCGTCGTCGTCGCTGTCGCTGCTGCTGCTGCTGCAAGTGGAGGAGGAGGAGGAGGGATGCGCCGAGGTGGAGCAGAGACGAGCAGCAGCAACAGCAGCAGTAGCGCATAGAGGTGAGAGCGAGACGGGACGAGGCCGGCGGGGGGGGGGGTTGGCATCGCGCACGGAGTCCATCGCCACTCACTCTCATCAGCGCAAGCGGCGGCGCCAGCATTAATCCGACTCGAGCATTTTTTGTGTTTATATAACGCCAGCAGCAATCGACGCTAGCCCTTGATACAGCACTCGCATTTATGCAAACCCAATGGCTCGGTGGAATACCGGCAATTCACACAACGTTATCATCGAGACAATGCCGGCTTTGGAACAATCATCGCACAGCTGTCCACCGCTGACACGAAGGACACCCTTAGAATATAAGAGCGTGTCCATCGATAGCATTAGCTACGGGGCTAGGATTATTAATACTCGCGCCTATGCAATGCTCGCATTGATGCCGCACGCGCATTTCACGCGCAGAATTCACCGTCAGCACGAACGCGCTAATGGCATCGCAAACACAGTACCCGTCGTTAGCACATGCGCAGGATTCGTATTGAATTCAGCATTACTACTACGATATAGCAGTGGCAGTGTCCCACACAGAGCATCCATCATTAGCATTCAAACTAGCATTAATACAGTCCTAGCATTACACACGCAGCACCTGTCAACTAGCATAACATACGCGAATCGAGCACGAGCATCGATACTCGGTTGAATTCACATCTACCGTCTCCAACACTACCAATAATTTTTGCATCACCGCTTGCTTTACACCATACATCTCCATCGCTAGTATTATTAATCTAGGGGGAATTACTAGCAGCATTATTAGTAAATAGTAGTGACCCGGCCATCATCGCTAACATAATGACCAGCATCGTCGTCGTCATCATCAGCACAAAGAAGAATAGTGTAACGTCGTAATCATGACCAAAATTAGCAGCTAGCATCTTAACTAGAATGTATACCTCCGTGTCGTATATCTCACGGTAAAATTAAATGCGAGCGTGAATGCATCTTGATTAACATCGAGTGTCATTAATGCAATAGTATCCTATCAATAATATTTCCTTAGATTCATTATAACAATTTCAATGTCGTAGTTCTGAATATTACCATTTATAATACATTTAATTTCAACTCTATTCACAATTTTAATTAAAAACATGTTGTGTATTTTATATCTCTCATGTTATTCAATGCAGTAATTATAAGTGTCAGCAGTGCTTATTACAAAATACGCTGGTATAACACGGTATATTATTACAGTTCAGTATGTAATATTGAAAATTACTGTTTTCATTGGTGCATCAATTTAATGAAATAGTTTAGTATTGTCTTTATTTGTGCTTTATTACAGGAATAGGAGTGCCTGTGCACTGTATAGCAAGGCCTATCACAGGCTTTGCCTATCCTACACACTATTGCTGGTGTTGAATGTGAACTGACCTAATATATTAAGGTATTCATTTGTGTGCACATATAATGGACTTGACATGTAACATTATTTCTTATACAAAAAATTTTTTACGTAACTGTGCGTGTACTATGTTAACATTTTGATGTATATATGTTATACATTGAATGCATGAAAGGCTAACCTCACTGTGTCTTTATGTATTCAACACGGTGGGCATTGCACTGCAGGAGAGCATAAACTGACACATTGTGCGAAAATATCGAGTCTCATACATCCATCTCCCAATGCGTGTTGGCCAGTGCTCCGTCGTTGAGCTTTTAGGTACAGACCAACATACCAAGTTCCGATGGCCAGGATAGTTCGATACAAACGGAAACAACCATTCTTGTATTAATATGTGCACCCTTCTCCGTCGGTGATAATTTTGTCTGTCACAGAAGAACGATTATGCTGCTGCTGCTAGTGATGATAATGAGGGAACTAGGTTGACCCTAGTGGGAATTGAGCTCATGTTTCCACGACTTGAGATAACCCTGCTTCTTTGCCAAATGAACCCTACAGCCCATTCCGGCTGCACACTCTCTCAATACAGGACCTACTATATATGAAAGGCTTCTGACGCACGTGTTGTGTGGGGCGTGTGTGGGGAGCTGTTCACACACTGGGTGCTGAAATTTTGACTTAAAACTTTCGTGACAGCAGGAATTCATATTCTTTGGTTATTTCTGTAAAGTCACGTAGATGGAAAAAAAGTAAATAAAATAAAAACTGCGACGTTTCGATCACAACACAAGCGATCGTCTTCAGGAGGTTATCGTCTTCAGGAGGAAGATGATTGCTTGTGTTGTGATGTATTGTTATTTTTTCTATCTACGTGACTTCACCGAACGAACCAAAGAATATGGGTGCTGAAAGTTCCAACAAAGTTGTGCCGTGGTGGAACTACAAGTAGACACATAGCCCTCCGTCCAAGATTATAATATAAATCAGTTGAAGGCAACTGTTATAACCATGAAGCCCAGTAAACTTTGCCACGTTGAGCAAACATTGGCATATGGTTCGAACCGTTGGACGAATGTTGACGCAAAGCTGGTCCAACGTTCCACGTTTACTCGGCGTTTACCATTTAAGCTATCTCCCTCAAGGGGGTTCCATGGTGCTTGGTTACTCTTTTGCGAAATGACCGGTTGCAAATGCCTTTACATCAACGACTTAGTCAAATCAGTTTGTGCTGCAGTAATCTAGTTTGCCTCTGACGAAATCAACTAGAGTGCACTTGATCTCGTGAGACCTCGGAAACGAGGCACGTTTGACTGGATAATTCGTGGAGCAGCGACCACCATGCACAGCACAGGTGTTATAGGCTGCTGCGCTGTCGTTGCTGTTGCGGTCTGCAGAGCAACACGATTTATTGGACACGACTGGACTGTTCTCCCCACCCTCACCCGCCTGCGCTCACCAGCACGAAAAATGATCAAATAACACTCGCGACCTGCGTGGGGAGGCCCTTATCCAAAAGTGGATTGATCAGGAGGAGCTGTCTGTGTACTGGTTGTACCTCCTCCAATGAGGTTCTGATTTTCAGCGCGTTTGTCTATTTTACTTTCTTCCTCAGCACGTTAATTATAATGAAATAGTTTAAGGAGATTACACTCAGAATGTCTCGTAAAAAGTAGGCTTTATTAAGCAATTTAAGTCTTTATCAAACAACTTCGGGAGCAACAAGCACTATCCTTCGGTAACGAAAACCGTCTCTCTACCTAGTGTATATCCGGTCTCAAGCACGCACTACTAAACCACCGCCTGGTGACGTGTCAAACGCTCTACTCTTGGAGTTTCCCAATGTGGCCATGTGACCTAAAGGTCTTACGCCTTAGCGTGTCACGTGACAATGCTAACGATGATGATGCTGCTGTTATCTTGAACCAGCAGAAGAGACGCGAGAGGGCTGGACATGCGCAAGAGGCAATCCTCCGTTGGAGGGCTCACTGCCGCCACATCCACCACCACCACCACCGCTACCGCCACCACCACCACCACCACCACCGCCACAACTACCACCGGCACCAGAGAGGGGTCACCGGACACACGCGCAACCGCCCGTGGCAGCAGGACCGTCCATCGAGGAGCCCCCCAACAAGGAGCCACTAACACCTGCTGCTTCTGCTGGTGCTGCTGCTGCAGCTGCTCATGGTACCATCACTGCCATCGCCATCATCCACTTCATCTTCCATAGTCCATGCCGTCGTCCTGGAATTCGTGTCTATTCGCATCGCCACCATCATCGCTACCAACCAGAGATGGGGGACGATTGACAAAAAAAGTCCCGGTCTGTGCTGCTCGTTCCAAACAGTGCTTATGTTCTATTATGATATCCTCAGGATGTTATCTGGAGTGTTCGTTGAAATCCCGCTTGAATTATTGGAATGCTCCTTAACAATCCATCAGTGAACATCACTGACTACAAGCAGGGGTCCAGAATATGTACATACATGATATATTAAACTGTGCATGATAAACAAACTGCCTGATAAAAAAATAAACTGACACCTTGCACAGAGTGGAGTGGATGAATAAATAAAAACATTTCGAAGAACACACATTTTATTAATTAAATTGGAATGAATTATCAAACAAGAAAGAGATGAAGTTTCTAACATTCCGTTCCTATTGTTTTAACTCAGTTACGTCCTGCATTCTGTTGAATGACTTTCAATCATTTTCTGGAGCATTCATTAGTTCCATGTACCGTTCCCCTTCCTCGCTATCAACTTCACCATCACATCTGCTTTACCATCATCAGCCACCTTACCATCATCATGCACTTCACTGCTATCAACCGCTTTGCCACAACCACCACCACCATGGCCATCACCGCTTCACCATTAACACCCATTTCACCATCAAATATACGCACTCGTGCATGTCCTCACCGTACGGCCCCACATCTACACGTGTGTGTGTATGCGTGCACCATGCAGCCTTGCCATCCGGAACCGAGAGGAAGAGGATGTGGGGCGGCGTACATCGCGGGACACAAAACTGGAGAGCATCCCCAGCCCTGGCGAGAGGTGGGAGCCGCGGGGTTGTACTCGCTACGTAAACACACGTATGCAGACAGACAATCAGGGCCCCAGTTGCTGTTGGGTTCGTTTGACCATGAGCTGCGGGGTATATGGATAGATCAGGTTATATTGTACGGTCAAGCCTAACTCTAAACCTAACACCAATCCTATCCACTCCTGGTACAGTTATACTACATGGGGCAGGGGGTACAAAATAACCCGCGAAGATGATCCACAACATTTCTCACTTTCCCTACCGAAAACTGGTCAGTGTTTAAAGAGTTTTCCAAAATTTGGAGTCACAAACCGCAGCAATAAGGACTATTGGCAAATAGAGAAACACATTTTGCCCTGACAGATACTGGTTGGCTTCTGTAGTGTTAATTAAATACTCTCGAGGAAATTTGCATTTTGGAAAGCATTACATAACCTGTGAATATGCATATTTTTTCTTACTTATTTTCACTCGACAAGGCGATGATATAAATAGTAGCACATTTACCATTTGTTTCACAGGTTTGCCATTCAAGCCAAGCGGTTGCCCTGGCTAATACTGTGGGTGTATTAACCAAAAGTGCGCACCATCTACTTCACAGTGCAGGCGATCATCGACTTAAGTCGGTTTGACTTATGTCAATCTGCACTTACGGCAGGTCGCCAATTGCCACACCAGCGTTTATTACCCACGGTGGTCGGACTCACATTTACGCACGACACTGACTCAGGCACCGGTTCTGCGCAGTTTTTCGCTCAGTCCGTCGGCTCATCGACTCGCTCCAGTGCTAAAACTTTCTGTGAATTCTTCATGATTATTTAGCATTTTTATTGATTTCATCCTTTAAAACGGCTGATAAAAGGAACGCTTCGTGCTCTAGTGATGGTGTTGAAAAGCATATGTAGTAGAAAGGCGATTTCTGTATTCAATCCAAATAATCCAGGAATTATGAAGAATCAAGGTAAAAACCGTCATAAACACTATTATTGTACTTCATATATGATTGATTCAATATGCTATTTGTATTCGTATCAATAAAAGTTGCATATCAGACTCTCGGTCAGGAACGTAACCCCCGATTGTAGAATTGTTTCTCTAGGAAAATCTGTCTCGACTTACGCCGTTTCGAGTTACGGCACCTTTTTTTTAGGAAAGTAAACCTGACGCAGTTCCAAGGACCGCCTGTAGATCCCATGAACTTATCCAAAAAAATAATAGGCCATGTGTGCCAGCATCACGGTCCAAATTTGCAAGTTACTTAATTGGGTAAAGCCACATACAAGTGTAATGCGAGCGTAAACGGGGTTCGCTGGTGGGCTCTGGGCCAATCATACGGCCCGGGGTATTGGGGGGCGGAGCCCAGTATGGGGGCATATGAGAGGGCCCGCCGTTCACCTCGGGTCCAATCGGAAGTGAGGTGAATGGGGGTGGAGCCAGCAGGGCGCTATGGGAAGGCCGGATCTGAAGGTCCGGAAGGGGAGGAGACAGGATCACGTGGTGAAGGGGATATAGGTGGGAGCCCAGAAGGGCTCGAGGTCAGTTGGGAGAGTCACGAAGGTGGACCATATTGGGTGGCCGGAGGGAATCCGCGCCATCAGCCACGTGGCTGAAGGGGCTTCGGCACACCGTCGGCCAGTGGTGTGCAGAGTGGAGAAGCGGAAAGACTGACGAGGAAGCGCGTGCGGGGCGCGCGCGAGGAGACGCTGGTCCGCTGTCGGGACCAGCAGGGTGCGAGGAAGAAATTGAATAAAGAGCAACGGAGACCAGCAGTGTGTGACGAAGTCTTTTATTACACAAGCATTAACTACCGCGGGACAATACTTAGTGACAGCCTTGGGTGCTATAATAATGGCACAGATAGCAAATATACTGATGATTTGATTTGTCAACAGTGCTCCGTCTCCCGAGGAGGTGCGTGCCTGGGGCCGCTCGTTCGACCGGCTCATGCGCTCGGCGGCTGGACGGCGAGTCTTCCGCGAGTTCCTGCGCTCCGAATTCAGCGAGGAGAACCTGCTCTTCTGGCTGTCGTGCGAGGAGCTGACACACGAAAGCGATCCCGCTGCCATCGAGGAACGCGCCAGGAACATCTACGAAGACTACATCTCCATCCTGTCTCCCAAGGAGGTCAGAGTCCATGCCTTCTGCATTCATCTGTGTCCATCTATGCATTCCATTCCCATGCACCCGCTGAAGAAATCTGTGCGACAAAGCTTGGAGATGTTGCACATTTGGAATTACACTGAGACAGCAAGATGTAGATGGGAGCATTCAAACTTTTAAGAAAATAAAGTTGTTTGGGCAGGACAGAAAGCCTTGGAGATGAGGAAAGGGAGTGATGGAACCAGCTTGTGTGTAGGGTTAGGTGGATTAATACATTGCAGGATTGTGAGATACGGTGACGGCTTCATCAAGCAGTGGACTGATCATGGTTAATGATGATTGATCAAATAGTTCAACAATATGTTAGTCCCTAGTCCAACAGCATTCACCCAGGTAACACGCTGCATACTGTTGTTTGACAGTGGCTGCAATTATGCTCATCATTCCTTGAACACTCATCACTGCCCTGTCTGGGGTTTGCACCATTCTGCCTGCGATTAATACAGCTTCATATTCTGGCGAATTAAAGTCGGTAACCTCATGAACAACTTCATGTTCCAACATATTTCGGTGAAATATCTCCTTTGTGTGTCTAATAAACGGCAGCATCAGGTCTAATGGAGGTCAAAATCTTGACCAGTAATCGTTCCAACATCTCAGTTAAGATGATTCTACTCCATATTTTGCTGAATAAACATCCCCATCCTAGAGCATCTCCACTCTTTTTTTAATCGTTAAAGCAAACTCCACGACATGCCTACTGGATGCTGCATAATCAATTATTCAACACCTCCACATTCCATACCTTGTAATGAACACATCTACTGTACATAGTTTGTCCAAAGAAAGTGGCAACAACGATCATAAATTCATGACCATACTCTTGTTCCAAACATCATCAGCAAACTAACAACTTTTCTTCGTCGTCTGCGTTGAACATATCTTACACTGCTTGATTGATGGAGGCCATCATCTTTAATGTCAATGCTTCAACATCTGAACTTTTTTTCGGGAAAACATCTACATTATTTCTACATTTGAAGCTTTCGTGACTGCAAGGATTCATATTCTTAGATTTTTTCGGTAAAGTCACGTAGGTAAAAAATTAAAATTAATAAAAGTAAAATAAAAAATAAAATAAAAATAAAAATCACGACGTTTCGAAGGCATTATATTGTGTGCCTAATTTCAACTTCTTCTTGTGTCTTGTGCTAAATAGAAATCATCATTAAAATTATCAACCCATTAACAGCTCCATATTTAATATCTCAACCATTATATTCACCTAACAAATGCAACTATCAAACGCACTAACCCATTAACGTCGTCGCGTACAACATCTGTTGTTCCATTTACCTTACAAGAGCCATCATGAAACCCATCAGCATCCCCATGCTTAACACGCCATTCCATCCATGTAACAAAGGCTGCGTCTTCGCCCCCCCCCCCCCTCCATTGACCCATAAACATTCGTGGCGGACGTCCGTGAGATCGTATGGCATTGGGGGGCCGTGCCGCGCAGGTGAGCCTGGACTCGCGGGTGCGAGAAGTCATCAACAGAAACATGCTGGAGCCCACACCGCACACCTTCGACGACGCGCAGCTGCAAATCTACACGCTCATGCACCGGGACTCCTACCCGCGCTTTATCAACTCGGTGCTCTACAAGTCCCTCCTCAACTCCACCAGGGCCTCCTCGACCGCCGGCTCCTCCTTGTCGGAGCCGTAGTAGGCCGGCGACGGCGGGTGACGGGAGAGCGATATTTTGGCCGCGGGACGTGGGGTAGGTGCGCAGACGTGAGCTGCGTTTGTAAAAAGATGTGTGGGCAGATGGGCGTGTGTGGGGAGTCATAACAATGCTCCCTCCTCAATGCTGGAGCCTGTTTGATTTGGGGTGAATGACGCGTTCTCAGGATGAACTTTAGTGTGGGCCAGTCGCGGGGTCCAAAGATATAACAAGGGGACACCTAGTTGTTAACAAAGAGGCCTGTGGGACCTCCCCTTCTCGAGATAATGTGAGATCCTTAAAGAGTTCTGTATGCTCGGCAAATCTTTAGGCTGAGCAGGGAGAACTTTGCGTAAAAAGAAATACAAGGGCTTAACCTGAACGGGCCTTGAAGCCGGGCAGGAGGGTGTGTGTGTGTGTGTGTTTACTTCACTGTTTTTAACGATAAGCAGGGAACATTCCACAGCCCATCATCTAACCGACCATTAGACCACTCTTGAGCACAGTAATGCGGCTTGCATCTTTTTTTTTTGGGCCAAGTTGTACGGTGGCGGGGCGGTGGGTTGCTATGATTAACGAGTGTCTCCTTCTCTTCTCTGACATCGGAGTCGCTTTAAAGAAAGAAGACTTGGTCGAGGGATTTCCTCACTTTCATTTGTTGCTTCAGGAGGTTGAGTTAGAGCGATCTTTTCCACGGTGCTGAACAGTGAGACGCTTGATGGGTGGCTCAGTAAGTTGTTTCATAGCCTTTATGTGATGAGCAGTACAAGCCGAACCTAGCTGCTTGCTTGCTGCTCACGGATGTGCATGCAACTCCATGATGCTCAGTGTTTTGAAAGGTAGGGCCGGCTGAGAGGCAGCTTAAGAGAGGTAATGATTTAGGGACACGGAGTAAAAATGACATTTACACAAACGCATAAAATATGGGCATCATTGCCTTTTTGGCTTTTAGTGGTTTTTAAAATGGACTTTTTTAGACTTTGTATCTTCAGTTTGATGAGTCGGAGAGCAGATGCAGCCTCTGAGTTTCCCATAATCACCTTCTCCAGTTGACGAACATCTCTACCAACTTGGAAAATAAAATATGCATGTGCACGCCAGTACAATGCACACATATATTATATTATTAAACACACTGAGGATAAATACATTGAAGCAATCTGGAGAGAGAAATAATCTCCACAATACCACAGGGCTTGAAATGTGCCAAGCACCCTGTAGTTTTCACCAGCCTTGCTAAAATGCTGAAAGTGTGGCCGTGCTGAATCTTATGGCAGAAAAACGGCAATGAAAATGTGATAAAAAAATATATTATCTTCACTTGTACAGATATTTTAGTTTTCCTGTGAGCTGCAGTGACAGTGCTGAAGGGAGTCAAGGGCGATTTTTCTTCCCTGCCTTTCTCACCAGAAAAGCTGTGTTCTCTCTCTACAGTCTTAACGGTGTCTTCAGCAATGTTTAGGCTGCAGCACTGCTGCTGTGCAAGCCCAGGTCAGCGAGGCCTTCGTAATGTGAAGTTGAGTATTTTTTGTTTAATTCCTATCGATTTAGGCCTGAGGGCGAGACATTTCATGGTGCATAAGTGACCGGTAAAAGGCATTTTCGGTGAGCAAATGCCTTAACAAACCTTTCAATGAATCAATTTATTTAATTCCAAGGCCTAGGTGAGGGTTTCACCATGGGCGAGGTGGACAGCATGCTTTATTTATTGATTGGTTTTGGCTGAATGCATGGAAAATCTCAGTAGTAAGCCTTTCCAAGTGTATTTCCATAAGGGCCAGATTTGCATTATGTAATCTGGCCAGAGATTGTGAACGTGAGGGCTGGGGATGGGGTGAACACTTAAGTACACTTAAATTGAACGGTGCCAATATGTTGCATGCAATTTACTTGATGTTTACTAACTACGTGAAAAAAAATTCTGCGCCAGAGAAGTCTAACTTTTACGTTGTGTTGCTTCTTTTGCGCGGTAGAGTTGAGCTGACTGAAAGAACACTCTATTTTATTTACTGTAACCATTAATAAGGTTACGCTAGGCCCGCCAGCCTGTAGACCAACCAACCCCTCTCCTAGAGAAGCCAGTTTCAAAGTGCTAGACAAGATACACAGTGAGATGGCGATTCTCCTGGGGCAGTTCCCGAACGCAAGGATCTAAGGGTCTGCCGCCTGTGAGAATCACCACAATGGACGTTTCTTATCCCCGTGCCTCCATTAGCATAGCACGATCGGCATGCCACAACTCAAGATGAAAGTTGATTAAGCCAAAAAGATGGGGGGGGGGGGGGGGGGACAAAAACAACCACGAATATTCTATAAATTATCATCAAAACAAAAATACACCAAGTTATAACTGTAAACAAAACATGTTGCACATTTATTTCATTTTAAATTATGTAAATATATGTACATACAATTGCGTGTGAAAGACAACGCAAGTTTGAAATGTGTGTTGCGTTGGTCTTTTAATTTATACACCAGGGGGGTTTTTAATTGTTAATGTTTCACGAGCAATAAAAAATATATATATAGAAAAAAAGAAAAGGATTTTTGTAAATACTTTATGAACATCAAGTCCATTTCCTTCTAGGGGTAGCAAATAAGTAATCGGGACAGATTTAATTGCTATTAATTTATTTTTCAGATCAGATATGCTTTAGTTGCTGAAGCTCAAAGGTTTCACGTGCTTGAAATGCTACTTTAAGGGGAAAGCGAGTGCTGACGCAGCATCAATTTGCAAGTTGGCGTGGCTTTTTGTGACTTATTTTCAGTCTGAGATTACATTGAGATCTCTAACTGGGGCTGCAAAATAAAATATATATTTTCCTTCACGTTAAGTGTTAATTTTCTTCACCTCGTGAAAACTGTGCCAAAACATTACGTTTGGTGCCAACATCAAAATATTTGTATAAACTTTACTGCTACTTAAGTTTTTCTGCTTGTGCTGTATAGCCCCCTGATGTGTTTTTGGGTTGTACTGCATGTTGTTCGACATGATGTCGGGAAACGAAGAAACTCCCAGCACATGGAGCAATACGTCAAACATTCATTCAGTTCGTGTACAAGCTCCCAGCACCTGAAACGAAATGTCGGACATCATGGCGAACACGCTGTTGAACCCGAAAACACACCAGTGCCGTGAATGTTTCTAAGAACTGAAAAAAAGAGACGTGGATTTTATGACCGTGTAATATCCCATTGTGAACATTTGGAGGTTTTTTTGTTATGCCAAGATGTGGGTTTGACATATTTTATTGCGAACAGCATCTATTGAACAAAGTGTGACGTCTGCCTTCTGCCATTGTGCAGGGTGTAACGCAAACCCAAATATATGGACGTGGGCTGCACCTATATGCTATGAAGCAACATATAGCGTAATGCCACCAATGTATATTATTTTACTTACACCACACTCTTCGACAGTACGGTATTCTACACAGCAAGCATGCAACAATTCATTGGTTAAAATATATTCAAACGGTCACAATATATTAATTGAATCATGCATCGTACAATCTATTATTTACAATTAAAGTACGTTTAGGCAGAGCGTAATTTCTCAAATATTTTCTGGGTTACTAATAGAAGACTGGATTAGGTGGCAGATGAGCAATATCCACAGCCATAGCGAGAGGGATACTGGATGTGGTGTGCTGGGTGAAGACATTTCTATTGGCCGCTGACCCAAACAAACCTGGCTGAAAGTAAGCTCCATCTTCAAGCTAATAGGTCAAACCAGATTAGAGAGAATACAAGACAAATAAAAGACTAACAGGAACTAGTAATACTCTTTGGTTCTTTCGGTAAAGTCACGTAGGTATAGAATAAAATAAATCACGACGTTTCGGGCGCAACACACAAGCGTCCATCATCAGGTGGGAAAGCATGGATTCCTGCAGTCACGAAAGCTTTAAATCAAGAAGGAACTAGTTATTGACAAAAAATGGAATATCAAAATTGGTAAATCACTACATATCGACCTATCTACTGTAGTTAAGGTAAAATACGACATTGGGATTTAGCTGCTGAACATATTGCCATATGCACGAATGTCCATTTAGTAGTAGTGAAAAAAATCGATATTCCTATGGCAAGGATCAGTCTCCCCCATGGGACGTATTCGTAAGAATGTATTGCCATGCATATCAATACTAATAACACTATTAACACAATTTTTGTTCCAGGGTAGTAAGTGTTATTTCGTAATTGCTTATGCCTATAAAGTATAGATAATAGATATTATTCCCCACAAACTTTGCTTTTGTGACTAGGACAGTGATATTTAGAAATTTACCTATTTTCAATGAGAAAACGGGCGAATTTGTGTAATTTCGTTCACATAAAGTCAGAAAAAAACAACATATGAATAAAAATGAACATGTATTTATACTAAAGTAATACAAACATGTCTACAAAAGATTTAGAAGCGAGTCGTTTTTCGAGATTGTTCCTCCCCACAGAGAACTCGGTCTGCTGTGGCCAGTCCCGCCTGTGGTAGTGCACCTTGGTGTCTACATCTTCAGTTCGGTCTGATTATGTGCTAAGTCGGGGAGTGTTATGGAACTCAACTATTTATAAAACAGCATTACATTTGACTCATGCTTAGTTTTTTTATAGTTGCGATGTGTAGGTCTCAAATGGGTTGTGCCATGCATTGTTTGAACATCATGCTGAACAAGACGCGGTACATTAAAAACCCATCGGCGAGTATTACATTTAATGTAACAGTGTAAAGTACATTGTGTACTTTAACTGTAAAGTTTTATTTTTATTACACTGTAAACATAATTACATACTGTATGAGTCGCGTGCATTCTATCGAATATGGCAACGTTAGCAGTTTTGTTAACATAGTGTTTACCACTAATTGTGTGTTCAATTGAAGTGGTCGTCAGCATGAATTTGTTCTAAGGTCAGTCATTCAGTCTGTGAGACCAAGGTCAGAGTCTGTTCGACGAACATCACAAGTCATTCAGAGTCTGGTAGACGAGACCTCAATTAATCTTCATTTGTTTTGCTTGTGTATAGAAACACCGAAAGCAAAAAAAAACATAAAAAGAAACATATACAATATATGATGAACTTTGTAACATTTATTTTGAAATGTATTCGCTTTTCCACAAAGCAAACAGTTCAGTTAAGAGAGTTTTATGAAGTTGCAGTCTGCCCTTTAGGTCGGTTTCAACTTTTAAGTTCGAGAGCAAGTACGTGTGAACGTCTTTTGACGCGGGGGAAAGCCGAGGCTATAGTTGAGGCGGATTTTCGAGATCGGCGATATCCTGCAAAATATGTTTTCGATTTATTGAATCGCAATAGAAAAACGATGATGAAAAAAACCGTCTTTGTTTTCGTTCCAAGTGACCTTGACCTTTAACAAGGGTGAAGGGAACATCTCAATTTAGAGCCCACATAGTCTGTTATGGGCACATTTTCTTTATTTCTTCACGTTGACTCTGCTGGTCTATAGTACAGGTTGATTCATTTATCGATGCCCCCCACTGATTGCCAATGACCCTGGTCTTGTGAAGAATGTGGCTGGTTGAGACGTTTGTATGTTGGACTGGCCGAGATTGAACATTTGCATGACGCCGGTGTGTCAACTGGTATAACCACACTACATTTTTTTTTCTTGTCGGGTCACAACGAAAACTGCGTGTATGTGGATTGTTTATTAAGTGTGTAGAGATTGGTGGGAGGCTTGTCGAGGCTTTGAAATAAATGTATCCCTATGACTTTGGTGGGGTATCGTGAGGTGGTGGCGGAAACTAGGGGAGGCCTTCATCAAGAAGTGGATTGATTAAGGCTGACGATGATCGAGAAATAGATCACCCTTTATATCTCGTTTGCAAGATGGTCATATGCTGTTGAATAGATTGGCCACGAAAAACCACCGCAATGATTTTGTACATTTGTTTTATCTAATACCTGAAGCACTAGATCGGCAAAGTCAACAGTGATGCCAAATGTGCTGTGCGGGGCAAAGAGAGATCAATGCATGTGTCTATCCTTGTCTTTGACCCAAGACCGTACAACACTGTAACGAGCGGTGCATTGTGGGTCCAGGTTATTCATCTAGCCAATCGGCAACAAGCAAAATGCTCTCTGCAATCATTCTTTGGCTGGTGCTTGAATCATTGAGATAGGTGTCAGTTACTTTACATACGTTTTCACTTAAGTTACTCAGTGAGTTACGAACTACATTTTTTTGGAAAGATATTTTCCATGCTGTAATATCTGCGTTTTTTTTTAAATACGGCTGTACAAAAAAATGTACTCTACTTGGATATATCTCCAGTATGTACATGCACAGTCTCTACAATGAGCGCCTAGCGGTCTCATTTTTTGAGAACGAGATACCGAACACATTTTATACAAACTTACTCGAACGTTAAGCTCATTTTAAATGCCCTACCTTTGTGTAATAATCAAATATCTATATAGTATTGACGTTAAGGGTGCCCATAATGAATAATAAAGTAATAAGCTTGAGTCCATCCGTGTTTATATCTCGTTCTCTAAACTTTTGTGTGATCGACTAGAGCTCAGTCGTAGTCGAAAGTGCATCTATTAGTGTTGATTGTGTTTAATGTGTGCTGTCTTAGAATGTGTCGGATTCCAATTCAGTGGAATTGGCTGATGCTCTATGAGCCCGAGGCCCCCTACTGAGATGAAAGTTCTGTCGGATGTGTCGCTGAAGATGTTGTTCCGAGGAAGTTATTCCGAACCATACTTTACTATAATCGGATAATGTTCTGAAGTTAAATTCAACAGCCTATTAATGGCAGCTCAAATATGAGGTTATGTACAATGTAATTTGCAACATGGACTATATGACTAACATGTGATAGACATGTCGCCTGATACACACATATGAAAAGTTGTGTAATTTAGGTCACTTTATAGTTAATTAAAAATGGGACCTAAAGCACACGTGGCTGTGTCGAGGGGGGGGGGGGCAATTATCCTGACACTCAGTAAGTGAACATGCATAATCTATATTGTTGATTCCCACTACAGCCATCCAGGTAACTTAACAACAAACAGCATTTTTATGCATGGTATACCGTAATCGCAAGTCCCCCATAACAATGAGCTAATTGGAAAGGTTGAAAAACGTCCATCTTTAAGGTCAGATCGTGTGTCTGCTGCACAGCAGCTGTGGGATCTGGCAAGAGGGTAGAAAGCGTTGACGAGAGGTGTGGTGGTATCAATGGCTTTGGCCAAGATGACATCTTGATCTGGAGGAATATAATCCCAATGTCAAAGTGCTGAGGCGACGTTCTTGAGATAATGGGTCTGAATGATTGTAAGCCAGCTAAGATAAAACCAGGTTCTCTGCACAAAATGGCATGACATTTGGTTTCCCAAATTTGGCTCAACATTAAATGTACTGAACTGGCTGGCTGACTTTGGAAAATCAAATTCAACTTAATACAAAGATTTAAAAAAAATTATGTGCAACAACAAAATTAAATGCTGAGTGTTTGGTGTGTGCACGATGCTGCTGAATCCAATGCTAATTTATATTAGCGTGGCACGAAACACACACAGCAGGCCACCACCCCTGGGAATTGGTGCTATTTCCACCAATTTCCCAACAAGAAATCCCATTGCACCTGGATTTTTTCAGTCCACCGATCCTGACGTGTGACTGATGATCGTAATTGTTCCTGATCAGGAAGACAATGTAACATAAAAGTATTATTTCCCAGTGAGTATTTTCTATCGTTCCATTTCGCCAATGTTTTAAAAAACTGTGTTGATGCAGACTTTATAAGGGCTAAGTGTGCATATAACTGCATGTCATATTAATACATGAATGCTTGTGTCATATAAAACACATGCACACAATCACACAGCGCACATTTCACTCGGTGCTGAATGCGTAGTCACATTTTTACCGCCACATCCAGTACTGAAAATGCTGCATCCCATCACTGCACCCTTGGTGCTCATTTTAGGCCAGGCTGGGGAGACCCAGACCTTGTTCACATAACGACTGCGACTGGTGATGTGCAGGATGAGGAATTCAATCCGGGTGGGTGGGACCATAGTGCAACATTGAATCACTACACCACCACTTGCTACACATGCACACACACAGAAATATTTTACAAAGCTCTTTCTCCAGCACCAGAAACAGCAGGTGGGTCTCGAGAGAGGCTTTTCATTTTCTCGATTCATGCGTAACCTTGCTCTAGAACTTCCTGTCAAAAGGCTGCTTTGTGCTGGTTCATCACTTTTTAACAAAGAAACATATTTACTCATTTTCTACACAAAGAACAACAACGGATAACTGTAGATGGATCCGACTCGATTGCTCAACTGTATGAGTGTGAAGCACTGCTTTTATTTCGGGGTTTTTCCCCCCTCTTAATATGTAAAGCGTACTGTTATGGCTCGATCAAGTTGGCAACATTTGTTCTATTTCACTGCGAATTAAACAACGCTATTTGATTTCACTCTCATTGGTGTCGAAATCTCTATACAAATTACTGATGAAGTTGCATGTCTGGTGTTCCTTAAAATGTAATCTTCTTTCTAAACCAACACGGAGTCCCCTTTGCAAAGGAGATCTTGGATTTCATGGCCACGCTTTGAATTACATTGAGCAACAAGAAGAGTAGCACGTGGATTAGACAACACACAGGTTTGAGACAAACAAGAAAAAGGACTTGGGATGAACACATCACTAGAAGGATGATGGCTGATGGTAAAGAATACCAATGGAATCACGGCCACACAGAAGAAACGTGCAAACGAGAACGTTCACGGCGGAGATGATGTGATGAAATCAGCTCGTGTGCATGTGCCAAGTGGATTGTTACATCACAGGACTGTGAGGATATATCGCAACAGCTTGGGAAGGATTTGATCCAGCAGTGGATTGGTCCTTGTTGAAGATGATTATGGAAGAACAAGTTAAGTTTATTTAGTTTAAGTGTTATACTTCAGGCCACAACACCAGCACCTCCGATTAGCGTGGTTGGCTACGTATGGTGTGAAAGAAGATCAACATACACATACATGTGTAGAGGAGTAGAGGAGAGTGGTGGCGTCGTGTGCGCTGTCCGGTGCGGTGACATCACGGGACGTGGGGTCGCACGCGCTGGGCAGTGCACGTGACGTCACCCCTCCTAGGGTATTTAAGGGAGACCCCGTGACGTAAGCGGGGTCACTGGAGGAACGGGGATAGTAGAAGGGGTAAAGAGGGAACCAGGGATAGTGATATGTGTTAATAAACCCTGGCGGAAGCCCCTAACTCACCTCCGTCTCCGAGTACCTCCGTCTACTACTCAACACATGCATACCAGCATAAGACAACTTGCTCTAACAAATGTCACATTGTGTTTAATGTCCATTTTACAGCAGTTGGTGTACTCTGGTCATTTTCTGCGCAACCCGCTGAGGAGGTGTTGTGGGAATCAAACTGCTGAAATCGCCAACAGCGACACCAGCTAACGGCTTGCATTGTACAACGAGATATTAAAGCAGTGTAGGGGTTTCCGTCTCTATTTGTGCTCACGGGAAACTGTGGGGTTAAAACACATGCGCCGTGGAGACACAGCCAGGTGCGTAGTTCCTAAATTGACCCAGGCATTGTCTTGTATTTGGGGTTCATGTCAGGACTGTATTCAGAGTTGCAGGAGACCCTTGAATACCGTGGGTTTATCTTTCGCGACTTAGATCTATCGCGGGCAACCTCTTTGTCCACCAATTTAGCTATCGCAGGGGTTAGTTTTGGCCTTTCGCGGGTATACTATACCCGGACCGTGGTTTATGGAGAAACAAATAATGACGAATACATGTTATTTATGCACCAATGACACTTTAGCACTCAATACTGTAATGACTGCTGCACACACTCGCATACGGGCGGTAGAGTAGGAATTTGAGATGGATTTACCTTCCAGTAGTGCCCGCAGGAGATGCAGAAGGCGTAGGTCGTCATGGGCACGAACAGGCCTAGCTTCTTCTTCACCTGTAATACACAGCGACCGTCACCGAGGGTGGTAACCCCTAACCCTGCTGAACTACACATGCGATAACTTTGCTAACAAGTATCACCCTCGTTATAAATCATCAGTGCAGGACAGTATACTCTTAGTTCTTTCGGTAAAGTCACGTAGGTAAAAAATGAAATTAAAATTAATAAAAAATAAAATAATAAATAACGACGTTTCGGAGGCAACACAAGTCTCCGCCATCAGGTGGGACCGTCACAGCCAGATTTGCTGCATCAAGTGAGGCAGGGATTCAAGATGCAAGCTCTTAAATACAAGTTAAGGGGGAGGAGAGGACAGCCCTGATGAGAATACAAGTATGTGTATCTACATGCGTACCTTTTGTCAATCCACTTCTGGATGAGGGCCTCCTGACGTCGTGCTGGTCATGGGGGTTATTTGCCTAGTTCACTACACTGATGAATGCAGGTTGGCCAAGGCAGGTAGCATACGATGTGGTAGCATAATAATACAATATACCATGGACTTTGCTGCACTGGCCCTCTGCTGCTCACAATATAGACTCGCAGAAGCCTATAACACCGATGTTTATGCACGGTGATCATCCAATCCAAGAACTTTCCATGCTCAACCCTGCATACGGCTGTGCACGTAGGGATTTGCAATTCGACCGAGCACGTATAGCCGTTTACGTATGTGCGCAGGTGCGCATATACATACTACTGAGTGCCTGCATGCTGCTGCCCACCTGCGAGTACGTGCATTTGAGTGATGCCACACTTTGGGCAGGGCCACAGGTCGGATTCCGTGGCTGCAACGGCCTGCAGCTGGTGCGCCCGCAGCGCCACCTCCATCAACGAGCGGCGGGTTTCCTTCAATTCGTCGCTCGCCATCTCCTGCCCCGGGAGGTAGTGGTGGTGGGTGCGTGGTGTAAAAACGTGCACTTAATTTGGCTAAATTGCAGCTTTGAGAATGTAAAAATGGCTATTTGACCGTCATGCAACAAACATGACTCTTAAATGGCAGAGCAGGTGGGAAAGTGCTGTTCCTTACTGTTTGTGCCAGGTCACTTGAAGCGATCCAGACAGGTAGCTGTGATATCCGCTTACGGATCATTTTCTCACACGTCTCACGACGATAGAGATAGTGCAATTGGATACATTTTGGGTAAATACAAAAACTACTTAAAAGGACAAAAAGGTCATGCAAAAGCATGGATTTTGTAACGGTTTCCAACATGCATTTTGCTAGGAAGTATCCAATTGGCAATACTAGGGATAGTGCTCGTACCAAGCGTGAAAACAGTATGTCGCGTTTATTCCATTTCAAGGAGGGGGTGGCATTAACTCGAATGTTATCTTCCTGTGAGGCAGAATTTAGCTTATGCGCAGTAGTGAGATGAATAATGACTGTGAGAGATGAAGATGTCGGTAGGATAGATATTCAAGCAGTGGATAGACCATGGACCGGGGAAGGCAACAACCTATGGCTCCGGCGCCGCATGTGTGGTGGTGGTATTGATGCACACACACGCCGAACCGGCCGACTTACAATATTTACCGGTGCGGGTGATAGTGTCAACTCTGGCCAGGCTTCCTGAGGGGAGGGGGCTGGGAGGCCTATGTGATCCCACAGAAACCCGCCCCTCGGTGGGAAATCGTATAAAAGGTGGGACCCGGAGAGCAGAGAGGCAGTTCGACCCAGCAAGACGAAGAACCAGTGAAGACTGAAGGCCAGCTAGCTAGACCCTGGGACTCCACTGACCCGCTGTCCTTTTGAGGGCCGGGCAGAGCAAGCCAGTGGTGCGACCCCAGAGCCGCGAGGGCCGATGTCCTTC
The DNA here is from genome assembly GCF_964198595.1 of Lampetra fluviatilis. Lineage (NCBI taxonomy): Eukaryota > Metazoa > Chordata > Hyperoartia > Petromyzontiformes > Petromyzontidae > Lampetra > Lampetra fluviatilis. The sequence goes on from NC_136297.1 coordinate 6,615,261, forward strand.
TAAGGGCCGGACTTGTGGTGTGGCTGGTGGTCGGAACCTGTGCCGAAGCTGGGCCGGGTTAGCTAGCCTCCTCAGGAGGAAGGTCTAAAGTAGGGGAAGTAGGGAGTTGACGTGGGGCGTTAGCTGGGGAACACTTCCCCCGCTAAGAACGGATGAAGAGGCCGTTACCTCTCCGAGTGTCAGGGTCGCTACTCTGCTGTATTGAAGTTATCTGTAATAAATACGTGTTGCCTCCATCAACCTTCTCCGTCGTCATATAAGGCCACTATACACATGCGGCTCTCTACGGACTGCTTCGTGACATAATGTATGTATTCATATGCAATGCGGCTCTTAAAATATTGAGTTTTGTACCGAATTCGACAAAAACGTCTCTTCTTGCTATTTTGACCCTGAATACTGACCGCAGCCACCACCATCTGCCTGCACTTGATGCGGATGCTGCTCTGCCTCTCGCATGGATGCATCGTCTCAGCAACCGGAGGAGTAGAGCATTTATTGCCCGCAGTTTTGACGCTGTCACAAACATAAAAAGATATGGAGTTTTTCATCACCAGATGAGAGCCCACTGAGACTCAACAGTAGTATTTTGGACAGTGTTATTTTCCACCGTCGTGCAGTAAAAACCATGGGGAAATTTGTTCCACGTCCCTCTCACGCTTCAGCAATATGTTCCAGGGGGCAGCAGAGACTGCGTGGAGGAGGCTTGGGATTATTTCATTATTTAGCCTAGCCAGCGGTTTTCTTGTATTAAGAATTAAACAATTATAAGTGAGCGTAATCAAATAATACATGCAAATTTAAGAGTTATGAGCAATGAGTCTGGTTAAGCGTAGTGAGTCTGTTACACGTCAAGTCAGGGTTCACGGTCACAAATGTCAATGCAAATGCATGTGTCAGGGTTAAAAGTCATGGGAACCACGTCAGCTCACAGAGTTTTGATCACACGGGATGATGCAGGAATGCTCGCCCCAAGGTCATGGGTCACACAGGATTCAGGTATCATCTTCCTATGAACATCTGCAGGACACAACAACAGACACCATTCGTGAAAAAAGTGGCGGTGATGTCACCACAGCGCTTGTGCCAGGCTAGGTGCAGGACACACACCACACAACACATTATGAGATCTCTTTTACCAGTGGCAAAATATGATAGTAGGTTTTTACCCTTTTAACTGGTACAAAACTGACACCTTTATTCAAGGCATCATGTTTGCAATGACCACAACACAAGTAGTCAAAAAAGCAAACAAAAAGAAGCAACTCTGATAAGGATGATAATATGCACTGTCCTTGAAGTTGATTGGCCCACACCCGAGACGGCTTTCTTTAGAGCCTAGTCCCCATTGGTGTAGGGCCAGATGACACCAGAAGGCGTACAACTCAAACACAGTGCAATATCAGAGTATTGAGAGCTCGGGGTAAGCATTTACACTATGAGATCTCTTTTACCAGTGGCAAAATATGATAGTAGGTTTTTACCCTTTTAACTGGTACAAAACTGACACCTTTATTCAAGGCATCATGTTTGCAATGACCACAACACAAGTAGTCAAAAAAGCAAACAAAAAGAAGCAACTCTGATAAGGATGATAATATGCACTGTCCTTGAAGTTGATTGGCCCACACCCGAGACGGCTTTCTTTAGAGCCTAGTCCCCATTGGTGTAGGGCCAGATGACACCAGAAGGCGTACAACTCAAACACAGTGCAATATCAGAGTATTGAGAGCTCGGGGTAAGCATTTACACTATGAGATCTCTTTTACCAGTGGCAAAATATGATAGTAGGTTTTTACCCTTTTAACTGGTACAAAACTGACACCTTTATTCAAGGCATCATGTTTGCAATGACCACAACACAAGTAGTCAAAAAAGCAAACAAAAAGAAGCAACTCTGATAAGGATGATAATATGCACTGTCCTTGAAGTTGATTGGCCCACACCCGAGACGGCTTTCTTTAGAGCCTAGTCCCCATTGGTGTAGGGCCAGATGACACCAGAAGGCGTACAACTCAAACACAGTGCAATATCAGAGTATTGAGAGCTCGGGGTAAGCATTTACACTATGAGATCTCTTTTACCAGTGGCAAAATATGATAGTAGGTTTTTACCCTTTTAACTGGTACAAAACTGACACCTTTATTCAAGGCATCATGTTTGCAATGACCACAACACAAGTAGTCAAAAAAGCAAACAAAAAGAAGCAACTCTGATAAGGATGATAATATGCACTGTCCTTGAAGTTGATTGGCCCACACCCGAGACGGCTTTCTTTAGAGCCTAGTCCCCATTGGTGTAGGGCCAGATGACACCAGAAGGCGTACAACTCAAACACAGTGCAATATCAGAGTATTGAGAGCTCGGGGTAAGCATTTACACTATGAGATCTCTTTTACCAGTGGCAAAATATGATAGTAGGTTTTTACCCTTTTAACTGGTACAAAACTGACACCTTTATTCAAGGCATCATGTTTGCAATGACCACAACACAAGTAGTCAAAAAAGCAAACAAAAAGAAGCAACTCTGATAAGGATGATAATATGCACTGTCCTTGAAGTTGATTGGCCCACACCCGAGACGGCTTTCTTTAGAGCCTAGTCCCCATTGGTGTAGGGCCAGATGACACCAGAAGGCGTACAACTCAAACACAGTGCAATATCAGAGTATTGAGAGCTCGGGGTAAGCATTTACACTATGAGATCTCTTTTACCAGTGGCAAAATATGATAGTAGGTTTTTACCCTTTTAACTGGTACAAAACTGACACCTTTATTCAAGGCATCATGTTTGCAATGACCACAACACAAGTAGTCAAAAAAGCAAACAAAAAGAAGCAACTCTGATAAGGATGATAATATGCACTGTCCTTGAAGTTGATTGGCCCACACCCGAGACGGCTTTCTTTAGAGCCTAGTCCCCATTGGTGTAGGGCCAGATGACACCAGAAGGCGTACAACTCAAACACAGTGCAATATCAGAGTATTGAGAGCTCGGGGTAAGCATTTACACTATGAGATCTCTTTTACCAGTGGCAAAATATGATAGTAGGTTTTTACCCTTTTAACTGGTACAAAACTGACACCTTTATTCAAGGCATCATGTTTGCAATGACCACAACACAAGTAGTCAAAAAAGCAAACAAAAAGAAGCAACTCTGATAAGGATGATAATATGCACTGTCCTTGAAGTTGATTGGCCCACACCCGAGACGGCTTTCTTTAGAGCCTAGTCCCCATTGGTGTAGGGCCAGATGACACCAGAAGGCGTACAACTCAAACACAGTGCAATATCAGAGTATTGAGAGCTCGGGGTAAGCATTTACACTATGAGATCTCTTTTACCAGTGGCAAAATATGATAGTAGGTTTTTACCCTTTTAACTGGTACAAAACTGACACCTTTATTCAAGGCATCATGTTTGCAATGACCACAACACAAGTAGTCAAAAAAGCAAACAAAAAGAAGCAACTCTGATAAGGATGATAATATGCACTGTCCTTGAAGTTGATTGGCCCACACCCGAGACGGCTTTCTTTAGAGCCTAGTCCCCATTGGTGTAGGGCCAGATGACACCAGAAGGCGTACAACTCAAACACAGTGCAATATCAGAGTATTGAGAGCTCGGGGTAAGCATTTACACTATGAGATCTCTTTTACCAGTGGCAAAATATGATAGTAGGTTTTTACCCTTTTAACTGGTACAAAACTGACACCTTTATTCAAGGCATCATGTTTGCAATGACCACAACACAAGTAGTCAAAAAAGCAAACAAAAAGAAGCAACTCTGATAAGGATGATAATATGCACTGTCCTTGAAGTTGATTGGCCCACACCCGAGACGGCTTTCTTTAGAGCCTAGTCCCCATTGGTGTAGGGCCAGATGACACCAGAAGGCGTACAACTCAAACACAGTGCAATATCAGAGTATTGAGAGCTCGGGGTAAGCATTTTGTACCAGTTAAAAGGGTAAAAACCTACTATCATATTTTGCCACTGGTAAAAGAGATCTCATAGTGTAAATGCTTACCCCGAGCTCTCAATACTCTGATATTGCACTGTGTTTGAGTTGTACGCCTTCTGGTGTCATCTGGCCCTACACCAATGGGGACTAGGCTCTAAAGAAAGCCGTCTCGGGTGTGGGCCAATCAACTTCAAGGACAGTGCATATTATCATCCTTATCAGAGTTGCTTCTTTTTGTTTGCTTTTTTGACTACTTGTGTTGTGGTCATTGCAAACATGATGCCTTGAATAAAGGTGTCAGTTTTGTACCAGTTAAAAGGGTAAAAACCTACTATCATATTTTGCCACTGGTAGAAGAGATCTCATAGTGTAAATGCTTACCCCGAGCTCTCAATACTCTGATATTGCACTGTGTTTGAGTTGTACGCCTTCTGGTGTCATCTGGCCCTACACCAATGGGGACTAGGCTCTAAAGAAAGCCGTCTCGGGTGTGGGCCAATCAACTTCAAGGACAGTGCATATTATCATCCTTATCAGAGTTGCTTCTTTTTGTTTGCTTTTTTGACTACTTGTGTTGTGGTCATTGCAAACATGATGCCTTGAATAAAGGTGTCAGTTTTGTACCAGTTAAAAGGGTAAAAACCTACTATCATATTTTGCCACTGGTAAAAGAGATCTCATAGTGTAAATGCTTACCCCGAGCTCTCAATACTCTGATATTGCACTGTGTTTGAGTTGTACGCCTTCTGGTGTCATCTGGCCCTACACCAATGGGGACTAGGCTCTAAAGAAAGCCGTCTCGGGTGTGGGCCAATCAACTTCAAGGACAGTGCATATTATCATCCTTATCAGAGTTGCTTCTTTTTGTTTGCTTTTTTGACTACTTGTGTTGTGGTCATTGCAAACATGATGCCTTGAATAAAGGTGTCAGTTTTGTACCAGTTAAAAGGGTAAAAACCTACTATCATATTTTGCCACTGGTAAAAGAGATCTCATAGTGTAAATGCTTACCCCGAGCTCTCAATACTCTGATATTGCACTGTGTTTGAGTTGTACGCCTTCTGGTGTCATCTGGCCCTACACCAATGGGGACTAGGCTCTAAAGAAAGCCGTCTCGGGTGTGGGCCAATCAACTTCAAGGACAGTGCATATTATCATCCTTATCAGAGTTGCTTCTTTTTGTTTGCTTTTTTGACTACTTGTGTTGTGGTCATTGCAAACATGATGCCTTGAATAAAGGTGTCAGTTTTGTACCAGTTAAAAGGGTAAAAACCTACTATCATATTTTGCCACTGGTAAAAGAGATCTCATAGTGTAAATGCTTACCCCGAGCTCTCAATACTCTGATATTGCACTGTGTTTGAGTTGTACGCCTTCTGGTGTCATCTGGCCCTACACCAATGGGGACTAGGCTCTAAAGAAAGCCGTCTCGGGTGTGGGCCAATCAACTTCAAGGACAGTGCATATTATCATCCTTATCAGAGTTGCTTCTTTTTGTTTGCTTTTTTGACTACTTGTGTTGTGGTCATTGCAAACATGATGCCTTGAATAAAGGTGTCAGTTTTGTACCAGTTAAAAGGGTAAAAACCTACTATCATATTTTGCCACTGGTAAAAGAGATCTCATAGTGTAAATGCTTACCCCGAGCTCTCAATACTCTGATATTGCACTGTGTTTGAGTTGTACGCCTTCTGGTGTCATCTGGCCCTACACCAATGGGGACTAGGCTCTAAAGAAAGCCGTCTCGGGTGTGGGCCAATCAACTTCAAGGACAGTGCATATTATCATCCTTATCAGAGTTGCTTCTTTTTGTTTGCTTTTTTGACTACTTGTGTTGTGGTCATTGCAAACATGATGCCTTGAATAAAGGTGTCAGTTTTGTACCAGTTAAAAGGGTAAAAACCTACTATCACACAACACATGTTCAACTGCACATCGACACTTTGGTTCTACACTTCATTTGGTTAAATGCCAGCTCTGAGATTTAAAATACCACTTTTGCCACCATACAACGAACATTACTCACGCCTGTCAGTGGGTGGGAAAGTGCTACTCTCTATTAGACCCGATGGCAGAGGTCATGAGGACTCTCAGATGTAGCTCTGTGGTATCAGCTCCCGTCAGCGATTCTCATCACAAAGGATTATAAAAGATCAGAGAGGATATTTTACGTCGTGAACCGATGCTGAGAGCGCCATTGGGGGAAAATTTAAGAAATTACAAAAAATAAACTGTTTCGTCCATGCGCAGCCAGGTGTTTTTTTCCAGCTCTGGATGAGCGATCGTGCAACAGAAACCACCTCCTCCTCCGTGCTGAGATGGCGAAGGGAATTCACAGCCAACCCAATCCGGGACACCTGCCAGAAAAGGGGTAAAGGGTGAGGCCATTGACGTGGTGAGAGGCAGGCAACTGCGTGTGGTCCAGATTAGTGGACATATATCAGTGCAATCATCATCATAGAGCCATGCTGGAGGAACTGCTGGATGAAGGCCTCCCCAAGTTGTTCCCATCCCTTACGGACTCATGATGTAGCTCCTGCACATGAGCTCATCTCATCGCTCCACCCACAAGGCAATGTAGTAGATGTCTGTCTGCACAGCTTGGTAATACTGCTAGGAACCTCCTGGTTCCACCAGCCCACAGGGGATTATTGTGTCCGTCCGTCCGTCGTGCATCCAAAAATGGGAGGGGTGGGGCTGTGTGGAGAGGGAGGGTGGGGAGGGGCTGGGTGGGGAGGGAGGGGCTGGGTGGGGAGGGTCTGGGCGGGGAGGGAGGGGCTGGGTGGGGAGGGTGGGGAGGTGCTGGGTGGGGAGGGGAGGGTGGGGTGGGGCTGTGTGGAGAGGGAGGGTGGGGAGGGGCTGGGTGGGGAGGGAGGGGCTGGGTGGGGAGGGTGGGGCTGGGTGGGGAGGGGAGGTGAGGGGCTGGGTGGGGAGGGTGGGGAGGGGCTGGGTGGGGGTTGGGAGGGGTGGGGCTGGGTGGGGAGGGGCTGGTCACCCCGTGGTGCCCTTATAAACCTCAACGTTTAACCTACTCACGCCGGCTTGTGCCCGCCCTCACAGTCGGGCATATTTGCGGAATACACCACGCCGCCGTTGACCCTGGCCATTGACCGAGCAACCCAACGTTCCTACCAGCTCCCTCCGCAGGAATGTGTTTGTGTAGAGAATATACCGAACAGTGATAATTGTGGGTACTGCCAGGCCATAAGAAACAAACCATTAGTTTCACATTACAGTGCCTTGAGAACACTATTAATTTCACATGGTGGTTGCTTTAAAAAAATTGTTTTAAAACACAATTAAATTCACAATGTATTGCCTTTATTAAACAATTTTTTACTTTACCAGGTAAGGCCCACTGAGCTATGTAGCTCCTTTTCAGAAGCGACCTGGCCACAAATGATAGCTCAACGATGTGGTTTATCGTGTGCAAATTTATAGCTGCCAAATACTCTAAAATACATGTTTATAAATGTGGAGGGAAAACCCGACCACGGGGAGGGAGAACACATGCCAACTCCAAATATACAGCAGCAGGCGTCAGGGTCGTGATCTAACCTACAACCTCCTGTATACCGGGCGAAGTAGTTAACATCTCGCCACGTGGCACCCTATACATGTCGGTACTTTAAAAGTACTATCGAGTGCCTTTCATGCACACTAATTTCACGCCTTGGCTTAAAAAAAAACACCTTAACTCTTTCACCTTGGTGCATTGAACACGCTTCATGGCAGGCAAGGGTTAACTTTGTTGTCTTTTTGGTTTAAAGCTTTCGTGACTGCAGGGATTCATATTCTTGGTTCTTTCGGTAAAGTCACGTAGATAGAAATAATAAAAATCTAAAAAAGAATAAAAATATAAAAAAAGAATAAAAATATAAAAAATAAAAATAATTCTCACGTTTCGACTGCAACACAAGCAGTCGAAACCTCGTGAGAATTTTATTGTTTTATATTTTTATATATTTGTATTTTTTTCTTAAATTTTTATTATTTAATATTTGTATTATTTTTCATATTTTTTATATTTATTTTATTATTTCCCTACTACGTGACTTTACCGAAAGAAGCAATAATATGTTGTTTTTGTTACTGCAGCGATCTTCGTTACGTAAACATTAAAATCCCAACACACCCTGAACTTTAATTGAGGGGGGATGTAAAACTTTTCAGTAATACACATTAACTGTAAACTAATAAAAAAAAACTTGTAGTTTAAACTTTTACATGCACGGCACATACTTAGTTTACACCACTATATAAGCAATACAATGGAAAATATTTGAAGGTTAATGTCGATAACTTTAAAGTGTCACGGTCTTAAGCTAAGGGGGTTGGCAATCTGCGGTTCTTAAAGGACTCCTTCGTGACGTTATGTATTAAGAACCGTCTCGTATTCACACATGCATTGCGTCTCTCCCGAACTATGGAATTTAAAACAAAATATCGATTATATCGCAAAATATATCTTTTCCCCTCACGTCTCACGCCGGATTTCAGTTTTCCCGCGCTTTCTCAAGGCCTCCCCCACGCCCCCACCCCCAAGGCCTCCCCCCCAGCCCCCACCCTCCCAGCTTTCCCCCCACAGACCCCCACCCCCAAGGCCACCCCCCACGCCCCCAGCCCCCACCCTCCCCAGCCCCCCCCACGCCCCCACCCCCAAGGCATCCCCTCACCCCCCCACCCTCCCCAGCTTCCCCCCCAGGCCAGCCCCCCACGCCCCCCCCCCCTTCCCCCCCACCCCCAGCCCCCACCCTCCCCCCCCAGCCCCCCCACCCCCAAGGCCACCCCCCACGCCCCCAGCCCCCACCCTCCCCAGCCCCCCCCCACGCCCCCACCCCCAAGGCATCCCCTCACCCCCCACCCTCCCCAGCTTCCCCCCCAGGCCAGCCCCCACGCCCCCCCCCCCCAGGCCCCCCCCCTCCCCCCCCACCCCCAGCCCCCACCCTCCCCCCCAGCCCCCCCCACCCTCAAGGCCTCCCCCCACCATCCCCCCCAGCCCCCACCTTCCCCCCCAGCCCCCCCCCCACCCCCAAGGCCTCCCCCCACCCTCCCCCCCATCCCACCCCAGCCCCCACCCCAAGGCCTCCCCCCCACCCTCCCCCCAGCCCCACCCCCAAGGCCACTCCCCACCCTCCCCCACCCCCCCACCCCCAGCCTCCCCCCGGCCCCCACCCTCCCCCCACACAGCGGCGGCCATTCCCCCCGTAGCGTCACGACGAGCAATGGCGACCCCCCCCGCGCCTCCCGCGTGAAGACGGAGCCGGCGTCCTCCGGCCGCTCTCCGCGGGTCGTGGCGACGGCTTCTTCGCAACTCTGGACGAGCTCCGTCTCACGCAGCAGCAGCAGCAGCTCCTCCACGACGCCAACACCTCGTCCTCGACTCCGCAGGCGAAGTTCGTCTCGACACGACGCCTCGGACGGTCCGTGAGCGGAATGAGGTCGCTCCGACAGGATTCACGTCGCTGTTTAAGGCCCCCAGACCACATCGCACTACCTACCCCTCTTACATACAAAGTGTTTAAATAAACAACAAACAGGTTTAACAAATTAGAATGGGTGAAGATAGGAGAATGGGAAGCTTAAATGGGTTTCCTCACATTTACCGACTCGATGCCCCCCCTCAACGTGTTACCTCAACATTCTCACGGTATTGTAGCGGATTGTGAGAAACTCGACCAAAGAACGGAAAGACGAGGACATTGTATGACATTGAGAGATGAGAGGGGGTCATTACACACTTTTACGAATGCCTCTTTATATAGCCTGATTTTTCTCCGGGTCCTCCAGTTTTCCCCTCAACATTTTGAAACATGCTTTTAAAGAATTTGGCGTTAAAGGGAGAGATTGGTACGGTAATGTAAACGAGTTTCATGGAAAATGAGCCCCGTTGCCGCAGCTGCTGTACTCGTGTGCGACTACGGTGCTCATTTTCCATTATACTCGTTTACATTGACATGCCAATCTCACTCGTTTACATTGACATGCCAATCTCACTCGTTTACATTGACATGCCAATCTCTCCCTTTGACGCAGCTGTTGTGGGTGCGTGCGGCGATGGGACTCCTTTCCATCTCTGACCCCGCCTACTTACCCTTGGGCAGAGGTCGCAAACGGGTTTTGATTCCTTACCCGTACCCGGCCGCACCAGGGTTGCAAACAGGTATCCGTACCCAGCCGGGTACGGGTTACCCGTACCCGATACCCGGCCGGGTATGGGTAGCCGGGTATCGAGTAGGGTACGGGTATCGGGTACCCGATTGCAACCTCTGGGATGAAGCCATGTTGCAGGCGCGGGTGGGTTGATTCTAGGAACTTGAATTGTGAGAAGAGACAAGACGTTGGGAAATGAGTGACAAACGGTTACTCACCAGTGACTCACGGCCTACCCGTATCCGGCCGCACCAGGGTCGCAAACGGCTACCCGTACCCGGCCGGGAACGGGTAGCCGGGTATCGTACGGGTATCGGGTACCCGATTGCGACCTCTGCCCTTGAATGACACCCACCTCAAACATATATATAACCTCTTGTTGCAGCAGCCCTTTCTTGTTCAGCAGTTCTACTGCTGTATCTTTCCACCTGATGACGATTGCTTGTGTTGCGATCGAAACGTGATTTATTATTTATTTTTCTAACTACCTGACTTTACCGAGAGGACCAAAGAGTATGGATTCCTGCGGTCACGAAAACTTCAAATCAAGATTGTAACACACCTGTCAATCCCTTATCAATGCCTACCTTATTACAGACCTTAATAGTCACCCGTGCCCTTATAAATATCAACGTTCATCCTACAAAGTCCCATCACTAGGGAGAAACACAAACAAATAGACAAAACAAATATCCCGTATTGCAACGGCTGTACGCCGCATGGACCTGAAAACTCAAATTCCCTGTACAAGAATTCGAGTAAACCGTATGGGTTGACAGGTATATTTTAAGTACTGAAAATCCGACAAATAATTTGTTATTGTGTTGGCAGTGTGGTGCATAAACACAATAAACGCAACACATCCGTCAATAACACTGACCTTAAGAAAAGTATGTATAAAATTAAAACAACTATCTTTTTTTTACCAGGTAAGGCCCACTGAGCCATGCCATTGACGTCACATTCAATATAGCTCTTTCACAGGGCTATATAGCTTGGGCAACGTTTCAGGCAATAACCGGGTGGTGGTGGCTATGCACGCCTCTAATCCAGAACTGGAAGCGAGGTTTGTTGTTAAACTCCCATCCTGTGGGGGTCGAGGTGCCACATGCCTTGGCTCATCAGAAGGCAGTACTATAAGTTGACTAATCACCATCGGTTTCCATCTGTATGGGGATAGAGTGTTGCCCCCTTACATGAGTAGGTTTTCTCTGGGTGCTCCGGTTTCCTCCCACTTGTATAATAAACATCTCATCATAAATTGGCTGAAAATATTTTAAAATAAAAACCGACTGCAGGACAAACCGACTGCAGGACCCTCATGAAAAAGAGGCCTGGATAAATAAGTCAATTATTATAATTATTCTTCTCTGAAAATAGGCCAGCGAGGTAGAGTGAATAGTGACTTTACGTTTGGCCTCTCTGTGCTGTGATGAATAGCCACTGCCCATGTTACCTACATTTCTTTTTAAGGCAGTGTTATTGACGAATGTGTTTTGAGAAAACCAAAATTTCACCTCTCAAAAAAGCCTATGTATCCTTTTTTTTTAATCAAATACCCTTCAAATCCCTCTCGTTCTTGAAATGCAAATCTCACATTTGGAAAAAAAAAATCAGTTTCAGTGTTTTCCCCTCATTGTGGTTTTCTTCAAATGATGCAAACAGCAAAATAATATTTTCAGTTTATAAGCTTACCTGGTTATGAATATGAATTCCTGCAGTCACAAAAGTCTTAAGTCAAGATCTTACTTACCTGGTTAATTTCTTTTTGAAATGAAGCACTTTTTACCAATGCCCAATTTATGACATTTGGTATAGTTTCGCACCTTTATATGGCTGAAGATGTATTATTATACGATGTATATTTAAATATATATATATTTCATACTATGATTACACAAGTACTGTAAATATTTTAACTCCATTTTATTTTTACCATATTTTATCCATATAAAAAAAGTTTAACCTATTTTATAAATTTTCTTAAGGTGACCAGCCCAACTGATTCTTAAATGCAGAAAATGTCAATGGAAATGTTAGATATGGAAAAATTCACAGTGTGAATGTAATAATGTGGTTTAATTGCACAAAAAATATAATGTTATAACCATAAAATCCGATGAATATTAAGGATAAGACTGTGACATTTTTCAATGGCAATTTACAATCTAGCTGTGGTGACTGAGCCCACTGACATGAGGTTTTGTCTGCAGGGAGGAGGTGCTGAGGGCTATTGAGGATGTGGCAGGCAAGGTGCTGGCCTCCATCGCTAGGAAGCAAGCACCATCGCTCTCATGTGTCGACCGGCACAGCTGGGCCACCGTGCGGTGAGCTGCACGTCAACGTGCCCTCAAAGGGTGCTTTCTGGCAATCGCAGTGGCCAATACCTCCTTTTCCAATGCACAGGAAGTACCGCATTGTTTTTCCTTTGCAACAGCCGAGCTGTGCCATTGAACATCGCATGCAATGAACGAGTTCAGATGTACGTAGGAGACGTGGTGACTTGTCTCTTCACAGTGCATTGACATCAAATGCAATGATCAAGTCATTTATTCCACCTCAAACCAGACTCGGACATCTTGTGAGCCCGGCGTAGAGTATTATGGTTTGGCTCTGGCTCGGCATGGCAAATAGCTAGCAGAAACTCAACCATACCGTGAGGACCTGGGGCTAGCTTGGCTCAAATGTGCCAGTGGAAAAGGGGTAAAAGAAACATATTGGGATAGAAAATGGCCTGCAAGTTGGCTCAGTCAGCAGTAAAGCACATGGCAGGTTAACTGGTTTGATCGTTATTAATACTGATCAATGAACTCCAGCCTGGCTACCCTACTACCAATACAGTACGTAATATGCATGTAATGCTTCGATGTATCGATTAAAATGAATTCTTACCCTCAGGATACATGCCGTATGAGAAATTATATGCTGTAACATTTAGTAAGAAACAACACTGCAAATTATATTGTAAAACGAGGTTAATGAGAATCAAATAAAACATGCAGTTCATAAATCTATCAAATCACTGGAAGGGTGAATAGTTGAATGCCAAATACCTAGAGCTGTTTTACACGGCAACCCACACTTTGAGGAAAATCAACAGGGGTTGTCATATTGATACTCATCATACCATAGGAATATGTAATTTCCAACACCGGCTCTCGGCTCTGAACTGGAGATGAGCACTGCCTCATGCTGAACAGAAAACCACCAACACAATTGCTAAGGGTCCCATCTGTAAATGATAAAATTACCCCATGTTAACAATGTGCTTATGTGAAGGAACCACCTCACTCGCCATGTGTCTTCAGATTCAATAAGGAGGTGGGGCTGCAAATGCTGCCTGAACTGGTGTTAAGGGAGCAGAAGTTCACAATGCAAGGCTCCATGCTGAATTTTTGTGAGTAGTGCACTCACAAGCACATTGCTCATCCAATCCACCCCTTTTCAGTTTTCTTTTTTTAGCCCAGGTGATAACCTATTGAGATTTGTTGTCTCTAGCAAAATAAACTGAAGCCATATAATAATATATTTATATACACACACCGTAAAATGTATTTACAATTCAGCTGTTTTTTTAAATAAAAATGTGTACTTATGGACCGCACACTATGACCTCTTGTGCATGATGTTAAAGGGTCTTCAAAGTCTTTACAGCAGATGGCTTACTTTGAGTATCACCATTTCAAAAACATGTCCTGTAATTTAACTATACACAAATGTCTTTGCAAAAGTTAATGATATAATGCAGCCCTGGGTCCAAGAGACCCAGCATGACGTCATTGGTATACTGTACATGTGACAGGCTCTTAGATGACCTAATACAAGACATGTAACTTATTACATGAAGGGATCAATAATTAATATTTAGTGACCAAATATACATGAATGCTTATATGGGTCTTGTTGACTAGTCAACTGAAACAGTGTAGAGTAACATAGTACATACAGGGTAACAAAGTACATATTTCCGTTTCACGCTCTCATATTATACAATACACTTGGTAGATGTGGCACCGTAAGTATCTTACTACTGTTTTGCCATGCCATACGATGCGTGTGTTAGGTATGACTATGAAAGTCCTGCACATGATTTACAATCTCGTGCAGACCAACCAAAACTCAACTAAGAGGTAAGCCAAGCTTCTATGTGTGCGCATTGAAGCATATTTCCATGCATGACGAAAAAGATGACTGTAAATGAACGAGAATGTGTGCAAGCACCTTTGTGTGTATGTTTGTCTGGTTATGATTTTAGAGACATCTATTACCAATACCCCACGTTGTTCAGAAGCCAGACCATAGTTAACAATATTGTGGACAACATCGCCTGTCTGCTGAGGGTCCCTCGGGACTGTCTGCACGTGGTAAGAGGGTCTACAGTAGTAGCACGGGAGGGGGGGGCTAACATCGGCTAAGATACAACCCGAAAAAATAAAGCACTCTTATGTTGCTATTGACACCCTGGACACCATTGCAAATGAGATGTTTCATCTCAAGGGATTATCCAGGTGAAATACTTTATCAAATAAAAAATAAAGATACATGACAGGCATCTATGCATCATTTACTCGATTAAAATACATTCTTACACTCGTCGAATTGTGCGTGTTAGAAATGATAACTTGCAATGTATGCAAAATATATAAAAATTGTTAATTCTACATTTCGACTAATGGAGTAAAACACCAGAAAAACAAAACAAATGAGATGGTAAAACTGATATATTCTACCTTTAAGGATAACTTCCATCACTCATTAAGGTCCTAGCCCTATCATTCATCCAATATATTTTCTCATCCTGGATTACTTGCAATTTTAGTCTTAATGTTGGAAAATAATTTTTTTTTATATTCCAATCAAAAGTCATGTAACCATAAACATTCCACTGTTTATCCGATACAAACATATGTACACGTGGCCCAAATGGGTTCACTGTGATTGTCCAATGTCCAATTGCAGCAGTCCACCTCCAAGGGCTGTGTGGCCGGCAACCTTTGCTACATCGAGGAGGACGGAACAAAGATCTCCTGCACCTGCAGTTCTAATGTACGCACATATGTATGGGAGGCAGAGTAGACTGGAGGTTGTTTTCTCATTGTCTCACTGATAGAGGTTGCAGTAGAAGATGCTGTTGTGTTAAAAAAAAGCACTGCTGCCACCAGAGTTGATTTTGGCGAGGTGGCTCAGAGGTCAGAACTCTGAGCTAGCATTACTGAGATCCTGTTTCCAAATCCAGATGGTTGCCTATGAATAAACCAGGGTCTCAGGTATAGAAAGCTGGTCTTAGCCCGGGCACCTCTGCAATGACTGGCTTAATTGCAGCTCTGAAAAAAAATTGGTTTGACTGTCAAGTGACAACCATTACTCTTGGTGGAAGAGTGTGTGAGAAAGTACTGCCCCTATTATTTCCACCAGAAGTTACTTGAACTGGATGTTAGAGGAAGCACTGTCATATCCACTACCATGGGCTGTTGTCTCACACAAAGATTGTACTGCTTTGCGAGAGATCTGATGGGAAATTAATCGTGGGGTTTTGAGCTCACAGGTAAAGGTAATTTACATGTGGTTAGGCATACCATAAAATCCATGCATGGGGAAGGGCAATGTTGGAGTTAGGAATAGGGTTTAGGGGATACCGATTGGCAACATAAATATTTTCAAGACCAGCAGTGCCAATGTCGACCACAGATTTTGTTTATTGTGAAGGTGGTCCAGTGTTGAAACGTGTCACTGTGTGCCGATTACAGGGAATGCTGGTGTCTAATAATGTGCAGGGAATGCACAGTATCCTTTAATGCACAGATTGTTGGACTTACAAATACACGATTGTCTGTTTCATCATGCTGTGTACGTCTTTGGCCTTTTACATAATAGTACAGCACCTTTGTCAATCCACTCCCCACACTATGCAAATCATGGATTTAGAAGAGTACAAACATGTCCTCTCATGCCCGCAACTTAGCAGTACTGTACTAACACACAATAATAACTAACATACACTTCTCCTATGACTAAGATCCGAACATAAGAATCCAGAATATTTCAGGGGTGCCGACTTAGTTTCTTGACAATGGCATTACACCATATGGCCACAAGGATACATTTCTGGAATATATTCTAATTATATCTTAACACACTACAGAGACGATTAAGACATCCTTCCCACACAAATAGCCTAAGACTCATTAATCTTTATGGGTGCATCCAGCTCAAATATCCATGAAAAAAATAGACATCGGTATTGGAGAGCACTTCACACGCACACACATACACGTGTGCACTTGCATACACACACATGCGTGTGCATGTACACATGCACACGTAATGTAAGCGCGAACCTGCCTCCTGAGCCTCGTAGACCTGACGACAAAGGCACGATTCGTGCTTGTTGTGGAGAAGGATGCCACCTTTCAGCACCTCCTGGATGATGGCTTCTGCAAGCGATTCCACCCTTGCATCATGGTTACGGTACCAAGTCTTACAATCGTGGCAGCAATAATAAA
Source organism: Lampetra fluviatilis (assembly GCF_964198595.1). Classification (NCBI taxonomy): domain Eukaryota; kingdom Metazoa; phylum Chordata; class Hyperoartia; order Petromyzontiformes; family Petromyzontidae; genus Lampetra; species Lampetra fluviatilis. Next base: position 6,631,881 of record NC_136297.1, read on the forward strand.
AGCCAACACACACAAAATACGGCACACTCACTGAAAGAAAATAATTATGGAAAATCTAAACATTAACCTTAGGATTTATACACTGGTTAGGCAAGCGGCCCTCAAAAATAGAGATTGAAAACCTTTATTACGTAAAATGAAATCACTTCCCTGCTCCGGTCAATGGCATGATGACTGTTGCTGGAGCCAGTGTAATCCATGTCCTCTCTACGGAAACCAGGGAAAAGGCGTCCCGGACGTGAACACGCGACTCCTAGTACGAAAGCTATGGGACACCTTCCACATCCCCACCCTGGCCTTGGTGGACGCAGATCCTCACGGTAAAAGGATGTGCTGAATTGCCCGCGACATCTTGTTCAGCTGATCTGGTTGGTATATACGGGTGTCCCATCATCCACGCTCTACAAATCGGGGTTAGGGGATGAAAAACACTGGAAACATCAGTGCACACTTGAAGGTGTTTGAATGTTCCTGCTTTCTAACTGAAACAAAATAGGTAAAGTTTCTTGAAGAATTAGTGCTAGGCAGTGTTGTTTAATTCAAGGCTATTCGTATAAATGACACATTATGGTGGGAGTCAATTCATCCTTAACACAACAATTGCTGTTGAGTTGAATTTGACACTAAGTGTTGCTCATTTTACTGACTGTAGATGGAATGACGAACCAGACCAATGCATACTCCCATCAGCATTAGAAAAGTATCTTCATTAAAGTACATTTCTTGTATCATAACTAGGTTGTAAAAGTACAAACATGAACAAGAACATGATTTTTCAAGTAAAAGTTTATTTTCTTTCTACACAGTATAACATTTATGCTGCAGTCTGAGCTAAGTATGAACATTTTAACAAATTTTTGTTTTTCAGGATTTGAAATTATGACAATCTACAAGTATGGGTCCCTGGTAAGTGGATAAAAAACACATTTAACTTAATTAACATGACCGCTAGACTTTCCAACCTCCGAGTATTTATTCGAAGGCTGGGAAAACTAGACATTAGATACAGGTCAAAATGAAGACTAAGAATATACATTTTTTTTTTTATCAAACATCACCATTTCGGAAGTTAAGAAAAACTACTAAACTTGTACGTTTCATATTCAGCGTAACCGAAATACACTTTTTCAAGAAAATGCTATAATCTTTTGCTACACTTCACTCAGTGTGACCTGCAGGCACACCAAGACATACTCAGCTTTTATTAAGATTGGGTGGAACACGCTGTAATGAAATATAGTGACTAACTCACACGTGCTAAGTTCACGTCATGGTGCAATTATTTAAATAAATTGTATTAAGCGTTCACTCTTTGTATGTACGAACGCCTTTCGCACTGTACGTAGCCAATCATGCTAATCGGAGGTGCGGACACTGGTGCCCCCTTAAATCTGGTTCCAAACCTGAGCGATTAGTTACACTACTTGGTTGCACGTAACTGAATTGCTTATATGTGGACATTTCAAAAACAAGGTGCGAGCAGTTACACAATCTGTTACTTTTAGCAGAGACAGACTAGAATTTCAAGCAATCTGGTCAGAAATGTGTAGCAAAGTATTTAATTTGTACATTTGCAAACTATAATTGGTTATTATAATCCTGATATAGGTGGGGGTGGAGCTAACCATAAAAGGGTAAATGCCAACTCTTAAACACCAACCTTTTTATGCACTTTAGCCACTCAGATGTGGACAAAGCAATTGGAAAATATGAAGTTGTGCAATTTCTGCTGCAATCTTGCACAAATGATCACTCAGGCATTGACTCAGCTTAAAGCTGCTTCTGGCTAACCCATACTTGTCCTGTTGTCCTTACAGTCCATGTCCTTCGATGCTGCCAACCTAACTGTGCCAACCATTTGCTGGCTGGGTGTGCTACCCTCTGAAATAGAGAGGTGGGTCCCACTACTTGGCTTAATTTCACGTCTTGGGATTGTATCTATTACTGGGTGGAGGTAGATTATCAACCATCAACCCCCTTTTCAAACTGTCCCAATGTACTGGCCAGATCGGTCACCAAGTCACCTGCCACTAAACAATTACTGTATATGTTTTTTTTTATCCAAGAAAGTATCACCGAGTCTTAAACACTCCTTTTCAGAAGGGTCCTGTTTCAGGATGTTTGGATCCAAACTTCATACTGGTAGGAACCTCCTGGTTACACCAGCCTACAGGGGATTATTGTGCCCGTCCGTCCGTCGTGCAGGGAGGGGCTGGGTGGGGTGGGGAGGGGCTGGGTGGGGGGTGGGAGGGGTGGGGCTGGGTGGGGAGAGGCTGGTCACCCCGTGGTGCCCTGATAAAACTCAACGTTTAACGCTTGTGCCCGCCCTCACAGTCAGGCATATTTGCGGAATACACCACGCCGCCGTTGACCCTGGCCATTGACTGAGCAACCCAACGTTCCTACCAGCTCCCTCCGCAAAAATGTGTTAATTTAGTTTGGTAAGAAACCAGGGTACCAGGAGAAAGCCCACGCATACTCAGAGAATCTCACTCAAACACCACACAGATAGGTCCGCAACCTGTTTCCTGGACTGTATCCTACTGCCATGTCCTCATTTCCCTGCAGCTAGATGTCTCATGCGCACAATTTGTGCATGACATATACCAAGTATCTTAAGTATAGACGTGCATTATAACCAAGTACACTCAGCAACTACGCATATTCAGGTAAAATGCACTCCTAAGTGTTGGGTATTGGTGAGCACCTGTGTGTGTGTATACGTTAAGTGGGGAGCGGTAAAGTGTAGTAGTTGGCACACTGCATGACGAACACAGAAATTTGAGTTGGATTGACGCTAATGGCCAGAAATCGGTAACGAATATCTAAACCAGTCCTGGACCTCACCTAGGTTGACACAGCCTTAAGTGCCGAGTCCAGTGTGTAAACATCAGCACTGGGGAGATAAAGGTGGACAGGTGTGGTGTAGACCACACCATCTTATTATGCACCATGCTCCCCTTGATAGGTGCTCACTAACCGCATTTTCCCCTACAGCACGTGAAATGCCAGACGGGGAATATTTATCTTTATTCCCTGCTCCACAGGTGGAACATTCCCACAACTGTGCTGCTGCCACTCTCTGACAGAGACCAGAGGAAGCTGCGGGAGCTGTTAGGCAGGCCCTTCATGGAGCTGCACCCCGAGTGGCGGAATGAGGTTAGAAGCTGACCTCAGCGTCCCTCACAAACTGAAACTCGTGCCATGGCTACGAGCTTGCGTGATGAGCAAGCGTGTGTGCACAGGATTCCTTCACTGGTGGATTTTCAAACTGGCTAGGGTTTTTCTAAAACTTTCAACCAGTTGCATAAGACACCTTAAAATTTTCCATTAAGCAAACAAATATTGGACTGCGTTGGCAGTGGTACACATGCACGATTTATCAACACTGCCTTATAAAAGGAAATATACATAGCAGGTAAAATATATATATACAGGTCATTGGTGTCTGGGTTGGGTGCTCCTCACAAGATATCAGGTTGACTTCGCCTAAACTGACATTCAGACCAGCGAGGCTTTCCACGAAGTTGGCTCAGCCGAACATGAGTACAACGTATGACCCTTCAATACATTAAATGTGAAGTAATAACCACAAGATAACTTCTACTAAGTCAACTTAGCCTGAAATTACCATTTGCAAACACCTCCCATAGGTTGACTCGGCTGGATATCAGTCCTTGATGAAGGCCTCCGCCAAGTTAACTCGGCCTGGAATTACCACCAGATTGACCCCTGATAGGTTAATTTAGCCATAATTCAAACCAGTCAGTGCTTTCTCGAGGTCCAACACAGAATTACCACCAGGTTAAGACTTCGACTGAGTCAATGTCACATACCAGCGATCGCATTTGCCAGGTTTGAAATGAGTGCGTCTTGTATTTCAGCTGGAAATATTGCAAGCACGTGCCGTGAAGGCAGAGATGCAGGCACTGGAGTCGATCTCGCCAGGGCTACTTAGCCGCTACTACCTGCCCAACAAACTGCAATTTGGGGGGTGGCTGTGAGCAACTGTATCCGAGGTGGCTCTGGGCTTGGGTGTAGCTATTACAGGAACAAACCCAAAGGACAAACATGTTTATATTTTAAAAGTACACTTGCTAGGTTTATGAAAAAAGAATAGGCTAGGTTATTTGTGTCCACTTGTTTTGAAAGATTCTTCAGAAGTAAAAAAAGATTACATTTAAGATAACTTGCTCTTCTCTGCTCTTATGAAGTGCTGTGAAACATACTGGTAGATTTGTGCCATTGTGAACTTTTATATCACTTATGATATAAATTAAGCAAAATTTCAGGCATCTTATTTGTGGCCATCTTGGATTTGTGTAAAGTAAATCTTTATCTTGATAGCTATCTGTCCTTGGAGAAGACCGCGACGTCACTTTCATACGTCTAAATACATCGGCGCAGCAACACCACTGGAATATGAAGGAACACCTAAACTTACTTTTAAAGTAATTTTCTCATTCATGACGTTTTAAACTCATGTTGGATAATCCAACACACACCCTCGATATGCATCAACAGCTGTTTGATATTGCGTTGCGTCTTCCTTCAAAGATCCTGGAACAACACGTAATGTGGATTAAGTCACACATTTAATTTAGATGCTGTGGCTATAATAAAACGGTCATATGACTTAAAACGTGACTGCTTTGAGCGATCAATGAACCAAGATAATTTTAGTCAAGAGGCAACTAGCGTCACTGCTGCTCGTACAGTCACTAAATGTTTTCCTCCAACCCTGTTAAGTATTTAAGTTTATTTATTTGGCTGTCAGACGATGGTCTCCTGTGGCTTTGTGTCTTACACCTGCCAGATGTTTGTGCAGACCTGCTGTCTGGTCTGCTGTGTCCACAAAAGAACACGATTCCATCAAATTACAAATGTCCCCGGCATGTGGATCCTAATATTCAAGCTGTTGTTTACCTTGTGAGTTAGGAGTCTGCAGCTGCTGTATCGCTCACTCAGTGCTCGACATTTTTTCCAATAAATGTGTTAACAGCTCATTATTTAATTTATATTTATAGCTCAGTGGCTCGGCTAAATAAAGCGTCGTATGCGCTCACACCCAACTTGAGTTGTGTACAGCTTTCCTGAAATGTTACGCATGCTCTGACCCTATTGTGTATGTTTACCAGAACCCCGTGTTACAAGGTTCAGGAAGGTTGTACGTGCATCTGTTAACCGTGTCTCAGTGAGACTACATTTAACATGGTTCATTTATGTGTTTACCATCATATGATGAGTACAGCAAGGGGTATTCCTTTAACCAGTGCTTGTAGATGGAGCCTCCACGCTGCAGAGGACAAACATACATACTCTGTCACACAAAAAAACTACAAGACAAAGATATTCTCTTTATCCCAGACAAGTTGTTGAAGTAAATGAAGAACAATGTCGCATATACGATCATCACATATATGCCCTGACCATTTAACTGCCCACGAGTGCAGTAATTGTGTGTGCTGTGACTGTCATTTTCTTCGGATGTTCACAAATCCAACCTTTTCATATTCAGCAATGTGTTCTTAACCTCGCGTACATTTACTTCTCAAACACTGTATTTCCCACGATTAAAGCAGTTTGTGCTTGATTTTTGTCCAGTGGCCTATTTGTGCATGGCTTATCCATCATTCTATAGATCTTCACACATCTGACATGTTCACATATCCACCTATAGTCCTATACCTCAGTCTCCAGTGAGTCAGATATGTGATGTATAGTGTGGTAAGCAAGCACACCTTAAGACTGATGCCAAATAAGAGCAGTGTAGCCAGCACCACATCATAGTGATACATCACGTCATCAATAAAGGAATGTCATGATTCACCCTACTATGATGCCATGAATTTCCATACGTCGAGGTCACAAAAAGAAATTTGGTTGTATAATTTGTACTGTTTCTATGTTATTGTCTGTTCCGTATGTTCTCCCTCGCCTGTTCAATTATCCTAAAACAAATATTTTCATATAAACTGTACAAACAGTAACGACAATACATTTTAAACAAGCACAATTTTATGAATATCAAAAACATAATACATTTGAAGCATTACATAGCAAACATCAAGTAATTTTAGTCTGGCCCGGTTTCTTACGTGATAAGCGGATGAGCAAGTGTCTAATTATTTGCATTTTTAACAAAAGGAACATTAGGAGCCGTCCATAAATGACATCACGCACCTAGGGGGGGGGGGTCAGATATTTGGGGTTTGAGAAATGTGACGCCACATCAAAATGCGAAACTTAAATAAATATAGACAACACGTTCTACTTAATTAGACTTTTTAATAAATGTTTTCTCCTACAACATCAGAGTGCAGTGCTACATTAAATACACACTGCAATGACAATAGTTTCAAGCGATTTGAAGCATGTTTTATTTTTTTTTGGGGGGGGGGGGTCATATTTGAGGGGGGGTCTGATTTTTGTGACGCCGGGTCAAAAATGGTCCAAAATCGCGTGACGACATTTATGGACGGCCCCTTAACAGCAAAGCGGTACCAGAACCAAAGCGTTATAAATAAGTCTCGATCTCACCATCACTCCCATGACTGCATTGAGCAATCCAGCTATTTTGTTTTCTAGGCATGAAGCGGATATGTAGGAATTCATTATTTATTATGTGTTGTGTATGTAATGGGTTCACGTAACCACTGCAGACATTAGAGGTGCTACATTCACAATGTAAAACATATATGTGTAGAGGAGTAGAGGAGAGTGGTGGCGTCGTGTGCGCTGTCCGGTGCGGTGACATCACGGGACGTGGGGTCGCACGCGCTGGGCAGTGCACGTGACGTCACCCCTCCTAGGGTATTTAAGGGAGACCCCGTGACGTAAGCGGGGTCACTGAACGGGGATAGTTGAAGGGGTAAAGAGGGAACCAGGGATAGTGATGTGTTAATAAACCCTGGCGGAAGCCCCTAACTCACCTCCGTCTCCGAGTACCTCCGTCTACTACTCAACATATGTATAATAATACGTATTGAACAAAAATATTTTTCTTATCGTATTGCGATCCTGGATCAAGATAATGTATCTAATCATGAGGGGGGCCAATCATTACATGGCCGATGTCTACCGGTCATGAATATTTAGTATCCTTTGCTGAGACTAATTTGCCATGATCATCAGGTACATGCAGTGTACAGTGGCTTAATTTACATAAAATCAAATGTGGGAGCGTGCGGATGTTGTGGGGATTGGAGTTTAGAAAAATTGGTTTACAGAGTCGTCAGACGCTCAGCTAGATGTTGTCTGCCTGTTGCCTCTCACACCTGCTTTCGCTGGCTTGGTCCGGCCGCTCCCAAACAACGTGCAATGGTGGTGGCTCCATTCCCTCCAAAAACCCTGCACTCGCACCATCCATGGCCCCTGGTTGCCCATCTGCAGCAACAACGAAAGCCTTTAGGTTATGTAGGTGCATGTACAAGGGTGTACCAGTTTGTGTCTGTGAGTGTACATGTGTGTATGAACGTGTGAGGGTATGTAGGGAAGAGCATGTGCCTATGGGGGTGTATGCGTTGAGCCGCTGGTGCAGGTCGCGCAGCATGTATTTCAGGTGGGCAATGGTGTCACGCTGCTCCATGCGCAGCAGGTCCAGCTGCCAGTGAACATCCAGCACCTCCTGGCACACCGACGACAGTGAGCCCGATGGAAACGGCCTGCGCACACACGCACAGGCATACATACATACATGCAAACACTTGCACACAGATCCGTGCAAACACATGCATTGACACCATGAGCTACTCCATTCCCATCCGGGTCTGTGGGCTTGGAACCAGGGACTAACCGGGGAGACTGAGGCCTGGTGGTGGAAAACATCTCCTTGGTCTCTCCGTTTGTGTGGTCATCACGCACGTACTCCCTGAGTTCCTCCAGACCATCCTTCCAGAAAAAATAATTAAACATTGCATCAGGTCGTCGTTTGAGGGCAATTCAACATAGAGGAGGCCCAGGAAATGTTTATACCACTTGCCCCAGACTAGTGGTAAATGTTTTGCACATATCCATCACTGATGATTGAGTGATGACTACGACTCCCCATAAAAGATCAAAGCATGGCGATTACAAGTTTCAATGAAGACGCAAACTGCAATAATTTAGGAACATCAATCTAGGTTACAGTGCACTGAGAGGATCAAAAATGGTAACTGGCAATGTATGTACATACAACGGTTCACCAACTCACTAATTGGCTGACCTGATATTATCGGGAGAAATAGTGCACCTCTCACTCTAGCATTTAATAACAAAGAGTGGCCTACATTTTTGACTTTTTAGTTAACAAGACTGAAAATAAACAATACATTAAAACTGTCCATTGTGCTAAGATGGAATTCTTACTCAGGTAACTGAGATTACAGTGCAATAAGCAAATGATTGCACAAATGGCACACACACATCTACACACGTAACAATGTATACATGTAGGCTTCTACACAATACAATCATTCACACGCAGAATCAGTGACATGCATACCTGGATTTCACACGCTGCCGTGAGCAACTCGGATTCTGTCTGTACCGCACTGCAATATAAAAAACAACAACACGTGAGTCTACGATGTGCTTTTGGGTGGTACCGTGTGTTCGTTATGTTGTTTGACGTTTGGCTCTATATGCTGGGACCTTCTTTAGCAAGTGAAATATTGGACATCATGCTGAACAAGCGGTACAACCCTAAATCACATCAGAGAGCTGTACGGCACAACAGTGAAAACTTACACACTAATAAATATACGAGTCCATACTCTTGGTTCTTTCGGTAAAGTCTCAGTAAAAAAATAAAATAGAAATACGTTTCGATTGCAACACCGAAAGAACTAAAGAGTGGATCCTTGCAGTCACGAAAACTTCAAATCTAGAATGAAATATACGAGTCACTCACAGAATGACAATCAGGTATTATTGCCAGTGCACCCATACACTTTAAAAAATAAAACTTGTGCTGCTTTAGCAATCAGGGTAAATTTGTCCAAAGGCCCAAAGTGCCAAGTGGCCAGCAATAAACAGCGCAATTGTCATAAATAATATTTGTGAAAGGCGCCAATCATTTTCTTGAATTGATTCTGCTGATATTAATCTTGAGTGGATTGATGCCGGCAGGGGACCCTGATGGCGCATGACGGCTGGCGTCACCCCTCCAGTGTGTGTGGGAATGCCTTCGTCTGCTTCCGATGAATTTTTAGTTGATAACGGTGGTGATGACAATGGTGAAATGTTGACGCTGATGACATTTTAGAGAGAAGAGAGGAAAAGCGGCGGGCGAGGTGGTGGGGAGGCCGTGCGTGCGTGTGTGCATGCACCGTTCGTGGCCGTAGGAGGCGTGGAGTGGCGAGCATTCGTTGTGCAGGAACCGGCGAGTGACCTCGCGATCCCCGCGAAACAACACGCTCTTCTCTAGCCCCAGCAGCACGCTGGCGCGCTGCATGTACATGTTGGCACGCGGGTCCTCGCTCACACTGCATTCGGACACGTACCGTCACGAGTGTACCGTGGTATAGCAGCGATACAATATACCATGCAATATGATGTCCGCGATAATTGCATTGTCAGTTTTGCTGCATATCGTTACACCATGATTATCGTTGCTCATTGAATTATCTTTTAGATACGTTATTTCCCGAGAAAATAAGTACGAAATAACAAACCCCTAATAATTAATGTTCTAAATAAATACCTATTATTTAGTGCTTTGCTAAATGTTTTGGCAGTCACTGATAGCATGGTGGTTATATGAAGTAATTTTCTGTGTAACTGACAGCTTGTGTACTCATACATAGGTTGTAATCTTGCAATTATTAAACTATTTGTGGCAGGTTTATGGCAATTTAACTGTAGTTGAATAACTCAAGATTTTAAGTAAAACATTCATTGTGATGCTCTTTTGTGTGCAGATCATTGATGATCAGGCTGGCACCATCAACTCACTACACTTAATCACGCTTGTTATTAGGTGTAGTGGTCACTGCAACTTGTACCAGTTCAGATATCATTAACTGCAGATGTTAGCCATGTCCGGGAATCTAACCCAAGTCCAAGGGTTTGTCGTGCAGTGCGTTAACCACTGCGCCACCCCGAATCATAACAATTCATGAAATCGCTGGCAGAGTATTGGGGGCTGTTGTTAGAAGCAGAAATCAAGAGTGTTGAGGGCACGGTTGAGTGGGTTGTCGATCGGCTGAGAGCGTGGGGGTAGGACAAGGGGGCGGGCGACCTCTCGTAGGCGTCGTTGAGCATAGCCACGAAGATGTTGAGACAGACGATGGAGACAAGGCCCACGTAGGAGACGACGAGCAACGGGGTCATGAGCGGCGCGTGGGCCAGCATGGCCAGTGCCTCGTATTCGTCCGTAAAGCCCAAGCGCAGCACTTGGAACGCCGTCATGTGACCCGATGCCAGGGTCTCGATGCCAGAGTCTACGCAAAGCGCCAACAACATCATCAGCGATGTGCTTATCATCAGCAACTTGACAACGCCCACATCCTCATCTTTGCCATTGACACGTGAGCATCGTGAACAGTAATGACTGCGAGTGGTATGTGGAACAAGGTAATGCGACCACAAGCTTTGGAATTTATAGGTAACATTTTCACTGACACGCGAGTCGGGCACGTTGCATTTGAACGGGCTTTCCCTTTCTCTGCGCAATAAGGTGATCGGTCGCTGTGACGTTGCCAGCGAGAAGTGAGGCTCACTGTGGAACACGAGGAGGAACGCGATGCTGTACGGCACAAAGAACTGCAGGAGGAGGAAGAGGAGCTTGAAGAAGTGGACCGCCATCTTTCCCAGCATCACGATGAAGGGGCCGATCACCCTGTGGCTCGCAGTAACCCACACATGTTCACACACATCACAGAAAGATCCTCTGCATACCCTTTTACGGGCTATTGGAAAGTGACGTTAGTAAGCACCTTTTGAGGCAGGCACAGCACATGCAACGGTAGTGCAGTCAACATCACGCGCAGCCGCCTATATATCCCTATTACGGATGTTTTACAGAATGCACCATGTACCCATTTTAGACCGAGTCAACCAATGGGAGGTCCAGGACCGGTTCAGATATCACTCTCTACTGATGTTAGCCCAACCACACATACACCTACCCAGGAACTCCTGTGGAACTGATTTGTCCACTGACTATTCAGTGGTCGTCTAAGCAGTGACTGCTGTTCTTGCATTGAGTGAGCAGACATCTGCCTAGGACCCCAAGTGAGCGCCTTCTAAGGCCAACACAACATAAGGGGGTGTGGCCAGAATGATAGAAGTTTAATACAGGTAGGAACAACAGGTTCCACACTGCCCACCAGGGATTATTTGTCTGTCGTGCATATGGGGAGGGTGGGAGGGGTGGGGTTGGGTGGAGAGGGGAGGGTGGGGAGGGGCTGGGTGGGGAGGGAGGGGCTGGGTGGGGCTGGGTGGGGAGGGGCTGGGTGGGGAGGGTGGGGCTGGGTGGGGTGTGTTTGGGGTGGGGCTGGGTGGGGAGGGGCTGGTCACCCCGTGGTGCCCTTATAAAACTCAACGTTTAACCTACACACTACACTATACACGACACGATACACTACACTTATACAGATCGGAACAACAGGTTCCACACTGCCCACCAGGGATTATTTGTCTGTCTGTCGTACACGAATGCGCTGTCCAACCAAGTTCCTACCTGCCCACTCCGAAGGAACGTGTTCAAAGTCATAGTGCGGTTCACTAACCACTATACAACCGTTTTCCATACACTTAAAAATAAATGCAGACAAATTACACATCACACACAGACACAAGCGCGTGTGTAAACTGGGTCCCACCAGAAGGACCGCATCTGCTTGAGGTTGCACATCCACAGCGGTACTATTGCCACGGCTGCCAGGCGCACGTGGGTGCAGGCGAGGGCGGCGCTCGGCCCTATCACGTCCGCCACGTGTGTCACTAGCGCCGCCAACAGCACCAGCAGCACCACCCAGTCCAGAACGTTCCTGCAACGGGGGACACAGGCACATGGCGCACACACACACACACACAGGTGAAACACGGGTGGTTGAGAGACAGGTAGCCGAGGCACGTTGGGAGAAACAAGCAGGTGAGAGACATGCATACAAACAGAAGGAAATGTGTTGTCTGTGTATCCCTGTTTTTTTATAGCCATGAGTAAGAGAGTTTGGAACAAGACTGTGTACTGGGAAGTGGTATATGTATGACAGATAGGGGAGGTGAGGACATAGAGGCATACTGTGTGGATGCGAAAATACGAAAGTAGTGGGATGGGAGGAGGTAGGGGTCACTGTTACGGGAATCGAACCATTGACTCGACACGCGGTGGGTCAGTGGGGAGCGCACTCACTGCTGTCAACCCAGCCGTCCAGCAGAGCTTACCAGTAGTCCAAGAAGTAGAAAGCCTGTGATTTTTTCAGCTTCTTCATCTGGTTCTGAAGGTCGTCGCTTTCCTGAATGCAGCGATAACCAAAGACAATTTGTACACCCAAAATACATCCAGGATTAATGCAGTGGGATAGCTATCGAGTGTGCAGACGGTGCAATTGCACCGGGGCACATGGGCCAATCTATATATCAATGTGTGGGCAAATTGGACAGGGGGCGGTCACAATTTATTCCTTGTACCAGGGACCATAGGAAACAAGCTAGCACATTATACACATTGGGACGTACGGACATATCAAACATATTAAAGAAACTAGGATATCTGGACACTGGAACATTATAACACACTTGAGTACAGCACAAGGACACAAGATGACAATTAAGTCCACGGCAGACTGGGCTGTCGGGCTGGCCTGCAGGATTCAGAACGGAACGAGCACCCCCTGAATCCTCTTACCTTAGGCCAGCACGGGTGGCAGAAGCGGCGGTCGCTGCTGATCTCCTGGTACCGCAGCTCCTTCCAAGCAGCGAACGAGCGGCGAGAGGAGAGGAGCTGGCGCACCTCGAGCACCAAGCGCAGCAGAGCGTGAGAGCCGCACCACAAGGCGAGCGCCACCCGCCACCAGTCCTGGCCAAAGCAAAGGCTTTGTACGTTAACTTAACGGCTGCTTCTTCTTGGTTCTTTCGGTAAAGTCACGTAGAATGGAAATAATAAAATAAAACATTATAAAATAATTCTCACGACGTTTCGGCCACAACGCAAGCAGCCGTCCTCAGGTGAAGACCAGGTCTGTCGGGGAGACAGCGTCGGGGAGACAGCGTCATTCAGACGCTGTCTCCCCAACAAACCTGGTCTTCACCTGAGGACGGCTGCTTGCGTTGTGGCCGATACGTCGTGAGAATTATTTTATAATGTTTTATTTTATTATTTCCATTCTACGTGACTTTACCGAAAAAACCAAGAAGATGAATTCCTGCAGTCACGAAAGCTTTAAATCGAAATTTAACGGCTGCTGATAAACGTTAACATGTCAACTCGTACGGCTCTCCTCCAATGGGTTTTCAAATTGTCGTGTGTCGTTCAGCACGATATCCGACGTTTAGCTCTCTACTTTTCCGTCAGTTTGACATTTCATTCAATGTGTTGGAATGGAAGAAGCTCCAAGCGGGTCGAGAAAAATATCAGACTGAAGAAGCTCCCAGCATATGGAGCCGACCGTCACAATTCGTGCCGAACAACACATGGCACAACCAGAAAACGCTTCACAGAGCTGTGGTTACATCAGCATTGACACCAGCGAGCTACAGCATGACTTTCAACATTTTGCTCCACGGGACCGTACTAAAGAAGCTCTCAGTATGTGCGGATAAATCTCAGACATCACACGAAAAAACATGCAGTATATCCCGCAAACACATCATGGTGTGATGGCTACATGCGAGTGTTCATGCTAGTGAGCTGTGGCAGGCCGGTGCAGTGCGATGCGGGGCGGCCGTGCCTTGGGGAAAGTGTAGACGTGGCGACGGGGCCACGGCACGGCCACCAGCAGCACCATCCACGTCACGATGAACGCCATCTTGGTGGTCAAGGTCCAGCAGTTCCCTTTCCTGTGGGCGCACACATACACACATCACCATCGCGTGAATAGACAAATACATATGTTTATACTGGTAGGAACCACCTGGTTCCAAATATGGGAGTGGGGTTGGGTGGAGAGGGGAGGGTGGGGAGGGGTTGGGTGGGGAGGGCAGGGTGGGGAGGGGCTGGGTGGGGAGGGTGGGGAGGGGCTGGGTGGGGAGGGTGGGGCTGGGTAGAGAGGGGAGGGTGGGGAGGGGCTGGGTGGGGGGCAGAGGTCGCAACCGGGTACCCGATATAACATTGATTATTTAAAACATTATGCATGCATCATAAGCTTAAGATATGATATTAATTGATAAATCAATAAGATTGTCACACCTCTCGCAGACACCCTCAGACTGGAGCCTCACAAAAGGAGAGAAACAAACCTCTTAGATTAGATAGAACACTTACAGGCCGTATGCATTCCACTTGACGTCGATGAACATGCGTACAACCGGGTGGTCCACGACCTGATACAGCCGCCTCATCACCACGAGCTCCAACTGCCAACATCGACAAGGCAGAGGGGGAGGAGGGGAAACGAACAGTGGCAACAGCAGGAGAAAGATTGTGGTGGAACAGGCACTGCTACACCCCTCACCTGCGCATGAGAAATCTGAGTGGTGGCGCAAGATGTGAATTAGCTATCACACTGCAGACAGCAAGGCTCTGTGTCAAAGGCCCAAGTCAACGTTCACTCCTCTGCTGCCCTCAATCTGAAAATCCCTTTCCCCCAGCCATCCGTGCTGTCAATTTGATTTAATTGATTTCATGGTGTATCAGCTGCATGTTAACACGTGTATATTATTTATTATTATTTAAGACTTATTTATAGCTGGGAACTTCTTCTCGACGTGACTCAATACGTGGTTCTAGGAACCCTTTTTAAGCAGGGAACATTTTTAGGAGGGGCAATGCCCAAGCTTACAGTATTTAATGGGTGGCAGTCTCCTGAGCTCAAGTCTACTGCCAGTGGAAGGGGTCAGTGTGTGGTGTTGGTGGCAACTCCAAAGAGTTGTACATAACTCATCCACAAGAAGATCTTAAATAACGCTTTGTGGGATTAGATGCAGCTTAACTTTCTAAAGGTGTGGTCTATTGGTCTATTGAATTGAATATGCTGGTGCCAATGCTTACCAAGCTCTTAACAGGCTTTTCTTGATTATCTGTATATAAAACAAAAATAATAACAAGTCAGTTCCAGTGGCTGCATGTGCATAGTTTCACCCTATAGGCATTAACCAATGTTGTTTGTTGGGTGTGTTTGGCTGTGTTTTATTAATGGCTCTGTGCAAGCGGTGTAATGATGCATCGATTCAGTGTTATCGATCAATAAATGCGTGATATATGCATCGAATGAGTCGCGTAAAAATGGATGTGTCTTTGATTCGTATGCATTGTATGCAATGTTAAAATATCAAGTTGTTACACACTGCACACGCATGATGATTTTTAAACATGTCTCATGTGAAGTATACAAAGCTCGCTAATTGGAATTCAGCTCTACTTCATGGAAGTCAAACACGGAATCTTTTCATTTCAATCGGCACTCTATACACCTCGTGGAATGTGTTTAGCAGTCATCAGACATGTGCAGTGTGCAAAAACTCAGTATGTATTTAAAAGGAGGCAAGCATTGGTCAGTGAATGGTGGCACAGTGGTCAGTGCACTGCCCTATGAAACCTTTGTTCAATTCCTGCCTATGGCTAACATCTGTTGGAGATTGATACGTGAACCGGTCCTGGAACACCAATCCACATTCAGTAGCGTGGTGAAGTATGGTTAAACAACCCGCCACAGCCAACACGGCATGGAGAGGCCTTCATCCAGCAGAGGAGTTACAAAGAGCTCTACACAAAATATGTTATTACTGCAAGATGTACAGTGGTGGCTTGCAAAGAGACAGTCTTTGGGAAACCCTGTCTTAAGTGGTTGGTAAAATAAATACCACTCGGTGACAATGGATAGCTCGGCAGGACGTTAACAGAATAATCTAGAATTTCCACAACTGGCTCTTGACTAAACAGCAGAGGCCTCACCGGATTCTGCCGGCTCCAGTATTTTTAGGTAGAAGTATTGCTTCTGGTCAGACTCCTTTATCACGCGGAGCTGGTTCAGCGCTAGCAGCGCCTGATGGAGACACACACAGGCAGCGGGCAAATTATTTTTTAAAAACACCGATGGCACTTGAGTTGAAAAATAGCTGCACCTTGTACTGGTTTCCCTTCTGACAGCGACAGCTGCCTAAAATAAACGTGAAAACTTGGGAAGAAACACAGAGAACCCACAGACAGAGCAACACATACAATTGGAGAACATTGTTTTCCAATCATTAAGTTATAATTGTTTAACTTACTTCACAAATCTAAAGGTTTAATTCAACGTATAATTTGACTCAAGTTATTTCCTAAATTACGAATTCGGAAGTCCAAATTTGAAATAAATAGGGAACAAGACTGATGGCTCAAAAATAATCATGCAGTGATGGTGACAGCAGCGGTGCTTGTGACAGTGGTGATGGATTAGTGGTAGCAATAGAGTGGAGGTGGCGATGGTTGTGGTTATAATAGCAGCAGCAGTGGTAAAAGGAGCAGTAGTGGTCTTGGCGCTAGTATTCGTGATGACAATGGTTGCGGCAGTGGTAATAGCAGTATTCGTGGTGGTGAAAGTTGTGGTAGTTGTATCGGTGATGGCAGTGGCAGTATTATTAGCAGTGTTTAAAGTAGTGCTAACGGTGATGGTAACAGTGGTAGTAAACGTTGACGCAGTAGTCGCAGTAGAGGTTAGTGTCAGTCGGAGCAGTGGTGGTGCTATCAGTTGTCATGGCGGTTGTTGGTGGTTGTGCTGGTGTCACCATGTCAGGAACGGTGTCGAGAATGACGCTCAGGCAGGATGTCCCCAACGAGTCCTCGGCACCAGCGTCCGCCCCCACGTTCAGCAGCAGCTGCACCGTGCCGCGCTGGCCTACCCAACATTTTAGTTGTGGTTGTGTTGTTAAAAAAGTCTCAAGCACAGGAGAAAAGGAGGACTTGAGACAGAATTAGGATAAGAATTATCATGTATAGGGTGCTTAGATTTCTCAGCAACTCATGAGTGCCTCACATCTCGTATCAACTATTTCTATGCCTTTGCAGTTTAGCCAAGGGGACCCCCAGTGGCAGCTGTACAGGTGCATCACAACATATAATCAGCACTGGACTGTAAATCGACATGAGTTAGCCAGTAGGGAGAGATGGTGTTATATGGATTTTCCCAATTCAGTAATTTTGTGAGTAATTTACCAAATTTGGACCGTGAACGTAGTATACATGGCCTACCATTTTTTTGAATGTCACCGGTTCTTTAACGTCCACTGTGCAGCAGACGGTGTGTATTCATGGTTAGTACGCCTCGCAGCATTAAGCAGGGCGGCCGCTGGGCAGGAACCGCAAGCCTCCGCAACAAGCGACAAACACGCTACCACTTGGCCATGTCAGCCAATTTCCCATCGACAAAATTAGACCCATCGCGGCGGTGCTGGCGGACCTACCGTGCTTGGCGGCGAGGAAGAGCGGCGTGCGAGCGCGGTAGTCCTGGGCGTGGATGTTGGAGAGGCGCCGGTATAGACACTCGAGGGCGGCTCGCGCGCCGTGCTTGGCGGCGTAATGAGCGGCCGTTTGAAGCTCCTCCCGCGTCGCCGCCTCCACATCGCCTGCCGGGGCCAAAAACCACACACGGCGGCCGAAACTCTTTACTTAGGTCAAGGTCAATTTTTGTAGACTGACTTAGAGGAAGACACAAACTAACATCTTGGAGATACGGTCAGTAACGTCGTAAAAAAAATTAGTGATGTGTAAGCAACTTTAGAAAATGACAGTTACACAATGCACAAATAAAGGTTAATGGAACCAAATAAAGTGAAAAAGTGCTCTACAATAGGGAATATGCTTTACTGTACTTTAAAAGTGAATGGTAATGGTTGGCAGCGGTGTCAATGGTGGTGGTGTTAGTGATTTGCGGCAGTGTTGATGGCATCAGTGGCGATGGAGGCGGCTTTAGCGCGCGACAGCGGTGGCCGTGGCCACCTCCGTGCTTCACAAAGAAGTCGATGACATTGGGGTGGTCCAGTGCGGCAGCCACGTGCAGGGGCGTGCGTCCATTCGTGTCCGGCTCGTCAACGTGCGCGCCACGTTCCACCAGGAATCGAGCCGCGTCAAGGTGCCCTGCCTGCGCCGCCTGTACGAGCGCGCACACACACACGCAGGCGTTATAATACACAAAACAAAGATCCCCCTGTAGCCTTTAGCAGACTGTCGGGACAAGTGCTGTTAGTGAGCACCTATGAAAGATGGCGTGAAAGCACAAGGTAGGTGTGGGCAGCACCATGCCTGCTGCCTATGGCTCCCAAGTGGTGACGTTTACACACCACACCAGGTACTCATGTAAGACTGAGTTGACCTAGGGAAAAGCGCAGGGGACCGGTTCATCATTGATTTGGCCATGGCCAGGAATCAAACTCAGATCGCCGGGTTCGCAGCGCAGGTGCACGAATCACTACACCGTCGTTCAACCCTTATACAAACACACACACTAGCGTAACATTTTTAACTCAAATGAATTCAACAGGTCTGCCAGAAATATGATCCAACACAACTGTGCATTTAAAGGCACTGATCTGGAAAGGGGCTTTTTAGGAGCTCGGGGACATTCGGAAATTGAAAGGTGAAGTTCATAGTGGCGCGATCGGAACGCTAATGGAAAGAAACCCAACCGTGTGCAGTGCCGTCTGGCCGTACTGGTCCTTGGTGTTCACGTTGGCACCGCTTCCAATGAGGCTACTGAGAAATCCAACGTCAAGCTGCTGGGTCAGAGGGCAGAAAAAATACAAGAAAACCAGCACACTTATGGAGCCTTTGCTGTCTGCTGATTGAGGTGGACATCGGTGGTGGATTTAAGAAACTTGTCCAATCAATCTTTACTTTATCTGCCAATATCGCACTCAATAGCGGGAATGGTACAGAGGGCATAGAGGAAAAGGAATGAAAAAAAAACTGTCACGACCTCAGTGGCTAACACGGACTGAGCCAAGTAAATTGGAACTTCGTCCATAATAAAATGCAATCGTGTGCAACGAATATCATCAGGTAAGTAGTAAATAAAAGAAATAATAAGTAAAGAAACAGAGAGGTTTTTTGTTTTCTCATTTTACATTTTATGAGGAGTCAAGTCTGAATAGGTGTGTCTTGCACAGTCCAAGGAACTGAGAGACACTCGGCGCGTTTCGGATGTCCAGTGGCAGGCGGGGTGTTCCAGATTTTTGGGGCTGCGTTCGAGAAGGTTCGTCGCCCCAGCGCCGGGTGAAACATCCTGGGCTGGGCAAGTCACGCCGTTCTCGTGGAACGGAGTGTGCAAGTCTAGCGAGTTATCATTACACGATGGAAACATCTGGCCTAATATAAATAACACGAATAACTACACCTATATAAACACAGGTGGGGGAAGCTCTGATCACCTCATGCTGCTCTCTGTCACCGCAGCCCAGTCTGTGGAAGTACTCCAGGAAGGCCGTGTTGAGTGTTGCCTCATTGGGCGGTGGTCGATGCTTGCTGCTGATGCTTGCACAGGCCTCATGTGGACTTGAAGCTGCTCAGGTTCACGGGGGATCATGGAAGTCACAGGGTGGAGCTGGGAGGAGACCTCTCGATTTCCACGATACGTGACCTCCATAACAAAAACAAGACTGCTCGCTCCAATGAGCAGATAGCAAACATTGGAAGACACTGCAGATCGACCACCACTGATATCACAGGCACACCTCCGATGAGCACGGTTGGCTACATACGGTGCGAAAGAAGTTAAATATATATACATACGGCGTTCTGGATTCAAACCCAGAATCGCAGTCGTACCAGCTCATCGCTCTGACCTCTGAGTACTAAGCCACCTCTTAATGAATCAACACCAACAAGAAATGCTGTTTGGCACTCACACGGTGTGAACAGAATGGACAGTCCTACAACTGCTTGCAATTTTTATCATCTCGACGCACGTCCGATTAGCACGGTTGGCTAAGTACGGTGCGAAAGAAGTTAAACATACATACATATACATACATGCACTAAAAGAAGAATTGCTCAAGCGGCTGGAGCAGCATCTTTGGGTGGAGAATCCCCTCCATTCTGGGTCCACCGGGTACTGCCACACACACACACATATCAGTTCATCAAACGGCAACCATCTGTTCGTGAGAACCTATTCAGGTCTTCACGGTTGCCGTGTTAAATCCCATAAAGACAGCGGAGACCTCAAACTGCATCGTGGCCGTGTGACCTTTAATTGGTTAACTGATTAAAATTGATGATTGCACTCAAGATACATGCATACAATGGCATCACGAGGGACCAATTTTAGTGGCAATGTATGCACATTATAAACACGTGCAACTTTTATAATGGAGAAAACGAGACTGAATAGACGAGATAAAAATATATTTTAATATAAAACCGTGACCTTGAAGAATGGTGACAATCAAATCGTGTTGGAAGCGCAGGTGATCCATGACATGCTTCCTGAATTGGTCCACGGTAAGCCTAACAATACAGTACTCGACAAGCGGTCTTATTACTATAAAGGGCTCCTGCAGTGGCTTTGGGAGAGGACACAAAATATGGAACCCCTGAGACACGCTGATTGGAGAACATATGGCCCCAAATCCTCAACTAACATGACATAATCCTAATCAGACATGATCTATCTACTGCAGGAGACATGCCTCACCCATGTCAACACCATCTCTCACGGTATTGCAATACAATAATACCGTTATCCATGTCACTCATCACATGAGCTGATCTCATCATACCCAGTGCTCATCCTCACTCCTTTGGCTGTCATTCTGTCACTAGCCTCGTCCATGATCACTTTTAGTAATACGCCCTTATCCAAGCCGTGCCTTCAAGTCAAGATTTTGCCTGTTTTCTGATCCACGCGTTCTTCTTTCTAAACCTCAGAGTGCGTACAGGCACGCACCTCTTAACGCTTCTTGTAGTGCTTTTTAGTTTGTTACATTCGTTGTGTAGCGTCGTTCTGGACAAATATATTATTTGGTTTTGCAAACGTATTACACGTACGTACGAGTTGGATTCTGGGGCAAGGCTCAAATCAGTGGCGAGTTGATGCCTTAATCGTTCCAGGGTTCCACCTTTTTACCAACCCGCATTGGGCAGTGTGGTGAGGTATAATCATATCTGTCAACCCCTTACCAGTGCCTCCTACCTTGTTACAGACCAATGCAGACCTTATTGGTCACCGCGTGCCCCCTTATAGATCTCAACGTGCATGCCACAAAGTCCCATCACGAGGGAGAAACACAAATAGATACCACTGAATATGTCAACCCCTTATTAGTGCCCCCTACCTTGTTACAGACCAATTCAGACCTTATTGGCCACCCCGTGCCCCCTTATAGATCTCAATGTCCATGCCACAAAGTCCCATCACGAGGGAGAAACACAAATACATTTTTGTTGCCCGTATTGAAACGGCCGTATGGACCTGAAAACTAAATTTCCCTGTAAAAGAATAGGGGTTAAGCCGTATGTGGGTTGACAGCTATGAATCTTTGGTCAAATGTGCCCCCCCATAACCGATACGGTGTGGGGGTAAGGCCTTCATCCCGCAGTGGAATGTACTAAATGTATATTTTGCATAAATGACGACATACATTGATATTATATTATTGGTTCTGTCGGTAAAGTCACGTAGAAGGGAAATAATAAAATAATATAAATATAAAACAATATGAATCTTTGCAGTCACGAAAGCTTTATATCAAAAGACATACATTAAGTTAAGTGATCTGGCTATTGCATTGTACGTTTGTTGAATCGCAACGTACGTAGCCGACCGGGAAGAATGAATTAAACACACACAAAATGATGATCGATGAGCCCATTGGTGACAATTCCACGTTCTTGTGGCGGGAGCCAGTCTGTCCACAAGACAACCACTTGATTTACTACAAAGTAGTCGCGATCTTTATGAAAGGCTGTACGAAAACCGAATCCAATCAGATACATCAGGCACATGGAAAATGTTACGTTTATTTATT
Organism: Lampetra fluviatilis; assembly: GCF_964198595.1. Classification (NCBI taxonomy): domain Eukaryota; kingdom Metazoa; phylum Chordata; class Hyperoartia; order Petromyzontiformes; family Petromyzontidae; genus Lampetra; species Lampetra fluviatilis. The sequence continues at coordinate 6,653,970 of NC_136297.1, forward strand.
AACTCCCATATTATAAACACATGAAATACGTTACATAAAAAGCGCACATTTAAGCGAAATGAAAAAATAGCAAAGTCGTATTACAGTACAGTATTGCGAATACCGTATTACTGCTAACACTAACTACTGTAATCATTGAAAAAACGATACATTGCACTTTCATTTGATTGCAAATACATAATAATAATTAAAGCATGCCACGCAATAACACCCTCGACTTAATTGATTTAATAAAAAGTACCTCCATACGTGAGTTACGTGAAGAAAAACAAAGTTTTTTTTTACAGATTTCTTTCCTCTCAAGATGTTCACGGGGAAAAAAAGAAACCTCGAATAAGTTCACTAACTTGCACTTTAAACTCGTTTCGTAATTATTATGATAAAAACATTTGTAAAGTTTAACGGCGATGTGAGTCGAAGGGCCTCGCTTTTGCGCGGGAAACAAACGACCCCGTGACCCCGTGAGCACGTGGGTCACGTGGTCGTGACGTCACCCGCGGGTGATTTGACCACACTTCACCAACATTGGGGCAGGACCAAATCTTCCAGGGGTCTGGGGGTCTCCCCCCTAAAAAATAAATATAAATTTGAAAACGAATTTCCTGCCATTTCCTGATTAAATATTTTTTTAAAAATCACTAACACATAGGATGGATTTTTTTTTACAATTATGTCTAATAGTGTATTGTATTACATTGCTCCGTTTTTTTATTTTTTACCTCTTCTTGTTTCATTGTATGTAATGGCAGAGATTAGGGATTAGTAAAGTACAACCATAACCACAATCATATAAACAGAAATCTATTTTATAGCAATATATTGGGGGGGGGGGGCATTTTGAGATTATTTGAATATTGGGGGGGGGGGGGGGGGGATGTGTCCCCCCCAAGTAGCACCCACGACAACCTGTGACACCTTTTTATACCCGTGGTGGTCGCTCCATAAAAGCCACTCTCCAGCCCCAAACCCCCCCTGCTTAGCTTCAGAGATCCGACAAGATCGAGCGATTTGGGAATACGTGAGATCTCTTTTTGTTGTTGTGGTGTTTTCGTGGCCGAGGAGGCAGAGGGAACCTGAGCGTCCTGAATTAAAAGAACAATAATAACCCATATTAAAAGTTATTACATTTTGCACCTACAAACCTTCAACACAATATCATACCTATTTGCTGTACTGCCCCCTTATATGTACCTTATTTTTTCCTGAAGGTGTGCGTAACGCACATTTTTATTGCTCCATCTCAAGCGTGATCCACCAACGCTAGTTTAAAGTGGTTAGATAAATGAAATCATACTTACAATGCAATTTTAACGTCTGGGGAAGATTTACATATTTCCCAGCCCTAACTCTATCTCTTAACAAAAAGACAATCCCGGGAAAACCAGGACAGGTGGCAACTCGACATCACACCACCGTCTCCATATGGGCGGCACAGCCTCCTTAAGCCCCACCCCGCTTCTTTGTGCCGTTTTGATTCGTGCCACCACGTGGTCAGCAAAGCAGCGTGATCTGCACGTGGTCGTCGCGTCCCTGCCACAGCATCTCGCCTTCAAAGTTCACCAGCCCATGCTTGCGAGCCCGCAGCAGGATGCCCACGAGCTTGTCGGAGACACGGGCGTACGTGTGGAAGAGTCGCCCAAAGGCAACCTGCGTGCACCCGTCGCTCCCCGGCTCACCGATGCGCCGGATGAGGTAGCACATTTCCAGCATCTCCTTGCGCACGTCCTGTTGCGCACGAGCCGCCCTCTCGGCCGTCCGCGTGCCCTCCTTGGGCCTCCCGTAGCCCTCTTCACCCTTCTGCGGCAGCGTGGACAGCGCCTGCTCCATGTCGAAGCGCTGGCTGAATGGGTTCAGCTTCTGCCTCTCTGTGTAGTCGTCCGACCATTGCTCCCAGGCGCCGCGCAGCCCACCGACACAGCCACCCGAGCCAGGCGGGACGCGCGGACCACCGACACCATACTCCCTGCTACTGCTGTTGTTGCTGAGAGGGACCCGTGGGCGCCTACTTGTACTTGCTGCTGCTGACACTGGCTTCTGCGAACCTCCTTTGGGCTCCAAGTCCATCGCTTTCTTGTTGCTCCCTAAATCTGTTGAGCCTTGGGACTTATGGGGCTCCTGCTTTGGTTGTATGTCCGAATGTGTGACTTTTTTCAATTCCTGTTTGACCACCCCATTGCTCTGTAGCTGGTCGTCTCGGATGCTATGGGCTTTTGATGGTTCTTGATCCTCCACGACCGTCATGATGGTGGAGTCATGCTCAGCAGATACCCCGTTCAGCTGACTAAGCTGCTTTGCAGTCTGCATGGGAGTGCATTTCTCTGGCTTGGGTGTAACTGCAGTTGGTGTTTGTCCTCGATTGACTGAGTCCTTCTTCACAACGTGCACCTCACCGGAGATTGGGGAAGCTAATGGACTGGTGACAGGTTTCTTCACTTCCACATAAACATTCTCTGGAACTGACTCTTTCAGCTTTATGTTGGCGGTTATACTTTGACATGTATCTGTCGATGGATTGCATATCTTAAAGGTCTTTCCTGCAGTGCTAGTAGTAGGCGAGGTTTGTCCTGATAAATTGAAGCTTAGTTTTGACACCTCTTTGAGTCTCCTAGATTCATTCATGTCCTCTTTGGAGCCACTGGTATCTTGCTTTGGCTCGGATTTATGATCACTGGGCCTGTCTTGCTTCGTTTGGAGGGACCCCACTGGGACACGTTCGGTCGGTCTGAGGGTGCCATTGGAGTAAGCTGGTGGGATAGCTGAATGAACACCTTGGTCTGACGAGGTCTTCTGGGAGATGGACACCTGCGAAGTGCTGCGAGATAAGTGTCGGGCGTTCGCCGGGGTTGATTCATAGCTCGTCTTGCCCCACCCACTCGACAGGGTAATCACCATTTTTGAAGAACACAGTGTATTCTCATTCGTTGGTGGGGGCGTCACTGGACCGATCGCCTGGTTCTCAACTTGTGCATTTAAAGGTCGATCTCCTCCAATGGGCTTATTCAGATGTTGCAGAGGGGCGGATTGCAACAAAGGGCAACTGATTGGCGAACGGGCACAAGCTGGTTTGGTGGGGCTATGAGATTCAGTCGTACAGCATTGATCAGTCTTACAAATGCTGGTGGTCTCACAGCGCAGTGGTTTCTCCAGCTGAGTCGACTCCAATGTTTTGCTCATACTAACAGGCTTTTCTGTTTGTGGTTCAGCAGAACGGTCTTGAGACGCCAGATTGGTACCCTTGTTGATGCCGTATTGACGTCGCCTGGATCGTTGCACAGGTTGTTGTTGATCCGGCTGAGGAGGCTCTGAATTGCGGGAGCTGATGGCAACACTTGCCTGAGGATTGATGGAATCTTTTGATAGATCAACAGTGGAGCCTTGCTTTGTTATTGAACCGTTTGGTACAGGTTTTTTTTGCTCTGGTTTGCACCCATTCGAGGTCGCAATCCGGCCAATGGTGGACGAAGACTCGCATTGCTTGGTGCCATCAGCCCGAGTTTCAGCGTTCCCAACCTGCTGCTCCAAACATTCCGATTTTAAACTGGTGTTAGCTGATGGATCAGAGGTAGGCTGTACAGTGCTTGTGTTTGTCTTTAGTCCTTCACTCAGCTCGTTCGCTCCGCGATTGGGTCTCTTTATCGCAGGCTGATTCGACTTACTCGACCTGTTGATCAAACGGAAGCTCGCAGCCTTTTTTGCAGCCGCGCGATCTCGTAATTCTTCCATGACCCCATTCCACACGACACTGCGCGTCGAATCCTCCTGCGCTGTTTCATCTGAGTCGACAGACTCTGAAGAGTCGGGAGGAGGGTTTGCAGAAGTAGTTGAAACTGCTGCAGCATCCTGGTTACCTGCTGGCTCAACTACACGGCATTGTTCGCGCCTTTTTCCTTGCTGTTGTTGCTGTTTTGGCTGCATCTGCTGAGGTTGTAGACCTACATGCTTGAGCCCCTGGCCGCTGCGATGGTTCAAAATCGACTTGTTTATAAGGTCTCGCATTTCTTTGTCATTTTGAGTTGTAACATTGTCTGCTGCTTTATCATCCTGCAATGGCTTTTCGAACAGAGTTGATTTGACCTCACTAATGGGCAAGTCGCCATTTGACACATTTAAAATATCTCTGTCTCCATTCTCCCCAGATTCACCACAGGCCTTGTTCTCAAGTCTTTTATCTTCTGATGGCTTCTCTCGTTGACCTGAACTTAGTTCATGGGATTGCTTCTCAGTCTTTGTGTTGGCCTCAATTGAAACACCTTTGGCTTCCAACATTTCACGTTGCTCAATCATCTCACCATTCCGCCTCCTCTCCTTTAGCTTTTCTGACCGTGTCAAACTCAATTCTTGCTTCAGCTGCTCATCGCTTGACTCGTTTAAAACATTACTTCCTTCCAACATTCCACCCTTCTCAACCACCTCACCATTCTGCATCCTCTGCTGTAGTTTTTCTGACAGAATTGAACTCAACTTTTTCTCCAGCTGATCATTGATTAACTTGTTTAAAACATTACTTCTCCCCAACGTTCCACCTTGCTCGATCACCTCACCGTTCCGCCTCCTCTCCTTTGCTTGATCCACCTGAGCCGGCCTCAGTTCGCACTCTGGTTGCGCATCGCTAGACTTGTCAGGGACACAACGGTCCTGCCGTGCACCTCGCTCCACCACTCTGCCGTTCACCGCCCTTTCCTGCAACTTCTCGGAAGCACGGCAGGTCCGATCGTTCGCGTTACCCGGGTCATCATCCTGCCGACTTTGTGATCCCTTCCCATCAGTCTCCTCCGCGCCACTTGGCTCGTCCCTCGTGCCGGGGGACGTTGGTTGTGAGGATGGCCCTTGCGTGACGGGCGCGCGGTTGAACTTCTTAAATATATCCCCGAGGGAAATCTTCAGCTCGGACGAGCCTCCCACCACCATGGTGCCTCTTCTCGTGTATCACCGCTCAACCTATCAGCGTGTCAAGGGTGCGAAAGGTACAGAAAGCATGAGAATCTCTGACTCATTCGGTTGCCTCAGTTTCGCTGATAGTGTTAGCCAATTCTGCTTACCAGGAATACACAAAAACCGTTAAATACGATTACATATACAATACACTATTGTTAGACAATTATCCATAAAATATTAAATACAACTCATATTTAATAGACAAATCGAGTGAATAGTTATATCTTCATATAAGTCGATTATATTTTACATATGGAATACACTGCCTACACAGTTGGTTTGATTGGGATACACAGGAAATTATTAACCGATACATGGACAAGTCGCCGATTTCCCATTTAAAGTAGAAGACATCGCTTAATCTACAAGAATAATTAACAAAAACATCCTTTTCCTGATGACGACCGCTTGTTTTGCGATCGAAACGTCGTAGTTTTTTTGTTATTTTTTTTGAACCTATATACGTGACTTTACCGAAAGACCCAAAGAATATAAAAACATTTCCCTTTTGCAAATGTATGTAAATAACAAATGAAGGCAAATTGACGTCTCGGTTTCACATGATAATACATTTTTATTAGGCTTACTTTATTTTATTAATTAAATTTCCAAAGCCTTCATAGTAGTTTTTTTAACCGTAATAAACACCAAGTTTTCTAGCAAAATAAGATCAATATACACACATCTTTAGTTTTGTCAAGATTAGGCAAAGTGAACATTTGAACTGTCATTCGGGTATAATGAGATCAAGCAGCATGGCCTTTAGCGAGCTTGCCAAACACTTACAGAGCCAGAGAGCAGAGCAGCCTCAAGTGCAGCAGCGGGCCCCGTGTGTCTGTGGCTGCCTTTGGGCCTGTGGGTTAAATATAGGACGGTGTGGCATCCCAGGCGCTCGTGCATGCATCTGCCATGGATAAATATAGAGAGGCTGCCACGTTATCCACACCTCCCCTATGCATCAGCAAACTACAAAGTGCACCCAGGATGTTCACGGCTACAACACGCCACCCTTGGATGGCTTCTCCCATCTAAATGGACGTCGCTATTGTGGAGAAGAGACGATGGCAGTCAAAGCAAGGGAGATCAGAAGTATAAAATAAAAATCACAGCGAGACCACAAAATACAAAATATAGAACAATGTAACGATACAAAAATTGAGGCACGACTAAAAAAACTAAATTATAAACAAAATATTCCAATTGTTCAATCACTATTAAATACTAAAAAATAACGTGACTATTGTATCCATAACATGTCAGTATTCGAAACACACAGGGTGATACATTTATAGATGCGCCACTTAAACAATGATTGGAGGAACAACACTGGAGGGAAATCCGGTGTCTTCGTTTCAAAGCCTCTACAGGTCTCCCGCCACCAATCTCAATGCACACGTTAAATCTTCTGGCGCCTCTAGCTCTGTAAGACATGGAAAGCATCGTTTTCACAACATCTAATCGGCTGTTGAGACGAAAGTGAAAGGGTCGTTTAAAATCGATGGGGCATAATACTGCAAATTTATCGCCCTTCATTAAAAACACAAAACCCCACGTATACCGTTGAAGTAAACGATCGAAAGGGTTAAAGTCAGGTTTGGGATGGCGTAGTTTGTAAGAGTATTCCATACGTGATATTGTTGTAAAAGAGGATTTAACAAATTGAACCATTGGCCTCTCTCTCGAACATTGTATCAGAATGTTAAAACACCTCCGAAGCCGCGAGGCTTTACTTGCGGAGCTAGATTAGGCAACTGTTTGTGGAAACTTGTTAGTGAACACCTTGGCGAGGAATGTAGGCGAGAGTAAATTCATTATTGTTGATAAAGGAAGGTCAAATGAAATATATTAAAAAACGGATTAAAGTCTCGTGATAACCTGCAGATTCTGACCGGAACCATCAATGTATGACTACATCACGCGGAATAATAATACATTTCAACTCATAACGCGCTGTCGAACATTATTCACTCACTCTCATAGACAGAACGACTCATAGGCGCAAAGAGAACCCACAGACAAGAGGCAAAGGCAGCAGCCACGCAGTGATCCGGCGCCAAGAGTTTCCCAAGCTCTGCGGTCCTCTGTATATTAAGGTGTTAAAGAGTGTTTGCATCTGGGTAACAACCGGAGCACCCGGAGAAAACCCACGCGTGAGGTGGCAACACTATCGCATACCGATTGAACATGCTGTTTGTCTGCATTTTGCTGTACTGACTTATCCTGAAGAGCCATGGCAATGGCACTTCATCGATGCCCACGGGAATGAACTTTCTCATATTTTGTGTGATCCACCAAGGCTTGCCTCCAGTGCTGGATTAGAGGTGTGGATAGCCACCGCAGGTGGGCCATCGTTATTGTCAGATTTCGGAAGCTAAGCGGGGCTAAGCGTGTATACCGCTGGAATGAATCGCCATGCCCACCAGGTTGTCAAATGTGGTTGTGGGGACGAATAAATCCATCGTTGTATGCCCCCCGCCCGCCTCCATCAACCCGTACTAACCAGCGTGCGTAACAAAAAAAACTCAACACATTCGTCAACAAGATTGTGGCCTGAAAAGTAAAATTGTTTAATCGGCAACGTTTCGAGAAATGGCCATCAGTCGATTGACAAAAGAGCTGTCTGTGCATGTTAACCACAGAGGCAGGCCATACGGGAGATTCCTCAGCCAAGCCCAAGGGGGTCTCCTTAACACCAGAACTGGTCACCTCAAGTGACACTCTCCGGTCTGTCAGCTTTTACAATCAGCGCGGAGCCTCATCCTCCCAGTGCAGGGAGCTGGGTTGAGGATTTCTGGAGGGAGGGCCTGTGCACATTTACAAAGTGTACCCAAGACACATTGGCCGAGACATTCCTATGGGTAGGAGATAGGGGATAAACTTAGACTTCGATGTGTGTTCAGGTTGCACCCCGTGTTGTTCGGAATGATGTCCGGCGTTTCGCTCCACCTGCTTGGAGCTTCTTTATCATGATTGGAGCACGTGGGTGGAAACGTTGGACATCATGTCGGACAGCACGTGGTATACTACCTGACAAAAACATTGGAGCGCTTATACAGCACAACCACTAGATCCAGCGATATTGATATTGCCATGGTAATACTGGTAGGAACGAAGTGAACCAGCCTACAATAGATTATATCGTCCGTCCGTCCGATGTCCGATTAGGTGTAGCAACATCGCCCCCTACTGCAAACACTTGGCAGGACCCTACAAAAACCTTTATACTCAGTGAGGCTTTCCTGGCTAAACAAGTGTAACATTCCCCTATAATTCCCTGAGATAGTTTTTAATTAAAACATTTAAATTCAAAATTAACTCACAGCGGCCTAACGCCTACAGCTAGGCCTAAAGCCTAGAACTAGGCCTCAAACTCTCCCTTCGTATCGTACCCCCGCCATTTCATTTTATTATAGCCATTCATTCATTTGTTCGTTCCTACCAGCCCACCCCGCAGGGACCTGTTTTGTTTGTCTATAGGTGTATATTATGTTGATCCGCAGCCCTTTGTCAAGGTAGCAAGCCACCCCAAGCCGACGTGTCGGTCATGGGGTTGCTGGACCATACTTCACCACGCTGGTCAGTGTGGATTGGTAAAGAGATGTGTTTAGGGTTCAGGTTTTATACCAAAAGTAAAAACTAAGTGTCAACACCCAACTCGTTCAACATTTACGACAGTGGGGAGGAGCCGGGGGAGCGGTGACACAGTGGTTGGCCCACTGCGCTTTGAATCCACAAAAACACATTCCTGCGGAGGGAGCTGGTAGGAACGTTGGGTTGATACTCATACTCTTAGGTTTTTTCGGTAAAGTCACGTAGGGAAAAATAAATAATAAATATAAATAATAAACTAATATGAATAATAATGGAAATAAAATAATTTAATAAAATAACGTTGGGTTACTCGGTCAATGGCCAGGGTCAACGGCGGCGTGGTGTAATTCCGCAAATATGGTCGACTGTGAGGGCGGGCACAAGCCGGCGTGAGTAGGTGAAACGTTGAGTTTTATAAGGGCACCACGGGGTGACCAGCCCCTCCCCACCCAGCCCCACCCCTCCCACCCCGCCCCACCCAGCCCCACCCTCCCCACCCAGCCCCTTCCCACCCTCCCCACCCAGCCCCTCCCCACCCCATCCCCTCCCCACCCAGCCCCTCCCCACCAAGCCCCTCCCCACCCAGCCCCTCCCTGCACGCAGGACGGACACAATAATCCCCTGTGGGCTGGTGTAACCAGGAGGTTCCTACCAGTAATAAGTTCGTTTTGGCTAACACCAGTGGCGAGAGATATCTGAACCGGTTCTGGGCTCTTCCCCCCCACCCACAGCCGCTACACCAACTTGCAAAGACCGGCAGAGAGAGAGAGATGTGATCAAACAACTCCCATGACTGACACACCAACGTGGAGAAGCCTTCATCCAGCAGCTCGCGGATTAACGGAAGTCTGTAAAAGAAAACAGTGTTCACAACTCGGTACTATTTTGAGATCTTACCACATCGCCGCGTCAACAGGGGGAGCACTTCATTCAGCAGTGGATAGAAAATGGCAACTGCTGCTATTGATGATGATGACATCTGCTAAAATATATCTCGTAAAGAACAACACTTGCCCAGGAGTAATGGTGTTAAACATAGCATCACGCGTCATGCCACTGACACGGGTGTTTGCGTCATGGACGGACGGCAGCTGGGAGACAGGGTGATGCATTCCCGTGAACGTCCAGAACTCTCGTGCCATCAAACAGCATTACAGTATTACTATACATAGTGTATTGGTATAGGGGGCTCCAAAATGTGAAATCGCGAGTGGTTTTGCTCCCACACGAACGCGTCGGGGTGGAAAGCCGCCTAATGCAGCAAACGCTGAGCCGGCCAGCAATCCCGGATCGCCTACTGGTAACACTTGAGAACGCGGTGGTTGATTTTGTTATCCAATGTGCAATCTCTTTGCGAGCCGCCAGCAGCGACGAGTTCAAGACATATTGCTTTGACAGTCATACGACGAACATTATTCTCTGCAGCAGGGCAGGCGTAAGTGCTGCCCCTCTACTTCGTAGGCCAGAGTTCACTCGAAGGGACCTTATGGGTAGTACTGTGACATCCGCGTCGACGGACCGTTGTCGAACATGAAGATGTTCTAGATTTGAAGCTTTCGTGACTGCAAGGATTCATACTCTTAGGTTTTTTCGGTAAAGTCACGTAGGTAAAAAATAAATAAAAAGTTAATAAAAGTAATACCTAATGCAGTCATTTTAGCTGTGACGGTCCCACCTGATGACGGAGACTTGCGTTGCCTCCGAAACATCGTGATTTATTATTTTATTTTATTTCCATTATTACTTTTATTAACTTTTAATTGTATTTTTTACCTACGTGACTTTACCGAAAAAAACTAAGAACATGAAGATGTTGTACTGCTCTGCGAAATCCGAATGGATACTTCGTCTCGTAGCGTGACACCCATGGCATATCATCATCAGCCACGATCAACTCACTTCTAAAGGCTTCCCAAAGCACTATCTCTCACAATTCTGAAATGGAATATTCGACCAGACACCTGTACACAAGCTGATTTAACTGCTCCACCTCGGTAGACATTCTCTTGGTGTAAAGCTTTCGCGACTGCAGGGATTCATCTTCTTGGTTCTTTCGGTAAAGTCACGTGACTTTACCGAAAGAACCAAGAAGATTCTCTTGGTGGTTTCATTCCTTGGCTGTCATTGTTCCTGGCCATTGGCCATCCTGATAGCACAATTGGGATACAATTGTACGTGTGCTCGTCATCATCTTTTTCCCAATTGTTTCCACTCATGTGGAATCTGCCTCCCTAGTGCTCTTTTTCACCAATTTCTGTTCTGGGCCATGATCACCATGTCGACAGCAGTCCTCCCATCACATGAAACCGCCTCTTCCTGCACCTCCGACGAACACGGTTGGCTACGTATGGTGGGAAAGAAGTTTAACATTCATTCTAGGCCGATTCCTTGGTCTCTACCCTGGTGCTTTCCTATTCATCACCTATCTTCCCATTTCATTTGAATCAACGACTGTACCATTCAGCTTGTGTGAGACGGGTACCACAAACCCTTCTTCCTTGAATTTTTACTCAATCCAGCCTTGTATACCTGAAATACATCTCCCATCCTGTCAATGGTGCACATCTGCTCCATGGTTTTTCCCAAGTCCAGCATTCAGACCAGTATATGAATATTGGTCTTGTATACCGTTCCTTTAAATGTCTGATATACTATACATGAACGTTATATAACACATTCCTGCGGAGGGAGCTGGTAGGAACGTTGGGTTGCTCGGTCAATGGCCAGGGTCAACGGCGGCGTGGTGTATTTCGCAAATATGCCCGACTGTGAGGACGGGCACAAGCCGGCGTGAGTAGGTTAAACGTTGAGTTTAATAAGGGCACCACAGGGTGACCAGCTCCTCCCCACCCTCCACCCAGTCCCACCCAGCCCCTCCCCACCCAGTCCCACCCTCCCCTCGCCACGCAGCTCCTCCCTCCCCACCCAGCCCCTCCCTGCACGACGGACACAATAATCCCGTGGGCTGGTGTAACCAGGAGGTTCCTACCAGTATAATCACGTTAGAGCTCGTTGCAAGGGAGGGCCTTGAGATGTAGGGGGGCATTTGTTCCACAAGTATTAATTATTCAAACAGCACGCTTGCGTAAATCAATACGATGTATGTACTTGATGATCTCTCTGAAAAAAATGCGGAGCACAAATATTTAAGTTCAGAAATTTTATTGAAAACGGACACAAAATAGATAAAAACATGCGCAAATACATCAACATTACCACCAACAGGGCAGGCGGAAGTGAGAACTTGCACCACAGCCTCCAGACTCGCCTTCCTTCACAGGCTCAAAACCACACCCACTTTTCATATCTCCCATCATAAAAAAAGTAGGTGGAAACATCGATAGCGCCTAAACACACGCTAATCTGTTAAAACGGAGTAAAAAAATACAAAATATAACCCACAGACGTGACAGAATTTGCTTTTGGGACACCCTTATTTGCAATCAATTCTAAGAGTTGAATTTCAAACTTTTGTGGGACAAAACCTCGTGTGCTTTATGTGACACTATTGAAACATGTATACGATTTATAACAGCCTCCATTCACAAAGACAAACCTTATTGAGCTCTGGTTGTCAGCAAGATAATCATGGGGACGCTTGTCACGGATTCAATTATATCAACCTGACCGTGTGACCACTAACCCAGGCTAAACACTTGAGTTGGCTCATGCCGGCATGCATCCCCCCCAGCGAAAGGATGCATGTGGAGCAGTGGCAGCTTAAGTTAGAGCGGGTAGACGGCTAAAGCGAGACACCCTGAGGTCATAGTGATAAGCTTTCCCTGCAGTGGATTAACTTAGCATAGCTCAAGAGCTCTCACCGCAAAATGGAAACGGGAGTCAATTAGCGTTAGCAGTTTGTGTCAAGTTGAGCTTTTAACATCGGCTGCAAGTGAGTCTGCAGAGTCTCTGCAACAAATCCAAGCATGTTTAAATACTGCGAGACATCCATGAAAGATAATGCCTTTATTTTCGTCCTATATATCTCCAAGGTGGATTGGTGGTGCACGAGTCCCGTAAATGAGAGACCCAAGTTGAAATCCCAGCCACGGCTAAATATTAGTGGCGAGTGATATTTTCGTTGGCTCTGGAAACTCTTCCCTCCCCTCTTCACCAATGTACACGGAGCACAATGGTGAATTACGTTCAAACATCCCCTGTGACAGAGTGTGGGAATGCCTTTATGCAGCAGTGGATTGGTAAAGGGTTATGATTACTTGTAATCTTCAGGAAATAGACATTTCAAAATAAGTGAAATTGCATTGTAAAATACAATTTCAATTTGTGAAACTCTCTTCCCGTGGGAAGTAGAGAAGCCATACTCTGGCTTGCCAGGAAAAGACAAAAGCACAATGCAGACTGATATCATGTTCCATCTGTATGGGATAGTTGCTCCCTCGCACATGGGTTTTCTCCAGCTGCTAGTTTCCTCCCGCATGTAGATACACTCATTAATGGGCTGAAAACATTTTAAGATTGTAGGGCTTGGGGGTAATTGTTTGTGCTGGGCTCACCACCTGGCTGCTTTCTGGCTTGTCTGTGGCTCTCTAGGAACTGAGACGCAATTTGGATGAATGACGCTACATGGAACCAAGCAATATTTTTCAATAGCTCAAATTGATAAACTGGAGTCAAACAATCTTGCCAACCATATTTCCATTCCATGGGCTGAAAGTCTGTGTGAGCATGTCGTAATAATTCACGACTGGCTGAACACAGGTCTAGATAGTTAAAGGCATTCTCCTGTGCATGCCGAACTTTTATCGTGGCCACAACATGAATTTAGTTTAATGGCCCTGCTGTTTGGCACAACTTACATGAAAAAAAATACTTAAAGGCTTCCCAGATTTGAACCCAGCAATCTTAAGATTCCCAGCTTAGTGATCTGATGTCTTGAGCCACCAGGCAAGTTAGAATGAGACAATGGGTTTTCAAACGAACTGTCCAGATACAATAACATTTTTGAAGTATGGATGTCTAAAAGGCGCTCTCGTCATGTGAAACGTATTCAATAAAGGTAATGCATGTGTTTCACCTGAACAACGTGCTCTGTAACAAAATAAAGGTCAGATGAGAAAATTCCGCATGGGAATGGAGCTCCATTGGCTGCTGTCATGACACCTGTTAATTCTGATGGTAATCTTATTTTTATAAACATATAAAAAAAAAGGTCTCACTGGTAACAAATAAGGTTCCACCAGCCCTCCCAACCCCCTGCTCAGACTTAACTGGAAGAATCACTACTTAAAAAAAAAATATCTATGACTTTACTTAAAAATCACCCATGCGTGAGATGTTTAATTAAATCCCTATTTGTGTAGAAACAACCAGGATTATAGAAAACACCATTCGGCTTCCCTTCCATTAAACGATAAACAAAATCAACATCAATTTATGCAAATTTTTCACGAAAAATGTTTTATACCACACTGTGATAATCTTAAAAAAACACACATTATACCCGATTTGTGTCTTATAACCCAAAAGTAAATTAACCCATACTTGCTCCGAGTTTGGATTTATGGACACTGGGCTTGTCCGATGATCAAATATGACGTCAAACTTTGCCCCACAATTAATCATTATACATCTGTGACATTGGATTGGATAGGAAGTAATCCTAAAGTTCCTTAAGATTGGCCTTTATGTATCCCTAACACCCCTTACAACTAGACCTCATGTATTTGTATGCCCGCTTTCATTGGCGTGTGATTCTCCCCAGATCTCATTGATTATTGACAGTAAATCAATACCGAGGACTGTTGTGAAAACAGCCCGCTGAGGGCTGTGGGGAAGGATGCGAGCCACGTTCAGGAATGCCGGCCGGGGCTCAGGAATGCCGAGGTATAGAAACGCCATACCCGCTGGGGGAGGAGTGCTGCTGATCTTCACGAAATGAGCTGTGAGCATAGCAACGCATGCGCGCACACACACACACACAGGGCACACTTTTAGGCCAAGATTTTAGGGACAGGTGTTAAGCGAGCACTTTGCCAAAACATTGTCAAAAGTTTTACAGTAGTGTGCATTACAACTATGCCACCGAGCTTAACTTCCCACACACCACACATACAGATGCATATCACACCAGTCTGAAAATGGGTTCAGTGTTTGCATCTCTTACCTCCTTCACCGCCTGTTTAATGAGGTCCTTCCTCTCCGTGAGATCAAAGTCAGGAAATTTCGCATACACCTGGCAGTACGACACCACCATCACAGCCCCATGTGACACAAGAACACAAGGCACAACTCTCGTACTCCCCTCTACAACACTAGCAGTCCTCCGTACCCGGTGTATCCATATATCCAACACTAGAGCACAGTATCCTCAAAATCTTCCTTTAACCACTCCCGTGAAAATCGAGTTAAATTGATGAATCAATGCATCTTTACACCCCAAATGTAAATTTCCCTTCAGCTAGAATGGCCAATGCCTCCCACGCTTCCTTAACCAATACCAGAGTTCTTCAACTATAACTTCCCGTGGGCCACATGACTTTACGTCACATGGAGATATGTTATGACGTCTCATCTCCACATCTCTCATTTGTTATCTTGCTATAACCTCAATAACCTCTATCTTCTGTCTACAGCTGTCTCATCTATATTTCTTGTTTATCTCTCTGTCATCATACTATAATCTGCATATTTTCATGTCACGGTGAGCCATAACCCAGTGGGCCTTCCTTTTAAGTGCACTATCTTCCTTTTCCTTCACCACCCACTTCCTCCCAAACTTTTTTTCCCCACTCACAGCTTCTCGTCCACCTACCACCAGTGCCATCACATTCAACATCCTCTAACGCCCAATCCTCCCCCATGCCCTCCCGATATCAAATCCTTCTAGCCATCATCACCAACTCCCCCCTCACCCTTCCCTTGCAGCCCATGCCCCGGTCTGCCCCACACACCTCTTTGCACACATGCTTCATGGTGACGCTTTCCAAGTCGGCTCCGTCGAGGAGGAGGCGCACGGCTTGACGCAGATCGTCGTCGGACGGCGGCCTTTTTGTCTTTTTGATCAGGGGTTCGTCGTCCGAGCTGTCGGACCAGTCTGAGTTGGCACCATCACCAGCGCCACTCGCTGTGCATGTGTATGGGGATGGATTAAGCAGATCAAGACATGTATAAAATCTTCTTTGATAGTTTTATACAAATTATAATTCAGATTTTGTGTCTAAATTAGTCCTTGAACGAGTTGTCGCTGAATTTACCATTTTCGACATTTATTACTGAATACTCGGGCCCCTTAAAAATGGTTGCTGCCCACACATTTTGCTTCCCTAAGGTGGGAAAAACCCACCACAAGCCATGGTCAGTGATGTGGCCGATGATGTGAGATGTCACCAAGACTGCCGCAAGTGGTTTTTCTCCCACACGAACACGTCGGGGTGGAAAGCCGCCTAATACAGCAAATGCTGAGCCGGCCAGCAATCCCGGATTGCCTCCTGGTAAAGTTTCAGAATGCGGTGGTTGATTTTGTTATCCAAGGTGCAATCTCTTTGCGAGCCGCCGGCAGCGACAAGTTCAAGAACTTGGTCCACACATTGACGCAGGGATACGAGGGCCCGTCGACCCGGGATGAAGGCTGAGCTGGTGTGGTACCGTGACTTCCTGGTTCAGGAACCTGCCATTGTGGCATCCTACTTGAATCCACAGCTGCCGAAAACGACAGACCAAGACGAGCTAGTTACACTCAAGGGCACGATCCACTGTTCTGTAGCATCGCAACTTGGACGTGCTCGCGTTTCCGCCGACGGCAGTCGCTGCCCACATGGAGGAGGGGTCGCTGTTCAGCACCCTATTCAGCAACGTCGGCAGCTCCATCGAAGATGAAGTCGATCGTATTCTGAGCATGGGCGTCACGACCGCCAGCGCCTTCATTGACGTAATGCAGTGGTGGTCTCCCTGCAAAGATCTGCTCCACGCCCACTACAAGATGGCCTGCGGCTACTTGGGAGCACCGGCGACGTCAACTCTCTGCGAACGCGCGAATAGCGGAGCCAGGCGGGAGTTCACATGCGTTTGCCAGTCGCTGTCGTCGACGCGCTTTATCCAGTCCATGTGCTTGTGATCGTAGATTGCAGCCGGCTGCCTGAAGGTCCCGTCTAACCGGGCCGGAGTGGCAAAAGATCTTATTGCCTGCCATTCGTCCAAGGACGACGGCAATGACGAACTTGATCAGGTTGTTGAGATCGTCATCGACCAAGACGACTGGGATGAGGTTATGGAGGACGATGTCGTCGACAGCCTCAACGCCCGATTACAGAGTATTCAATACGAATAAAGCGCTCTACCTCGCGTTTACCTGTTATAACCTTTTTCACGTGTAGTACCCCGGTAATTACCCTGTAATCAGGTCATTTGTATGGGGTAAGGGTAGAAGGTAGGGTAAGGGTAGACTCGTTGCTTTTTAACTTTTACCTTACCTTGCTAAAGGATAAAAGGTAGAGTGATTGTATTGTGGTAAGGTAAAAGGTAGCGTGAAGGTAGGCTCGTTGTTTTTACCTTTTACCTTACCTTGCCGCGGACTATGGAGATACGAAAAAATAGACTGCAAATATGTGATAAACAAGGCAAATGTGCAGGAGACATGCAGTACAAGGCATACCTGGCTTCTTCTTAGGCTGGGGTGCTGCAGCTTTCTTATTGGTGCTGCTGTCTGCCTTCTTCACGTACGCTTTCAGGTCGGCCCTCTTCCGTTTCGTCTGCGACTTCTGTTTCGGACTCTTCCCTTTTGAGGACTCCTTTTCCTGTGGAGAAACAAATGTTATAATATAATGAATTCCCTTTTGTTTAACCAGGAAGGCCTCATTTGGGCTCAAACTTTTGCAGGAAGGTCCTGCACTGGGATGTTCTTACCATTTACCTTTTCCCCTCAACTTTATCCTAATTGTGCTCTTGGTTTCATGTCATGCGATGAATCTATTAGCGTAACTTTTTGATGTGGAGTGTGTTGGTCCCACAGCTCACATTTAGCATGAATTATAACAATCTTACACACGCACTTTTAAAAGATTCAAGCCCCTGTTTACACAGCTCTGTCGCAACCCCACAGGTGCCACCTTTAAGGTTGGGCTGGATGTGTCCTCTCCCTCCTCTTCCTCTTTGGCCTCTTCATCGGCCTCGCCGTCACTTGAACTGTCACTGGAGATGACTCTGCGAGCCCCTCCCCGAGCCTTCTTGTTTCCACCCTGAGCCTTCTTGGCTCCACCGGTAGCCCGGCCGCCCCCCTTCTTACGGCTTGAGCCTGGGGCGGGCTGTGAAAGGGGAAAAATACCAAAGTGAAAAATCAACCGCAACTAGATTATGGTCAAATTACATACTGTCGGCATACAAAAAACCTTGATACGGTGTACAGGGCAGTCACATTAACATCAACACATCCAAATAATAAACACAGTTTTTAATTAATAAATCTTTACTTAGAGCTTTCGTGACTGCAGGAATTCATATTCTTTGGGGCTTTCGGTAAAGCCACGTAGATATATATTTTTTCAACGGTTTTATTTAACTTGACACCTGTTTGTTGTGGTCGAATCTTGTAATCAAAATTTTGTCTACTTCCTGTTGTCCAATCAATTGAAAATTTGCACACGTACTCAAATCCGGTGATAATGCCTGTATCAAAATCGGCACCAATTCGTCAATTAATTGGCTCCTTTTCAAGCAATTACAATTTTAGTATGGACCCCTTATTAATTATATATTTTTGTGTAGGTCAAAAACGCCGCGGTCCCTAAACTGTCCAATCGCCTCGCACAAAAAGCAGGCGCCGCGTGTCTCAGGCGCGCCTGCTCCGTGTGAACGAGTTATGGGCACCATCACTCCACACACAAACAAAAGTTGTACATTGAAGATTAATTTATAAATTAACCAATTATTTCAAGTAAGCGTTGATGTGGGAGCAGGCGCCGCATCATTGACGTACTTCTCGAGGGCGAGTTCAACAAAGTTGTGAATAAAACCGTTGTTTAAAAAAAAAATATTTCAAGGAGTTTATTTCACCTGATGATGATTGCTTGTGTTGCGATCGAAACGTCGTGATATTTTTATTATTTTTCTATCCACGTGGCTTTACCGAAAGACCCAAAGAACATTGAATTAATATTCAACAAACACTTCTGTCAGAGGCCCTGGGTGTAAGGTCTTTTTAAATCCTTTATATTAAGTTCGCTTGCTTGCTTAGGACTGTGCAAATCTTTCGGTCGTTTTTTAACCCACTTCCCGTGATCCAATCGAGCTGACATTTTCCACACAGACTCGTTGTGCGTGACAATTAATTTTCCTGAAAATTTTTTTCCTAAATTTTACACTTTTTAGGACAAAAATATTATATTTAATTACCAATTGCTTAATGGTGCAATGCAATCATCTGACCCATAGGTGGCAGCCATCTCAAGCCAGAGGACGATAGGAGTCTAGCCGCCACGCATATAAAGGATTTATAGTGAAAAACTTAGTTTTTACGGGTTATACTTATTCCCCCTTACCTCATCTTCATCGTCCCCATCCCCCTCTCCAGCCTCATCCTCCTCCTCCTCATCTTTACTCGACTCTGCATCCCCTTCTTCCTTCTCTTCTTCCTCCTCTTCCTCCTCCTCTTCCTCATCATTGCTCGAGTTGGAATCTGAGGGTACCTCTTCATCATCTTTCTTTACCACCTTGCGTTTCTTTTTTCCGCCAGCGGACCCTGGAGTTTTTTTCGAGTGCGAAGCTCTTGAGCCCCGTCCGGAGCTCTTCCGCTTGTGGCTCGACTTCGGCAGAGACTGACGAACCACATAACCAGAGGGCAGAGATGTTACATCAGAGTCATTGTGTTGTTTAAAAAAAACACCTAAGAGGTTCGTTTTCAGAATTTAGTATTCTGCATGGAGTTTATACGCTGACGATTGTGGAATTTCAGTTGTCCAATTATATTATCTAGGAAATAGCTCCACTTTATTCAAACAACAAACCCCGCTTCTTTGACGATGTCCAGGTTACTCTAGTTATCATGCAAGTCTTTTCAAAGCTATTTATATTTCCACTTGGCTTGACTTCAACATCAGAATTCGGGTCAGCAAAATTGCTCCTAGGAATTTAGACAGTGAGCACTATGTTGCCATTGATGCCGTTTAGTGGTAATTAGGTGGCATTGTTGGCATGTGTACCTTATCATGGCTCATGTGAAACCGTGAGTCAATACCCATATACTCCACAGGCGTGCAAATGTGTGTACAACTTGCACCTTGCCAGAAGACTTGGGCTGCAGCAGGAATTCCATTATGCGCGCGACGACCTCATCCTTGTTTCCTCCCTTCTCTAAGTCCAGCACATCACAGAAGCTAGCCTTCAGCACGTCCTTGTGGTACCTGCAGTGGTGCAGCGATACCAATTAAACACGTACAAAAAAAACCCCAAACATACCCTTATTGCCATAAATATTACTTGAAAAATTGCAGTTAGTCAGCATCAATTCCCATCCACTGTTAACATTTGTGTCAAGTGACATCTCAACTGGTGATTAGGCCTCCCAAAGTTAACTCAGCCTTAAATATATATTGTCCACGTGAAAGAATGCCACAACATACTGTATATAAAATAAGTTTTGCTGGCTGGCTGGTGCGTGGGTGGGAAAGTGCATGGTGGTGATGTCACCACACACGTGTGTCACCACACACACGTGTGTGGTGACATCACCCGCATCCTACAGCATTGAGTCGGGTTCATGCATCGTGCTGATGTCATGTGTTCCTCCCCACCCACCCCTTCGGCCGGCCATGCACCCCGCGCAAATGTGCAGGCAGTGCCAGTGTTAGCATAAACATTGTTCAGACCAAGTTCCACGTAATGCCCACTCCACAAACAAGCGCAAGATAGGTAGCAATCACCACTGCAAGTGCAACACACATGTACCACACACACAGACACTTAACATACACATCTACGAAACACACACGTATTACAAACACAGATGTACGACACACATATACCACCAGCCTACACACAAAATGTAAAATCCCCTTAACATACTTCTTGATTGAGTCCTCCTTGCGCTTGTATATATCGCTGTCCTTGGAGAAGGAGAAGCCATTAAACTGACGGATGTTCTTCTTGACTTCTGTAAGCTGTAATAAAAAGTCACAGGGTACGATTAAAATTAGGAGTTTATTCATTACCCTTGCTTCTTGTTCAAAGGGTCTTGGCGAGGACCCTCCTGAAAAAGTAATGAGACTCAGTACAGCTTTCCTGGGTAAACAGGGTATTCATTACCATGGGATATATCATAGTAAAGAGTGTTCCTTACCACAGGATAGCTCATGGTAAGGATACAGTGCTTACATTGCCTGGACGGTTGTAGATAACCTTGTGCAGTGGCTTCAGAATATCAGCCTTCATTTTATTCATGAAAAAGTTGACCCTCTCGATTTCACCCAGCCGCTCTCCTGTGCCTGCATGAGCACACATGGAACATGCAATTGTCACATGATCAAAGATCTCCCATGTAGCTAATATAGGTGGTTGGGACAAGTGCTGTTAACAAGCAACCTATTGAAGGCTGGGACGGTGCACCAAGTGGTGGTGTGGCCAGCACTGTACCTAGCGTTTTGACGATAAAGGTTTTAGTTTATCATGCATGCATAAGCCTGTACAGGATGATTAGACAACATATGTGGCTAAATAAAACGCAATCAATACACTTTACTTACGCAGAAGCAGGTGAGACCTGAGTGAAAATACCATACCTGTCAACCGGTATGGTTTACCCATATTCCTGTACAGGGAAATAAGAGTTTTCAGGTCCATACGGAGTACAGCCGTTTCAATACGGGCAATATTTTTTTGTTCATGTTTCTCCCTTGTGATGGGACTTTGTAGGACGAACGTGGAAATATATACGGGCACGGGGTGACCAATAAGGTCTGAATTGGTCTGTAATAAGGTAAGCACTGATAAATGGGTTGACAGGTATGAAATACCGAGAAACAAACATTCAGGGTACAAATATTGAATGCAGAAAAACTGAACCAATCGAATTTAAAGAGCACAGTGAAATACGAGGGTAGTGCAACGGCAAGGGCTCACCCTCCTCTATCTTGTGCGTTTCAGCCTTGGACTTGGGCGCCTGGAAGCTGAGGCGCTCCACCTTTTTCTTCTCTCGCTTCCCCTCCTTCACCACAGGGTCCCGCTCCAGTAGCCCCACTGAGAACAAGGGGCCCGCGGCAAAGTTGAGAGCCAACGCGATCGTCATCGATGTGATCACAACGCACGCAGATGGTCACCATTATTTTGATTGGGTCTCTAAAACAAGAGACTGATGATTGGGTCTTTAGACAAGATGAACTTGCTCTGTTTTCAGCCACAATAATATGTAAAAAGTATTTTCACATGCTCCACAATAATCATATCAACGGTATCTGATGGGGCATTTTGCAGAGCAGTCTCTGATTGGGTCTTTAGACAAGGTGAACTTGCTCTGTTTTCAGCCGCAATAATATGTAAAAAGTATTTTCACATGCTCCACAATAATCATATCAACAGGAATACTTACACTTCAGCTCTTCCTCCTCTGAACTCTCCTCACCCTGGTCCGATTCCCCCTCCTCCTCTTTCTTCTTCGTTTTCTCCCCCTTCTTTTTCGCCTGCACCTTTTTCTTAGACTCTTTCTCGTCTTTTTTCACCTCCTTCTTTTCATCAGTCTTCACCTCCTCGGTATCTTTTTTATGTTTCTCTTCCTTCACCTCGGTCTCCACTGCCTTCTCCGGCTGTGAAGGGGGTGCCACCTTCTCTCCAGCCTCAGCATCGCTGGCTTTGGCGTCTTTCGACATGACGACTCGAGGGTAATCGCAAGCCACTGGGGGTGGTTAGCAGTCGTCCTACGCGGGGCAGGGAGGGGCGATGCTACAGCAGAGGGCAACATGGTGCAGCACAGTTATACGAGTGAAATGCGGCAAGGAAAACGTCCAACAAGGAACACGGATTAAGTGTCAAAGACTGCTCGACTTCACTTAACACGTATCTACCCGATCTATATATCTTCTCTCACACAAAATGAAAGCAAAACCTCTGGGCGGGAATGTCCACGTGTTTTGGTTGAGCCGACGTGCACTCAATGATCTTATGAACAAATACATTTGCGCCGTTAACATTTGATCGCCAAAGAGCTCCAGTGAGGTTACAGTAGCCTTATAAATGCGTTAAAATTAAGTAAAAACAAGTGTGAGATACCGAGTTCGCAGTGGTGCATTAATAGATAACTAAAACTCAACACCTTGGTCAATACCACTCACTTAAAATATAAAAAATACAATAGATGACGTTTCTGCTATAATTAGTTCCCGAAACATCATCTATTATAATTCATTTAGGATTTAAAGCTTTCGTGACTGCAGGGATTCATCTTCTTGGTTCTTTCGGTAAAGTCACGTAGAATGGAAACAATAATGTTGTATTTTTATTATTTCCATTCTACGTGACTTTACCGAAAGAACCAAGAAGATTCATTTAGGAGTTTAAAAAAATTTTTAGTATGACCCCGAGCTCTGAGATCGTATGGGGGGGGGGGGGGGGGGCTCTCCACTGCTGGATGGAGGTCCTCACCACACACGTGGCGGGGTCGTCGTGAGTCTCACTTTGACCATACTTCACCACTGCCACCGCAAATGATTTAACCACCGGGCGGCTAAGCTAACCCACACACTCTTGAAAAGAACGCGGTGTTTTGTTTTGCGAGCTTGAAATCAACCGATTGCAAATAACTCGAGAGATTGTTGATGCTTTAAAACCGGCGTAGTTTTGATCGCGTTGCTTATTTAAGCTATACATCGCAAGAGTTGCGAGCGAGCGAGCGTCGTTAACCTCACAAGGCCCCAACATTTGGCATTCAGCAAATAACAAGCGACGCAGTCGTAAAACACAATAACACGAACTGCACATTACAGCATCTCCCCACATCTTCCGTACGAATCATCAAAGCGAACGAATTAATAACACGAAAGATCTCGGGTGAATAATCGCGTTAATTGAATCGATAAATCGATGGCTTGAGCTAACGTGTATTAATCTCTTTTTTTTTAAGGGAACATTTTTAAAACTCGCTTTAATCGAATCATTGCACGTACCGGGCCGTGAGCGCTACGCTCGTCGAATCACTCTGTTGAGTTGCGTGTATTGTAATTTTTTTTTTATATTCGTGGTTTAATTTTTTTCTTTGATTGTTTTAGCAACAAAATTGTTTTTTCTGTTTAAACGCGAAGCTCCGTGTCGCTCATCTCCCGCGCGCGATGTCAAGATGGAGGCAAAAAAAATAATAAAAAGTCCCCGCGCGAGGCCCAAAAGCCACCGCCGGCCAATGAGAGGGCGCCGCTTGGGTCACGTGTGGATCCGGTGGGCACGCGCTGAGATTCTTGGGTTTCGTGGCATCGTCTGCAGCCGCTCCGCCAATCGTTGACGTCAGGCAGTCCCCGCGTCTACGCAAGGGATAGGTTCCCGAGAACGATCCGTAACCCGAATTTTCCGTATGTCGGAAAATGGACGATGTCCCCGCAAAATCAAGATAAATTCCAATTACTTTAATCCGAGTGAAGCCGCAACCTCACCGCGCTGGACTACTTGCGTTTGCATAAGTAACGCAAACACTTCCGTGCATTTTTCGATTTAGAGCTTTCGTGACTGCAGGGATTCATCTTCTTGGTTCTTTCGGTAAAGTCACATAGAAGGGATAAAAAAACATTTTTATAAATAAAATCATTTTTTATAAAAAAAAATGTTTTTTTTTTAAATTTCCCTTCTAAGTGACTTTACCGAAAGAACCAAGAAGATTTCCGCGCATTTTATTATTTTGCAACGAGAGTTTCCGTAAGGGTGGATTTCCGTAAGTCTGGTCGTCCGCAACCCGGGTAACTGTGTATAATTAAAAAAAAATCTACAAGTTCGTCAATAACACTGGATGTGTGTGGCCTTGAAAGAAAAAGTATACACTTAGCGATGTTCTTGGCAGAGGTGGGACAAAGTCATTGTTATGCAAGTCCAAGTCGAGTCGCAAGTCATCAAATTCATGACTCGAGTCTGACTCGAGTCCAAGTCACATGACTCGAGTCCACATCTCAGAGGTGGGACAAAGTCATTGTTATGCAAGTCCAAGTCGAGTCGCAAGTCATCAAATTCATGACTCGAGTCTGACTCGAGTCCAAGTCACATGACTCGAGTCCACACCTCTGGTTCTTGGGCAATGCTCCTCCTCCAGAGCACATAGGGAGGCAAAAGAGACGGTGTGGGAAATGAGAGTTGGCGACTTGCACTTATTTACACCATGGGACCTGGTGAGAATACCATGATTAAAACTATTAATATTGATGACCAGTTTTGGAATTGGCATGAGAATAGTTGATTGACTAACGAATCCTCTAAATAAAAAAGCATAACTCCTAAAGCGTACAAATTTTCAATTCAAAGTAAAATGATGAAATGCTGCTGGCACATGCATTGCGGGAAGATGTTTTCTTGTCAGCACAAGCCACAATCCACTTAAGAGCGCGAAATCCACAAAATAACAGGAGCCTGCGGGGTGGGCTGGTAGGAATAATACTAATACCGGTACAGGGATATCGACCGCACACACACGCACACACACACGCGCACACACGCGCATAAACGTACACACGCACACACCGCACGCACACAAAGACAAAGATCCCCCGTGTAGCCTGAACAGACTGTCGGGGCAAGTGCTGTTAGCGAGCAGCACCTATGAAGGCCGGCACGGCACACACACAACAACAACAACCGCCATTCGCCACTAAGTGGCGGTGACGTCACCACGACGCTTGTGCCAGGCCATGTGCACCCTGAGGCCACGTGAAGTGTCGAACGCCCGCTGGCAGGAGGTCACGGGGCAGACCCAGGTGCCACGGGTCGACTGACCGAGATGACCGAGATGACTGGCTGATGCACCACCTGTGCCCCCTACTGTGCCACACACACACGTACACA
Source organism: Lampetra fluviatilis (assembly GCF_964198595.1). Classification (NCBI taxonomy): domain Eukaryota; kingdom Metazoa; phylum Chordata; class Hyperoartia; order Petromyzontiformes; family Petromyzontidae; genus Lampetra; species Lampetra fluviatilis. The sequence continues at coordinate 6,679,470 of NC_136297.1, forward strand.
CACATGCACGTACACACACACACACATGCACGCACACACACACGTAATGAAGTTGTGTTGCTACGCTTCCAGTTCGCCGTGAATAACGATCCGAAGCCCAATAGCGCCCATTCATCACGCCGCTCGAGTGGGCCGGACACGCACACACGCACACACACGCACACAATCACACATATACACACACGCACACACGCACACACAGACACGCACACACACGCGTATACACACGCACACACACGCACGCACACACGCGCATACACACACGCACACACACGCGCATACACACGCGCATACGGACGCACACGCACGCGCATACACACGCGCATACACACACGCACACACACATATACACACCTCTCACCTGCAAGGCAGCGGTCGCCGCTTCTCCCACATCTCTCGTCGCGGCAGCTGTAGCGATGGTGCAAGTTTGTTGTTGTAAAGTAATTTTGAAGCGAAGTTTAAAGTTTTGCCGTGATGGCAGGGGGAGCGGGCGGTAATCTTGTCGGACAGGGTCATGCCAAGTGTTTGCAGTAGGGGGCGATGTTGATACACGTGTGAATACGATGTAGTGAACACGACAGAGATGTGGTGAACACGGCAGAGATGTAGTGAACACGACAGAGATGTAGAGATGATAGTTAACACGACAGAGATATAGTGAACACGACAGAGATGTAGAGATGATAGTGAACACGGCAGAGATGTAGTGAACACAGCAGATGTAGTGAACACGGCAGAGATGTGGTGAACACGGCAGAGATGTGGTGAACACGGCAGAGATGTAGAGATGATAGTGAACACGGCAGAGATGTAGTGAACACAGCAGATGTAGTGAACACGACAGAGATGTAGTGAACACGGTAGAACTATAAGCGAGTGAATAGCAGCAGCGACGAGGCCTCTCGCTGCCTCTGCTCTGCCGCTGCCGGGCTGCAGATTCAGCCGAGTCAGGTACCACTGCCAATATGCACAACAACAACAATAAACGTGCTGCGTTTCATCTCTGTGTTAATAAGCCTGCCGCACTAGGTCTCACGAAGCCTGCCGCACTAGGCCTCGTGCCGTGCTTTTCGTGCACAAATAAGGCGATTAAATGTATCTCGTCTCTGTGTTAATAAATGTTTCTTGTCTCTGTGTTAAAAAAACGTGCTGCGTTTCAGTAAAGTAATTTTTTTTTATAAACGTGCTGCGTTTCATCTCTGTGTTAATAAGCCTGCCGCACTAGGCCTCACAAAGCCTGCCGCACTAGGCCTCGTGCCGTGCTTTTCGTGCACAAATAAGGCGATTAAATGTATCTCGTCTCTGTGTTAATAAATGTTTCTTGTCTCTGTGTTATAAAAACGTGCTGCGTTTCAGTAAAATAATTGTTTTTAAATAAACGTGCTGCGTTTCATCTCTGTGTTAATAAGCCTGCCGCACTAGGCCTCACGAAGCCTGCCGCACTAGGCCTCGTGCCGTGCTTTTCGTGCACAAATAAGGCGATTAAATGTATCTCGTCTCTGTGTTAATAAATGTTTCTTGTCTCTGTGTTATAAAAACGTGCTGCGTTTCAGTAAAATAATTGTTTTTAAATAAACGTGCTGCGTTTCATCTCTGTGTTAATAAGCCTGCCGCACTAGGCCTCACGAAGCCTGCCGCACTAGGCCTCGTGCCGTGCTTTTCGTGCACAAATAAGGCGATTAAATGTATCTCGTCTCTGTGTTAATAAATCTTTGTTGTCTCTGTGTTATAAAAACGTGCTGCGTTTCAGTAAAATAATTGTTTTTAAATAAACGTGCTGCGTTTCATCTCTGTGTTAATAAGCCTGCCGCACTAGGCCTCACGAAGCCTGCCGCACTAGGCCTCATGCCGTGCTTTTCGTGCACAAATAAGGCGATTAAATGTATCTCGTCTCTGTGTTAATAAATGTTTCTTGTCTCTGTGTTAAAAAAACGTGCTGCGTTTCAGTAAAGTAATTGTTTTTAAATAAACGTGCTGCGTTTCATCTCTGTGTTAATAAGCCTGCCGCACTAGGCCTCACGAAGCCTGCCGCACTAGGCCTCGTGCCGTGCTTTTCGTGCACAAATAAGGCGATTAAATGTATCTCGTCTCTGTGTTAATAAATGTTTCTTGTCTCTGTGTTAAAAAAACGTGCTGCGTTTCAGTAAAGTAATTGTTTTTAAATAAACGTGCTGCGTTTCATCTCTGTGTTAATAAGCCTGCCGCACTAGGCCTCACGAAGCCTGCCGCACTAGGCCTCGTGCCGTGCTTTTCGTGCACAAATAAGGCGATTAAATGTATCTCGTCTCTGTGTTAATAAATGTTTCTTGTCTCTGTGTTAAAAAAACGTGCTGCGTTTCAGTAAAGTAATTGTTTTTAAATAAACGTGCTGCGTTTCATCTCTGTGTTAATAAGCCTGCCGCACTAGGCCTCACGAAGCCTGCCGCACTAGGCCTCGTGCCGTGCTTTTCGTGCACAAATAAGGCGATTAAATGTATCTCGTTTCTGTGTTAATAAATGTTTCTTGTCTCTGTGTTAAAAAGCGTGCAGCGTTTCAGTAACGTAATTTTTTAAATAAACGTGCTGCGTTTCAGTAAAGTAATTTTGAAGCGAAGTTTAAAGTTTTGCCGTGATGCGCCGGAAGCGACGGCCATCTTGTTTAATTCACATATCGCAGGGGGAGCGGGCGGCCATCTTGTCAGACAGGGTCATGCCAAGTGTTTGCAGTAGGGGGCGATGTTGATACACGGACGGACGGACGGACAAACGCGGACGGACGGACGGACAAACGCGGACGGACGGACAAACGCGGACGGACGGACGGACAAACGCGGACGGACGGACGGACAAACGCGGACGGACGGACGGACAAACGCGGACGGACGGACGGACAAACGCGGACGGACGGACGGACAAACGCGGACGGACGGACGGACAAACGCGGACGGACGGACGGACAAACGCGGACGGACGGACGGACACATTAATCTATTGGTGGTCTGGTCCACTTCGTTCCTACCAGTAAAAGTCGTTTTTTACACATCCCATCAGCCAGGCGACCTGAGAGTGAATCGTTTCATTAAAAATGGTTGACCAGAGGAACAAACTTTGGGCTGGTTTTGACAATCAGTGTCTCACCAACAGAGTGAGTGAACGCTGGTGAACTGCGGGACGTTCATATGCAAGGGCCCCTCTGTTAGCTAACAAAGTCTGCAAGTTTTGGTTTAAACACACACACACACGTACTGTACGTAAATATGGTGACAACTTTTACTCTGAGATAGCTGCTCAGAACTGAGATGTTGCTCCAGAGCTGAGACCACCACTTGGGTTTGCACCGAGACGTCTTGAGTTGAACTCCACTGTGAATGCGAGGATGATTGCAGGCAGTGTCTTCACACAAGAAGTTAAGCCACGTGCAAAGGTGGGTCACAACTAAGTTAGAGATAAGTTGACGACTTATATGGGTAACATTTACGCGCTGTGAAAATATCATCAGCCGGAAGAGTTGGCGTTGAAGATGAATTTACTGAATCTTCACTAAGCTTTCGCCTACGACCATATCACCCTGAATACGCCCGATCTCGTCCGATCTCGGAAGCTAAGCAGGGTCGAGCCTGGTTAGTACTTGGATGGGAGACCGCCTGGGAATACCAGGTGTTGTAGGCTTTTTGTTCTCGGCTTTTGCCTCTTCCCGTCGGCAGGGAGAGCGCTGTCTACCCCGCGTGTCGCTCACGCACAGCGGGGCTGGCGGGTTCTCGTCCCTAGGGGGCACCGCTACCTCGGCTAGTAGCTGACAACAGCTGAATTTTACAGCCTTTGTCATTCCACTGCTGGATGAAAGTCTGCTCAAACCACGTCGGTTATAGTTTTTGTTAACCATATATCGCCACGCTGGTCAGTTTTTGGGTTTGCGACGTCACTTTTATTTCTCCGCACGGCTGAAACATTTATTTACAGCTGCCTGATTGAACGTTCACAGCCCTCTGTCAATCCACTTCTGGATGAGGGCCTCCACATGCCGAGTGGGTAATGGGGCTTATTTGACCGCGCGTCCACGCTGGTCCCTGGGGGTTAGTGAGGGCGGGAATCTCCGTACATAGAAGTGGGGTGCAACAAGCGGGTGTTGTGCACTGCCCACTGAAGAGGGGATAGTGGGAAATTAGAGTTGGCGTCATACAGTTATTTACACCATGGGACCTGAATAATATGTTAAAAACTATGAATTTTGATGACCAGTTTTTTTCATTGCCATAAGAATAGTTGAACTATTAGTTGGGATTGAGTCACACATCCTTCAATCAATCAAAATAATGACTACTAAATAATTCTTATTTATATTAAAAGTAAAATGATGAAATTATCTTTGGCACAATGCATTGTAGGAGAATGCTTTCATGTCAGCACCAGCGATAATCCACTGAGCGCGAAATCTCCAACATAAAAGTATTTTTTACACATCCCATCAGCCAGGTGACCTGAGAGTGAATCGTTTCATTAGCAAAGGTTGACCACAGGAACAAACTCTGGGCTGGTTTTGACAATCAGTGTCTCATCAACAGAGTGAATTCTGGTGAACTGCGGGACGTTCACGTGCAAGGGCCCCTCTGTTAGCTGTGGGTCCCAGTGGAGCACAAAACTCTACAATGCACGACACGGAATGACCAGGCGCGTAGTCGGTGCAGCTTTGAGGCCGAGGTAGCGATGCCCCCTAGAGACGAGAACCCGCCAGCTCCGCTCTGCGTGAGCGACACGCACAGAGTGGAACGTGCATATTTAATCTTAATTTTGTGGGGAGCACGGCCAACTCGGGGTGAGCGTGTTCCATTTGTTTAACAGCTCTTGGTCAATCCAAGGCACTGTCATGTTCATCGTGGTTATGCAAATTAAGATAGAACTCTAAGCAAACAAAAACCTGATGAATTCCAATTCTGAATCCCAAGAAGTCACGAGTTTGACCCCGAGTAGCAGTGCCCCGGAAAGACATTGAAACGCCAGTTCGGCTTCGTGCGTGTGAAACGTGGAGTAAATAGCGCCCCCTGGAGACACGAAAACGCAAAAAGTTTCTAAAAGCCTACAACACCTGGTATTCCCAGGCGGTCTCCCATCCAAGTACTAACCAGGCTCGACCCTGCTTAGCTTCCGAGATCGGACGAGATCGGGCGTATTCAGGGTGATATGGTCGTAGGCGAAAGCTCAGAGAAGATTCAGTAAATTCATCTCTTAACGCCAACTCGTCCAGCTGATGATATTTTCACAGCGAATAAATGTTACCCACAAAATTCGTCAACTTATCTCTAACTTAGTTGTGACCCACCTTTGCACGTGGCTTCACTTCTTGTGTGAAGACACCGCCTGCAATCATCCTCGCATTCACGGTGGAGTTCAACTCAAGACGTCTCGGTGCAAACCCAAGTGGTGGTCTCAGCTTTGGAGCAACATCTCCGTTCTGAGCAGCTATCTCAGAGTAAAAGTTGTCACCATATTTACGTACAGTACGTGTGTGTGTGTGTTTAAACCAAAACGTACTGACTTTGTTAATCCGCTGATGGATGAAGACCTCCACAAACCGTGTCTGTCCTATCCCGGGGGTTGATTGAGCATACTTCACCACGCTGGTGGACGGTGCGGGTTGGTGGGGAAGTGGTGGGGGTGGAGAGAGGCTGACCTGGTTCGGATATCACTCGACACCACCGATGTTAGCCGTGCCCGGGATTCTAACTCAGCTCAGCAGCTTCACTGCACCGTGACGCTGAGAGCCACGGCGCCCTAAGGGCTGTGGTCTTGACAGTGGCAGAAGTGAGCTCTGGGCTCGCGATCTGTAGCTGGTGGTGAACACGAGTTTTGTGGGTAACATTGACTCGCTGTGAAAATGTCATCAGCCATATCAGCCGGAAGAGTCAAGGTTGGAGATAAGTTTACTAAATCTCCTTTCAGCTTTCGCCTACGACCATATCACCCTGAATACGCCCGATCTCGTCCGATCTCGGAAGCTAAGCAGGGTCGAGCCTGGTTAGTACTTGGATGGGAGACCGCCTGGGAATACCAGGTGTTGTAGGCTTTTTGTCCTCGGCTTTTGCCTCTTCCCGTCGGCAGGGGGAGCGCTGTCTACCCCGCGTGTCGCTCACGCACAGCGGGGCCGGCGGGTTCTCGTCTCTAGGGGGCACCGCTACCTCGGCTAGAAACTGACAACAGGTGAATTTTACAGCCTTTGTCATTCCACTGCTGGATGAAAGTCTTCCCAAACCACGTCGGATATAGTTTTTGTTAACCATATATCGCCACGTTGGTCAGTTTTTGGGTTTGCGACGTCACTTTTATTTCTCCGCACGGCTGAAACATTTATTTACAGCTGCCTGATTGAACGTTCACAGCCCTCTGTCAATCCACTTCTGGATGAGGGCCTCCACATGCCGAGTGGGTAATGGGGCTTATTTGACCGCGCGTCCACGCTGGTCCCTGGGGGTTAGTGAGGGCGGGAATCTCTGTACATAGAAGTGGGGTGCAACAAGCGGGTGTTGTGCACTGCCCACGGAAGAGAGGATAGTGGGGAATGTGAGTTGGCGTCATACAGTTATTTACACCATGGGACCTGAATAATATGTTAAAAACTATGAACTTTAATGACCAGTTTTTTTCATCGCCATAATAATAGTTGAACTATTAGTTGGGATTGAGTCACACATCCTTCAATCAATCAAAATAATGACTACTAAATTATTCTTATTTATATTAAAAGTAAAATGATGAAATTATCTTTGGCACAATGCATTGTAGGAGAATGCTTTCACGTCAGCACCAGCGATAATCCACTGAGCGCGAAATCTCCAACATAAAAGTATTTTTTACACATCCCATCAGCCAGGTGACCTGAGAGTGAATCGTTTCATTAGCAAAGGTTGACCACAGGAACAAACTCTGGGCTGGTTTTGACAATCAGTGTCTCATCAACAGAGTGAATTCTGGTGAACTGCGGGACGTTCACGTGCAAGGGCCCCTCTGTTAGCTGTGGGTCCCAGTGGAGCACAAAACTCTAAAATGCACGACACGGAATGACCAGGCGCGTAGTCGGTGCAGCTTGAGGCCGAGGTAGCGATGCCCCCTAGAGACGAGAACCCGCCAGCTCCGCTCTGCGTGAGCGACACGCACAGAGTGGAACTTGCATATTTAAGTCTGTGGGGAGCACTGCCAACTCGGGGTGAGCGTGTTCCATTTGTTTAACAGCTCTTGGTCAATCCACTGCCGGGTGAAGGCCTCCCCACAAGCCACTGTCATGTTCATCGCGGTTATGCAATTTAACATAGAACTCTAAGCAAAAAAATACCTGATGAATTCCAATTCTGAATGCCAAGTAGTCAAGAGTTTGACCCTGAATAGGCAAGTGCCCCCTATAGACATTGAAACGCCAGTTCGGCGTCGTGCGTGTGAAACGTGGAGTAAATAGCGCCCCCTGGAGACACGAAAACGCAAAACGTTTTTAAAAGCCTACAACACCTGGTATTCCCAGGCGGTCTCCCATCCAAGTACTAACCAGGCTCGACCCTGCTTAGCTTCCGAGATCGGACGAGATCGGGCGTATTCAGGGTGATATGGTCGTAGGCGAAAGCTCAGAGAAGATTCAGTAAATTCATCTCTTAACGCCAACTCGTCCAGCTGATGATATTTTCACAGCGAATAAATGTTACCCACAAAATTCGTCAACTTATCTCTAACTTAGTTGTGACCCACCTTTGCACGTGGCTTCACTTCTTGTGTGAAGACACCGCCTGCAATCATCCTCGCATTCACGGTGGAGTTCAACTCAAGACGTCTCGGTGCAAACCCAAGTGGTGGTCTCAGCTTTGGAGCAACATCTCCGTTCTGAGCAGCTATCTCAGAGTAAAAGTTGTCACCATATTTACGTACAGTACGTGTGTGTGTGTGTTTAAACCAAAACGTACTGACTTTGTTAATCCGCTGATGGATGAAGACCTCCACAAACCGTGTCTGTCCTATCCCGGGGGTTGATTGAGCATACTTCACCACGCTGGTGGACGGTGCGGGTTGGTGGGGAAGTGGTGGGGGTGGAGAGAGGCTGACCTGGTTCGGATATCACTCGACACCACCGATGTTAGCCGTGCCCGGGATTCTAACTCAGCTCAGCAGCTTCACTGCACCGTGACGCTGAGAGCCACGGCGCCCTAAGGGCTGTGGTCTTGACAGTGGCAGAAGTGAGCTCTGGGCTCGCGATCTGTAGCTGGTGGTGAACACGAGTTTTGTGGGTAACATTGACTCGCTGTGAAAATGTCATCAGCCATATCAGCCGGAAGAGTCAAGGTTGGAGATAAGTTTACTAAATCTCCTTTCAGCTTTCGCCTACGACCATATCACCCTGAATACGCCCGATCTCGTCCGATCTCGGAAGCTAAGCAGGGTCGAGCCTGGTTAGTACTTGGATGGGAGACCGCCTGGGAATACCAGGTGTTGTAGGCTTTTTGTCCTCGGCTTTTGCCTCTTCCCGTCGGCAGGGGGAGCGCTGTCTACCCCGCGTGTCGCTCACGCACAGCGGGGCCGGCGGGTTCTCGTCTCTAGGGGGCACCGCTACCTCGGCTAGAAACTGACAACAGGTGAATTTTACAGCCTTTGTCATTCCACTGCTGGATGAAAGTCTTCCCAAACCACGTCGGATATAGTTTTTGTTAACCATATATCGCCACGTTGGTCAGTTTTTGGGTTTGCGACGTCACTTTTATTTCTCCGCACGGCTGAAACATTTATTTACAGCTGCCTGATTGAACGTTCACAGCCCTCTGTCAATCCACTTCTGGATGAGGGCCTCCACATGCCGAGTGGGTAATGGGGCTTATTTGACCGCGCGTCCACGCTGGTCCCTGGGGGTTAGTGAGGGCGGGAATCTCTGTACATAGAAGTGGGGTGCAACAAGCGGGTGTTGTGCACTGCCCACGGAAGAGAGGATAGTGGGGAATGTGAGTTGGCGTCATACAGTTATTTACACCATGGGACCTGAATAATATGTTAAAAACTATGAATTTTGATGACCAGTTTTTTTCATTGCCATAAGAATAGTTGAACTATTAGTTGGGATTGAGTCACACATCCTTCAATCAATCAAAATAATGACTACTAAATTATTCTTATTTATATTAAAAGTAAAATGATGAAATTATCTTTGGCACAATGCATTGTAGGAGAATGCTTTCACGTCAGCACCAGCGATAATCCACTGAGCGCGAAATCTCCAACATAAAAGTATTTTTTACACATCCCATCAGCCAGGTGACCTGAGAGTGAATCGTTTCATTAGCAAAGGTTGACCACAGGAACAAACTCTGGGCTGGTTTGACAATCAGTGTCTCATCAACAGAGTGAATTCTGGTGAACTGCGGGACGTTCACGTGCAAGGGCCCCTCTGTTAGCTGTGGGTCCCAGTGGAGCACAAAACTCTAAAATGCACGACACGGAATGACCAGGCGCGTAGTCGGTGCAGCTTGAGGCCGAGGTAGCGATGCCCCCTATAGACGAGAACCCGCCAGCTCCGCTCTGCGTGAGCGACACGCACAGAGTGGAACTTGCATATTTAAGTCTGTGGGGAGCACTGCCAACTCGGGGTGAGCGTGTTCCATTTGTTTAACAGCTCTTGGTCAATCCACTGCCGGGTGAAGGCCTCCCCACAAGCCACTGTCATGTTCATCGCGGTTATGCAATTTAACATAGAACTCTAAGCAAAAAAATACCTGATGAATTCCAATTCTGAATGCCAAGTAGTCAAGAGTTTGACCCTGAATAGGCAAGTGCCCCCTATAGACATTGAAACGCCAGTTCGGCGTCGTGCGTGTGAAACGTGGAGTAAATAGCGCCCCCTGGAGACACGAAAACGCAAAACGTTTTTAAAAGCCTACAACACCTGGTATTCCCAGGCGGTCTCCCATCCAAGTACTAACCAGGCTCGACCCTGCTTAGCTTCCGAGATCGGGCGTATTCAGGGTGATATGGTCGTAGGCGAAAGCTCAGAGAAGATTCAGTAAATTCATCTCTTAACGCCAACTCGTCCAGCTGATGATATTTTCACAGCGAATAAATGTTACCCACAAAATTCGTCAACTTATCTCTAACTTAGTTGTGACCCACCTTTGCACGTGGCTTCACTTCTTGTGTGAAGACACCGCCTGCAATCATCCTCGCATTCACGGTGGAGTTCAACTCAAGACGTCTCGGTGCAAACCCAAGTGGTGGTCTCAGCTTTGGAGCAACATCTCCGTTCTGAGCAGCTATCTCAGAGTAAAAGTTGTCACCATATTTACGTACAGTACGTGTGTGTGTGTGTTTAAACCAAAACGTACTGACTTTGTTAATCCGCTGATGGATGAAGACCTCCACAAACCGTGTCTGTCCTATCCCGGGGGTTGATTGAGCATACTTCACCACGCTGGTGGACGGTGCGGGTTGGTGGGGAAGTGGTGGGGGTGGAGAGAGGCTGACCTGGTTCGGATATCACTCGACACCACCGATGTTAGCCGTGCCCGGGATTCTAACTCAGCTCAGCAGCTTCACTGCACCGTGACGCTGAGAGCCACGGCGCCCTAAGGGCTGTGGTCTTGACAGTGGCAGAAGTGAGCTCTGGGCTCGCGATCTGTAGCTGGTGGTGAACACGAGTTTTGTGGGTAACATTGACTCGCTGTGAAAATGTCATCAGCCATATCAGCCGGAAGAGTCAAGGTTGGAGATAAGTTTACTAAATCTCCTTTCAGCTTTCGCCTACGACCATATCACCCTGAATACGCCCGATCTCGTCCGATCTCGGAAGCTAAGCAGGGTCGAGCCTGGTTAGTACTTGGATGGGAGACCGCCTGGGAATACCAGGTGTTGTAGGCTTTTTGTCCTCGGCTTTTGCCTCTTCCCGTCGGCAGGGGGAGCGCTGTCTACCCCGCGTGTCGCTCACGCACAGCGGGGCCGGCGGGTTCTCGTCTCTAGGGGGCACCGCTACCTCGGCTAGAAACTGACAACAGGTGAATTTTACAGCCTTTGTCATTCCACTGCTGGATGAAAGTCTTCCCAAACCACGTCGGATATAGTTTTTGTTAACCATATATCGCCACGTTGGTCAGTTTTTGGGTTTGCGACGTCACTTTTATTTCTCCGCACGGCTGAAACATTTATTTACAGCTGCCTGATTGAACGTTCACAGCCCTCTGTCAATCCACTTCTGGATGAGGGCCTCCACATGCCGAGTGGGTAATGGGGCTTATTTGACCGCGCGTCCACGCTGGTCCCTGGGGGTTAGTGAGGGCGGGAATCTCTGTACATAGAAGTGGGGTGCAACAAGCGGGTGTTGTGCACTGCCCACGGAAGAGAGGATAGTGGGGAATGTGAGTTGGCGTCATACAGTTATTTACACCATGGGACCTGAATAATATGTTAAAAACTATGAATTTTGATGACCAGTTTTTTTCATCGCCATAAGAATAGTTGAACTATTAGTTGGGATTGAGTCACACATCCTTCAATCAATCAAAATAATGACTACTAAATTATTCTTATTTATATTAAAAGTAAAATGATGAAATTATCTTTGGCACAATGCATTGTAGGAGAATGCTTTCACGTCAGCACCAGCGATAATCCACTGAGCGCGAAATCTCCAACATAAAAGTATTTTTTACACATCCCATCAGCCAGGTGACCTGAGAGTGAATCGTTTCATTAGCAAAGGTTGACCACAGGAACAAACTCTGGGCTGGTTTTGACAATCAGTGTCTCATCAACAGAGTGAATTCTGGTGAACTGCGGGACGTTCACGTGCAAGGGCCCCTCTGTTAGCTGTGGGTCCCAGTGGAGCACAAAACTCTAAAATGCACGACACGGAATGACCAGGCGCGTAGTCGGTGCAGCTTGAGGCCGAGGTAGCGATGCCCCCTAGAGACGAGAACCCGCCAGCTCCGCTCTGCGTGAGCGACACGCACAGAGTGGAACTTGCATATTTAAGTCTGTGGGGAGCACTGCCAACTCGGGGTGAGCGTGTTCCATTTGTTTAACAGCTCTTGGTCAATCCACTGCCGGGTGAAGGCCTCCCCACAAGCCACTGTCATGTTCATCGCGGTTATGCAATTTAACATAGAACTCTAAGCAAAAAAATACCTGATGAATTCCAATTCTGAATGCCAAGTAGTCAAGAGTTTGACCCTGAATAGGCAAGTGCCCCCTATAGACATTGAAACGCCAGTTCGGCGTCGTGCGTGTGAAACGTGGAGTAAATAGCGCCCCCTGGAGACACGAAAACGCAAAACGTTTTTAAAAGCCTACAACACCTGGTATTCCCAGGCGGTCTCCCATCCAAGTACTAACCAGGCTCGACCCTGCTTAGCTTCCGAGATCGGACGAGATCGGGCGTATTCAGGGTGATATGGTCGTAGGCGAAAGCTCAGAGAAGATTCAGTAAATTCATCTCTTAACGCCAACTCGTCCAGCTGATGATATTTTCACAGCGAATAAATGTTACCCACAAAATTCGTCAACTTATCTCTAACTTAGTTGTGACCCACCTTTGCACGTGGCTTCACTTCTTGTGTGAAGACACCGCCTGCAATCATCCTCGCATTCACGGTGGAGTTCAACTCAAGACGTCTCGGTGCAAACCCAAGTGGTGGTCTCAGCTTTGGAGCAACATCTCCGTTCTGAGCAGCTATCTCAGAGTAAAAGTTGTCACCATATTTACGTACAGTACGTGTGTGTGTGTGTTTAAACCAAAACGTACTGACTTTGTTAATCCGCTGATGGATGAAGACCTCCACAAACCGTGTCTGTCCTATCCCGGGGGTTGATTGAGCATACTTCACCACGCTGGTGGACGGTGCGGGTTGGTGGGGAAGTGGTGGGGGTGGAGAGAGGCTGACCTGGTTCGGATATCACTCGACACCACCGATGTTAGCCGTGCCCGGGATTCTAACTCAGCTCAGCAGCTTCACTGCACCGTGACGCTGAGAGCCACGGCGCCCTAAGGGCTGTGGTCTTGACAGTGGCAGAAGTGAGCTCTGGGCTCGCGATCTGTAGCTGGTGGTGAACACGAGTTTTGTGGGTAACATTGACTCGCTGTGAAAATGTCATCAGCCATATCAGCCGGAAGAGTCAAGGTTGGAGATAAGTTTACTAAATCTCCTTTCAGCTTTCGCCTACGACCATATCACCCTGAATACGCCCGATCTCGTCCGATCTCGGAAGCTAAGCAGGGTCGAGCCTGGTTAGTACTTGGATGGGAGACCGCCTGGGAATACCAGGTGTTGTAGGCTTTTTGTCCTCGGCTTTTGCCTCTTCCCGTCGGCAGGGGGAGCGCTGTCTACCCCGCGTGTCGCTCACGCACAGCGGGGCCGGCGGGTTCTCGTCTCTAGGGGGCACCGCTACCTCGGCTAGAAACTGACAACAGGTGAATTTTACAGCCTTTGTCATTCCACTGCTGGATGAAAGTCTTCCCAAACCACGTCGGATATAGTTTTTGTTAACCATATATCGCCACGTTGGTCAGTTTTTGGGTTTGCGACGTCACTTTTATTTCTCCGCACGGCTGAAACATTTATTTACAGCTGCCTGATTGAACGTTCACAGCCCTCTGTCAATCCACTTCTGGATGAGGGCCTCCACATGCCGAGTGGGTAATGGGGCTTATTTGACCGCGCGTCCACGCTGGTCCCTGGGGGTTAGTGAGGGCGGGAATCTCTGTACATAGAAGTGGGGTGCAACAAGCGGGTGTTGTGCACTGCCCACGGAAGAGAGGATAGTGGGGAATGTGAGTTGGCGTCATACAGTTATTTACACCATGGGACCTGAATAATATGTTAAAAACTATGAATTTTGATGACCAGTTTTTTTCATCGCCATAAGAATAGTTGAACTATTAGTTGGGATTGAGTCACACATCCTTCAATCAATCAAAATAATGACTACTAAATTATTCTTATTTATATTAAAAGTAAAATGATGAAATTATCTTTGGCACAATGCATTGTAGGAGAATGCTTTCACGTCAGCACCAGCGATAATCCACTGAGCGCGAAATCTCCAACATAAAAGTATTTTTTACACATCCCATCAGCCAGGTGACCTGAGAGTGAATCGTTTCATTAGCAAAGGTTGACCACAGGAACAAACTCTGGGCTGGTTTTGACAATCAGTGTCTCATCAACAGAGTGAATTCTGGTGAACTGCGGGACGTTCACGTGCAAGGGCCCCTCTGTTAGCTGTGGGTCCCAGTGGAGCACAAAACTCTAAAATGCACGACACGGAATGACCAGGCGCGTAGTCGGTGCAGCTTGAGGCCGAGGTAGCGATGCCCCCTAGAGACGAGAACCCGCCAGCTCCGCTCTGCGTGAGCGACACGCACAGAGTGGAACTTGCATATTTAAGTCTGTGGGGAGCACTGCCAACTCGGGGTGAGCGTGTTCCATTTGTTTAACAGCTCTTGGTCAATCCACTGCCGGGTGAAGGCCTCCCCACAAGCCACTGTCATGTTCATCGCGGTTATGCAATTTAACATAGAACTCTAAGCAAAAAAATACCTGATGAATTCCAATTCTGAATGCCAAGTAGTCAAGAGTTTGACCCTGAATAGGCAAGTGCCCCCTATAGACATTGAAACGCCAGTTCGGCGTCGTGCGTGTGAAACGTGGAGTAAATAGCGCCCCCTGGAGACACGAAAACGCAAAACGTTTTTAAAAGCCTACAACACCTGGTATTCCCAGGCGGTCTCCCATCCAAGTACTAACCAGGCTCGACCCTGCTTAGCTTCCGAGATCGGACGAGATCGGGCGTATTCAGGGTGATATGGTCGTAGGCGAAAGCTCAGAGAAGATTCAGTAAATTCATCTCTTAACGCCAACTCGTCCAGCTGATGATATTTTCACAGCGAATAAATGTTACCCACAAAATTCGTCAACTTATCTCTAACTTAGTTGTGACCCACCTTTGCACGTGGCTTCACTTCTTGTGTGAAGACACCGCCTGCAATCATCCTCGCATTCACGGTGGAGTTCAACTCAAGACGTCTCGGTGCAAACCCAAGTGGTGGTCTCAGCTTTGGAGCAACATCTCCGTTCTGAGCAGCTATCTCAGAGTAAAAGTTGTCACCATATTTACGTACAGTACGTGTGTGTGTGTGTTTAAACCAAAACGTACTGACTTTGTTAATCCGCTGATGGATGAAGACCTCCACAAACCGTGTCTGTCCTATCCCGGGGGTTGATTGAGCATACTTCACCACGCTGGTGGACGGTGCGGGTTGGTGGGGAAGTGGTGGGGGTGGAGAGAGGCTGACCTGGTTCGGATATCACTCGACACCACCGATGTTAGCCGTGCCCGGGATTCTAACTCAGCTCAGCAGCTTCACTGCACCGTGACGCTGAGAGCCACGGCGCCCTAAGGGCTGTGGTCTTGACAGTGGCAGAAGTGAGCTCTGGGCTCGCGATCTGTAGCTGGTGGTGAACACGAGTTTTGTGGGTAACATTGACTCGCTGTGAAAATGTCATCAGCCATATCAGCCGGAAGAGTCAAGGTTGGAGATAAGTTTACTAAATCTCCTTTCAGCTTTCGCCTACGACCATATCACCCTGAATACGCCCGATCTCGTCCGATCTCGGAAGCTAAGCAGGGTCGAGCCTGGTTAGTACTTGGATGGGAGACCGCCTGGGAATACCAGGTGTTGTAGGCTTTTTGTCCTCGGCTTTTGCCTCTTCCCGTCGGCAGGGGGAGCGCTGTCTACCCCGCGTGTCGCTCACGCACAGCGGGGCCGGCGGGTTCTCGTCTCTAGGGGGCACCGCTACCTCGGCTAGAAACTGACAACAGGTGAATTTTACAGCCTTTGTCATTCCACTGCTGGATGAAAGTCTTCCCAAACCACGTCGGATATAGTTTTTGTTAACCATATATCGCCACGTTGGTCAGTTTTTGGGTTTGCGACGTCACTTTTATTTCTCCGCACGGCTGAAACATTTATTTACAGCTGCCTGATTGAACGTTCACAGCCCTCTGTCAATCCACTTCTGGATGAGGGCCTCCACATGCCGAGTGGGTAATGGGGCTTATTTGACCGCGCGTCCACGCTGGTCCCTGGGGGTTAGTGAGGGCGGGAATCTCTGTACATAGAAGTGGGGTGCAACAAGCGGGTGTTGTGCACTGCCCACGGAAGAGAGGATAGTGGGGAATGTGAGTTGGCGTCATACAGTTATTTACACCATGGGACCTGAATAATATGTTAAAAACTATGAATTTTGATGACCAGTTTTTTTCATTGCCATAAGAATAGTTGAACTATTAGTTGGGATTGAGTCACACATCCTTCAATCAATCAAAATAATGACTACTAAATTATTCTTATTTATATTAAAAGTAAAATGATGAAATTATCTTTGGCACAATGCATTGTAGGAGAATGCTTTCACGTCAGCACCAGCGATAATCCACTGAGCGCGAAATCTCCAACATAAAAGTATTTTTTACACATCCCATCAGCCAGGTGACCTGAGAGTGAATCGTTTCATTAGCAAAGGTTGACCACAGGAACAAACTCTGGGCTGGTTTGACAATCAGTGTCTCATCAACAGAGTGAATTCTGGTGAACTGCGGGACGTTCACGTGCAAGGGCCCCTCTGTTAGCTGTGGGTCCCAGTGGAGCACAAAACTCTAAAATGCACGACACGGAATGACCAGGCGCGTAGTCGGTGCAGCTTGAGGCCGAGGTAGCGATGCCCCCTATAGACGAGAACCCGCCAGCTCCGCTCTGCGTGAGCGACACGCACAGAGTGGAACTTGCATATTTAAGTCTGTGGGGAGCACTGCCAACTCGGGGTGAGCGTGTTCCATTTGTTTAACAGCTCTTGGTCAATCCACTGCCGGGTGAAGGCCTCCCCACAAGCCACTGTCATGTTCATCGCGGTTATGCAATTTAACATAGAACTCTAAGCAAAAAAATACCTGATGAATTCCAATTCTGAATGCCAAGTAGTCAAGAGTTTGACCCTGAATAGGCAAGTGCCCCCTATAGACATTGAAACGCCAGTTCGGCGTCGTGCGTGTGAAACGTGGAGTAAATAGCGCCCCCTGGAGACACGAAAACGCAAAACGTTTTTAAAAGCCTACAACACCTGGTATTCCCAGGCGGTCTCCCATCCAAGTACTAACCAGGCTCGACCCTGCTTAGCTTCCGAGATCGGACGAGATCGGGCGTATTCAGGGTGATATGGTCGTAGGCGAAAGCTCAGAGAAGATTCAGTAAATTCATCTCTTAACGCCAACTCGTCCAGCTGATGATATTTTCACAGCGAATAAATGTTACCCACAAAATTCGTCAACTTATCTCTAACTTAGTTGTGACCCACCTTTGCACGTGGCTTCACTTCTTGTGTGAAGACACCGCCTGCAATCATCCTCGCATTCACGGTGGAGTTCAACTCAAGACGTCTCGGTGCAAACCCAAGTGGTGGTCTCAGCTTTGGAGCAACATCTCCGTTCTGAGCAGCTATCTCAGAGTAAAAGTTGTCACCATATTTACGTACAGTACGTGTGTGTGTGTGTTTAAACCAAAACGTACTGACTTTGTTAATCCGCTGATGGATGAAGACCTCCACAAACCGTGTCTGTCCTATCCCGGGGGTTGATTGAGCATACTTCACCACGCTGGTGGACGGTGCGGGTTGGTGGGGAAGTGGTGGGGGTGGAGAGAGGCTGACCTGGTTCGGATATCACTCGACACCACCGATGTTAGCCGTGCCCGGGATTCTAACTCAGCTCAGCAGCTTCACTGCACCGTGACGCTGAGAGCCACGGCGCCCTAAGGGCTGTGGTCTTGACAGTGGCAGAAGTGAGCTCTGGGCTCGCGATCTGTAGCTGGTGGTGAACACGAGTTTTGTGGGTAACATTGACTCGCTGTGAAAATGTCATCAGCCATATCAGCCGGAAGAGTCAAGGTTGGAGATAAGTTTACTAAATCTCCTTTCAGCTTTCGCCTACGACCATATCACCCTGAATACGCCCGATCTCGTCCGATCTCGGAAGCTAAGCAGGGTCGAGCCTGGTTAGTACTTGGATGGGAGACCGCCTGGGAATACCAGGTGTTGTAGGCTTTTTGTCCTCGGCTTTTGCCTCTTCCCGTCGGCAGGGGGAGCGCTGTCTACCCCGCGTGTCGCTCACGCACAGCGGGGCCGGCGGGTTCTCGTCTCTAGGGGGCACCGCTACCTCGGCTAGAAACTGACAACAGGTGAATTTTACAGCCTTTGTCATTCCACTGCTGGATGAAAGTCTTCCCAAACCACGTCGGATATAGTTTTTGTTAACCATATATCGCCACGTTGGTCAGTTTTTGGGTTTGCGACGTCACTTTTATTTCTCCGCACGGCTGAAACATTTATTTACAGCTGCCTGATTGAACGTTCACAGCCCTCTGTCAATCCACTTCTGGATGAGGGCCTCCACATGCCGAGTGGGTAATGGGGCTTATTTGACCGCGCGTCCACGCTGGTCCCTGGGGGTTAGTGAGGGCGGGAATCTCTGTACATAGAAGTGGGGTGCAACAAGCGGGTGTTGTGCACTGCCCACGGAAGAGAGGATAGTGGGGAATGTGAGTTGGCGTCATACAGTTATTTACACCATGGGACCTGAATAATATGTTAAAAACTATGAATTTTGATGACCAGTTTTTTTCATTGCCATAAGAATAGTTGAACTATTAGTTGGGATTGAGTCACACATCCTTCAATCAATCAAAATAATGACTACTAAATTATTCTTATTTATATTAAAAGTAAAATGATGAAATTATCTTTGGCACAATGCATTGTAGGAGAATGCTTTCACGTCAGCACCAGCGATAATCCACTGAGCGCGAAATCTCCAACATAAAAGTATTTTTTACACATCCCATCAGCCAGGTGACCTGAGAGTGAATCGTTTCATTAGCAAAGGTTGACCACAGGAACAAACTCTGGGCTGGTTTGACAATCAGTGTCTCATCAACAGAGTGAATTCTGGTGAACTGCGGGACGTTCACGTGCAAGGGCCCCTCTGTTAGCTGTGGGTCCCAGTGGAGCACAAAACTCTAAAATGCACGACACGGAATGACCAGGCGCGTAGTCGGTGCAGCTTGAGGCCGAGGTAGCGATGCCCCCTATAGACGAGAACCCGCCAGCTCCGCTCTGCGTGAGCGACACGCACAGAGTGGAACTTGCATATTTAAGTCTGTGGGGAGCACTGCCAACTCGGGGTGAGCGTGTTCCATTTGTTTAACAGCTCTTGGTCAATCCACTGCCGGGTGAAGGCCTCCCCACAAGCCACTGTCATGTTCATCGCGGTTATGCAATTTAACATAGAACTCTAAGCAAAAAAATACCTGATGAATTCCAATTCTGAATGCCAAGTAGTCAAGAGTTTGACCCTGAATAGGCAAGTGCCCCCTATAGACATTGAAACGCCAGTTCGGCGTCGTGCGTGTGAAACGTGGAGTAAATAGCGCCCCCTGGAGACACGAAAACGCAAAACGTTTTTAAAAGCCTACAACACCTGGTATTCCCAGGCGGTCTCCCATCCAAGTACTAACCAGGCTCGACCCTGCTTAGCTTCCGAGATCGGACGAGATCGGGCGTATTCAGGGTGATATGGTCGTAGGCGAAAGCTCAGAGAAGATTCAGTAAATTCATCTCTTAACGCCAACTCGTCCAGCTGATGATATTTTCACAGCGAATAAATGTTACCCACAAAATTCGTCAACTTATCTCTAACTTAGTTGTGACCCACCTTTGCACGTGGCTTCACTTCTTGTGTGAAGACACCGCCTGCAATCATCCTCGCATTCACGGTGGAGTTCAACTCAAGACGTCTCGGTGCAAACCCAAGTGGTGGTCTCAGCTTTGGAGCAACATCTCCGTTCTGAGCAGCTATCTCAGAGTAAAAGTTGTCACCATATTTACGTACAGTACGTGTGTGTGTGTGTTTAAACCAAAACGTACTGACTTTGTTAATCCGCTGATGGATGAAGACCTCCACAAACCGTGTCTGTCCTATCCCGGGGGTTGATTGAGCATACTTCACCACGCTGGTGGACGGTGCGGGTTGGTGGGGAAGTGGTGGGGGTGGAGAAAGGCTGACCTGGTTCGGATATCACTCGACACCACCGATGTTAGCCGTGCCCGGGATTCTAACTCAGCTCAGCAGCTTCACTGCACCGTGACGCTGAGAGCCACGGCGCCCTAAGGGCTGTGGTCTTGACAGTGGCAGAAGTGAGCTCTGGGCTCGCGATCTGTAGCTGGTGGTGAACACGAGTTTTGTGGGTAACATTGACTCGCTGTGAAAATGTCATCAGCCATATCAGCCGGAAGAGTCAAGGTTGGAGATAAGTTTACTAAATCTCCTTTCAGCTTTCGCCTACGACCATATCACCCTGAATACGCCCGATCTCGTCCGATCTCGGAAGCTAAGCAGGGTCGAGCCTGGTTAGTACTTGGATGGGAGACCGCTTGGGAATACCAGGTGTTGTAGGCTTTTTGTCCTCGGCTTTTGCCTCTTCCCGTCGGCAGGGGGAGCGCTGTCTACCCCGCGTGTCGCTCACGCACAGCGGGGCCGGCGGGTTCTCGTCTCTAGGGGGCACCGCTACCTCGGCTAGAAACTGACAACAGGTGAATTTTACAGCCTTTGTCATTCCACTGCTGGATGAAAGTCTTCCCAAACCACGTCGGATATAGTTTTTGTTAACCATATATCGCCACGTTGGTCAGTTTTTGGGTTTGCGACGTCACTTTTATTTCTCCGCACGGCTGAAACATTTATTTACAGCTGCCTGATTGAACGTTCACAGCCCTCTGTCAATCCACTTCTGGATGAGGGCCTCCACATGCCGAGTGGGTAATGGGGCTTATTTGACCGCGCGTCCACGCTGGTCCCTGGGGGTTAGTGAGGGCGGGAATCTCTGTACATAGAAGTGGGGTGCAACAAGCGGGTGTTGTGCACTGCCCACGGAAGAGAGGATAGTGGGGAATGTGAGTTGGCGTCATACAGTTATTTACACCATGGGACCTGAATAATATGTTAAAAACTATGAATTTTGATGACCAGTTTTTTTCATTGCCATAAGAATAGTTGAACTATTAGTTGGGATTGAGTCACACATCCTTCAATCAATCAAAATAATGACTACTAAATTATTCTTATTTATATTAAAAGTAAAATGATGAAATTATCTTTGGCACAATGCATTGTAGGAGAATGCTTTCACGTCAGCACCAGCGATAATCCACTGAGCGCGAAATCTCCAACATAAAAGTATTTTTTACACATCCCATCAGCCAGGTGACCTGAGAGTGAATCGTTTCATTAGCAAAGGTTGACCACAGGAACAAACTCTGGGCTGGTTTGACAATCAGTGTCTCATCAACAGAGTGAATTCTGGTGAACTGCGGGACGTTCACGTGCAAGGGCCCCTCTGTTAGCTGTGGGTCCCAGTGGAGCACAAAACTCTAAAATGCACGACACGGAATGACCAGGCGCGTAGTCGGTGCAGCTTGAGGCCGAGGTAGCGATGCCCCCTATAGACGAGAACCCGCCAGCTCCGCTCTGCGTGAGCGACACGCACAGAGTGGAACTTGCATATTTAAGTCTGTGGGGAGCACTGCCAACTCGGGGTGAGCGTGTTCCATTTGTTTAACAGCTCTTGGTCAATCCACTGCCGGGTGAAGGCCTCCCCACAAGCCACTGTCATGTTCATCGCGGTTATGCAATTTAACATAGAACTCTAAGCAAAAAAATACCTGATGAATTCCAATTCTGAATGCCAAGTAGTCAAGAGTTTGACCCTGAATAGGCAAGTGCCCCCTATAGACATTGAAACGCCAGTTCGGCGTCGTGCGTGTGAAACGTGGAGTAAATAGCGCCCCCTGGAGACACGAAAACGCAAAACGTTTTTAAAAGCCTACAACACCTGGTATTCCCAGGCGGTCTCCCATCCAAGTACTAACCAGGCTCGACCCTGCTTAGCTTCCGAGATCGGACGAGATCGGGCGTATTCAGGGTGATATGGTCGTAGGCGAAAGCTCAGAGAAGATTCAGTAAATTCATCTCTTAACGCCAACTCGTCCAGCTGATGATATTTTCACAGCGAATAAATGTTACCCACAAAATTCGTCAACTTATCTCTAACTTAGTTGTGACCCACCTTTGCACGTGGCTTCACTTCTTGTGTGAAGACACCGCCTGCAATCATCCTCGCATTCACGGTGGAGTTCAACTCAAGACGTCTCGGTGCAAACCCAAGTGGTGGTCTCAGCTTTGGAGCAACATCTCCGTTCTGAGCAGCTATCTCAGAGTAAAAGTTGTCACCATATTTACGTACAGTACGTGTGTGTGTGTGTTTAAACCAAAACGTACTGACTTTGTTAATCCGCTGATGGATGAAGACCTCCACAAACCGTGTCTGTCCTATCCCGGGGGTTGATTGAGCATACTTCACCACGCTGGTGGACGGTGCGGGTTGGTGGGGAAGTGGTGGGGGTGGAGAGAGGCTGACCTGGTTCGGATATCACTCGACACCACCGATGTTAGCCGTGCCCGGGATTCTAACTCAGCTCAGCAGCTTCACTGCACCGTGACGCTGAGAGCCACGGCGCCCTAAGGGCTGTGGTCTTGACAGTGGCAGAAGTGAGCTCTGGGCTCGCGATCTGTAGCTGGTGGTGAACACGAGTTTTGTGGGTAACATTGACTCGCTGTGAAAATGTCATCAGCCATATCAGCCGGAAGAGTCACGGTTGGAGATAAGTTTACTAAATCTCCTTTCAGCTTTCGCCTACGACCATATCACCCTGAATACGCCCGATCTCGGAAGCTAAGCAGGGTCGAGCCTGGTTAGTACTTGGATGGGAGACCGCCTGGGAATACCAGGTGTTGTAGGCTTTTTGTCCTCGGCTTTTGCCTCTTCCCGTCGGCAGGGGAAGCGCTGTCTACCCCGCGTGTCGCTCACGCACAGCGGGGCTGGCGGGTTCTCGTCCCTGGGGGGCACCGCTACCTCGGCTAGAAACTGACAACAGCTGAATTTTACAGCCTTTGTCATTCCACTGCTGGATGAAAGCCTGCCCAAACCACGTCGGTTATAGTTTTTGTTAACCGTGTATCGCCACGCTGGTCAGTTTTTGGGTTTGCGACGTCACTTTTATTTCTGGCGCACGGCTTAAACATTTATTTACAGCTGCCTGATTGAACGTTCACAACCCTCTGTCAATCCACTGCTGGATGAGGGCCTCCACATGCCGAGTGGGTAATGGGGCTTATTTGACCGCGCGTCCACGCTGGTCCCTGGGGGTTAGTGAGGGCGGGAATATCTGTACATAGAAGTGGGGTGCAACAAGCGGGTGTTGTGCACTGCCCTCTGAAGAGGGGATAGTGGGAAATTAGAGTTGGCGTATTGCACTTATTTACACCATGGGACCTGAATAATATGTTAAAAACTATGAATTTTGATGACCAGTTTTTTTTTATTGCCATAAGAACAGTTGAACTATTAGTTGCGATTGAGTCACACATCCTTCAATCAATCAAAATAATGACTAATACATCATTCTCATTTATATTAAAAGTAAAATGATGAAATTATCCTTGGCACAATGCATTGTAGGAAAATGCTTTCATGTCAGCACCAGCGATAATCCACTGAGCGCGAAATCTCCAAAATAAAAGTATTTTTTACACATCCCATCAGCCAGGCTACCTGAGAGTGAATCGTTTCATTAGTAATGGTTGACCACAGGAACAAACTCTGGGCTTTTCGATTTAAAGCTTTCGTGACTGCAGGGATTCATCTTTTTGGTTCTTTCGGTAAAGTCACGTAGAATGGAAATAATCAAATAAAAAAAACATTATAAAATAATGCAGGTGAAGACCAGGTCTGTCGGGGTCTTCGCCTGAGGACGGCTGCTTGCGTTGTCGTCGAAACGTCGTGAGAATTATTTCATTATGTAGTATTTTTTATTATTTTATTATTTCCATTCTACGTGACTTTACCGAAAGAACCAATAAGAAGAAAAAAAAACTCTGGACTGGTTTTGACAATCAGTGTCTCATCAACAGAGTGAATTCTGGTGAACTGCGGGACGTTCACGTGCAAGGCCCCTCTCTGTTAGCTGTGGGTCCAAGTGGAGCACAAAACTCTGCAATGCACGACACGGAATGACCAGGCGCGTAGTCGGTGCAGCTTTGAGGCCGAGGTAGCGATGCCCCCTAGAGACGAGAACCCGCCAGCTCCGCTCTGCGTGAGCGACACGCACAGAGTGGAACGTGCATATTTAATCTTAATTTTGTAGGGAGCACGGCCAACTCGGGGTGAGCGTGTTCCATTTGTTTAACAGCTCTTGGTCAATCCAAGCCACTGTCATGTTCATCGTGGTTATGCAAATTAAGATATAACTCTAAGCAAACAAAAACCTGATGAATTCCAATTCTGAATCCCAAGAAGTCACGAGTTTGACCCCGAGTAGCAGTGCCCCGGAAAGACATTGAAACGCCAGTTCGGCTTCGTGCGTGTGAAACGTGGAGTAAATAGCGCCCCCTGGAGACACGAAAACGCAAAAAGTTTCTAAAAGCCTACAACACCTGGTATTCCCAGGCGGTCTCCCATCCAAGTACTAACCAGGCTCGATCCTGCTTAGCTTCCGAGATCGGACGAGATCGGGCGTATTCAGGGTGATATGGTCGTAGGCGAAAGCTAAGAGGGGATTTAGTAAACTTATCTCCAACGTTAACTCTTCCGGCTGAAATTGTTATATTTTCACAGTGAGTAAATGTTACCCACAAAATTCGTGTTCACCACCAACTACAGATCGCGACCCCAGAGCTCACTTCTGCCACTGTCAAGACCACAGCCCTTAGGGCGCCGTGGCTCTCAGCGTCAAGGTGCAGTGAAGCTGCTGAGCTGAGTTAGAATCCCGGGCACGGCTAATATCGGTGGTGTCGAGTGATATCCGAACCAGGTCAGCCTCTCTCCACCCCCACCACTTCCCCACCAACCCGCACCGTCCACCAGCGTGGTGAAGTATGCTCAATCAACCCCCGGGATAGGACAGACACGGTTTGTGGAGGTCTTCATCCATCAGCGGATTAACAAAGTCAGTACGTTTTGGTTTAAACACACACACACACGTACTGTACGTAAATATGGTGACAACTTTTACTCTGAGATAACTGCTCAGAACGGAGATGTTGCTCCAAAGCTGAGACCACCACTTGGGTTTGCACCGAGACGTCTTGAGTTGAACTCCACCGTGAATGCGAGGATGATTGCAGGCGGTGTCTTCACACAAGAAGTGAAGCCACGTGCAAAGGTGGGTCACAACTAAGTTAGAGATGAGTTGACGACCTATATGGGTAACATTTACTCGCTGTGAAAATATCATCAGCCGGAAGAGTTGGCGCTGGAGATGAATTTACTAAATCTTCACTGAGCTTTCGCCTACGACCATATCACCCTGAATACGCCCGATCTCGGAAGCTAAGCAGGGTCGAGCCTGGTTAGTACTTGGATGGGAGACCGCCTGGGAATACCAGGTGTTGTAGGCTTTTTGTTCTCGGCTTTTGCCTCTATCCGTCGGCAGGGGGAGCGCTGTCTACCCCGCGTGTCGCTCACGCACAGCGGGTCTGGCGGGTTCTCGTCCCTAGGGGGCACCGCTACCTCGGCTAGTAGCTGACAACAGCTGAATTTTACAGCCTTTGTCATTCCACTGCTGGATGAAAGTCTGCTCAAACCACGTCGGTTATAGTTTTTGTTAACCATATATCGCCACGCTGGTCAGTTTTTGGGTTTGCGACGTCACTTTTATTTCTCCGCACGGCTGAAACATTTATTTACAGCTGCCTGATTGAACGTTCACAGCCCTCTGTCAATCCACTTCTGGATGAGGGCCTCCACATGCCGAGTGGGTAATGGGGCTTATTTGACCGCGCGTCCACGCTGGTCCCTGGGGGTTAGTGAGGGCGGGAATCTCTGTACATAGAAGTGGGGTGCAACAAGCGGGTGTTGTGCACTGCCCACTGAAGAGGGGATAGTGGGAAATTAGAGTTGGCGTCATACAGTTATTTACACCATGGGACCTGAATAATATGTTAAAAACTATGAATTTTGATGACCAGTTTTTTTCATTGCCATAAGAATAGTTGAACTATTAGTTGGGATTGAGTCACACATCCTTCAATCAATCAAAATAATGACTACTAAATAATTCTTATTTATATTAAAAGTAAAATGATGAAATTATCTTTGGCACAATGCATTGTAGGAGAATGCTTTCATGTCAGCACCAGCGATAATCCACTGAGCGCGAAATCTCCAACATAAAAGTATTTTTTACACATCCCATCAGCCAGGTGACCTGAGAGTGAATCGTTTCATTAGCAAAGGTTGACCACAGGAACAAACTCTGGGCTGGTTTTGACAATCAGTGTCTCATCAACAGAGTGAATTCTGGTGAACTGCGGGACGTTCACGTGCAAGGGCCCCTCTGTTAGCTGTGGGTCCCAGTGGAGCACAAAACTCTACAATGCACGACACGGAATGACCAGGCGCGTAGTCGGTGCAGCTTGAGGCCGAGGTAGCGATGCCCCCTAGAGACGAGAACCCGCCAGCTCCGCTCTGCGTGAGCGACACGCACAGAGTGGAACTTGCATATTTAAGTCTGTGGGGAGCACTGCCAACTCGGGGTGAGCGTGTTCCATTTGTTTAACAGCTCTTGGTCAATCCACTGCCGGGTGAAGGCCTCCCCACAAGCCACTGTCATGTTCATCGTGGTTATGCAATTTAACATAGAACTCTAAGCAAAAAAATACCTGATGAATTCCAATTCTGAATGCCAAGTAGTCAAGAGTTTGACCCTGAATAGGCAAGTGCCCCCTATAGACATTGAAACGCCAGTTCGGCGTCGTGCGTGTGAGACGTGGAGTAAATAGCGCCCCCTGGAGACACGAAAACGCAAAAAGTTTCTAAAAGCCTACAACACCTGGTATTCCCAGGCGGTCTCCCATCCAAGTACTAACCAGGCTCGACCCTGCTTAGCTTCCGAGATCGGACGAGATCGGGCGCATTCAGGGTGATATGGTCGTAGGCGAGAGCTCAGAGAAGATTTAGTAAATCCATCTCTAACGTTATCAGGATTCTGCTGATGCTATTTTTTACAGCGAATGAGCGTTTCCCATGAAACTCGTGTTCACCACCAGCTGCAGATCGCGACCCCAGAGCTCACTTCTGCCACTGTCAAGACCACAGCCCTTAGGGCGCCGTGGCTCTCAGCGTCACGGTGCAGTGAAGCTGCTGAGCTGAGTTAGAATCCCGAGCACGGCTAACATCGGTGGTGTCGAGTGATATCCGAACCAGGTCAGCCTCTCTCCACCCCCACCACTTCCCCACCAACCCGCACCGTCCACCAGCGTGGTGAAGTATGCTCAATCAACCCCCAGGACAGGACAGACACGGCGTGTTGTAGGGCTTCATCCATCAGTGGATGAACAAAGTCTGGACGTCATGGTTTAAATACACACAAATACTGCATATAAATATGATCACAACTCTTCTCCTGAGATAGATGCTCAGCTGGGAGGCTGCAGCTGCTGCTCCAGAGATGAGACCACTTGGCTTTGCACCGAGACGTCTTGAGTTGAACTCCACCGTGAATGCGAGGATGACTGCAGGCGGTGTTTTCACACTATGGGGAAGTTGACCAATTTTATTCCAAAATGAGTACCGGTACATTAGAGATGAATTTACTGAATCTTCACTGAGTTCTCGCCTACGACCATATCACCCTGAATACGCCCGATCTCGGAAGCTAAGCAGGGTCGAGCCTGGTTAGTACTTGGATGGGAGACCGCCTGGGAATACCAGGTGTTGTAGGCTTTTTGTCCTCGGCTTTTGCCTCTTCCCGTCGGCAGGGAGAGCGCTGTCTACCCCCCGTGTCGCTCACGCACAGCGGGGCTGGCGGGTTCTCGTCCCTGGGGGGCACCGCTACCTCGGCTAGAAACTGACAACAGCTGAATTTTACAGCCTTTGTCATTCCACTGCTGGATGAAAGCCTGCCCAAACCACGTCGGTTATAGTTTTTGTTAACCGTGTATCGCCACGCTGGTCAGTTTTTGGGTTTGCGACGTCACTTTTATTTCTGGCGCACGGCTTAAACATTTATTTACAGCTGCCTGATTGAACGTTCACAGCCCTCTGTCAATCCACTGCTGGATGAGGGCCTCCACATGCCGAGTGGGTAATGGGGCTTATTTGACCGCGCGTCCACGCTGGTCCCTGGGGGTTAGTGAGGGCGGGAATATCTGTACATAGAAGTGGGGTGCAACAAGCGGGTGTTGTGCACTGCCCTCTGAAGAGGGGATAGTGGGAAATTAGAGTTGGCGTATTGCACTTATTTACACCATGGGACCTGAATAATATGTTAAAAACTATGAATTTTGATGACCAGTTTTTTTTTATTGCCATAAGAACAGTTGAACTATTAGTTGCCATTGAGTCACACATCCTTCAATCAATCAAAATAATGACTAATACATCATTCTCATTTATATTAAAAGTAAAATGATGAAATTATCCTTGGCACAATGCATTGTAGGAAAATGCTTTCATGTCAGCACCAGCGATAATCCACTGAGCGCGAAATCTCCAAAATAAAAGTATTTTTTACACATCCCATCAGCCAGGCTACCTGAGAGTGAATCGTTTCATTAGTAATGGTTGACCACAGGAACAAACTCTGGGCTTTTCGATTTAAAGCTTTCGTGACTGCAGGGATTCATCTTTTTGGTTCTTTCGGTAAAGTCACGTAGAATGGAAATAATCAAATAAAAAAAACATTATAAAATAATGCAGGTGAAGACCAGGTCTGTCGGGGTCTTCGCCTGAGGACGGCTGCTTGCGTTGTCGTCGAAACGTCGTGAGAATTATTTCATTATGTAGTATTTTTTATTATTTTATTATTTCCATTCTACGTGACTTTACCGAAAGAACCAATAAGAAGAAAAAAAAACTCTGGACTGGTTTTGACAATCAGTGTCTCATCAACAGAGTGAATTCTGGTGAACTGCGGGACGTTCACGTGCAAGGCCCCTCTCTGTTAGCTGTGGGTCCAAGTGGAGCACAAAACTCTGCAATGCACGACACGGAATGACCAGGCGCGTAGTCGGTGCAGCTTTGAGGCCGAGGTAGCGATGCCCCCTAGAGACGAGAACCCGCCAGCTCCGCTCTGCGTGAGCGACACGCACAGAGTGGAACGTGCATATTTAATCTTAATTTTGTAGGGAGCACGGCCAACTCGGGGTGAGCGTGTTCCATTTGTTTAACAGCTCTTGGTCAATCCAAGCCACTGTCATGTTCATCGTGGTTATGCAAATTAAGATATAACTCTAAGCAAACAAAAACCTGATGAATTCCAATTCTGAATCCCAAGAAGTCACGAGTTTGACCCCGAGTAGCAGTGCCCCGGAAAGACATTGAAACGCCAGTTCGGCTTCGTGCGTGTGAAACGTGGAGTAAATAGCGCCCCCTGGAGACACGAAAACGCAAAAAGTTTCTAAAAGCCTACAACACCTGGTATTCCCAGGCGGTCTCCCATCCAAGTACTAACCAGGCTCGACCCTGCTTAGCTTCCGAGATCGGACGAGATCGGGCGTATTCAGGGTGATATGGTCGTAGGCGAAAGCTAAGAGGGGATTTAGTAAACTTATCTCCAACGTTAACTCTTCCGGCTGAAATTGTTATATTTTCACAGTGAGTAAATGTTACCCACAAAATTCGTGTTCACCACCAACTACAGATCGCGACCCCAGAGCTCACTTCTGCCACTGTCAAGACCACAGCCCTTAGGGCGCCGTGGCTCTCAGCGTCAAGGTGCAGTGAAGCTGCTGAGCTGAGTTAGAATCCCGGGCACGGCTAATATCGGTGGTGTCGAGTGATATCCGAACCAGGTCAGCCTCTCTCCACCCCCACCACTTCCCCACCAACCCGCACCGTCCACCAGCGTGGTGAAGTATGCTCAATCAACCCCCGGGATAGGACAGACACGGTTTGTGGAGGTCTTCATCCATCAGCGGATTAACAAAGTCAGTACGTTTTGGTTTAAACACACACACACACGTACTGTACGTAAATATGGTGACAACTTTTACTCTGAGATAACTGCTCAGAACGGAGATGTTGCTCCAAAGCTGAGACCACCACTTGGGTTTGCACCGAGACGTCTTGAGTTGAACTCCACCGTGAATGCGAGGATGATTGCAGGCGGTGTCTTCACACAAGAAGTGAAGCCACGTGCAAAGGTGGGTCACAACTAAGTTAGAGATGAGTTGACGACCTATATGGGTAACATTTACTCGCTGTGAAAATATCATCAGCCGGAAGAGTTGGCGCTGGAGATGAATTTACTAAATCTTCACTGAGCTTTCGCCTACGACCATATCACCCTGAATACGCCCGATCTCGTCCGATCTCGGAAGCTAAGCAGGGTCGAGCCTGGTTAGTACTTGGATGGGAGACCGCCTGGGAATACCAGGTGTTGTAGGCTTTTTGTTCTCGGCTTTTGCCTCTATCCGTCGGCAGGGGGAGCGCTGTCTACCCCGCGTGTCGCTCACGCACAGCGGGTCTGGCGGGTTCTCGTCCCTAGGGGGCACCGCTACCTCGGCTAGTAGCTGACAACAGCTGAATTTTACAGCCTTTGTCATTCCACTGCTGGATGAAAGTCTGCTCAAACCACGTCGGTTATAGTTTTTGTTAACCATATATCGCCACGCTGGTCAGTTTTTGGGTTTGCGACGTCACTTTTATTTCTCCGCACGGCTGAAACATTTATTTACAGCTGCCTGATTGAACGTTCACAGCCCTCTGTCAATCCACTTCTGGATGAGGGCCTCCACATGCCGAGTGGGTAATGGGGCTTATTTGACCGCGCGTCCACGCTGGTCCCTGGGGGTTAGTGAGGGCGGGAATCTCTGTACATAGAAGTGGGGTGCAACAAGCGGGTGTTGTGCACTGCCCACTGAAGAGGGGATAGTGGGAAATTAGAGTTGGCGTCATACAGTTATTTACACCATGGGACCTGAATAATATGTTAAAAACTATGAATTTTGATGACCAGTTTTTTTCATTGCCATAAGAATAGTTGAACTATTAGTTGGGATTGAGTCACACATCCTTCAATCAATCAAAATAATGACTACTAAATAATTCTTATTTATATTAAAAGTAAAATGATGAAATTATCTTTGGCACAATGCATTGTAGGAGAATGCTTTCATGTCAGCACCAGCGATAATCCACTGAGCGCGAAATCTCCAACATAAAAGTATTTTTTACACATCCCATCAGCCAGGTGACCTGAGAGTGAATCGTTTCATTAGCAAAGGTTGACCACAGGAACAAACTCTGGGCTGGTTTTGACAATCAGTGTCTCATCAACAGAGTGAATTCTGGTGAACTGCGGGACGTTCACGTGCAAGGGCCCCTCTGTTAGCTGTGGGTCCCAGTGGAGCACAAAACTCTACAATGCACGACACGGAATGACCAGGCGCGTAGTCGGTGCAGCTTGAGGCCGAGGTAGCGATGCCCCCTAGAGACGAGAACCCGCCAGCTCCGCTCTGCGTGAGCGACACGCACAGAGTGGAACTTGCATATTTAAGTCTGTGGGGAGCACTGCCAACTCGGGGTGAGCGTGTTCCATTTGTTTAACAGCTCTTGGTCAATCCACTGCCGGGTGAAGGCCTCCCCACAAGCCACTGTCATGTTCATCGTGGTTATGCAATTTAACATAGAACTCTAAGCAAAAAAATACCTGATGAATTCCAATTCTGAATGCCAAGTAGTCAAGAGTTTGACCCTGAATAGGCAAGTGCCCCCTATAGACATTGAAACGCCAGTTCGGCGTCGTGCGTGTGAGACGTGGAGTAAATAGCGCCCCCTGGAGACACGAAAACGCAAAAAGTTTCTAAAAGCCTACAACACCTGGTATTCCCAGGCGGTCTCCCATCCAAGTACTAACCAGGCTCGACCCTGCTTAGCTTCCGAGATCGGACGAGATCGGGCGCATTCAGGGTGATATGGTCGTAGGCGAGAGCTCAGAGAAGATTTAGTAAATCCATCTCTAACGTTATCAGGATTCTGCTGATGCTATTTTTTACAGCGAATGAGCGTTTCCCATGAAACTCGTGTTCACCACCAGCTGCAGATCGCGACCCCAGAGCTCACTTCTGCCACTGTCAAGACCACAGCCCTTAGGGCGCCGTGGCTCTCAGCGTCACGGTGCAGTGAAGCTGCTGAGCTGAGTTAGAATCCCGAGCACGGCTAACATCGGTGGTGTCGAGTGATATCCGAACCAGGTCAGCCTCTCTCCACCCCCACCACTTCCCCACCAACCCGCACCGTCCACCAGCGTGGTGAAGTATGCTCAATCAACCCCCAGGACAGGACAGACACGGCGTGTTGTAGGGCTTCATCCATCAGTGGATGAACAAAGTCTGGACGTCATGGTTTAAATACACACAAATACTGCATATAAATATGATCACAACTCTTCTCCTGAGATAGATGCTCAGCTGGGAGGCTGCAGCTGCTGCTCCAGAGATGAGACCACTTGGCTTTGCACCGAGACGTCTTGAGTTGAACTCCACCGTGAATGCGAGGATGACTGCAGGCGGTGTTTTCACACTATGGGGAAGTTGACCAATTTTATTCCAAAATGAGTACCGGTACATTAGAGATGAATTTACTGAATCTTCACTGAGTTCTCGCCTACGACCATATCACCCTGAATACGCCCGATCTCGGAAGCTAAGCAGGGTCGAGCCTGGTTAGTACTTGGATGGGAGACCGCCTGGGAATACCAGGTGTTGTAGGCTTTTTGTTCTCGGCTTTTGCCTCTTCCCGTCGGCAGGGGGAGCGCTGTCTTCCCCGCGTGTCGCTCACGCACAGCGGGGCTGGCGGGTTCTCGTCTCTAGGGGGCATTGTGCAAACCCACCGCGTTCTAAGAATAGATTTGACCCTTTCTGGCAATAAAAGAGGTGTTCAGATGTTAAAACACCAAACAGAAACCTTGTTGCAAGGAATCATGGTAGCAATCAGTGTCAAAGACAATGCATGTCTTACCAGAGTGTGGTTTTCTTGCATGTTCACCACGAGTATGTGTGGTTATACTGGTAGGAACGAAGTGGACCAGACACCAATAGATTATATCGTCCGTCCGTCCGTCCGTGTAGCAACATCGCCCCCTACTGCAAACACTTGGCATGACCCTACAAAAACCTTTACACTCAGTGACGCTTTCCTGGCTAAACAAGTGTAACATTCCCTTATAATTCCCTCAGATAGCTTTTAATTAAAACATTTAAATTAAGCTTTCCTGGCTAAACAAGTGTAACATTCCCTTATAATTCCCTGAGATAGCTTTTAATTAAAACTTTGAAATTAAATAATTAAAACTGTGAAATTAAATAAAAAAAAACTCACAGTGCCCTAAAGCCTACAGCTAGGCCTAAAGCCTAGAACTAGGCCTCACAGTCTCCCTTCGTATCGTACCCCCGCGTGTGTGAAAGGGAGTTAATGTTTAACAATGTTACATTCCCTGATGTTTTAAAATAGAAACATTTAAATTTAAAGCTTTTACATAAATAATAAAAACATTTAAATTAAACATTAACTCACAGCGACCTAAAGCCTACAGCTAGGCCTAAAGCCTAGAAATAGGCCTCAAAGTCTCCCTTCGTATCGTCCGATTAGGTGTAGCAACATCGCCCACTACTGCAAACACTTGCCAGGACCCTACAAAAACCTTTCGACTCAGTGGGGCTTTCCTGGCTAAACAAGTGTAATAATATATTGTTCATATTCTTTGGTTATTCGTTCCTACCAGCCCACCCCGCAGGGTCCTGTTAATGCGTATCACATCCAGGTTGAGGCGACCGGACTACGTTTGAATGGGACGTCTACAGCTAAGGTCGTGGAGTGGGGCCGACCATAAATGACGTCACGCACCTGGGGGGGGGGGGGGGTCAGACATTTGTGACGATGTGTGACGAGGGGGGGGGGGGGTTTGAGAAATGTGACGTCACATCAAAATGCGCAACTTTAAATAAATTTAGACAACACGTTCTACTTAATTAAATATACTTTTTAATAAATGTTTTCTCCTACAACATCAGAGTGCAGCAGCGCCACATTAAATACCCACTACAGTACAATGACAATAGTTTAGAGCGATTTGAAGCATGTTTTATTTTTTTGTGGGGGGGGGGGGTCAGAACTTTGTGACGTCATATTTGAGTGGGGGGGGGGTCTGACTTTTTGTGACGTCGTGTGACGAAAGAAGGAGGGGGGGGTCAAAAATCGTCCAAAATCTCGTGATGTCATCAGAGGCGTAGCTAGGATATTTTGCGCCAGGGGACGAACTATAAAATTGGCGCCCCCCCCCTCCCCCCCGTTTAATCACATTTTCCTATTACATCGAATAAGGAATAACAATTAAAATTTTAATGAAACATTGTATAAAGAAGCACATTTACAGAAATTATATTACATGGCTCACTCAGTCACTGTCGTAGACTGGTTGACATAGTCTACAAAATATACATTTTCTTGATTTCACTGTCGCAATCTGGTCAATCACGTAATACAAATCAGTTTTTTTCAATGTTTCTCTTTCAACGCTAAGAAGAGCAAGATCGCTGAGACGATCTTGTCCCATTGAAGCACGACAAAATAAGTTTCAATTTGCTGAACGACTGCTCACAGCTTGCAATTGAAACTGCTATTGTTAATAAAATTTGCAGTGAAATTCGCTAATTCGGAAATATGTCGTCTCCATCTCCATAAAACACAATAAAACCAAGAAGATCCAAAGGAGTTTCTGGTAGAACTTCATTCCGGTTACTGAGCAGCATTTTGCAATCTCCAATTTCTGTGAAAAGTTCGTGGCCATTGATGTCGGTGTCATAGAAATTTCCGAAATCTGTGCAATTTCGACGAATTGCATCGACATCTGTGTCGGATAGAAGAGTTTTGACGTCCAGCAGAAAACCGTATTGACATCTCCTGTTGAAGTCGATAAAATACGCTCTTCATAACGCGCACAATGTCTTCTTCTGCTGAAAGTCCTGCATCTCTTGCCAGTTCTCCTGGCATCTTCCGACGTCGCCTAATTCTTCTGTCCACATCGATCCCCCATGCAGGCTGTGCATCTTGTTTTGGCGTTGTCTACAGCAACTTGGCTAAAATCATCACGAAGCTTGACAAATTCATGCTCCAAAGATTCAAGATTAGTTGCTGCTTACTTGAAATTCATAGTAGGATCATGTAAGCGCTTCTGAACACGATCAATTTTTCCAAGAATGACATTCCAGAAATGTAATAAAACTATGAAGTTAAGATTCAATACGCATGCCTGTAACTGTTCTGCATCACTTCTGGTTTCAGGCGTTATAGTTACGTCCTCCGATAATTTGTCTAGTAGCCCTACTAGTTCATCCAGTCCTTCATAGATAGCTTTAACAGCTTCTGATCGTGCACTCCAGCGTGTTTCAGACTCCCGCTTTACTGTGATGGGCACAGCTTTTTTTAACTCTTCCCAACGAATTGTTGAACGAGAGAAAAACAAATATATACTTTCAACTGTTCCAAAAATTGTGACGACAAGTGGATCCTGTTTAGCTGAGTGTACTCCTGCTAAGTTTAAGCTGTGGTTGTCACAGTTGACAAACAATGCTCTGTGATTTTTGTCACATATTCGTTGTTGACTAAGGCTGAAAGACTGCGCCTGTCTGTTGTTTGGGACGTTTTTCCATGTAAGTTCTTAATAGGCGCGCGTACCAAAATGTAATTACATGACATGTTGGCTGTGTGTGGCGGGATATATAAACTTTTAGGTTGAGGTGTAGATTTGTGCAGTAGTTTCAGGCTGCCGCGCCCGCCGCAATAAGTTCTAATGTAACGTTGTAAGCCTCATTTTGGCGCCCCTTTATCTTGGCGTCCGGGGACATATGTACCCCCCTGCCCCCCCTAGCTACGCCTCTGGATGTCATTTATGGACGGCCCCTTAATCGCTCGCAGGTGATGGCGCTGTTCGCGGTCCCTCTGTCCGGGCGACAGCCGCGGTGTACACGAGGCGTGCGCGTTTTACCGCGTGCGGCTCCGAGGCCAATCAGCAAGGAGCGCGTCCCTCCTCGAAGGCGCTCACGGAGCCGAACGACGCAGTGGAGGAGGGAGCCGAACGGGCGGACGTCGCTCCCCGCCTGCCCAGCGAGGGTGGCGGGGTTGGAAGTCGGGCACAATATAAGGATCTTGGTGATGAATAAAAAAACCCCACCCACACATTCATTGGGAACATCCTCACCTTCTTGGTTCTTTCGGTAAAGTGATCACGTAGAATGGAAATAATAAAATAATAAAAATAAAACATAATAAAATTATTCTCACGACGTTTCGGCCACAACGCAAGCAGCTGTCCTCAGGTGAAGAACAGGTCTGTCGATAAGACAGAGTTGCAATCAGTGTCAAAGATAATGTCTTACCGACAGACCTGTTCTTCACCTGAGGACGGCTGCTTGCGTTGTGGCCGAAACGTCGTGAGAATTATTTAATTATGTTTTTTATTTTTATTATTTTATTATTTACATTCTACGTGACTTTACCGAAAGAACCAAGAAGAAGAATCCCTGCAGTCACGAAAGCTTTAAATCGAAAAAACATCCTCACCGTTATCATTACTGACGTTTATGGCCCATCCAACCATCACCACCAACATCGCTGTCAATCTTTTACCAGAGACAAATTTAGACTCTATTGGTCACCCCGTGCCCCTTACAGATCCCAACGTGCATCCTACAAAGTCACATCACAAGGGAGAAACACAAACAAATTGATAAAAAACTCATGTTTTTGCCCGTACGCCGTATGGAACTGAAAACTCCCTGTACAAGAATACGGGGTAAACCTAATGAGTTGACATGTTTGTAGCAGTGTAGTGTATAGTGTAGTGTATCGTAACATACACGGAATGCCACCACCGCAACAGCAGCAAATGCGTTTGTCTCTTGACAGATTAACACGGAGGCTTTCGCCTGCTGGCTGCCTGCGTCGGGTGGTGTTGGACGACACAACATTTGTGCATTCACGGCGATCTCACCCAAAACACCTCCACGCTGTAAGATCGAGTCACATCGTCGCCATGGCCACGGCCAATCCACTGCCGCGACTTTGCTCTACAGGGTTCAGGGGGGGGGGCGTGTGGGGGGGTGTGCGGGGGGGTGTGCGGGGGGGGGTGTGGGGGGGGGTGTGCGGGGGGGGTGTGTGGGGGGGTGCGTGCGGGGGGTGTGCGGGGGGGTGCTTGCGGGAGGGGCGTGCGGGGGGGGCTTGCGGGGGGGGGGGACGTGCGGGGGGGGGGCTTGCGGGGGGGGGCTTGCGGGGGGGGCTTGCGGTGTGGCGTGCGGGGGGGGTTTTGGGGGGGTGTGCGGGGGGGCTTGCGGGAGGGGCGTGCGGGGGGGGTGTGTGGGGGGGGGCTTGCGGGAGGGGCTTGCGGGGGGGCTTGCCGTGGGGCGTGCGGGGGGGGGTTTAGGGGGGCTTGCGGGAGGGGCGTGCGGGAGGGGTGTGTGGGGGGGCGTGCGGGGGGGTGTGTGGGAGGGGCGTGCGAGGGGGGGTGTGTGGGGGGGCGTGCGGGGGGTGTGTGGGAGGGGCGTGCGAGGGGGGGTGTGTGGGGGGGCGTGCGGGGGGGTGTGTGGGAGGGGCGTGCGGGAGGGGTGTGTGGGGGGGCGTGCGGGGGGGGGTGTGGGAGGGGCGTGCGAGGGGGGGTGTGTGGGGGGGCGTGCGGGGGGGGCGTGCGGGGTGGGAGGGGCGTGCGGGGTGCGTATCGCGGCGCCTCTATTCGTGACAATGCGGTAAGGGACGCGGCGCCTAAGATCCGGTTCCTCGCCCGCGTCGTCTTCGTCGACGACGGATCCGGTTCCGCAATCAAAATGGCGAAGCGCGGGAAGACGTCAAAGGTGGCGACGAAGTTGACGGGGGTCGAGGCGGTGCGGACGCAGCCCGAGGAGGACAAGAAGAAGAAGAAGCAGGAGGCGATGTTAGAGGAGGGGCACGAGGAGCGGCAGGAGAAGAGGGAGGAGAAGGGGGGTGAGGGTGAGGAGGAGAAGGGGGGTGAGGAGAAGGGGGGTGAGGCGGTGAACGTGGAGGAGGATGATAAGAAGAAGCAAAACAACGAGGCGGAGGTGCAGGAGGCGCTGGAGAAGATCGTCAACAGCTGGATCCTGGACTACGTGTTCTACGTTGGCAAGCGGCTCTTCGACGAGGAGAACTACTTGGAGTTCGGCGAGATGAGGGACATCATGCAGAGTACGTGTCTCCCCCCTCCCTCCATCCTCGCCTCTATCACAGCAGCTGCGACTCGTGCGTGTAACCCCGTGCCCACCAACCTCGCCGCATTTCCGATTTAAGCACGGTCGGCGACGTACGGTGCGAAAGAAGTTCGACAGTACGGGCGACCCTCACTGCATCATGCCGCTGCTGCTGTTGATTTGTTTGCAATCGCACGTGTCGATATCGATTTAGCGTGTCGATATCGATTTAGCGTGTACAGTCGTGCTGTGTTCTCAAAGAGAGTTATACCAAATGTGGACCTCCACGTGGGATTCTAGATTTGAAGCTTTTGTGGCTGCAAGCATTCATAGTCTTAGGTTTTTTCGGCAAAGTCACGTGGGCAAAAAAGAAATAATAAAAATAATAGAAATAAAATTATTCTATTATTATTGCAATTTTTAAAGTCACGTACGTAAAAAATAAAGCATAAAAATAATTGAAATAATATAATAATAAATGTATTATTATTTCTATTATTTTTATTATTAATTTTTTACCTCCACGTGGGAGTCAAAGACTGGAATCGTAGAGGAAGGAAGAACGAGTCCAAGATAATTCTAGATTTGAAGCTTTCGTGACTGCAAGGATTAATACTCTTAGGTTTTTTTCGGTAAAGTCACGTAGGTAACAGTTCACCAACTCTGAGGCTAAGCAATTGAATGGCCAAATCACTTGGAACTGAATATTTACTTGTTGCTTTTCATTGGTCATGCAAAATCATCAGTGGTGGTTAGTATCAGAGGTGGGACAAAGTCATTGTTATGCAAGTCCAAGTCGAGTCGCAAGTCATCAAATTCATGACTCGAGTCTGACTCGAGTCCAAGTCACATGACTCGAGTCCACATCTCATAGGTGGGACAAAGTCATTGTTATGCAAGTCCAAGTCGAGTCGCAAGTCATCAAATTCATGACTCGAGTCTGACTCGAGTCCAAGTCACATGACTCGAGTCCACACCTCTGGTTAGTATTGTGCAAGATTGAGGGCTCCTCGTTCAGAATGTGTCCGCTGTTGTAATTAATAACTCCCATGTAATTGTGTTTAAAGTACTTTTGCTGTGTTTAAACGGTAAAGGAGTTTGTGGAATGCGCACCCTGTTATCATATTGAATAATACCGTGTTTTAATAACAATACCGTTAGTTTTAATTCCCGTTGCTATTTTCAAAGTGGGCAATACTGTTGTGGTCGAAACAGAAGAAGAGTCATGGCGTGCTCAGGTGCATTGGGCACATTGCCTCACCCCTTATTGTTTTCAGTA
The DNA here is from genome assembly GCF_964198595.1 of Lampetra fluviatilis. NCBI lineage: Eukaryota > Metazoa > Chordata > Hyperoartia > Petromyzontiformes > Petromyzontidae > Lampetra > Lampetra fluviatilis. The sequence continues at coordinate 6,719,095 of NC_136297.1, forward strand.
GTAACATGCGGCATTTTCATTAGTGTTTCAACAGCTACAATGGGCAGTACTGTGTTAGGGAGTGCTGAGCAGTCTGGGATCCGTTGTAAATGTGTCATTTGTAATTAATTGCAATTACTAGTCGGGTACTGGGTGAGAGTGGTGAGAGAAGATGTGGTCTATTGCAGTGTTTATCCGCTTTACTTTATTTCTTTTTACTCATATTATTGACACAGCCTGAGATTGGTTTTGTGTTCACGCGTGTATGTATGGGTGTGCGCGCGTACACGTGAGCATGGTGTTTATGTATCCGCGTGCAGTGGTGATCCAGCGTCCTTTCAAGCAGACCCTGGAGGCGATGATGAAGCTTCGCGTTTTGCAGCTGATGTCACGCCTTGCCGAGGCTCAGAATCTCGGTGAGTCTGGCCTACCGAAGAATTAGATTAACACGTAGGCTTTCGTGACCAATGTTATCCACAGAGGTTTTTTGGGTTGCATCGTGTAAATATAAATGGGTTGTGGCAAATGCTATGTTGGTCAGACAGGACGAGTGATCAGCATGAAACTAAAAGAACAACCGTGCCAACAAGGACACTCAATTGATTTTTATAATGTTGAAGTTCTGTGCAAAACTAGTTACTTACTGGCCAAGAATAATTCGAGAATCTATCGAAATTGAGAGAAATTAAAATAATTTTAACCGTTTGGATAGCTACAGGCTTAGTGCTGCTTGGAAGCGAATACTTAAGTAATACACTATTTAATTGCATGCCTGTACAGGTCACTAAACGTCTATGGGGATTAACTGTGAGCAGACAACAGGTACTGAGATTTTCGTCCACACAAATAACGGCAGGATGTACAAGCACAATGTACATGCATAATGTGCATGCATAATGTATGTTAATCACCCTATGGATAACACAAACGGTAATGGATATCCATTGTGATTTATATGCACACATTAACACCCCACTCTGGCCTTCGCATTTGACTGGCTCACAAGTGACGACATCGCATTTATCCCTCTAAGAACAAAACGGGAGGATTTATCTAAATCTGTCTTTCACCTGATGATGCTAGTCGTAATTACTGGCGAAATGTTGTACTCGAATTGTAAATGTGGGTTTACTCTCCAACACACCGGTGTGTTGTACTAGTAGATAACATTTAGATTGTGTTTATTAAACACGTACAATCGTGTGCTGTCTGCTGTTCTATGTGCACAGAAGCGCAGTTTGAAGATGACAGCCTCACTCCAATGGAATCAGCTTTGCAGGTGCTGACCATCATGGAGGATGAACTAAAGATCTCACAGCCTCTGACCAAGCTCAAGGAGCAATTCAAGATACAGGTAACGATGGTAGTGTCTTCGTAACAGGTGCTTGCCAATCTGCTGCTGGATGAATGCCTGTCGTTCATGGGGATTGATTCACAAATACTTTACATTGGTTAGTGCTGGTTGTTAATGATTGAAAGCTCAGAACCGATTCAGATATCACTCGCCACTGATTTTAATCGTGGCCTGGAATCAAATGAATGTTTCTGGGTTTGTAGAATACTCAGTCAACCACCGTGCAGCCATTCCCTCCACAACAGCTAATCCATGATAAATGCATGACATTTTGCGTATATCAACACTTGCATAATTTTTCCCCAGTTATATTGTTGACGTTGAATTTTTGTGTTTTTTTATTCTGTTTCTTTTTAGGCAGTCATTCTTTGCTTTATTCAAAACGACTATGTCAAGGCTGCGGAGGTGTTCAAGAGGCAGTTTGGCAACAGCAAGACTAACAAGGTATGATGACAAAAACCTTTTTATATGTACAGTAAATGTTAGGCTTGTGTTTCCGATATTCAGAATTTCAGATTAATCTATTCATCAAATGTCAGACGATATGAATTTTTTTTTATTTTAGATTGATCCAAAAACATGAAGTCATGTCATGAATATGATGTAAAAGTTGTTACGTGGCATTGGGTGACAATTGTCATATAAATGATCTGCAAATCTGAAAATTATCAGAAATTGTCCTTTAAAATCCACATTTTTTCATCTGAAACTCATCCTTGGAAATTTGTTGTGTGCAGCCTGTGCTATATTGAATGTGAGCTTTATTGAATAACTTTTATCGCCTTGAGATTTTTAACAACATTTTTTTATTTACTTAACTCACACTATGATTTGGTACTTTAAAGTAAACTATACTACGAGATGGTGAGACTGCTAAATAACAGATACATGTGAAAAGTTATTTATTGCCGATACTGTCCTCACCCAGCCCTTGAAGGATGAACTACAGGCTGCTTTGAAGAATCGCAGCGTTCCCGTGTCTTTGCTGACCACCTACCCACTCAGCCAAATCTTCCAGTGCGTGAACAACTTGATAGAGCCCCTGCTGAGTCTGCAGTCACTACCCTTCCTGCTCAACGTAAGGAATGATGAGAGAGCGCATGGGCGGTTGGGTGGAAAGCCCTTCCACAAATAAGGCGATGACTGTCGTTGTTGAGTTGGACAACTCTGTGGCCAAAGTAGAATGACTTGTGATATCGTAGCTTGCAATGTCGCAAGTTCCGTTTTAAATGAGATTTGGTGTAACTCAGGAGTGTGTATGATAGTTTCGACATTGGGCGTCTTAAAGTTAAGATACTTCGTACATGAATAATGTAGCTATCTTTTGCCACAGACCGAGTACGTCATTGGTGCTTGCTTGTCGGCCTGGCAGGTGGTTGGCTGGTGTAGTGATAGTGTAATCTCTCGCAACAGCTCTGACTAACGTGAAAGTTACACTTTCACGACAACATTCGTGTTTACTTTGACGTCCAAAGCCTACATGCGAGCTCTGCGATATGAAAGTATTTCAAGGTGTGCAGTGTGTAACTGTTGTGTTCTGTCGGCAGGCATCAAAAAAAGTCCTACAAGCCAGGAAAGAAGCCAATAAAGGGTAAAACACCCCTTTATTAACCCTTCCCCTCTGCACCCTTAACTGTTGTATATTACCATCTACCTATATAGGTCAAACATAACCACACTTCTCGTTGTTGGGCGGCGTGTGTATTTTCAAGCACGTTATTAGCCGTAAGTCTTTTTGTAAAACAAAACAAGTGGAATGAGTTTTCAGACTTTAGATTATATAAGTTACTCGGTTTAGCCCAGGGGAAAAATATATTTCAAATCTTATCTTGTCTTAAAAACATAACATATACATACACAAATACTATGCCCCCCCTCCAAAATTATTTTCAACACCCCCCCCCCCTCCCAGTCAATTTGTATTTTGTCGGCGTACGTACCTACACACCCTACATACAATAGTCATTAGTATCTACTGACTCTATAGTAGTTCCTACTGACTCTTAAAGTAGCATCTAGTGATTATATAGTAGTATCTACTGACTCTGCAGTAGTATCTACTGACTGTGCAGTAGTATCTAGCTCTACAGTAGTATCTACTGACTCTACAGTAGTATCTACTGACTGTACAGTAGTATCTACTGACTGTACAGTAGTATCTACTGACTCTACAGTAGTATCTATTGACTACAGCAGTAGTATCTACTGACTCTATAGTAGTATATACTGACTCTATAGTAGTATATACTGACGCTACAGTAGTATCTACTGACTCTACAGTAGTATCTATTTAGTATAGAAGTATCTACTGAATCTACAGTAGTATCTACGGACTGGAGTAGTATCTACTGACTACAGTAGTATCTACCAACTCTACAGTAGTACTGGTAGGAACCTCCTGGTTACACCAGCCCACAGGGGATTATTGTGTCCGTCCGTCGTGCAGGGAGGGGCTGGGTGGGGAGGGGCTGGGTGGGGAGGGTGGGGAGGGGCAGGGTGGGGAGGGGCTGGGTGGGGAGGGTGGAGAGGGGCTCGGTGGGCAGGGTGGGGGTGGGAGGGGTGGGGTTTGGTGTTGAGGGGCTGGTCACCCCGTGGTGCCCTTATAAAACTCAACGTTTAACCTACTCGCGCCGGCTTGTGCCCCCCCTCACAGTCGGCCATATTTGCGGAATACACCACGCCGTTGACCTTGGCCATTGACCGAGCAACCCAACTTTCCTACCAGCTCCCTCCGCAGGAATGTGTTAAATACCAACTCTGTATTAGTAATTTCTGACTCTACAGTAGTCTATTGACTCTCTCGTATTATCTGCTGAGTACAGTAGTATCTATTTACTCTATAGTAGTATATCCCAACTCTACAGTAGTATCTACCGACTCTACAGTAGTATCTACTGACTGTAGTAGTATCTACTGACCCTACAGTAGCATCTACCGACTCTACAGTCGTATTTACTGACTATAGTAGTATCTACTGACCCTACAGTAGCATCTACCGACTCTACAGTCGTATTTACTTACTCTATAGTAGTATCTACTGACTGTAGTAGTATCTACTGACTCTATAGTAGCATCTACCGACTCGACAGTCGTATTGACTGACTCTATAGTAATATCTACTGACTGTAGTAGTATCTACTGACCCTACAGTAGTGTCTACCGACTCTACAGTCGTATTTAGTGACTCGACTTATTCCAAAGCGGTCGTATACCGAGGTTCCACTGTACGTGACTTTACCGAAAGAACCAAGAATATGAATCCCTGCAGTCACGAAAGCTTTAAATCGAAAAGTAAACCCAACAATTTGTCAGTTAAAAGCGTTGCAAGGCATGCGCAGACAGACAGAGAGACAGACAAAAAATTACTTTTATAGGTAAGATAGCATGAATAAGCCTTGTGGGTGTAATGACTTGCACACCCACCCACCCCATGATTTAAGATAATTGTGATTGTGTCACACATCGATTCAACATTGACCTTCCTTTTTTATATTGTGGTGATTGTAGAAGCTGCTGGTGGTTTTAGGGGTCATATGGACCCATTATGTGTAGTGGGCTCAACTGAGTCGCAGACATACTTCTTAGAGGCAACACATTTATTTATACCAACACGTTAGCACAAAGGGGTAACTGCCCCTTTACCAGATAACAGCCTATGGTGGTGGTCCACCAGCTAAACTACGCTAATCACACTTGGGAGTTAGCTGCAATGGACCAGACCCCGGCTTGGGTCCAGGTTCACGTGTTGGTGATTCTTCTTGGACGTAGAACGTAGATCTTCAAATGACGGTCGCAACGCTGAATCCTGGTCCCTGTGGGGACCCGGTTTATATGCTCCCGGGTCGTGGATGGCCCCGCCCTTGGCCACGGCCACCTTGGAGAAACCTCCGGTCGTTTCTCGACCCTTGACGTAGGATCTTTCCTCCGACACGTGACCACCCCCTAGCCCCCACCTGGGGGCCCCATGTAGACTTTACTGGTCACGTGTCCTTCGGGGTCAACCAGAGTGCCATGGCCCACAGTAACCTAGTTCTTGTGGCCTGCACTCTCACCCTACCCTGTAGGGGTCAGCACTACACGCAGAGTGTGGTGCCACTCAGCGCTGTCACTCAGCGCTCACCAAGCCCCCTCCAGGGCTGGTACTACACCCACATATCCGCGGTGTCCGCGATGTGTGAGTACATCGCACGCCGTGCTTCACTAGAGCCGGCATTACCCAGTGACATCCACGATGTCGCTACATACGTGATGTCAGCGATGTGAGTACATCCGCACGCCAGGTCTCTTTAGAGCCGGCACCGTAGTGACATCCGCGATGTCACTACATATGCAACATGCATAAATTGAAGTATTGATTCGTTACACGTGATTTAATGTATGTGTAACGGGTTCCGGAGACACTTGTAGAGGTAACTTCTTTATTACAATCCAACACTCCAACACTCCAACAGTCCAACAGTCCAACTACTCTGTTACAGCCTAGGTACACAGCCTAGGTACACAGCCTAGATACACTACTCTGGCTACGCTCTGGAACTCGCCCTCACAAGGTCGTAGAGTCGGGAGTTCCAGAGTCCCACCACTGGCCCTCACAGTGTCCCAGGGTCCTCACATGGCTGGTCTTGGGTCTTGGGTCTTGAGCTACGACTGGCCCTGATCGTCCAGGGAGCTCCCCTTTTATGCCTAGTCCCCAACGAGGGGTGGGGCCGTGTGCGCCCCCAGATATCCCACAGAGCACACACAGCCCCCCCCCCGTTGGTGGCGCCAAGCGGCTTAAGCTCCTGGGCCACCCGGGAACCCAACGCCTGGCGCCAAGAGGCTTAAGCGTCTGACCCGCCAGGGAACCCAGCGCCTGGCGCCAAGAGGCTTAAGCGCCTGGCCCGCCCAGGGTCCCAGAGCCCCCAGCAGCCCCCCCCTTATGTCACTACATATGCACCCTGAGGCAAAAAAAATTATATTAATCGATAACATATATGCTTTGGTTAGCTGTCTAAGATGTCTCCCTATATATCTTTAAGTTAATTAAAATAGCTGAGAATATCCAAGCCTTTTAGTAAATTAAGTTACAATGAAGGTAATTCATGATCTACATCTTGTTTCTCGCAGCTCTAACGCATTCACCTTCAGTCACCCGGGTATTGGATCATATATTTTGTTGGTTGTCTGTATTTAGATGCGTGTATCTTGATTTACGGCAATGGTGAAGACCAATGGGCGAGTACTATCTGAACTTGTCCTGGGGTCTGTCCTGGACTCGGCTTTAAATTAGTACGTCATGCAGTGTGTAAACATGCAGTGTGTAAACATTACTGCATGTGGTTCTGGCCACACCAGGTGCTTGCTAACAGCATTTACCCCAACGGTCTCGATGTAAGCTACAGGATGGATCTTTGTGTGTGTGTAGACCGGCAGCTGATCGCCCTGGTACCAGCAGCGGAACAGGCAGCAGTGGCAAGGTTTTTGTTTCGTGCTTCGAGGTGCGTGATTCCTTTGTGGCGCTGAATGCATTGGGGGGCGGTGGTGATGAGCGGGTCTCCCTCAAGCTCTTCCAGGTAGCCCTTGTGTCCTCTCCATAAAATATGGTTTCACGTTAAAATGTTGATCGTCTGTTTAGCGAGTCCAGACTTTTGAGACCTTTTCCTTTGCCAAAGGCTGATGGGCCTATCTCTTTTGCATAAACATTCTCACGGTTTTATGTCCAGCATCTTGTAATTCAGTCACATTTAGACACTGTATCCAAATTGTAACGTATGTTTCTAGATTTGAAGCTTTCGTGACTGCAAGGATTCATGCTCGTAGGTTTTTTCGGTAAAGTCACGTAGGTAAAAATAAAATAATAATAATAATAAATGAAAATAAATCAATCAAATCACGACGTTTCGGAGGCAACACAAGCTTCCTTCATCAGGTGTGAAAAGGCACAGCAAAATAACTGTAAAAAAAACCTAAGAGTATGTAACATATGTTTTTATGGTCAGCCTGCAGATTCTTGTAATTGGGGTTATTTTCACCTCAACCCTAATTTCTAAATACAAAAACACCCAAAATATTACGTTAAGTACTTATATAAATGTTGTTAAACCCATGTAATCAATACAGCTGCAATCTGTTAAGATTAACAAATGCGCTACTTGCAGGAGATGGAGGGTACAGATTTCTTGCTGGAGAATGCCATCCCCTCAATCGCGAAGCCTGTGACAAAGACGAAGAAGCCACAGCCTACCCCACTGGTGGCGACAGCACCACCGGCTGCACCACCGGCTGCACCACCGGCTGCACAACCGGCTGCACAACCGGCTGCACAACCGGCTGCACCGTCAAACCCAGCGTGTCCGGACACCTTGCTTGGAAACCACCCCCAGGACATAGCTGCCACCACTCCTCACAAAGGAGGTGGGGAGAAGTGCAAACGTGGCGATCATTCCAGCAGCAGCAGCACGGATGACTCCATTTCTTTGATGTCTCTGCACAAGCGCATCCTCAGGAGAAGGCATAATGCCTTGGACAGCGGGGTGAGTGAATTCTGGTCACATACATTAGCTGTGCACTGAATAATCAGTTTTATCAAATTCAACCAGAGGTCTGTCATTTGAGGTCCGGTTCACTCCCTGGGACCATGACTACGCGATCATTGTTTGGATCTGGAATGTAATTTTTGTCATGCTTTCCTCTGACTTTAATGGGCTTGTCTTGGTTTGTCGGTAAAGGTACAGCCATTTTTTGTCAATCCGGTGCTGGATGAGGCCCCCTCCCCATGCCGTGTGTGTCGGAGGGGTTTCTTCACCACACAGGTCAAGATGGGAATCGTATATAGAATGACTTGAAGTTGTGGGGATAATTGGGCAATAATACCCATAAAGGATATTAATGGGACACCGATATATAACTCAACTGCTCTTCCATCCAAAACCTGATGACCCCTGTTTCCAAACCCCTTTATTTACCCCCTGATCTAAATTTGATCTGTATTGACTGAGTCTTAATTGGCGCTCGCTGATGGGGCCTTCGGTGAAGGTCCGAACAATAAATGGGATCCATTGGCTGTTTTTCCTGCAGTCGGAACACTCGGACAAACATAGCCCACAAGTCGCGAAGAAGTTAAAGGTGCACAACCCATTTCAAGTCAACGGCAAAAACACAACGGCGAACGCACCCCATCGTTCCAAGCAGCAGAAGTTGGCGACAAATAAGAGGTGTGGCTCGTGCAGATTTCTACATTCATCTTTGTCACCAAAACCAGCAGCAGCTATATGACCATCGCTTCCGTCGACAGCAGCAGCAGTATCATCATCATTGTCCATAGTAGAGGTTTTTTTGGGTTAGGTCGCTTAAATATATAAATGTGTCGTTAAAACCCACCACCACCCGACACAGCCAATACCCAACACAGTCATCGTCACCACTTATGGTAACCATAGCATCAGCAGCAGCATCGTCGCCACAAACACCAACATCAGCAGTAACATAATAATCACTCGTATTAGCAGCTGCATCATCACCACTACTGACAGCACAGTAGCTCCATAACCAACAACAACAACCGCCATTCGCCACTAAGTGGTGGTGACGTTACAACGGCGCTTGTGCCAGGCTATGTGCACGTTGAGGCCACGTGAAGTGTTGAACGCCCGCTGGCAGGTCACGGGGCAGACCCAGGCGCCATTGGTCGACTGACTGAGATTATTGGCCGATTTACCACCTGTGCCAACTTTCTGTGTTTTAGCCGCCCGGCGCTCCACTCGTTGTGAGCGTCGCTCTTCTGCCCTCCGTTTTTGTTGGAGGGCAATTGGCCAGTATCATATTTTATGAGCCTCCTCCACAGAGGCCGATCTTGATACCGCTGGTACCAGTCATCTGCAAGTCCACTCAGCTCTACATCCTCCTGTACCACATTACTTCATCTCTTCTCTAGCCCGTGCCGTGCCCGTTTAGCCCCCTCTATCTGGCCGAACAAAAGCTGTTTAGGCATGCGTTGGCTGGGAATGCAGGCTACATGACCCAGCCAACGCAGTCTTGCCTGCCAGAGGATCTCACCGATGGGATTTGTCCAGATCTTTCAAGGATTTGTGAGCTCCTCACACAATCCAGCCTGGTTAAACCCAGGATGGATCGTAGGCAGGCCAGCCTAAATGTTTCTAACCGGCGAAGATGTTCCATTAGGGGGGTCCACGTTTCGCAAGCGTAGATAAGGGAGGGCATGACTGGCCAAGAAGACCTGAAGTAGTGTAGCATGACAGACCTGTTAGCTTCCACACAGCGTTACGCCGCTCGACTGATTCGGAGTGAGACCTCTGCTGTCAAACCGGAGTCAGTCATGAGCACACTGCCCAGGTATAGGAAACTCTACTCTCTCCACAACAGCAGCAGCATAAATGACTCTCTACCATCAGCATCACCAACAGCAGAAGCAGTACCAGTACCAAGTACAGACAGCAGCACCGTGGACATCAAGACTATTCGTATCCACAGCATCCACATCGCCAAGAGCAGCAGAACGAACACCAGCAATGACAGCAGCAGCATGACCATCACCAGCATTAGTTTCACAATACATAGCAGCAGCAACATCACAACCATCGCTCACACTACAACCACCATCAGCAACAGCAGCATTATTACCACCAACCGAGGCAGCGTTGTCACCACCACCACTACCTTCAACTTCTGCATCACCATGCTCATTACTGTGGTATTGGTGTTATATTGTATGTCTGTTGATCATCTTTTTCACCATACGTAACCAAACGTTAAAAATGGACAGCAGTGAGTGCAGTGGCTAGTGCACTGCTACTAACCCTGCGATCTAAGATTGAAGCCTATTCACGACCAATAACTGCGGCCGGGATTGGTGTTGTCACCCCACCCCCTTGTGGGCCGTGCCGGCCTTCATAGATGCTTGTTAATAGCACTTTCACCAACAGTCTGTTAAAGGCTATATGGGGAACTTCGTGTTTGTATAATGTTTATAAACAATATTGTTTATGGTATTGGTGTTTTTCCTACTCTTATATATTTGTATTTTTTATAGTTTGCAGTCCCTTAGCAGATCCGAGGGGTGGCTTGATTGTACTTCTGATGCTTCACAAAATGCGTCATTGGGTGAGTACATGGAGATTTTGTGCTCAAGTGTTTTTATCGGTACTGATATTGCTGTTGGGACACTGCACAGACAAATAATATTGACGGCAGTGCATTGGGTTTGTGCAATATACCTAAAAAATATTTAAAAAGAATAATCCCAATTAAAAATGATCCTTGTATACTTTGATTCTGACAAAAAAAAATTCAAGTAACTGTTACTTTGAAAGCTGAACATTTGCTTTTATAATTTGTACAGGAACGTCAGTGATTTCAGCCGACTCCTCCATCGCTGGACGCAAAAAGAGGGTGAGTTGTAATACCTGTTCCATCACCTTCTCAATTATACCTGTTGTCCACAAAACAACTGGGGCCCATGTCCATCAAGTCATGGCTCAGGCTCCAGGTTGGTTATCCACTGCAAAATCTGAGTCGTGCTGTTGACGTTATAGGCAGTGAATAGTTATATTCGACAAATGGTTACCCCATCTCTGGCCCTGATTGGCTCCGCGAAAAATTTCAGAGGCTTTTTTGAGGCCAGAGTTATCCTGCATCAACTCTGACAAATCGCCAGCAGAAAATCATCCATACTCTTGGCACTGTGCTGGCATCGCTCGAATGTGTCTGAAAAAGCTTATAGACGCAGATTTACAGCTCTATTTTGATGGGAAATTTCTCCCCTAGGGCAGTAAAAAATTACATTGTCCAGTCTAGTAATTTAGAGACAGCCAGAAAAGCATATTGAGATGAAATAATGTTTAAAACATTTTATGAGAATAAGATGTCATTTGTATTTTAAAAGTAAAGGTGCAACCCTGCAAACACTTGGTCATGCCAACTCTGACGGAAGGGCCTCCACTAGAGATAGTTTTAGGGCACTGCCCGGAGCGGGCCCACTCTTCCACACTTGCCACACCTTGGAAGAGGTGGGATTACCCACACTTCACCCCACCACATGGAGACTTTTTGATCAGCTAACTGTGTTTATATCCATTTATCCTTCTGGGTGGACCGAGGCAGGTTTATTTCATAAACGTGATACATTTTTCAACTACATACATGGGGAGGTTGAATTATAGATCCAGTCCGCCACAGAGACGATCTGGCTGAAGAAAGGCGAAAAGAAAGTTGAGTGTGCTAACCATGACACCATAGCAGTATCTCACAAAATGTTATTGTTTTTATCGCTATACATAAAGAACATGTTTTAGTTACCATCCCTTCTTCCCCAACTTGCCCTCTTCCCAGCAGCACTGGTCTGCTTCCGAGACGATCTGGCTGAAGAAAGGCGTGAAGAAGTACGGCACCGGCAACTGGGCCAAGATCCTGGAGTCGTACAATTTTGTCGGCCGCTCCAACGTGATGCTGAAAGATCGTTGGCGCACGCTCGTCAAGCTGGGAGAGGACAAGCTGGATGTCTAGCGGCCAAAGATACATGCTCTGCTCGTCGCAAATTAAACACCTGCACACCCACAGTCCTGATAGTGTTGCCAAGTGCAAAAGTGGTGGTTGGTCTTTTCTCGTACATCTTGTTACCGCTCTGCAACTGAGCTGAGCCAGTCCGGCATGGCTCTGTAAGTGCCAGTTGGTTTTTCCACTGCAGAAGCCATGTCGCATCGCTGATGTCACACGCAGTGAATGAATTGAGACGCACGCAGATGACCCAGTGACTGTGCTCGCCGTGTACTGACTTCACGTCGCACGCGATGAACGCGTCCTTAGCCGAGGCCTGCTTTTGAGGCCAGCTTAAGTGTGGAGCATAACCAATGGAAAACCACCTGTGCACCGTGAGGGCCCCATACTGGCTCTGCCCAGATGTCCTAGTCGAAAAGGGGTATAGATCCAGTTGTTTCAACATGGCCGGAAAATGTAAAACAAAAATTTACCACTGCCACGATTAAAGTCCGCGTAAGAACATTTACTACGGGACATATATAATGTGTCCTTCAAGAGAAGCACACATCTGATGAAGAGGCTAGAGTATTATGACATAAGTGACGAATTAAATCCAAACTGTCCATTCAGAATGTCTGAGGCCACAGTTTAAATTCTGTCTAGGTATAATTTATTAGTTGATGTTACGTTTGGACACCCTGTATATACATTTCAAGTTAATGCAAGGATAGTTGCAGTAAGTCCTCGTTTAATGTGGTCGATGCGTTGTGGAAAAGTGCCGCATTCAACGAAAAATTGTCCCCATAAATAATTTAACAATAAAGTGTGGAGAGATACAATGTACGCGCACAATAAGATTGTGGGATAACTGAGGGTACGCCACCGCATGACTATCTTTCCGCGAACTGTATCATACTGCTCGGCTGCGCAGCCCAAGAAAATTGTTCTTTATCGACCACTCAGAAACTGCGTTGTAATGAGGCGCATTCCGCGTTACGTGAGAAGTGTTCCCGAACGGAAGAACCGCGTTACAGTGAGGGAGGACCTGCCGTACATGAGCACACGTGCGCACTGTCACATTCAGAATTTTGGAGTCTTGTACCTGATACTTTTTAATAAAAATAAAAGTAGCCAAGTTTATATTGTCCCATATAAAAAGTAAATACTCTCTTACTATAGCATCACACGACTTGCACTGGTGAGTCCAATTCTTTTTTTTATATGCCTTGTAGTTTATTTAATTCTTCCTCATAGCAGGCTGCAAAGTTTAGTTTTGCGCTGTGTGGGAATGGTGTTTGTATAATACAACCACAAAGGACACCCTTCTGAATGAATTTTTACTTTAATTCACAACGATGCAATTATAAAAAAATGTGCATGAACCAGAAATTATTTCATAAAATGTAGTCGTCAAATTGGGTTGTAGAAAGGATGTTGGTATAATTGTTCGCACACTGGACTTGCAGTCAAGGTGTCACTGGTTCAATCTCCCGGCATTGAAACTTTTGACACAGTGCCGAGATGTTAACTACCTCTCCTGGTATACAGGATGTTGTGGGTTCCAAACGAACCGTGACGCCTGTGTGTTTGGAGTTTGCATGGTCTTCTTTGAGTCATGGATTTCTTTCCCGGTATTGCCTTCCACATTTTAGAAACATGCGTTTAAAGTATTTGGCTGCGATAAAGTCCCACGTGAAAAGCAATTTTGTCGAGCTATCATTTGTGGCCAGAGCGCTTCTGAAAAATATCTATTTAGCTCCGGGGACCTTACCTGGTCAAATAAAAGGATTCTTACGTTGGTGCAAGTTTAGTAAATTCCCCCTACCCCTCCAGCCAGCAGTATAAATGGGTTCAGTCGATCGGCAGGTCGAGTGTGGTGAGAGTAGAGCTCCCTCTCGTGGACACCTTTCTGCCAGCACTGATACAAGTCATTAGCTGCACGTTTACCTGATGGACACAACTTGCTTCGATGGCGAAAAAGGCGAGGAGATGAGACATTGCTCCGGATTTGCAGGTTCCTCGATAGTAAACTTTATTTTATTGTAATTTTTACTTTATTGAAAAGCGTAATTGTGCGTGTACATAGGACGTAAGCGAGATGGCTTGCACAACATCTATAATCTCTTCCCACTGTCCCGCGGTGCTCATCCTCTTGGATGCGTTCCCTCCTTTTGACTTTCGTCTGTCGACCACAAGCCCTCTTAGTGATGTATGTTGCCTAACTGCCTGATAATAAATATGTATCATTTTCGTTTGTTCCCTAATCCACGGGTTTTTTTGGTCGAGACCTCTTTCAATGCTTTTTTCGAGTGCATCTCTGCACTTTTCAGATATTTTTCCTCCTTTTTTAAGTAAATGTTACTGGTCCATGTGCAATAGTAACTAATATGCACTGCAATCGTGTTTTTGTTTTAGGCACATTCGTATTTTACCTTTTGTTATCAGTTTGTTTTTAAAAAAAATAAGCCCAAATCTTCATTCAATTAACTGCAATGCGGCCAAGGAACGGATTCGTGGGCACGTGTGTATCTTTACAACTTTTTTGTATTGCAGTCACATTTGTATTTTCTACCATTAGTCCGCGCATACTTGTTATAAATGTACAGTTGAATGTCCAAAATATTTCCGTAACATAAATGAAACTTGCGTGGAAAAGGTTACAAACGAAATACAGTTCAGGTACCGTTGGTTCCATGGCAAGCGCCTAAGCCTCACTTGTTCTCGTCAGTGTGTTCATCCCATCAATTCTTATCTCTGCTCTTTGTTAGTCTCGCAATTACATGTATTTTCAATGTTATGATCAATGTAGGAAAGTAGATTTATCGTACTTCTCACCTTCAACCCGCACGGCGTGGGGAAACCCTCATCCAGCAGTGGCTTTACAGCTGTGACGCAACGTGTACATCATCAACACCACCCACAATTTCAAATTCCTGTTTTTTTTTTTACACAACCTATCGGTCCAACGGCTTTCCTTCTGGGAGTTGCATCATTTCAGCAGCATTAAGTACCTGTTCTTGACAAGCAAAACTCCGGAGAGATTTCGACATTAAGTGTCTCAGCAGCAAAGTCCAGGCTTACTTGAATCGTTGCTGGTGAACTGCCATGTTACAGGCAAGGGTTTACCTGTTAGATTTAGGGTCTTATTTGGACCCAAAATTAAATAATACAAACTCTTAGGTTTTTTCGGTAAAGTCACGTATGTAAAAAAATAGTAATAAAATAAAATGAAAGCAACCACATTTTCATTTATTTTATTTTATTACTATTTTTTTACCAACGTGACTTTACCGAAAAAACCTATGAGTATGAATCCTTGCAGTCACGAAAGCTTCAAATCTAGAATTAAATAATACAAAGCATACCAATAATGTGCATGCTTGTTGAATGTAGGTCACGAATGACAAAATAATTCAACACGTTCTTCAATGACACACTGACCTTAAAAGGGGAAATATATGCTCGGCGACGTTTCGGGCAATGACCCTTCTTCGTAGCACATGAAACGGAGTATCACCAAAAACTTTTAAGTTAACAAAATAGCTCAGTTTCGATTTCGTGTCGTTTCCCCCCACCACCACGATCCTCTAAGTTAAAGGAGCGCAAGACGGTGGAGAGCTCAGATGGGAGTTTCAATGCCTGAGATCGGCCGGCAGGGGGCGCGAGATTGATGAGTCGAGGCGTGAGCTTCGTGGCGGCCGTTGCATGCATTTGGACGTAGCAATGAGATCCCGGCTCGTGTTGCCTGCAGCAGACGCGAGACGGATTGATCGGTCGTTCTGCAAAAGTTAGGAGCTGCTGATATAATCACCATCTTTTCAGGGAATTCAACTTTTGGCTCGGGTTGTGTTGAATGCACCGTATTTCGGAACATTTTAAAGGTAAATGTCCTGGATCAAGGCAGTCTCTGCGATTTCTGAAAATGTCTGGCACAGTGTTCGACCTCCAAAGCCTTTGTGAATTTCAAGATTTTATACCAAGGTTTAAAATGTTCTGACTTGATGATCTGGACAAATGGCAGGGCTATCTGAGACGTAGGTTGGGGCCTATGAGCGGCAGGCGGGGCCATCGTTTAACAAGAGCGAGGCTATTTGTCGAGTCGGCCGGGCTAGTGCTTGAGTGGGCGTGGTTATGTCAACAATGGGCGGGGCTGAAGGAGGCAGTAAGAGCTCACCACATTTCCCAGTTGAGCCTCCCAGAAATTAGCATAATATTCCATCGTCTGTTTTTATCATGTTAGTTCTAAATCCTTTCACAAAGTGTGCCTTGAGCCCATGATTATCAATACGTATGTCTAGCCAATCCCATATCTTCTCTAATCCCAATGTCATGTGTACTTTGAGCCCATAAAAGCACTTCTGCACTTACAAAATTTCTGTTGTCACAACAATTGCCAATTCTTCAAACATGGTTCCAGCACATTATTTTTAGAAAAGTTAAAAAATACTTTATTCACGTGCATTTTAAAAGGGACATTTGTAACAGGTACACATCATGGATAGGTCACAAAAATATCGGGACACGATGTTTTACAATGGAGTGCACACTGGAAGGAAAAGACAGATCCGTTAAGGATGTCAAGAGAAAGATTTGGAATGTTACTTGGGGGTCAGTCACTGGCAGCACATGGCTTTGCTCTCATTGTATGGAATGTATTAATACTGGTAGGAACCTCCTGGTTACACCAGCCCACAGGGGATTATTGTGTCCGTCCGTCGTGCAGAGAGGGGCTGGGTGGGGCTGGGTAGGGGGTGGGAGGGGTAGGGTGGGGGGTAGGAGGGGTAGGGAGGGGCTGGGTGGGGAGGGGCTGGTCACCCCGTGGTGCCCTTCTAAAACTCAACGTTTAACCTACTCACGCCGGCTTGTGCCCGCCCTCAGTCATATTTGCGGAATACACCACGCCGCCGTTGACCCTGGTCATTGACCGAGCAACCCAACGTTCCTACCAGCTCCCTCCGCAGGAATGTATTATTTATGCTTCGATCTAACCTCAGTGGGCTATTGCGCAGTTATAAATGTAGACATTTGCAGTCCTTTTCGTCAATCCACTGCTGGGTAAGGGTCTCCCCCACCAATGGGTAAATGAGGGTTATTTGGTCATACCTCAACAAGGATGGCCAGTGCAAATTGGTGAACAGAGGGAAGGCATGGACGTGGGAGAAAATAAGTACAGTACAACAATTGGATTTCCTGCACTGGCCTCTGCTGCCCAACACGTCGGCCCACAGCCTACACAACACGCTGCCGCGCACGATGGTCGTCCTTCCGCGCGCCACACAGGCTCAACTCTGCAAAGCTCGTGAGATCAGATTAATTTGGGCGCATTCCTGGGCGATTTGGTAAGAGGTGAGCACAGGGTGATCCGTTTATAGATACCCCACTAATATAGATACCCCACTAATACACTTATAAAACCTTTCAACCCTCCCCTCTAATATAAAAAGCGATCGCTTTCACAATACAATATATTCAATCACCTGTTGACAAGACAGCAAGGCTGTCAATGTAAATCAGTGGGGTACGGACGAGTGGATCATCCTCCACAGTATACGCCACTTTCAGATTTGGTTGGCGGTTTTTGGAGTGTGAGAGGCGGTGGAGCGTGAGATGCGGTGCTCCCGAGGGTCGTCTACTCGAGCTTGTGCTTGTTGCGGAGGCGAATGATGGTGCACAGAACCCAGAAGTTGAGCAGCAGCATGAGCGTGAATCTCAGCAGCACTGCGTCAAGCGGCAGCCAAAAAGAAACAACATTGCAACAAGGCCAGCTATTATTTTTAAAAGTTATATCACGTAAAAAATATATATGAACATGAAAACAGGTGCATTTTGAGGAGCGATGGTATATTTCGTGCTGCTTGATTTGCTTATTCTAACTTTGCTAGTTTTAAGGTTAAAGTGTCCAATTTTTAGCGTTTTTTCACGAAATATTTAATTTCGATTTAAAGATTTCGTGACTGCAGGGATTCATATTCTTAGTTCTTTCGGTAAAGTCACGTAGAAGGAAAATAATAAAATAAAAATAATACAATAAAACGTCGTGAGAATTTTATTGTTTTATTTTTATTCTTTTATTATTTCCCTTCTACGTGACTTTACCGAAAGAACCAAGAAATATTTAATGATTGTAAGTAATAAGTGATATACGTCACTTTGTCAAATCATTGTTGGATTAAAGCCTTCCCATGCCATGCCAATCATGGGGTTGGTTGACCATACTACACCAGCTCGTCATTGCAGTTTGGTGGAGGGGCCCAAGGCCCTGTTCAGATTTTGCTCGCCACTCATGTTAGCGGTGGCTGTAATTGAAAATGAACGCAGCTGGACAGGTTCAGAGTGCAGGGTGGCGCAGTGGTGAATGTTTATATTTGTTAAAATATACTTTCTTTTGCTGCTGTAAGACCAGTGGAACTGCTTAAATTTAGAAGAAGAAAAAAAAAAGGATGAGCATCAAACACTTACCGGCAAAGTCTTGAGTCGTCATGAATGTTGTGAAAATTCTGGCTGTGAAGTCAAGCACAGGCAGACACCCACATGAAAAAATGCACAAAAGGTACAAAGACTCCCCATATAGCCTTTAGCTGACTTAAGGCAAGTGCTGTTAGCGAGCACATATGAAGGCCGGAACGGCACACGAGGGCGTGGGTAGCCAACACCACGCTCGGCTGCCTTTATCACCCCAGTGGCGATGTTTACACACCGCACCAGGTACCCATTTGAAGCCGTGTCAACCTATGGGAGGCCCAGGACCGCTTCAGATAATCGTCACTGACGTCGACCGTAAGCGGGAATCCAATTCGGGTCGCCGGGTTTGTCGCTAAGCACACTAACCACTCCACTACCCTTCCCCTCAAATTCACACACACACACAGCTTCAGTGAAAACGAGCAATAACTGACCGAATGTTGCAATTCAGTCCCCACCTTAGCAATTTGATAAATTGTTATGATTCAGTAATCATGAGATTCGATAATCAGTTTGTCTTGATTTTGCAACCTCGTTCGGACATATCGCTTCTTGTTTGTTCCATGTCGTTTGTACAATTGTGTCAACGTCTGCTGAAACGTAACAGTACTGAATATAATTAGCATTAAATGTGCTTTTTTGTAATTCTCCATTCTCACGTAAAATTTCGTTCTGCTCTTAATTTTCCTAAACCCAGCCGCGAGAATAAAAAAATGTGCTGTCCGTCTGTCACGAGATGACAGAGCGGGGTGGAAAAGTGCTGTCCTATAAAGTGCATCCCAGAGGCACAATGGAAGGAACTCCGGTATCCGCTCCCGTGGGCCGTTCTCCAAAAACAAAGGGCCTCACTGCTTTGCGAAAGTTCCGAATGGATACTTCGTGACGTGACGCGACACTGATGGCGAAATTCGGATAAAATTGGGGGGAAAAAGTATTTCAAAATGTAGAATAAGGGTCGCATGTGTCAGAGGGCTGTGCACACCTGCACTTGTGTACACGGCCATTGCCCAGGTAGCGGCGCTGAGCTGCCCCGAGTCCTGGCTCTTCCAGAGGCTTCCGAGCTGAGCCAGTTTACTGCTGACACCTACCATGGTGCAACAAGCCTGCGCGCACACACACACACACACACTCGTTTTAGATTAAAAACAAATTTCTTTAGAAATGTTTTTTGTGTTGTTTTGTGCTTTCCCCGCAAATTAACACGGTCGGCTACATACGGTGCGAAAGAAATTCAATATACTGTACATCAAGGCCATAGCCATGGAATCAACATTGGGGGGGACCAAATCTTCCAGGGGGTCTGGGGGTTCCCCCCCAGAAAAAAAATCTAAATTTATAAACGAATTTCCTGCCTAAAATATAAAAAAATGCAATAACACATAGGATGGACTTTTTTTTTTACAATAATGTCTAATAGTGTATTGTATTACATTGCTCTGTTTTTTCTTTTTTTACCTTGTTTCATTGTATATAAGGGCAGAGATTAGGGATTAATAAAGTACAACCATAACCACAATCATATGAACAGAAATCTATTTTATAGTAATATATCGGGGGGGGGGGGGGGGTGAGGTGTCCCTCCCAATATATTATAATTACGGCCTTTATATACATACACGTACGTGCTAATCTATATGAACGGATACATTACAAGACAAAGCTCCCTCCCCATAGCAGTAACAGACTGTTGGGGCAACTGCTGATCGTGAGCAGCTATGAAGGCCAGCCCGCCCTTGGCCACGCCTCTTTTCCCGATCCTTCGGGAGGGTCCAGGACCCACCTCACAGTGTTCCTCAACCCTGGTACCCCCCCCCCACCTTTTCGCACATCCGGTCACGTGCCCCTCCCTGTTTACCCAGCCTCTCCCCAAGTATGGCCATACGGTGCCAGGTAGAGGCTCCGCCCCTACAGTATCACTCACATGGTACTGTCTCTACATAACGGTCCCCACATCAATGACACTCCACATACACTAGTACATCAGAGGTCGCAACCGGGTACCCGATACCCTACCCGATACCCGGCTACCCGTACACGGCCGGGTACGGGTACCCGTTTGCGACCCTGGTGCGGCCGGGTACGGGTAGGCCGTGAGTCACTGGTGAGTAACTGTCACTCATTTCCCAACGTCTTGTGAATCTTCTCACAATTCAGGTTCCTAGAATCAACCCACCCGCGTCTGCAACATGGCTTCATCCCAGAGGTCGCAATCAGGTACCCGTTTGCGATCCTGGTGCGGCCGGGTACGGGTGATGATTCAAAACCCGTTTGCGACCTCTGTAGTACATACATCTACACGAGCATACATATGCACATGCTTGCAAATGCACATGCATAAATATCCATGTCCAAACATTTAATTCACAGGAATGCAAATACAATCTTAACTCACCATGCAGATATCTATGATCCAGTCCTTTAGCGTTATGACCTTGATAGCGACCAGACATCTGACATGTGGTTAAAGAGCTCTGGATAAAGATGCACCGTCATATCATAAGTCATGACCATCAACTTCTCTCACGGTCCTGCGACAATAACAATTAGTCCAGCTCGTACAGATTTCTTTGCTCCATGTCTGTGGAGGACATCCTCCCAAGCATGTTCCCTCCTTTGGCTGCAAACCTATCATCAACTCGAACATTGGCCATCATCCTTTAAAACTAAACTAAACGTTTTATTTTACCAGTTAAGGCCCACTGACCTATATATAATTTTTTCAGACCTGGCCACAAATGAAAGCTCAACGAAGTGGCTTATGTGGAAATGTATCGCAGCCAAATACTCTAACCGCATGTTTCTAAATGTGGAAGGAAAAACCAGATGATCCGGAGAAAAATCCACACGACCACAGGGAGAACATGCAGACTCCAAATATACAGGCATCTCAGGGTCAGGATGGAACCCACAGTCTGCTGTATACCAGGCAAGGTAGTTAACAACTTGTCACCGTGGTGCCCTTTGTTGCAAGGTGTTCTGCCAGAGGCCACGTGTATTTCTACACGGTCAATACGATACCTCTAACTGGCGTTACTCTCTAATCCACACGTGTTCCTCTTCCTGCCACGCGGTGTGATCCCAAGCGACAAGGTCGCCGACCCGAGCTTCTCGTGCGTCGGCTTCCACAGTCTGGAACTCGTCATCGAATGACTCGAGGCGTTTGGCGCTCGGCTTGTCGCGACCCCCCGTATTCAAGCATCGCCTAAAAACGAAAACTCTTCCGAGGCCGTCTCCTTCATCACGTAGCCGAGCAGCGGAGATGGAGGCCTCCACGCTCGGGCGACGTCTGCTCCGGTTTACGTTGCTGCTCTCAACGATGGCACCTGACAAGCAAATCTGAAATTTATTATCATCGCCCTGGGTGCGAATCCCTCGGTTGGCACCCTTGATTCAACTATGACTTCAAGGATAGCAAATGAATTGTCTCAATCCAGCTGTTCGTGGCTGCACAACAAAACACGAAACATTTGGCGACACTGCATTGGTATCGGTGGATAAGCAAGAATCGCAAAAAAATCAACACATTCGTCATTAACAAAACAATAAAAATGACACTTTGCATTATTCACTTATTAGAGGCTACACAGCTCCCAGTGCTGTAATAGATGTTGCTTTGAAGGCCCTATGGTGTAAAGTGCAGTCTCCAATCCAAATCAAATCAACGTCTATAGCCTATTTTTGTGTAGAAGGGCTACTGCCAGAAACATCACCTATTCTATACTTTGCCTTTAAAGGCCACAGGGTTATCGGACACATTGTTGTCGATCGAACAATGTATCCGATTTGCTAAATATGTGCAAGTTAGAAATTGCTTCATTATCATCAACGAATGTGTTAAGTTTTGTTTTGTCATACCTGCTGGACAGTGTGTTATGATGAATTTCGATATTTATTTTCCCAAGTGGGCATCTGTTGAGCAGTAGTAGTGCATAGCAATGTTGTGCAGCCTTCTGAGCTGGATTAAACCTATGACGAAATCACCCTCAATGCATCTGATCTCATAAGATCTCGGAAGATTAGTTGGATACGAGCCTGGATAATGCTTGGATGGGCTACCACGACGCATAAAGCAGGTTGATATAGAATGTGGGGGCAACTTTGTGGGCATCAGAGGGCGACTGCTGCAACATCGATCGTTGTACTGTACTCTGACTCCCATGTTCATGCTCCCCACCGTCATCCATATGTACACTGACCAGCATGGTGAAGGACAGTCAAATAACATCCTTAACACGCGTGGCACGGGGAGGCCTTCATCCGGCAGTGGACTGGCAAAAGGGCTGTGCATGAGGATACAAGGTGGCGTA
Organism: Lampetra fluviatilis; assembly: GCF_964198595.1. Lineage (NCBI taxonomy): Eukaryota > Metazoa > Chordata > Hyperoartia > Petromyzontiformes > Petromyzontidae > Lampetra > Lampetra fluviatilis. Next base: position 6,741,670 of record NC_136297.1, read on the forward strand.
GAAAATGATGCTGAGTCCCAGGTTTCCATTGTAATACAGTATGAGCAGCAGCAACAGCAAATCTGTGGGGAGAAGATTTCGGAAGTGATTTGACAACTCACAAAATGTGCTACAGAGTGCGGCAATTACTCTTGAGATGTACCTATATACAGTTCTTTGTCATTCAACTAATGGGCGAAGGCCTCCCTACTCCACATTCAGGTCATGGGGGTTATTTGACCGTACTTCACGCTGGCCAGTGCGGGTTGTTGAAGGCCCGATGGCCTAGACATGGATGCATATACAGTACAATGGATGTTGCTCTTTCATGAATGGCCAGCATTGGGGTGTTAGGATAATTACGTGTGGGACGAACCCAGTATCCAGAGAAAATCCACCAAGCATACGAAGTGAGAACGCTGGACGGTCTGCAACAGATAGGTTCACAGACCCACTTGCTGTACTTGCATATTCTGGCCACCTCGCAGCCCAAATATCTACGCGATCCACCAATCCCTGCCTTCAAAGTGCTGGATCGCAGCTCGTGCCACCACGGGAGTGCGAGAGCGTGATGTAACGAGGACTTCAGTTCCACACTGCAAAGTGAAGTGTTATGTACCGAGGACTTGAGTTCCGTGTTGCAGAGTGAAGTGTGATGGAATAAGGACCTGACTTTCATACTGCAGAGTGAAATGTAATGTAATAAGGACGTGATTTTCGTACTGCAGTGAAGTGTATTGTCACGAGGATTTGAGTTTTGTACTGCATAGTGAAGTGTAATGTAATAAGGACCTGACTTCCGTGCTGCAGTGAAATGTGATATTGTGATGAGGACTTGAGTTCTGTACTGCAGAGTGAGTTCTGTTTAATGGTTGTCGGGACTGAAGCAACTTCCCCCATCCCCCACCTTGGACCACAAGGATCGGGTACTCGAAGTAGGTGGGCGCCGGGTAGCCGTAGTACATCTGGTACGCGAGGAATATCACGAACCTGTGCGACATAACCACCATTCAATCGAAAGTGAAGTACATTTTTAAATCAACGTGCGTTCGTCTTGGCTCGTGTTTTTTTTATTGGAGAGCGGTGGTGCAGCGGTTGGCACACCGAGCATAAAAACTCAGCCAACCTGCGTTGGATTGGAGTTTGGATTAGGTGTGGGGTTAGTACTGTTGGGTCAAGGGTTAGGATAACGTTTAGGTTCAGTGTTAGGGTCAGTAACTTTAACAAGGTAAAGGGTTCGCGTCTATGTTATGCGTTCTGGTCAGGGTTATACCAGGGGTAGGTAGAGGCAAGGTTGCGGTAAAGGGTATATTCGAAATCCTAGATTAGGGTTAGTAGCAGCAACTATGGTCAAGGTTCGAGTTTAGAAAGATATATTGATTCTATGTTAACGTTATCAACGGGGATACAGTCAATCCAGGGGTTAGCGTTAGGGTAGTCAAGGGGGGGATGACAGCGTAACGTTGAAGCGCTCAGCCCCCCCATCCCCAATGCGCGGGGCCCGGGGCTATCGCCCGATTCGCTATACACTCGGGACGGCTCTGAGGGCAAGGTGGAGGGGATTAAGGTTTTTTTTGGGGGGGGGGGGGGGGGCTCAGTGTTAGCACCAAGGTATAGGGATGAGGTTGTGAGATCTGGGATAGGTTTAGAGCAGGGGTTGGGAACCTCCGGCCCGCGGGCCGTATGAGACCCACGAAATCATTTGGTGTGGCCCTGCCAAGGCAACCGCAGGCGGGACTCAAAATTCACTAAATCTAGGAGCAAACCTGGAAAAGCAGTTGCGAGTAGCAGCAACATCCTCAATACCAGCTAACATCACACGCCTCGCCAAAGAGAAGCAGTTCCAGCCCCATCGCATTAGGGGCGAGTTAATTAAATATTTGACCAAATATCACAGGCAAATTTTGAAGTTGATCATTTTGCATGGCCCGCGAATGATGTTATACATATCCAAATGGCCCTTGACAGAAAAAAGGTTCCCTACCCCTGGACTTTAGAGGCTCAGGTGGTGGTGGTAGTGGTGGTGGGGGGTGTCGGGGCGAGGTGTGTCACGCGTGTCTCGCTACCCGCCGAGTTCCAGCAGCAGGCTGGGCAGACTGAGCCCCCGTGAGCTTCTGCTATTGACGAGCAGCACCATCTGCGGCAGCTTGAGCACCATGCTGACCAGCAGCGTGCTGAAGTTCGCCGCGTCCAGCAACAAATCCATGCTCCCAATTAAAACGAGATACGATAACAACGACGACAATCACCGCGACACAAACCACGACGTTTAAAGGCTCCCCTCGCAATGGACGTGACCAAGCAGCGCCGTTTAGATACTCCGGACCGCGTTGGCAGTGGCGTCGCGTGATTGGCGGAGTCCGCGCGAGTGCCGCGCTTCTGATTGGCTCGCAGGGTGGCGGGGTAGGGGTGGGCGGGACAGAAAAAGGGGGCGGGGGCACGGTTCCGCCAATGGGAGATGGTCTTATCCCCCCCCTCCCACCCCCCTGCCGAGGGCGTTGCTTATGTGGTTTGGGGAATGCAAAAACGATCCTTTCAAATTCTTAGGTTTTTTCGGTAAAGTCAGGTAGGTAAAATAAAATTAATAAAAGTAAAATAAAAATAAAATAAAAATCACGACGTTTTGGAGGCAACACAAGCTTCCATCTTCAGGTGGAACCGTCACAGCACGCTTGCTGTATCAAGTAAATGAGAGATTCCAAGAGATACTACCCCGTATATATTGAAAGCGATGGGTATTACCTTGTTTTCTCGGCATCTCTTGAGGAAGGCCAGCGTCTCGAGAAGCTGTGACTTCTTGTCTCGTCTGTTAAAAACTCTAACAGATCGTTTCAAGGTGTAGGAGTGCACCAACGCGTCCATGTGCAACACGTGGTGAGATAACACTGGTCAACAAAAACTAATTCTGGCCTGGAATTTTGCAGCTGTTTTAGACTAATTTCAGGGTGCTGATTCCAAATCTGATCTCAGATTTGCTCTATCACATCTCATTTTTATGCTATCGGCATACCCCATTTTCATTGATTTTACCCGAAATTAACTCTGTTACTTATGATTGCAAGTCAGTGACTGCTTTAGTGTTAAATTATGGTGCTGTATTTTTAGAATAGTGTGTTTATAATATCATTTTATGTAGATATCCACATTTATTTAATATCTTTCTTCGGCAGTTTTTATTGAAAATGCAATGTTTTATATCTCAAAAACCTGATGTGATAGACAAAAACTGATGCCAGATTTGGAATCAGCACCCCAAAATTACCTTACAACCGTTGGAATACCTTATGCCAGAAAAAGTGTGTTGACCAGTGTATAATCTGATGCGACGCTTCAAGCACGTGGACACAAACTCCCCCACCTACCCCCTTGGAAGTATTACATCTGACACCGTGACGTGGAAGCGCGCTCCCCCCTCCCCTGCCCCCCAAAGCGTGGGGCCCGGGGCGCTCGCCCCGATTGGACGTAACCTGTTAACATCTGTGGTATAAAGAAGGGCGCATCTCTGCAATTGATTGCAAAACGCCACTGCTTCTGGAAAGGATCTTCAGTGCTGCTGCAACGATCTCCACTCCGTATGGAGCAAGTCGAGTAAGGGTTGTTTTTGGCCTACTCTTTCACGCTGGCCAGACGTCTCGGCATTATTTTGGGAGGCGGGGGGGGGGGTTACCCACACTTTACCCCACAACAGGCGACCTGCTGGGCGACTGTGTTTGTAACCCATTTATGCTGTTAGATTGGAAGATTTCAAAAATGTGCTTATTTGTTGCAACTTGCCACGTCCGGGGTGGAACGACCCGGCGACGTGTCCAGTGTGCTCGCTAGCCAGTTACACCAATGGCAGTATCGTGGAATTAATAAAAAAAAATATTTCAACAGGAGTGTGTAGCCCCTTTTTTGGGTGAAGTATGGTCAAATATCCCCATGGCTTGCAAAGCGTGGGGGGGGGGGGAGGTTTTCATCCAGCAGTGGTATGCCCAAACAGGCGCTGTACCTGTACAATGTACAATTTATACGAGCCTGTGTGTATAGAGAGAGGCACGTTGTAACGCGAGCCTCAATGGCGAATTCCCCACGACGGGGAGCTGACACGCTTGCACGTTACTGAATGCATTTTTTTTACTTTAACCCGCGCACTGCTGCACAGTCGCGTCATTCATTGAGCAAATAACGAGCGCATTTAAACATTGGAGAAGATGGAAAAAGCTTTAATCAATTGCACTGCGAAAGAGCTCGTTATGCCCATAATGGACGCCAGCCATGTGGGATATTAACTGTTTCAAGAAAAGTAAAGCGCGCTTTGTGGCAGGACGAGCCGCAATTGACTTGGCGATGGAGATGCAAGCAAAGGGGGGAAAACGCGCACCTTGACATCAGCCGCACCTAGTTTACACAACAAAGGCTCATTCCTAACGGCGTGCTTCAGCCGCACCGACCCTCACAAAAATAATATTCAGGGCCTACCTTGGCTCCTCCCACCCTCAACCAGTATATATACAAATACTGTTTTCTTGGTATTTCTCTCACTTGATACAGCTATCGTGCTGTGACGGTTCCACCTGAAGACGGAAGCTTGTGTTGCCTCCGAAACGTGATTTTTATTTTTATTCTACTTTTATTAATTTTAATTTTTTACCTACGTGACTTTACCGAATAAACCTAAGAATATAAGCTCACGAGGATGGCCACCGAGGGGATGCAGCGTCTGGATCGGCTCGTGCGCAGGATCCAGACGGATCGTTCCATGGCAGGACCGCGAGAGATGGCAACTGCTTTTTGGAAGCCTTTATTCACCAGTGGATAGATCATGGCTGATTATATTAACGAGTATAGGGAGAGAACATCTTTGACACACATAGGTATTCAGCGAGGATTTTAGTGTCTTCTCTGGTCTGTGCGCTGCGAATGATGGTACAGACCTCTTATTCAGGGTATGGTTGACGGATCCCCAGAGATCACCGTGTCGGTAAGACTCCCAACCTGTAAGGGCTTGAGGTGGGCTTTCTCCAACTTGCAAAGAACACTCGTTTACAATAGAAATTTGCCAAACATCACAAGCAGAGAACAGAGCACTGAGCTTGGCAACCGCTGAGACCCTGGGTTCGAATCCAGGAAACCGCACGTGATTAAACCAGGTTAGCTGGTGCAATGAGTTGATCGTCTCAGCCTGGTCACATTTGTATGTACTTTGGTGAAATTCCAGTTCTTAAAATTGAAGATATCGCTACGACCGTCGTGCTAAGAACATTGCTCGCAATGGCAGAGCTTGGTGGGAGAGTGCTGCCACCTATAGCATGGACCAGAGGTTAATACTGGTAGGAACCTCCTGGTTACACCAGCCCACAGGGGATTATTGTGTCCGTCCGTCGTGCTTTCCAGAAATGGGAGGGGTCGGGCTGGGTGGAGAGGGGAGGGGCTGGGTGGGGCTGGGTGGGGAGGGGCTGGGTGGGGGGTGGGAGGGGTGGGGCTGGGTGGGGAGGGGCTGGTGACCCCGTGGTGCCCTTATAAAACTCAACGTTTAACCTACTCACGCCGGCTTGTGGCTGCCCTCACAGTCGGGCATATTTGCGGAATACACCACGCCGCCGTTGACCCTGGCCATTGACCGAGCAGTCCGACGTTCCTACCAGCTCCCTCCGCAGGAGGAATGTGTTTGGAGGGATCCCAGAGGTAGCTCTGGGATATCCAATTCTGTGGATAAAACACGGAGGGTTGCCACCGCTGACCGACAGATAACCTATTGGATACTTGACATCTTAACATAAGGGACCGTCCATAAATGACGTCACGCACCTAGGGGGAGGGGGGGGGTCAGACATTTGTGACGATGTGTGACGAGTGACGAGGGGGGGGTGTGAGAAATGTGACGTCACATCAAAATGCGCAACTTTAAATAAATATAGACAACACGTTCTATCTTCTTGGTTCTTTCGGTAAAGTCACGTAGAAGGGAAGTAATACAATAATAAAAATAAAACATAATAAAATAATTCTCACGACGTTTCGGCCACAACGCAAGCAGCCGTCCTCAGGTGACAGTGTCTGCTTAATTAAATATACGTTTTAATAAATGTCTTCTCCTACGACATCAGAGTGGAGCGCCACATTAAATACGCACTACAGTACAATGACAATAGTCTAAAGCGACTTGAAGCATGTTTTATTTTCAAAATAGAAATATGTTTTTTGGGGGGGGGGGGGGCAGAGCTTTGTGACGTCATATTTGAGGTGGGGTTCTGACTATAATCACCCAGGAATGTCTGTCCTAAACGCTCGTGACGTCACTCCACATCGACCAGCCCCCCTAATTAATATTCATGAGCAGGTGACATCCTCCAAATGGACACCGACCCACCACTCCTCATTAATAATCATGAGCGGGTGACGTCACTCAATATGGAGAACTCCCCCCCCTCACTAATAATCAGGCGCAAGTGATGTCACTCCACATCGAACAGCCCCCCTCTTTAATAATCATGAGCAAGTGACGTCCTCCAAATGGACACCCCTCCCATTATCATTAGCTACTATAATGAGCCAAGAATGTCTGTGTGCAACGCTCGTGACGTCACTACACGTCTACCAGCCCCCCTCATAAATAGTCATGAGCAGGTGACGTCACTCAACATCGAACAGCCCCCCTCATCAATAATCATTAACAGGTGACGTCCTCCAAATGGACACTCTCCCCCCCTCCCCCCCATTAATAATAATTAGCGGCTGACGTCACTAAAGATGTGGGGCGAGGCGCTTGTTCTCTCTTCCTCGGAGTCAACTCACAACCCTCACTACAAAGGCAGAACCCCCACGTCACGCGATCTCCGTCACGCTGTTGAAACATCAAAGTAAAAAGGACGTCGTGATGAACAAGGGATTATAACCTTCAAATGAAATAGGTCTGTGTCACCGCGCCCTTACAAATTGCACACGAATGAATGCAATGATGAATGCAATGAATATATCACGTGGCGGTCTGCTGTTCGCTTACAGGTTTCACATTTACTGCAATACACCCGTCCTTGGACGAGCAAAAGGCGAGTTGTTATGGAGGGCATGAAGCGACATTCTTCTCATTGTACCGTCCGTATGCAGGACGAGACCCCACTGACCCTTGAAATTGCGATCGTTCCAGCGTCCTCGCTTTTGTGTTTAACCCCCGTGCGCTCTGCGCGGTAGAAGTTTGACCGGGACTTGTGACATTCCGCAGCGTAGGTGCGAGGTAGGAGACATTGGGGCACAGAAGCCATCCCGTCCCCCATCCCCTTACCTCCCCCCCATCCCCACCACCATCCACCCACCACCTCCTGTTCATCTCACAGTGACCTCTGTGCATAATACATTACTGAACCACAATACTTTGCTGATCTCGTCAAGCAGCATAAACAATCACGCGAACTCCGGTCATCCTCGCAGTGGCTTTTGGCTCGCCACCGAACAAAGACGGTCACTGCATCGCGCGCTTTTGGAAGCGCTTCTGCGGCCGTCTGGAACGCTCTACCTTCCGATATCAGGAAGCTACTGGAGCTATGCACTTTTAAATCTAGATTGAAAACGAATTTCTTTAGAACTGCTTTTTGTGTTTGGTTTGTGTGTCCTTTCCCCGCGCGCCTCCGATTAGCACGGTTGGCTACTTACGGTGCGAAAGAAGTTCAAACATACATTTATTGACACGTGCATGGACAGCTCCCCACGCCGTGCATAAAAGAGTGTTGCGTGGCACTCATCTCCATTGGCGGTCCTGAATCAGTGGTGACAATGCCACATTGCTATGGCACGGACCAAGTCCGTTCATCTTAAACCCCATCGCATTCCGCCACCTGGATATTTACATCAGTGACTTTTGTAAGGGAATGTTAACACTGACAAGAGGGTTCTGTCACGTATTGTTTGTTCTAAGTACAGTATCACCGCCGTTGTTTGGTAGGTCGCTTGTGACGGGGTAAAGTGTGAGTAGTTTCTCCCACTTCCGAGAAGTCTGGCCAACGTGGAAAAGGAGGCCAAATATCCTCTCGGTGGGCTCTAGAGTGGCGGTGGTGGTGGTAGTGGAGGCCCTTTTACTTTGCAGTGGCGTGAGAAAAACATTGCATGGTTGCACCATTACCTAATTCCCTTGTTACTGTCTCTGTATTTCGGAATTCTCCACAAATGCTACTCAAATTAATAACCCCCAAGAATTTCTCACTGCCGTCTCGCTCGAGGAGGGTAAGAAATGATCTCAGGAGCCCTTTTCTTCGTGTTCCCACTGCCACATTTTATATACCGTACAATGTGTTCGCGTACATTGAAATAGGAAGGGAAAAAAAGCCACCACGTTTCTTTCATATTGCGGCTTTGAACCTTCCTAAGGTATTCAGCAGCATGAATTTATTTTTGTTTCCATTCGCGTGAGACTGTTTTTTTGCTTACGTGAAACCAACTTGGATCGAATTAGTGTGTACACTGCAGCTATTTGCGTGCCACTTACACACAACGTGGGCAAATGCAGACATGTAAATTAACTTTTGTAAAATTACTCTTTCACATTCACTTCCAAGACTAATAACTCCCAATTATCCGTGGGGAGAATATCCGAGTTGCTGACTAAATCGTGCTCATTTGCACTTCTGGTTTAATGTGACGTTCTTACCCGCCCCGACTGGACTTCTGTGAAAAATAACTTTATAGCTCATCGTATTCCTCCAGTATAAAACACATTCCTGCGGAGGGAGCTGGTAGGAACGTTGGGTTGCTCGGTCAATGGCCAGGATCAACAGCGGCGTGGTGTATTCCGCAAATATGGCCGACTGTGAGGGCGGGCACAAGCCGGCGTGAGTAGGATAAACGTTGAGTTTTATAAGGGCACCACGGGGTGACCAGCCCCTCCCCTCCCCACCCAGCCCCAACCCTCCCACCCCCACCCAGCCCCTCCTTCCCCACCCAGCCTCTCCCCACCCTCCCCACCCAGCCCCTCCCCACCCTCCTCACCCCACCCAGCCCCACCCTCCCTACCCAGCCCCTCCCCACCCTCCCCTCCCCACCCAGCCCCTCCCCACCCAGCCCCTCCCTGCACGACGGACGGACACACTAATCCCCTGTGGGCTGGTGTAACCAGAGGTTCCTACCAGTACTAAGGTATATCGATGCATTGTAACGCAGATTTGATGAGCGCTCGCTTCTCCAGGAACGCATCTTGAGCGCTAAGCGAGGTCTGCCTGTTCTGTGAACCGATTACTTTGAGAAACAATACAACGAGATGGCGCATTCTACGACCCCACGCCCACAAGAAGATGAAACATACACGTGTTTTTAAAGCTAATTTATTAAACGTGGTTTTGCATTGTCATCGATTCCTTTTATACAGATCATCTCTTTACCCCTTCCATTACCCCAGATGGTTGAGAGTTAACTGTGCCACTGTATCGTGTGAAATTTTGCACGTGTTTATAATTGTGCGTGTGTAAAACATGTGAAAAACACGTTATGCCCATGAATGCATCTTGATATGTCACCTTGAATTTCACCCAAATACTCCTTCTAGGCAGAGACAGCAAACTTATATACGTGACAAATAGCGCCTCTTTAGCCTTGCATATTACGGAAGTCCATTGATGTGAGCACCTAAATAACCGCACAGATTCCCACGCTGTCAAGTTTATTTGAAGACAACCCTCAACGCAAAGATCCCCTTCCCCTACTCCCCGTGTAGCCTGCGTAGGTGATTGGGGCAAGTGCTTTTAGCGAGCAAGCACCGATCAATACCGGAACGGTACACGAGGGATGGGTGGTTGGCCAGCACCACGCCCGACTGTCTTTGTCTCCCTAGTGGCGATGTTTACACGCCGCACCAGGTACTCATTTGAGGCTGAGTCGACTTAGGGGCGGCCCAGCACCGGTTCAGATAATCGGTGGCCGTGAGCGGGAATCGTACTCGGGTCACCGGGTTCGTAGCGCAGCGCTAACCGCGACACTACCGCTTCCCCACTCCCAATTGCCCACAAAAGACAAAGACCCTCCGTATAGCCTTAACGTACTGTCGGGGCAAGTGCTGTTTGCGAGCACCTATTAAGTCCAAACACCCACACACCTCCCCACTCGCACACACACACAGCCACATATTCAATCACACACCCTCCCATAGACGCGAACTCACCACCCCGCACCCCCCCCCCCCATGTGAGCTTGTGTTGGGCGGGTTGGATTAAATTGCCTCGCCACCCGAGCAGTTAGCGGGCGGGCACTTAGTGAGCATCTGTGAGCGAGCTGCCGCTCCCTCTCTCTCTCATCCCAGGCTCCGCGTGCCATCGTCGGGTGGTCTGTGTGGCCGCTTTCCACGCAAGATGCTCGCTTACCGCCGGACAAGGTATCTTCTTCTCGACACCTACCTGCACTTCTCGTTCAACTTGCAGTGTGAAATAAGAAATACATTAACAGCGTTCGTCAAGGCCGTGACCCAAAACGTCGCCCATTATATACTTTTACATCTAAGGCAGTGTTATTGTTCAGATTCAAAGCTTTCGTGACTGCAGGGATTCATCTTCTTGGTTCTTTCGGTAAAGTCACGTAGAAGGGAAATAATAAAATAAAAAAAATTAAACATAATATTGATGAATGTGTTGAGTTTTTCGTCATTATTATATGTTATTTTTGCTTGCACCGCTGCAAACGCAGTTGCGGCAGCAGCAGCAGCACCAACGTAATTCGTTGAATGTGGAATTTTAGTCAAGGCTTTGTGGATTTCATTGCGTCATTCCCTTCAGAGATTTGCAACGGTATATTTGGGTTATTATAAGTGTTGTTGGCTGTCAAATGTTTACTCAAACACTGAGGTCTTAAATATCCCTCGCCCCACACCCATTAATGTTATCGGAGCAGCCAATCGGTGCAATGAGGAAATCATTTAACTGTATAGCCTGTACGGTATACACATGTAGACGATTGCCACATGCAGTGTACCGCAGTCTCTAAATAGTCCTGGCCTGCATTTTCTTCCTTCAGACTTACAGCGGTAGTTAATATTGTCACGTGCATGCATATTAAGTCACGCTTTGATCTTCGGAGGTAGACGCAGAAGGAGGAGGAACCACACCTGTCAACTGTTTTAGCGAAACGGGTCACTTTTTTCCCGTCCGCACGACCCAGTAAATACGCATGGAACGTCGGAGCGTCCAACGTTGGTCCAAGGGTTCCGAACCAAATTACAACGTTGGTTCAACTGTTTGAACGTTTATTGTGGTGGAGGTTATGGCTTTTATAGTGTTATTCGGAAGCTTAAGCAGACTAACTACGATGTCGGTGAACTCAGAATTGTTTGAATTTGAGATTCGCATCAAGCGCATCATTGTCAGTTAGCAAGACATTTATTGGCTCATTGCCGGAATTGTACTGTGTCGCGTAGGCTTTTGTATGATCGCCTACGACCAGATCTGATCCTGCATAGCGTTGCTATGGGGTCACCGCCGCGCACATACAAGTTGTAATCGGCTGCTGCTTGGCTACATCGCGGGCATCCGAGGGCAGTTGAGCAAAATCAATTGCTCTGCTGTACTTCTAAACACCCACATCCACGCTCCTCGGCCACCTTCACCGATCCGCACTGGTCAGCGCTGTGAAGTTTGGTCAAAGAAACCTCCACGGACTCAGGCGGCGTGACGAGGGCTTCATCCAGCAGTGGGTTGACAAAAGAGCGGCACACGTACCGTATACGTGCACATGTGGAGCATTTATAATGCACACGCGTGTTACTAATACGTACAGCAATACATTCCATACGTGCGTTGGCAATGTTTATTACTGTAACACAGCGATAAGTTGAAATGGGGTGGTGTGTGTTTGCAATGTTTGTGGAACAGTTCGGCAAATGCCAGAGGCGGAATTGCGTAAATATGTTAAAGGAACTGAAAACAACATAAATGTCTATTTATTTTACAAGATAAGCATTTTTTTCCAAATTGCTACGGTGCAATTATCTGCTTTTGATGATAAGCTCTCCGTAGATGGTCATGATGAATGTCACGTGTGATGTGTGAGTGTAAACGAAGCTAAGCATGCGTCTTCCATAGATTGACTGCCCACAACGCATTTGCCTGGCAGCAATGAGTCGTATTCAACATTTTTTTACATTTTACCAGGTAAGGCCCACTGAGCTATATAGTTATTTTTCAGAAACGACCTGGCCGCAAATGATAGCTCACCGAAGTGGCTTATGTGGAAATTCATTGCAGCCAAATACTCTAAAGTCTAAACGCATGTTGATTCGAAAAGTGGAGGGAAAAACCAGAGAAAAATCCACGCGGCCACGTGGATCGAGACAGCGCAAAGTCAAATTATTATACAGGAACGTGGATTGGTATGGGCCCTGGTGCAAGGAACGAAATGAGGCCACACCGGCCCAATTTGTATCCCTCTTCGTAGCCTGACACCTTGGCCCCTCCAGCCCATGAACCCTGGTGCAGCCGCACCTCCTGCACAACCTCGATTGCTACGCCGCTGGCAGTAAGTAGGCTGGCGACCGGCACGTGCAGAGTTGCGTGTGTATTGTCTCCGGGCTCTCCGGTTTCCTCCCACACGAACCAACCGTTACAAACAGGAGGAAAATAGAAATTGGCCAAAAATTAATCAAAAGGAAAATAATAACAAAGTAGGATTATAATTCCTTCTAATTATCCAGAGAAGATTCCTACTCAGGGGGTCCTGCTGTACTGGGATGTTCGGCCATGTCCATGGACAAGAGTTTGGCATTGTGTGAAAAGAAATCAGGGTACCCGGAGAAAACGCGCACACGGGAGGGGGCGTGGGGACTTGAGTTAAATGTCCGCACCGATGGACTCATTCCGCTTCTCTACTCCAATCTTCTGGCCACCATTCAGTCGAAGAATCAGCTCGGTATTGAGTTAAATGCAGTGAGGGATTCCTGAGTAAAGGAAGGGGAAAACTAATGAATGCGTAAGTGGGTTCTGGGAGTGACTGCTCTTAGGAGGAGTGCGCCTGCCTTGGTGGTGATGATGATGATGTTAATTTTGGAGCTTTCGTGGCTGCAGTTATTTCGGTCAAGTCACGTATGAAGATAAAATAATAAATTAAATAATAGCATAATACGACGTTTCGATTGCAACACAAGCAATCATCATCAGGTATAAAATAAATAGCAACACAAATCTAACCAGAAAACTATAGACAGACATATAAGCAGACAGATATCACCAAGATACATAGAGAGAGTAACACAGGCACAGAGAGGGTGTTACTCCCTCTATGTATCTTGGTGATATCTGTCTGCTTGTATGTCTGTCTATAGTTTTCTGGTTAGATTTTTGTTGCTATTTATTTTATACCTGATGATGATTGCTTGTGTTGCAATCGAAACGTCGTATTATGCTATTGTTTAATTTATTATTTTATCTTCATACGTGACTTTACCGAAAGAACCAAAGAATGATGATGATGATGTTGTTTGTTTCGCTGCTGTTGCTTCTATTGGTTCTGCTGATGGTTGTAATGATGATTATGCTGCTGCTGAGCACGCTGCTGTTGCTGCTGATGCTGTTGCAACTAATGCTGATGATGATGATTTATGCAGTCACAGTTGCGGCTGCCGCTGATGATGATTTATGCTGCAACAGTTACTGCTGCTGCTGCTGATGATGATGATGAGAATTGCCTATTATAATAACGGGCAGCCCGCACGTAGCTTTGTATTTGACTAACCGTGCACCCCTCCCTCCCTTCGGATGTGCCGTCCTGTCAGCCAGCCAGCAAAACCCTTTTCTAATATAATATGAGAACGACGCTGGTAATACGGATAAGAGTGAGGATGTTTGTTATTGTCACGTGTTTGCGCTGCCAGGTGTGGGTTTCTCGGTGTGGCACGGAGCCTCACGTGCCTCCTCCTCCTCCTCTTCATCCTCATCACCTGCACGAGCGCGCGTGAGTACAGCCACGCGGACCTGTGACACAGACGGTCACGAGTGAATGAATGAGGCTAATGATAATGATTGAATGAATGAAGTTGATGCTGTGGCACAGACGGTAACGAGTGAATGAATGAGGCTAATGATAATGATTGAATGAATGAAGTTGATGCTGTGGCACAGACGGTCACGAGTGAATGAATGAGGCTAATGATAATGATTGAATGAATGAAGTTGATGCTGTGGCACAGACGGTAACGAGTGAATGAATGAGGCTAATGATAATGATTGAATGAATGAAGTTGATGCTGTGGCACAGACGGTAACGAGTGAATGAATGAGGCTAATGATAATGATTGAATGAATGAAGTTGATGCTGTGGCACAGACGGTAACGAGTGAATGAATGAGGCTAATGATAATGATTGAATGAATGAAGTTGATGCTGTGGCACAGACGGTCACGAGTGAATGAATGAGGCTAATGATAATGATTGAATGAATGAAGTTGATGCTGTGGCACAGACGGTAACGAGTGAATGAATGAGGCTAATGATAATGATTGAATGAATGAAGTTGATGCTGTGGCACAGACGGTAACGAGTGAATGAATGAGGCTAATGATAATGATTGAATGAATGAAGTTGATGCTGTGGCACAGACGGTCACGAGTGAATGAATGAGGCTAATGATAATGATTGAATGAATGAAGTTGATGCTGTGGCACAGACGGTCACGAGTGAATGAATGAGGCTAATGATAATGATTGAATGAATGAAGTTGATGATGAGTGTGTGAATGAAAAGCTGGCACACTGAGGGTATGAATTAATGAAGCTAACCGTGATCATTGTCGCACCTCCGATTAGCATGGTTGGCTCCGTACGGTGTGAAACAAGTTCAACATACATGTATACACACAATAAATGAAGATAATGATGAGTGATTGAAGCCGAGCGAGTGAATGAAGCTCATTCTGACTGAATGCAAAGCTAACGATGATTGAATAAATGAAAGTGATGAGTGAATTAATGGATTTGACGAGTAAATTATGAGTCGATAAATTCAGCTTATGAGTGAGTGAAGGAAGCATACGAGCCCAGGAATGAATGTCCAAATGAGTGAATGGCTCACTTAATCTAATGACGAGTGCATTGGCACGACTGTGAATGACGAGGCTTTCGGGACGATCAGGGTGTTGCGACGGCTCCCTCGTGTTCGCCCCTTCAGAGAACGTTGACGGCGAGGAGGAGGAGGCTTGTCCCAGGGGCTACCACGGCAACGACGACCTGCCCGGTGAGCAAGGGGGACACGTTCGAGAGAGAGACAAACACCAGAGGTCGCAACCGGGTACCCAATACCCGTACCCTACCCGATACCCGGCTACCCGTACCCGGCCAGGTACGGGTACCCGTTTGCGACCCTGGTGCGGCCGGGAACGGGTAGGCCGTGAGTCACTGGTGAGTCACCGTTTGTCACTCATTTCGGGTAGGGTACGGGTACGGGTAGGGAACGGGTACCCGTACCCGGCCGGGTACGAGTACCCGTTTGCTACCCTGGTGCGGCCGGGTACGGGTACGGGTAAGGAATCAAAACCCGTTTGCGACCTCTGACAAACACACACGGATGGAGCGCTGTGACCCGGACGAGAGACGCACAGACAAGCGGAGATAGCCGAGGACAGTGTGGCCGAGAGCAGCGATTGGATGAAGTCAAAGGCCAAAAACAAAATGGCTCCCTGCCCTGCACCAGCATTTTTGGGGTGGTTATCCTTGCTCGTGGTCCTGAGCTCTTGCTGGAAATTCCACATTCCTATGGCATGCCCCAGTCAATGTATTATCTATGATCCTGCCCATTACAAAATTGTTTCTCGCTGACCTCATGACCTCTGGATCCTGGCTTTGCACGTAATTCGTGTGGTGATTTTATTCAAGAAGTCATTATTTTTGTTGTTGTCTAATTGTTTCCCATTTCTTGTATTGTTTCTCATCTCGTCTGTGCAGCTGTGTTCGCTATATTATCTCAAAGCGTTAGCGTTTCATTTTCATATAATTTTCATCAATTGTTAACAATCGACTCTGGTGGGCATAGTTCAATGCAGCTATCGTGAGAGTGAGGCTCAGTTTTAATCGATGGACTAATACCTTATTACACATTCGTACTCCTAATTAGCAGCGCGCTCAGTCTGGCACTGTAGTTAGACGTACCATATGGTTCAGTCGCTGCTATATCTGTCCAATATGTTATTTGTTACACATTTGTTTCAATATTTCACCTGGAATATCCCTTGAGGTGAAAAAGAATCAGCATATTTATTTAGACTGGAGGAATCCGATGAGCTGTGATTTCACAGATGTCCGGTAGGGAGGGACAGGTCAGCAAGTTACAACAATACAAAAGAAACGATAGGAGTACAAAATAGAGAAAAGGTAAGCAAGTCACGACACATCAAGGCCGTAGCCATAGAGTCAACATTGGGGGGGACCAAATCTTCCAGGGGGTCTGGGGTCCCTCCCCCCCAGAAAAAATAATCTAAATTTGAAAACGAATTTCCTGCCATTTCCTGCCTAAAATATAAAAAAATTCACGAACACGTAGGATTGGTTTTATTTAGTTATTTAACAATAATGTCTAATAGTGTATTGTATTACCTTTTATTGTGTTATTGTATGCAATGGCAGAGATTAGGGATTTATAAAGTACAACCATAACCACAATCATATAAACAGAAATTCATTTTATAGCAATATATTGGGGGGACATTTTGAGCATATTTGAATATTAGCGGGGATGTGTCCCCCCCAATATATATTATGATTACGGCCTTGCGATACATCACGGGTGTATAGCGCTTTGCTTGAAATTAACATTGCATCAAGGGGTTTATTCCACCTATGTGCACGCACATGCATTGTCGCGATGGAACCAAACTTTTCTCCTGAACTCTTGACCTCCGCTTGACGTTTGGCCCCCAGGGTACGACCTGCTGTCCGGCATGCAGGGGGCGTACCGGCTGGGCCCCCGTGCGCCCCAGCGCGTGGCCGGCTCCACGCCACTGCAGGTGGCTTACCGGCTGCACCGCGACGCCATGCTGCAGCTGCCTACACGGTGGGGCTCGGGGCGGGGTGGTCCGGGTTTTACCGATTTCGCGTCGGTCCACGTTTATTGACGCACATCAGCGGCCGTTCGGCAGCTCGCGTGCAGCGGTGTAAAGCGTTGCGACTCCCACGTCTGCCGAGACGTCTGACCAGTGTGGAAGAGTAGGCCAAATCATCTCCAGAAGGGCTTTCTGTAGCTCTCTCTCGAAGTGGAGGTCCCTCCTGCCAGCAGTGGTGCGAGCAGGCTCTTGCAGGACTGCGCCTTTACCTACCGTTACATCGAGAATTTGATGTTTCACTGAGAAAGTTTGCCATTTTTGAGTAACTTTCAGAGTAGGAAATCAAATGAGGGCACATTCTGACTCGAGTAAACTCTTGACCAGTGGTATTGATGGTAAGTAATGCATGGCATATGACCTTTGACCTAAGTACAAAAAAAACAAGCAAAAACATATTCACCACGCCAATCTTATTTTTCCCGTGCCACGAATTTTTTATTGAGATTTAAAGAATAGGTTTTTTATTGTTGTAAAATATCGGGCAAGAAAAAGGGCTATCATGCATACTTCTTCTTTATAGCGGTGTGCTCGCTAACAGCACTAGCCCCAGCAGTGCATTAAGGGCGTCACACGGAGTGAGCGAGGTGGTGGGGGGCTGGGGCTTAGTGATCTCTGTGTTTGTGTCCGCGGCGCGGCAGGTCCGTGTACCCGCGGGGCGTCCCACGCGCGTACTCGCTCGTCTGCACGTTCCGCACGCTGGGGGGCAGCCCCCCGCGGGGGCCCTGGTTCCTGTGGCAGCTGACGGACGCGCAGGGCGGCCTGCAAGCCGGTGTGCGCCTGGACCCCGACACGCAGGTGGAGGGGGGGGGGGGGACAAGCGGGCCGCGGTGTCACGTGGGGGGGGGGGGGGGCGTCGTAAAGTAGCACGTGGAGATACAGGATGCACAAGCGCGACGCAGCAACACAACGCAAAAACACGGGATGCAGTGATATGAGATGCGCTGATAGAGGACACAGCAATACGAGACGATGATGATGATGACGATGATGATGACAATGATGATGCTGATGATGATCATTGCGACGACGATGATTACGACCACGATGATGAAGATGACGATGATGAAGATGACGATGATGACAATGATGATGACGACAACAATGATGACGGTCAGATTACTGATGCAATGACAACGAGGGCGACGACAATGATGATGACAAATATGATGATGACGACAATGACAATGACAATGACGATGCCGACAATGATTCAGACGAGAACAACGACCACGATGCTTATATGCACGATGTCCCGTTGCCGTCGTCCCCCGTTCGTATCAGACGCTGAGCTTCTCCGCGCTGGGCGAGGACGGCTCGCTGCGCTCCGCGTCCCTGCACGGCGGCGCCGCCGTGGCGCGCCTGGCGGACGGCGCGTGGCACAAGCTGGCGCTGGGCGTGGCGGCGCACGGCCACATCTCACTGAGCGTCGACTGCGGCGCCCCCGTGCAAGGCCTCCTCGAGCCCCCTGGCCCGCTCGCCCGCGTGCCCCCCGACGGGACCGTGCGCGTGGGCTCCCTCGTGGGCCAGCCCGGCTCCTCCGCCGCGGTGAGACCCCAAATGCGGCGGCTGCTGCTGCATCGTAATAGGGGTGCTATGGTGGCGAGGATGTTTCTGTTACGCGTCATCGCTTTGGGATGTTCTGTGTTCATATTTTGTTTGTTGCGGTTGCACCCGACTCAAGAGCCGCATGGCTCACAGGGCTATAGCTAATAAATGAAACTTGAAACTTGAGGTGTTAACTACCTCGCCTGGTATACAGGAGGTGGTGGGTTCGATCCTGACCCTGACACCTGTTGTATATTTGGAGATAGCGTTTTAGAGTATTTGGCTGCTATACATTTCCACGTGATAAGCCACTTCGTTGAGCTATCATCTGTGGCCAGGTAGCTTCTGAAAAGAGATATATAGCTCAGTGGGCCTAACCCAGTAAAATAAAAAGTAGTGCGTGAGAAACCGGAATAATACGCCGACGTGCCGACTGCTTCACAGTGGACGTGAAAGGTCACCTGACGTCAGTTCGCAGAAGCGGCCAATTGTGTTGCCGTCCGCAGGGCCCAGATTTTAAAATCACACCGCGAATTACTCGTTTGGGATTTACATAGCGATTATCGCCCCCTTCTGGAAGACTGATGCCCCAGGTCATCCCTACAAATGAGATTATATCCTGTGCTCTTGAGCTCTCGCCTGGTTCAACAACATGACCTTGGCGAATTGCCCGATGATGCGAATTGCCCGATGATGCTGGATGCAATTACCAGCGAAATGTCGTACTCAAATTGTAAATGTTGTGGTTTTACGCTTCAACACACCGGTGGGCTAAAGCAGTGAACTATTTGTCTTTTGTCAACGTGACACTTTTTTACTGATTGGCCGTGTTGGGTGGTGGAGGGTTACGACACATTTATAAATAACGCGATCTAAACCCAAAAAACGTTGATTATGGATGAACTTGAAAGTTGAGAAGAGACTTCTAGCGTTTTGTCCGTGTGCCGGGCGACACAGTTGCTTGTGTCTCTGTTCCCTGTGTCTCAATTCCCTATATCTCAAATGCCTGTGTCTCAATGTTGTCGTCTAATGTCCAAATGTCTCTGTTTACCTGGTCCCAATTCCCATCTATAAATCCTCAACATCTGGGTTTCTACATCAGCATCTAAATTCCCTGTGTGCCCATGTCCCTGTGTCCCCATGTCCCCGTGTCCCCGTATCCCTCTATTCCTATGTCCCTCTACTACGTTCTCACGTATCCTTATCCCGTGCGTCCCTGTCTGTCAGATGGACCTGCAGTGGATGCTGCTGCACTGTGACCCCGGCCGGGCCGCGCGTGAGACCTGCACTGAGCTGCCAACACCTCAACCGGTAATGGCCGCCCATCCGCCCTGCCTGCCTGCCAGACCAACCCAGACAATTGTCCAGCTAGTCCAGGGCTTGGAAACCCGCGGCTTCGGAGCCGCGTGCGGCTATTTGCCTTCCCCCCTTACGGCTCTTTGGCTGCCCCTTCGCGGGAAGCCGTATATTTTTTTTTTATAATTTTTTTAAATCTTAAACTTTATTTTACGTAAAGGTAATTGATTCAAATATGGCAGGGAATGGGTCATTATGCAAGGTATTCGTGACAACACAATGTACAGTTAAACTGTATTGTTAAATAATTACGAAGGGGGAAAAACTTAACAGACGCAGCTTATTCACCTATCACCTATTTTGTTTATTTAAGTCAGAATGTGTTTGCCGTCTGTTGTATACCTGCTGTGTTTGTGCACAAGCTCTCAAACTATTTTCGTCAAAGACAATAACAAAGAAAAATGGCTCTTCTTCTTTGAAATGTTGCCGACCCCTGGCCTAGCCACTCTCTGTCTAGCCTGTACAGCCACCTGTTAATATTTATGTCTGTCCAACCAGCCACCTGGCGATTTAGCCTGCCTGTCGATAATCACATGGTCACCTAGGCATCTGCCTAAAATTTCACTTGGCCCATTTAATTTGCCTATCAATCTCGACATGTCTCCAACTAGCTACTCACTAGGCCTTGGCAAGGTAAGGTAAAAGGTAAAAGGTCAAAACAACGAGCCTACCTTTACCCTACCTTTTGCCCTTACACCATACAAATGACCCGATTACAGGGTAATTACTGGGGTACTACACATGAAAAAGGTTTATAACAGGTCAATGCTAGGTAGAGCGTTTTATCATATAGAATACTCTCGATGATTCCAATTTTAAATGGAAACCACGGACTGCGCCACGGAGCTTTTAGCGAGCAGTAAGCAGGGTATTTACCGGGTAATACTTTGCGCTACCTTTACCCTACCCTTTACCTTACCCCTTGGCATGTCGACATCTTCACCCTTTACCTTTACCCTTTTACCTGGTAAAAAGGGTAAATTACCTTACCTTGCCGAGGCCTACTACTCGCTGCCTAGTCTGTCAGCCACCTTGCGAGCTGTTCACATAACTCTCATTCCGTCCAGTCATTTGGCCAGCGAGTCATCTAAGCCGTCATTAAGACAACTATCCTCTCCAGATATTCATTCCATGGTTACCAGAGAATCAAAAATAATCCTGCTCAGAATACGTTCAAGAACTGAACCTAATCCTGCCAAGCATGCACGTGATATGGCTGGTGTGATTGCCTCGTGTGTTTGACTGGCATTAAGCAATGGCTCTGATTGGCTTGCATGACCAAATGGCTGCTATAGGTTGGCAAATTCAAGTGGCTGATGTTCAGTCTTTTGACTAGCCATCAAACAAACATAGTCACTGAGTCGCGCGCTTTCGGATGCACTTCTGCGGTCGTCTGGAAAGCTTTTCCTTCCGATCTGAAGAAGCCACTGGAGCTATGCGCTTTAAAATCTAGATTTAAGACTCATTTATTTAAAACTGCTTTTGTTGTCCTTCCCCCGCACCTTTGATTCACATGGTTGCCTACGTACGGTGCGAAAGAAGCTTTATATACATACATACATATTCAAGGGTGCCTGATGTGTGCACATGTAGGAGCCGTTTCGCGCGTCATGGATATAGAACAGGGTTCGCAATATGGCTGGTCCCAATTCCCCAATTTCGCAGGTCGCGTTAGCATCTGAGCTCGATCCCCCATCACATTTGACAGAGGCCCGTTATAGCCACTCGGCTCCCTCCGGTACGCACTCACGCCGCCACCCCCTCCCTCACACTCTGGGCACGTGTTTTTTTCCCTCTCTCAAACCACGTCCAAAAAAGAAGAAAGAGGTGTGAGGTCACGTCCATGCAGCCGGGCAGGTCTGTCGGGAGTCCGTCTCAGAGGGTTAGCGCTGACGGCCACACGGGTAGAAGAGACTCGGTCCTTCCTAGCTTCCTAGAACGGCGCGACGATTGTGGCTGAGTCGCTTGAGGCCTTCGTTGCCGAGGGGCCTTTGACGCTGAGGAGGTCTTCAACTGCATGTGTGGCGGCGGCAGCAGCGGCGGTGGTGGCACGAAGCCTCGACAAGGCCGACTTCTCAACAACGTGTCGTAGAAAGGGGGGAGGAACACCACCCTTGAGTTTTTGGTGTTGGAAGATCTGGGGGTGGATTCTTTTCCACCGTTGGCTTCGGGAGCCCAGGCTGGGCCGAGTTGGTGGGGATTTTCTGCCGAGCGTTGAGACATGGCCGCCGCACGAGGGTCGGACTGTTCCTGCAATTTCGTCTCCATCGTTGTGTGGATTTTCTTGGTCTCGACGCAAAGTTTAGCACAGGTGAGCCGAGATGGAGGCAAGGGTCTTTCTTATTTTGTTTGGTTGCGTTTTCAGGTTGCGCTTCTCGTTTTGTCGGACGTTCGTCAAACAGCTCGTGGCCCCTGATGCGTGATGGACGCTCACAAACATTTGAGCGAATTTTGTTGAGGATATTTGGACTTTTTTGGGGCCAGTTTGTGATTTTATTTCATGGAGAATTTGTGACTTTGTGGAGAATTTGTGACTTTCAGACAGGAGACCCCAGGTCGATTATTTAACAGCAGTATCGTTGGGAAGAGTTACACATGTGGATGTTGACGCCAGTGCTGTTATTATACAGGGCGATCCATTTCTAGACACCTCAATTACATAACGTGGATACAGTATAGAGATAACGGCGGCATCATTATTTCAAAGCCTCTGCACCTCTCTCACCAATCCTAATACGCACCAGTCAGCCTTTTAGCACTCTCACTCTGTAAGGTATGGGATCCATCACTCTCAAAATATTCAATCGGCTGTTGAGAAGAAAGAGATTTCTGATTAAGGAATCCATTATTGATAAATGCATAATTCTGTAATACGCTCTATTTTATTATTACTGGACTGTATTATTGCTATTGATGAGATGTTGATTAATGATGTAACAGTAATGTTGCTAATGATAATGAATATAAAAAAACACAAGCAGAGTTCAATGTTAAATATAAATTAATATACTAATAATTACTGCCGGTCTTTTTTTATTCCTCTCTGAGTAGTCAGTTTGTTTTTGCCACAATAATCTTAAAAGACTACAGCACGGTCTGGATTTACATAGCGGCTAAACCTCACCGCATCTCGAGATTCCATATAGAAACAGTGCGGCATATTGATACAAAACAAAATTAAATTACTCATATTATGCATATTGGCATCAATGTATGATCGATGTAATTATCATCATTGTGAGAAGGGATATGTTGGTGAGACTCTAGGAATGAACATTTTATTTAGTGAAATAGACCCCAAGAGTGGTGGACAGTTTTGAAATCCCTCCGCGTGTGAGCATTTGTATATTTAAGCTCAAAGAGTTTTCTGAACCGGCGCATTTTAATGCTCGGTGTGTTGTCATCGCTAATCTTATCTTCCCTTAAAGGAATTTATATCGTTCCTTTTAACCAAGGCGGCTTTACAAAGAATTGACAGTGGTACACACGAATGTAATGGTGGAGATGAGGTGAATGAAAATAGGTGAGAGGAAGCAACGGGGGCAAAATCTGTGATGCGTGAATTCTGTGAAAGCGAAATTGATGACGGTGAACGATGAATGGATTGAATGAATGGGGAATGAGTGAAAGCCATATAATGGGAATATGAAGATGGAAAAGTAACGGTGGCGGTTATGAGGTGGGAGATTAAGGGGCCGTGGGGGGTGAGCTCGGGGTAACGATAAGTGAGTTTTGAGTGAGGAGTGGAAACTCGTGAGCGAAGGTGACTGCTTCATGTGGAGGTAAGGAAGGTTTGTTCCAGTGAAGGGGGGGGGGCGAGAAGAGAAAATTAACAAAAGCGTGGTTTGAGCACAGAGGAGCATTGCTGGCAGAGTCGACGGTTCACGATGCGATTCTCTGGGGCATTCGGCTGGCTGCTTCACACCGAGCTGACGGCTCGCATGGCTGTGGTGGAATTGACAAAGCGGTCGTTATGCTGCAGAAATATCTCGGGAGGTGGAGGCGGTGGGGACGCTTTGAGAATTAGCGACGGGTCGGCAGGAGTGTGTGGACTAATTAGTTTCAAAGACAATGCATATACTATCAGAGTATGTTTTTTGTTTGCATTCTGACCGCAAGTATTGCGGTTAACGCACACATGATTCCTCGTGAAAGGTTTCAGTTTGGTGTTTTAACATCTTAACACAGCTGTTTTGTTCATAATATAGGTTTTTGGGTCAGATCGCGTTATTTATAAATGTGTCGTAACCCTCCACCAACAGCATTTTAAAATTGTAAAATGTTGTTGATTCTCTCTTCAACGCACCGGTGGGCTAAAGAAGTGAATTATTTTGTCCTTTGAAAAAGGTGACACATTTTTTACTGGTTGGCCGTGTCGGGTGGTGGAGGGTTACGACACATTTATAAATAACGCGATCTGACCCAAAAACCTATATTATGAATAATATCGGTCGCGAAAGCCTACGTGTTAAACTGACCTGTTTTGTTGCCAGAAAAAAGGGGGAAAATCCCTAATCTCACGAGAAGGGATTGAGGCTGAACGATGCAGTGGAGGTGGCTCGAGAAAATAGAATCGTGTCGAAAATTTTCGTTGGGCTCTCATCATCGTCGCCAAAGAGCTGACGGGAGGCACAGATGACGACTGACGGTCTTGCCGTGTGGCGAAATGTAAAAAGATCGCGTGACGAGCTTGACCGAAAGAGTAGAGCTCTCGTATGTATCTTGAACTTCTTTCGCACCATACGAAGGTGCTGGTCACTGTCATTCAGTCTGGTGGGTCTGTGTGCGTGTCTGCATCAGTAATCTGTACGGCTGCGTATCCACGTGTCTATCCGTCACTACGTGCGTCTGTCCGAGTATTATGTAATAAGGTGGTTTTAATAACAGCGGTGGTCAGGTTTTTTAAAAATTAGTGTACGAGTTGTATGTGTGCTCTGCGTCACTCTGCATGTGTCTGTATGTGCGCGTGCACGTCTTTGTGTCTGCGTGCGCGTCTTTCCGTTTGTGTTTGGATCTGTCTGTGCGTGAGTATCTATGCGGTTGCATGTGTCCGTGTGCATGGGTCTGTGCATTTCTGTGTATGCATGTGTGTGTCTGTCTTTGCCCCTGCGTGCGTCGGTGTGTGTCCGCGCATGCGTCCGTGTGTGTGTGTCTTGTCTGCGTGTGTCGGTCCGTGCGTGCGTGGCAAACAGAACTCCCTCTGTAACGTCGCTCCGTTTCACACGTCCGGGGCACCTAAGGGACCACGGCTCTCACCGACTCTCGCTTCTCCACTCGCCCTCCTTGCTTCATTCCTTGACTCTTTCATTTTCCCATTCATCCTTTCATTCCGTCTCTTATTGCGCTGCCTTCCTTGGTTACCCGTTTACGTATTAGTTCACATTCTCGTTGGTGGCAGTCACATGTCAGTTGATTATTTGCGTGGTCCATTTGTCTTGGTTGTCATTGTATTTAAAGTGTTTGTGCCACAAACGGACGTGTAATATTTTCACGAAAGGTTAATTAAAAAAAAATTATGTTATTCACCTTAAATAAGACTGAGAGTAAATGAAGATAATTTATCTACGACCGAATCACCCTGAAGTCGCCTAATCTCATCCGATACCAGAAGCTAAGCAGTTTTTAGCCTGGTTAGTACTTGGATGGGAGTCAGCCTGCACATAAGCGAGTCGGTTTATTCTGGCTAAGGCCCACTGAGCCCAGAAGCTCTTGTTCAATGTCAGCCCAGCCAAAGCGGCTGATACGGTTAGCAACCACTTCACGTGGGATATGGGACATGTTTACAGCGTCTTCTTGGTTCTTTCGGTAAAGTCACGTAGAAGGAAAATAAAAAAAATAAAACATAATAAAATAATTCTCACGACGTTTCGGCCACAACGCAAGCAGCCGTTGTGGGCGAAACGTCGTGAGAATTATTTTATAATGTTTTATTTTTATTATTTTATTATTTTCCTTCTACGTGACTTTACCGAAAGAACCAAGAAGATGAATCCCTGCAGTCACGAAAGCTTTAAATCGAAAAATGTTTACAGCGGTCACGTAAGACTAAAAGCAAGGACGTTTTAATAAACGTGAGTCATATACCAGGTGGGGCATTGAGTCGGCCATGAGATGGACGTACAGCAATGGATTCTCTGAATCTATCTGTGTAAAGCTTTGAGTGTTACTCGATCTGAGTAACGTGGCCAGACTTGCCAATGGAGGGCCTCGTGAAGAAGTGTGCGCCTCTGTGGCCTTCCAGAACAAAATAAAGCAAATTTCGATTTAAAGCTTTCGTGACTGCAGGGATTCATCTTCTCGGTTCTTTCGGTAAAGTCACGTAGAAGGGAGATAATAAAATAATAAAAATAAAACATAATAAAATAATACAATTCTCACGACGTCTTTCCGACAGACCTGTTCTTCACCTGAGGATGGCTGCTTACATTGTGGCCGAAACGTCGTGAGAATTGTATTATTTTATTATGTTTTATTTTTATTATTTTATTATCTCCCTTCTACGTGACTTTACCGAAAGAACCAAGAAGACAAAATAAAGCACTTTACTTATTTATATTAACTTGACTGAACATAACATCTAGGAGCTGGCAATGATTAGAACTTATTTCAAATTTTATGGATCAGAAACGTGGGAGAATTTTCAAGAAAAGCTGAAAATTGCGCAAAGAAGTGTGGAGAGATGCACGCTTGGAATTATGCTGACAGGTAGAAAAAGTAACGCGTGGGTCAGAGGACATTCGCATGTTGGAGAAATATGATGGTCTTAAGATAAGCGGCCTTGGGCAGGACACAGTTAGGGCTGGAAGGGATGGTGGCTGATGGTTGAGGTTTACACAAAAATAGCAGCTCAAGGAGGATTGACTACATTGGAGATGATAATTGCTTTTTTTGCCTTTATTTCTGGCAACAAAACTGACACCTTTTTTACAAGGAGTCATGTTTGCATAAACCACAAAACCTGCAGCCATAATGCAAACAAAAAACATAACTCTGATAATATATGCACTGTCCTTGAAGTTGAATGGTCCACACCCGAGTCAGCTTTCCTTAGAGCCTAGTCTCACATGGTGTTGGACCAGATGACGACAAAAGGCGCACAACTCAAAGACAATGCACCATCAGAGTATGAGAGCTCGGGGTAAGCATAATCTGGTCCAACGCATGTGAGACTGGGCTCTAAGGAAAGCTGTCTGGTGTGGACCAATCAACTTCAAGGACAGTGCATATATTATCAGCGTTCTCTTTTTTGTTTGCATTATGGCTGCAGGTATTGTGGTCTATGCAAACATGACTTCTTGTAAAATAAGGTGTCAGTTTTGTTGCCAGATAGAAGGGTAAAAAAACAATTATCATATTTTTTACTGGCAAATGAGGTTCCAATGGTGGTACATTGGAGATAGAGCGTGGCATCACAAGACCACGTGGGTTGGCGATGGCAGGCAGAGGCCTTCATCTAGCAGTGGATTTAACCGCGGCTGATGATGATTGTGTATACAGTATTTGTGGAGCTGCACCACCCATCACAGTTGCAATGCATCGGGCCTTCGTCATCAGTGGTTGTCGCGCTTGGGAAATTCCCTGGAGCGATTGCCAGACAGCTAGAGCAGAAATTGAACTGTGAACTGACGTAGTCGGGCTTTGCACTGACATCACGAGGCCGTACGTAACGATTCACCACTCTCTCCCCACTCACACAGTGATTCAGTGAATCTTTGCCATTTTGAGATTGCGATTTCATTCAAGAAATCGATTATTTTGTCAACATTTTTAATGGATTCAGATGTCTTGTTTCTATTTTTGTCTCATTTGTGGCGTTGTGTTGGCTTCATTTGCCCAAATGTACCATTCGCATGTCTAAATGGCCCTAAACTAGACACAATTGATTCACGTGCATGTGATCTGATTTATCTTGTGTGTGAGAATTGATTTTAATCATATGCATATCTATGCCTCTTGCAAAGAGAGTTAGCTACGTCAGAGGTCTCTTGTCTGGTTCCGTGGTGTATATATGTTGAACTTTTTTCGCACCGTACGTAGCCAACCGTTCTAATCAATTCTTACATCGGTCATTATACTCCATCATCGTCCCTCCGCCGGCTCGTCAAGATACCCACCAATCACGAGCCACACGACATCACCTCTTTCAATCGGCCAATCACAGGCCTTTGGGGAGACTCCGCCACCGACCAGAATTGATCTGTCTCATCCCATGTAGCTTTTCGCCAAAAAATTCACAGGGCTTCCTCGAATTGTTTTTTTTTTGCCTAAGGGAAATTTGAGCTCTATAGAAATGCTGGCCCAAAATAATTCAAAGCCTTCACCTTACGTATATTTTTATTTTTTACCAAGTTTAGGTTATTTTTTTATTCCTGTTCGCCGAGATGTTGTGGAACTTTAGTCTTGACTCTGCGAGTAAAATAACAACGGGATCACAATGATGCTGCTGCTGTTGTGAAAGCAAATAAAATGCCACGGGAAACGGGGCAGGGGACGCATCATGGGAACAACTGACGCAAGATGGGAGACAAAATCAGCGATGGAGTGAAGACCGAGAGAAGGGAAGAGAAACAGCGGAGAGAAGGGCGAGAAACGGCAGCAGCAGGGAGGTGACATCACAGGGTTCGGAGGCCGTGACTCGACGGGGCAAATGGGTGAAAGAAGGGGATGTCAGAAACCGGGAGAGGCCTTTGCCCAGAAGTGGGAAGTTGTGACAGGCTGAAGATGAGAACACGATGACAGGCCATGGCTTAGTGCATGGTATCCCTAGTTTTTGTTCTGGTTTTAGTTTCCCACAGCGTTAATGATGTATATAGACATTGATGTATATATGGGATTGATTCGCGATGGTTGATGGGCACCTCACAGCCTCGTGTATAAAACATGTTTTTGTCATTCAGTCATCAGTCAATAGATGTCTCGAACAAGCAATCTAAAACAATCACAACAGCATTAAACATCTTTGTCCACTCTTCAGGTCAGGTCGTGCCCCCTTGCCAATTTTTTTTTATTTTCGGAGAGGGGAATTTTACTTTTTGCTGGTTTATGACATGTTGATAAATATTGTTGAACTTTTAGTTCTCGATTTACAAGCAGAATGGAAAAACAAATCTTTAAGTATATCAAGTGTTATGATGCGTATCCTGACATGGTATAATTTTGTCGCTGAAGATGTTTCTGTACACCGGTAGACTGGATGGATAAGTGGCACATGACTCAGTGGCCACGGTCATAGAGGGACAGTGGGTGAGATGTGTCGGGTGTGATTGTATATCACCGTTTGCCGACCTGAACACACCCGGCTGGAATTAATTGGTGTGAATTAGCTGGAATTTTCCCCTGTGAATTTGCTGAAATCTATTTGTGTGAAATGTGCTGGAATAAATCCGTGTGAATTTTCTGGAATTAATATGTTTGAAATTTGCTTGAATTAATCCGTGTGAATTTTCTGGGGTAAAAAAAACATCCGTGAAATTTGCTGGAAATAATGCATGCGGAATTTTCTGGAATTAATCCCGTGTGAAATTTGTTGGAAGTAATCCGTGTGCAATTTGATGGAATTAATCAGCGTGAATGTTTTTTGAATTAATCCATGTGCAATATTCTGTAATAAATCCGTGTGAATATGTTGAAATTAATCCATGTAAAATTACATGAACAAATGAATTCCTCACCACGTGCACCAGTAGCAGTCATTATCCATGCCTGCCATGGGCCTCCCATAGGTCGACTCAGCCTAACGCCGCGTATGCGTGCGTGTATGCGTGTGTGCGGTGCAGACAATTCCTGGACCGCAAGGAGCGCCGGGGATTCCTGGAACCGATGGAGTGGACGTGAGTCAGACCGCCGTTTCCCCCGCACCGCATATTATCTTTTGTCCCACGTTAACCAATGAGCACATGGTGAATAAACCGGGTGCGGGCCTCCTCAATGTGGCAAAAGTTAAAGGTGCAGCCTCGCAATCACTTGCATATTCCACCGCTTGTGGAAGGGCCTTCACTCGAGAGAGCTCTGGAGAGCCTCTCTTGAGGGTATCTTTGGCCGACTCTTCCACGCATACAAGACATCATGGAAGAGGTGGGAGGACCCACAGTTTGCCCCACCGCATGAGCCCTGCCGATCGACTAAATGGTGTATCCAATTATACTGCTGTATGAATGTGGGCGGGGGGGGGGGGGTTTAAGAAACTTGCTCTTTATTTAAACCGCCGCACCGGGAGATCGAATCGATTGCAAGTCCCGTGTGCTCACCGTTACACCCTACGTGTCATCGGCATGAAGAGAATACTCGGCTCGGTTGTGTATTTGGTCAACGTCAGAAATGCATGGTGCTCGCCACACCATCGCCACAACACGCTTTGTGTTGCGTGCAATATTTGGCATTCGCAAAGCGCACTCATCCCTGTGGCGTCTGTGTGTGTGTGTGTTTGTGTGCCTCCGTCTATGTGCAGGGTGAGAGGGGACCGGTCGGACCACTAGGAAGAAAGGTGAGATTTTAAGTCGGTCATAACCATAGTTTTATCGCCTGACTTCTTTATGCACATGTGCCGCCCTTTGTGTCAATCCAAGGCTGGATGAAGGCCTCCCTATGCCATGAGGGCCAATGGAGGTTATTTGACCATACTTGATCATACTGGTCAGTGTCGGTTGGTGAAGCACGAGGATGTGGAAGCTTAGAAGTACAGCACAACAGTACCTTTTGCCGGACTGCTCTCTGCAGCCCAATCACGACAGCGTGATTGTCCATGGTGGCCGCTTATTCCCAGCGAGATCAACGCTAAAGCCTGCATAGCTGCTGAGATCTGACAAGGTTTAGTCATTGGCTGACCTCTTCATAGGCGCTCACGTGGGGCCGTGTGCTTTCATAATTTCAGAATAAAATCTTGCGTCGTCCTGGGCATCTCTGCCAAAAACCAAGGGATGTCCTCCTTGACCACCTGGCCAGAGCCTCTTGACTTTCCACTGGACTTCCGAGAAACTCACCAGGGTCTCCTGTCCTTTGACTCTCGTGAAATACTCAACCCATTCGTCAATAACACTTCCCTAAAGAGGAAAAAAAAGATGTTATAGCAGAATTTCATGACGGGCAATGTTTCGGGCAGTATTTCTGCAATGTCCACACAACATTCACCGGTTACATAATTTGTCCTCATAGGGTAGTGTTACTGATGAATATGTTGTCAATGCTGCTTCTGCAGCACTGACAAACACGGCGTTTTTCTTGCTAAATTTCCAATGGTGTTCTTCAATTCAAGGCTTCAATTCATAGACGTTGTATGTAATTGGTTCACACGACTTCTCTGGTCACGTGAGGCTGCTCCATTCACCGCAATGATGCAATGTGGATCCTCGCTCTCGGATCGAATCCACCACAATTCATTGAATCGCAAGGGGATGGAAGGTGGGGGGGGGGCTGAATCGTTACACCTCTAATGTACACAGTTGTTTCGCCCTTGTTAAACGGCATAAACCCGGCTCAGTCTGATCCCAGCTGTGGTGTCGCGGTGCTCCTCTCCCATGAAGATCACCTCTGGCTCAGTCTCAGCGAAGCGTGAGCCTGAGCACTGGCCGGTGACCCCCACGGATATTTAGAACCAGTGTAATTTCCCAACCTTGCCAAATTAACATTCCATTGTTATTCAGTTCATAGCCTAATAATGTTCACAGACTTGTTTTTCCTTCTCTGTATTAATTTGTGTTGCCCATTATTCACCAGATCGCGTGTTTTCAGATGCGCTTCTGCAGCTGTCTGGAACGCTCTTACTTCCGATATTAGGAAGCCACTGGAGCTATGCACTTTCACATCTAAATTGAAAACTCATTTCTTTAGAACTGCTGTTTGTCTTCTTGGTTCTTTCTGTAATGTCACGTAGAAGGGAAATAATAACATAATAAAAATAAAACATAATAAAATATAATTCTCACGACGTTTCGGCCACAACGCAAGCAGCCGTCCTCAGCTGAAGAACAGGTCTGTCGAGAAGACAGCGTCTGAAGGGTTGTCCTTCCCCCACACCTCCGATTAGCACGGTTGGCTACGTACGGTGCGAAAGAAGTTCAACGTACATACTCCCCCACAGTGGCACGTATGCATGTACTGTATGTTTAACTTCTTTGGCACCTTGCATAGCCAGCAGTGCTAATCGGAGGTGCGGAGGGTTGTGGGAATTGTATACATTTAAAATTGGGACGTTCCATCGAGTTGCCTGCCACAGCATCGACCCATCCCAACAACTCTTCCGCCACCATTTTGCATTTGAAACGTCGATGTGTTGCTTGCGCGACTTGTTTTGTTTCTCAGGGAGAGGTGCGTGCGCTGCCTCCGTGTTTTTCTACAGCGTCTTGAGATGCCGTCACTTTCAGACGCTCCACAAGCCCACGCCTCTTCATCGTTGTCGTCGTTGTCACTTCGCTTGTGGGTCGGCGTTTGCAGGGTGCCAAAGGAGAGTTTGGACAGTCGGGGCCAAGGGGACCTCAGGGCCCACCCGGCCTACCTGGCATTGACGTAAGTGACCGGCTTTTTTGAGTGGTCTTTTCAAAAACACTGGGCTGTTCAAAGTCAACGCATATTCGTGTAGTAGTAATAATAATACGAACGGACACGTACAGTTCTGTGTCAATCCACTGCCGGATAAGGGCCTCTCCACGTCGTGCCGGCTGTAGGGGGTTGTTCAGACCATACCTCACCTTGCTGGTCAATGCGGGTGAGTGAAGGTGGAGAACATAGATGTGATGGGAAGGAGTACCGTATGTGTGCACTGCCCTCTGCTGCCCGTAGCGTATCTTTGCTGGCAGCCTGTAACAACTGTTTTATGCACGGCGGTTGCCCATCAGAGCTCTATACAGCCCTGGTTAACCTCTGAGATTGAGATAGTTCCTCATTATTCGTTCATCAGATAATACCAAATACTAATATCAGTTATCCAGGGCAACTGCAGAGTCTCAAAGCTCTGCTTCAGGGCAGTCTCGCATTGGGATTCTTGACCAGTTCCTTTTCCATTGACTCGTTAAAAAAACTTTACAAAAATCGAACTCTTACCGTAACTCGAACCCTAACTGTAGGAGATCGCTAGTAGACTACCAACTGTTATAGCCAAGGGAAGATTTGTTTGAATATATTCCAGATCACTGTGGTAAGCTTGAGTAGGAACATGACCAGCAGCCACAGTGCAGTTAGCGAGGGGGTATACTGGATGCGGTGTGCCGCATGCATTAAGAGTTTTATGGTCGCCAACCCGGACAGAGAAAGCTGAAATTAAGCCCTGTTTACAGCCCTGTTGTGCGAGTTTTCTTTCCGTGCAATGAGATTCCATGAGACTCGATGAGCTGCGGGCCGTATTCAATTGGTTTAGGCCTCCCTTCAAGCAGTTGGGTTCAAAAAGAGGGCCTCTATTTTCAGCAAGGAGGAACAATCATACATATGGCATCGCTTCCGTAATGGCCTTCCCACACGAGTTTGTCCTCGGAAGTATTTCGGAAGCAAAAATGATGTAACAATTCAAGCGGCACAACGTGGTGATGTCACATCACGTGAGGTGGACGTCGCGAGGTCACGACCTCGTATGATGGCGTCATCGAAAGGGGGAGGCAAGGCGTGGCAGCTCCCGCACACGCCCTGTTGTTTGTGAATAATTTTAGCACTGGTTTTCTTATGCAAGTTTATGGCCGCCCTTCGATCAACGTTGGCTGGTATTCAATGGGACAAGTCCCTCACAACGACACAATTTGATACGAAGGTTTTGTTTTTATTGGATCATCTTTACCAGAGGGTGAGACACACACAAACACACACCCCCCCCCCTGTTACAGACGGATGGACGTACAGACGTAGATAATTTCTCAACGTTTTGAACATCAGTTGAAAAAGCACTAAAAACACCTCCGGTTATCCTTGCCCCTCCGCCTCTCGACCTCCTGACAGCTGCCCCTGGGGTCACCCTCGCAAGGAGAGCTGAAATTTCACGCCCGTCTCACAACGCAAAGCACCCCCTTTCCCTCCCTCCCCACCGTCTCAGTAAAAGCCTCCCTCCAAGGGCCCGCGTGGGCAGCATTTGGGAGAATCCACGTCGCGTTTGCTTGCGAACGATGCAGCGCGGGTCACAGTCGCCGCTTGGTTTTTTTTGGCCTGTGGGCCTAGACTCCACAGTTTCATTCAAATGTTGCTTCGACTTGCTTTGGTTTTTAATGTGAGGTGGAGCGTTCCATAGTGCGAAATGCACTATGGAACCCGGTGTCCCTGATTTGTCTGTCATTCGGTCAGTGCTTGAGTTTGTGTCTCTGTGATGTTGAGTTACAGGGCCGTGTTGTCCCTACTATTGTCTCGGGGCTTGTGTTCTCTGTGTTTGTTTTGCTGTGTCGACACTAGGTCAAATGAGTCGCTGGCAAGTCTATAAAGATTGTCACGAGGGAGACAAAGGTGGCCGGGCGTGGTGCTGGCCACCCACCCCCTCGTGTGCCATGCTGGCCTTCATAGGTGCTCACTAACAGCACTTGCCCCCACAGTCTGTTAAGGCTATGAGAGGGATCTGTGTCTTTGTTATGCTATGTAATATGTAATGTTGTGTGATGTCATGTTTTCAGTGTTTCTCCTATTTTCCTCCAGGCTTGTATCTGTGTGTGATGGTGTGTATCGTACATTGCCAACCATGCTAGTCAGAGTTGCAGGAAATGCTGTGTATGATGTTGCGTGATGTTGTGGTGATGTCACATTGATGCCGGGTCAGTCATATCTATAATGTTCTCCTTATGGCTTGTATTATTTCGTGATGTTGCGTGATGTTGTGGTGATGTCATATGGTCTCTTGTCATATCTCCAATGTTCTCCCCAGGGCTTGGCCGGTCCTGATGGGGCTCCTGGCCCAGTGGGGCCTCAGGGTGTCCGGGTGAGTGGAGGCCACCTGTTATGGATGCACCAGATGCACCCGGGCATTATGAACACGCCTCCAATTTATGAGAAACACAGACACACGACGTGGCCACTATGAGCCCATCTCAGCTGCGTGTAACTCACAGATGTAGGGCACGGCCATTAGGAACGACATTCCTTGGTGTCACGCGCACGAACCCCACACCGCTGTGGTTATATCAAAAAATGCAGACGTCGCCGTTGCGAGCCCATCCAAACTATACGACACACACTTTCAAACGATACGATGCACACTTCAAATATATGATACGCACACGTAAAAACTCTCCACACGTGTAAAACTATATGAAACACACATTTCAAAGAGGTTCATAATGTTATATCACAAGCAGGGGAAGTGGACTTTATGAAATCCCTCTTTCAACTGTGTAAAAATCACAAACACGTGACATGGCCATTATCAACACATCCCACACCCTGCGTTGGGCACGGACACAG
This sequence comes from Lampetra fluviatilis, assembly GCF_964198595.1. Lineage (NCBI taxonomy): Eukaryota > Metazoa > Chordata > Hyperoartia > Petromyzontiformes > Petromyzontidae > Lampetra > Lampetra fluviatilis. The sequence continues at coordinate 6,776,947 of NC_136297.1, forward strand.
CACACGGAACTTTATGAACCGCATGCTTTTCACGTTCTCTTCGTCGGATGGCCTCAACCACACCAACCAAAGCAGAAGAAGATGAGAGAGAGAGAGATAGGGAGAGTTTTGTGTTGCGCAAGAGATCCGGCGCGCAACACAGGCGCATAACGCGCGGCTCACGGTCGTTGTGTGTCTTGTCGTTGTGTCGTGTCGTTGTGTTCAGGGCGACGTAGGGAGAGCTGGGCCCCCAGGACCGTCTGCTCCCCCAGGGGCTCCGGTTTGTAACCCTCGTTACTCTCAGTCTCGTGGCCTAGTGGTCAGCACACTTCGTGGCTGGGCCAGTGTGTATGGAGTTGACGGTTCAATTCCTACCGCAGCTATGCGGTGTGTCTGGTTGTTTCTCTGGGCGTTAAAATTGGCACCGGTTAAACATATAAATGCTTATGCTCACGCTGTACGATATGCGCATCGAATCGTGCGATTTTTCTTGATTTGTGTGGATTTTTTTGCGTGTGTCATCGTATGTACACGTACAACTTAGACAAAGAGATGAAACTTATACAAAGACATAAAAGTTCCGCCCTCGACAAATTCTGCAAATTTTTTTTACCAATTCTTAAATCGTGACCTTCAATTGTGACAATTGTATAGCATAGTGAAGGGGACAATATTTACAGGCCTTTCTGTTGAGTTTAATTGATGTTATCCAGACTAACTTTGCTTTGCGCGCGTGTGTTTTTGCACATTTATGTGTATGTGTGTACACGTGTGTGTGTGTGTGTGTTTTTTTTGCGTGTGTACGTGCACGTGCGCGCGTGTAGCCTCTTGGAAGGCCAGGCCCCCCAGTAAGTATCACTTTATTATCTCTTTCAGCAACTTATTTTTTTGACAGTGAAATTTCACTGCGATGTTTCATGATGACGAGGATGATGTTATTCTGCTGCTGCTGACGATGAGGATAACGGTGCTGCTGCTGATGAAGGTGACGTGTGTTTTTTTTTGTGCCAGGGCTTGGCGGGTGAGAGGGGCGATCAAGGAAAGGATGGACCCCGTGGCCCCCGTGTGCGTTTATCCCCACTCGGGTCCCTGCATTCATTACGCGTTGCCATCATTCACGAGGCATAGGGCTATAGGAGTACACTTAGCTTTGTATTACACGCTGAGATGTAGGCTCGTTATTCACTTGACTTAAAGCTTTCGTGACTGCAGGAATTCATATTCTTTGGGTCTTTTGGTAAAGTCACGTAGATAGGTTCAAAGAAAATAAAAAAAAATAAAAAAAAATTCCCGATGATAATAACAGAACAAAAAATCTTCCTGATGACTAACGCTTGTGTTGCGATGGAAACGTCGTAGTTTTTGTTGTTATTTTTTGTTATTTTCTTTGAACCTATCTACGTGACTTTACCGAAAGACCCAAAGAATATTTGTTATTCACTGTTAGAATTAAGTGTAGTTTTATTGTTGGAAACGCACTAAAGGTTAGGCCACTAAATGTTCCAGTTTCAGAAAATGTGGCCCGAAGTCCCACAGCATTTACAAAAAAATCTGGATTTTGTCCCCAGCTACAAAATATCCTGGACTTGTGGCTCATCTCGTGAGGACAGGACGATCCAACTAGTGGATAGGGCTCTCTGGGTAGTGGGTGGGGCTGTATGCATAGTGGGTGGAGCTACCCAAGCAGTAGGCAAGGCTTCTTGCTGTGGTAGGAGGGGCTATCCGAGTAGCGGGCGAAGCTACCTGCACAGTGGGTGTGGCTACATGCACTGTGGGTGTGGCTACATTCACTGTGGGTGGGGCTACCTGCACAGTGGGTAGGGCTACATGCACTGTGGGTGGGGCTACCTGTACGGTGGGTGGGGCTACCTGTACGGTGGGCGGGGCTACCTGCACAGTGGGTGGGGCTACCTGTACGGTGGGTGGGGCTACCTGCAAAGTGGGCGAGGCTGGCATATTAATGGGCGTGACCTATTTGAAGTAGGTGGAGCCAACTGTGGGTGAGGCTTGCGGGTGAGCGTGCCTTTGCAAACATGGGTGAATCTAGATTTGAAGCTTTCGTGACTGCAATAATTCATACTCTTAGGTTTTTTCGGTAAAGTCACGTAGGTAAAAAAGAAATAATAAAAAGACGGAAGCTTGTGTTGCCTCCGAAACGTCGTGATTTATTATTTTATTTCTATTATTTTTTCTAGTATTTTATAATTAGTTATTTTATTATTTTCCTACGTGACTTCACCGAAAAAACCTAAGAGTATGGGTGAATCTGGCAGAGAGATGGGCTGCGAGCTTACATGTCCTGTTGAGCCTCATAGAAAGTTGGTAGCTTTAATTCATGATGAGATTTATGGTGCCAAATTATATTTTGGCACGATAGGTTAATTTGAGTTACCTTCTGCACTCTTTTAAATTGTCACCTGACATGCCACCTGATGCATCACCTGTACTGCTTGACATGTCACGTGACGTGACGCCTGTTTTATCTTGCTGGTGTCGCGTTCAGGGTCGTGTTGGCCTCCCTGGGCCCCCTGGACCTCCTGGCCCCATTGGAAAAAGGGTGAGCCCCCCCGCCCTGCCCCCCATCATCCACCATCACCTTCATTGCAACTCTAGTCCTAAACTGAGCTGGTGTGATTGATTGTGCAGTGAAATCTGGGTTCAGATTAGGGCTATGAAGCCGGCCTCTTCTGATTTAATAACACTTCACTGTGCGTACAGGCTACAGCAGAGTGTCACGCATCGCCTGCTAAGTTGGAAGATACTCAGACTGCACAGCATCGTGGGACGAATACCCACAATGCCTTTCATGTCTGAACCGGTGTTCAGTGCTGTCAGTTTCACGTACAGTCTGATATGCACAGTATGCACCTGTCCTCACTTGCAGCCTGGACTGTCCCAGATGCCCCAGTTGGCCTCGTCGGCCACGCAATGACTGTTGGATGAGCCGAGTGGAGATATTTATTTGAAAAGTGAGCGCATGTTGGTGTTTGTTTAATATCCGTGTTGCAGGGTCCACCCAGCAATTTGGAACGCGAAGGAAGTGGAGTGGGAGTGGTGAGTGAAACACTTTTAAAACATCTCCCTTCCGAGTCTTATACAGATCGCACTCTCGGCATCCAGTCATGAGACAAAAACTTTATTCCGATCTCTCAGAGCAGAGCAACCCTTCATGTTCGAGAACACGCCACGGAAGTGCTCAGTTCAGTTAATTTACTTGGTATAGCCCTGTGAGCCGTTCGGCTCTTGATTCGGGTGCATCCGCAACAAACAAAAACATGAACAAGAAAACATCTTAAAGTGACTACGCGCAAACAGAAAAATCCAGGAAAAAACAGCAAAGTATTACAGAAAAAGCACCGAATATCAATGCTGTGTGCAAAAATCCCAGTGGGATGCAAGTCAAACAATAACAACCATAAGACAGTGGATGTCACAGAGCTGCCCCTGAGAGCTCTTCAAGTGGAGCCATGGTGGCGAGATGTTAACTACCTTGCATGGTATGCAGGAGATCGTGGGTTCGATACCGACCCTGACGCCTGTATATTTGGAGTTTGCATGTTCTCCCCGTGGTCGCGTGGATGTTTCTCCGGTTCCCTCCGGGTTTTCCCTTCGCGTTTAGAAACATCCGTTTAGAGTATTTGGCTGCTATGCATTTCCACGTCATAAGCCACTTCATTGAGCTGCCATTTTTGGCCAGGTCGCTTCTAAAAAAGAGCTATGTAGCTCAGTGGGCCTTACCTTGCGATATAAAACATAATTTGTGATCTCTGGTCTGCAGAGTAGGGGACAGCACTTTTCCACCTGCCTTGCTGCAGAGAGTAATGTTCGTTGCAAGAGTTTCAACCCAACATTATGATTGTGTTTTTTTGTTGTAAAGTTATTCATTTACTGGGCGAAGGTGAGTAGAATGTTTACGTTGTTTGTTCACGTGACCCCTGCAGCCACTAGAGGAGCTACAATGCACCACAATGTAAAGTAAAGAATACATAGCTTAAATGTTGACTTAAAACTTTTGTGACTGCAGGAATTAATATTCTTGTTTTTTTCGGTAAAGTCACGTAGATAGAAAAAAGAAAAGAAAAAAAATTTAATCAGTTGAAAATAATAAAAGCAAAAAATCCACGACGTTTCGATCGCAACACAAGTGGTCTTATTATTTTCAATTTTTTTTGTTCTATCTACGTGACTTTACCGAAAAAAACCAAGAATATAATACATAGCTTTTTAAACCAACGAGACCCAGGGTATCCCTCGGAGGACGCTTCACCAAATGAGACTGGTAGACCTGGTCTGCTGAAGTCGTGGGTGCCGTGTGGCGCTGTGTCACGTGTCTACGCCTTTCTTGTGTCTCGCAGTGCCCCATCGAGTGCCCCGCCGGGCTACCCGGGCACCCAGGCCTGCCGGGGTTCAAGGTGCGTCTCACTGACTTTGTCTTGTGAAGTGCAGGCCTTCACAGGAGCTCGCTAACAGAAGTTGTCCCAGGAGGCTGGAGTTCGTGGACTGGCGGCCTACGGGCCAGATGGGGCTTACCAAGAGACAGAGGCGTAGCTAGGATATTTTGCGCCCGGGGACGAACTATAAAATTGGCGCCCCTTCCCGTTTAATCACATTTTCCTATTACATCGAATAAGGAATAACAATTTAAATTTTAATTAAACATTGTATTTAAAGAAGCAAATTTATACAAATGATATTACATGGCTCACTCAGTCACTGTCGTAGACTGGTTGACATAGTCTACAAAAGATACATTTTTCTTGATTTCACTGTCGCAAACTGGTCAATCACGTAATCAAAATCAGTTTTTTCCAATGTTTCTCTTTCAACGCTAAGAAGAGCAAGATCGCTGAGACGATCTTGTCCCATTGAAGTTTGAGGTTGAGGTGTAGATTTGTGCAGTAGTTTCAGGCTTCCGCGCCCGCCGCAATAAGTTATAATGTCACGTTGTAAGCCTCATTTTGGCGCCCCTTTACCTTGGCGCCCGGGGACATATGTACCCCCCTGCCCCCCCCCCCTAGCTACACCTCTGCCAAGAGATCCGGCTCACCGAGATATGAACAGATCAGTGAGATGAAAGAGAGTTAAACAAGATCGCGATTACAGAGTTGTAGACACGAGGTGCCAATTAGCGGTCACGTGCAGAGGTTATGACCTCATAGCACGATTGTGACCTCATAACGTCTGTGCACATGACACTTTGATGTTGAGACATCACATGACAGCGCGTGGTCCCACCAGCACACACGAAAAATATAGCCGAAGAGATGAGTGTATGTGTGTGTGTCAGTGCTACAATTACAGTTATGTGTGTGTGTGTACGTGTGTGCAGGTCCGCGCATGTATATGTGTGATAGCATCATGTGTGTGGTGCCAGACTATGTGCGACCAGCCTGGCACAAGCACCGCAGTGATGTCACCACCCAATTAGTGGCAAACGGCGGTTGTCGTTCTTATAACGGTTTGTTTTCGCGTTCTGATCTTGACCACCTGGGTTCGATTCCTAGCCGCCGATAACGTCAGTGGCACTTGTTATCTCAACACGTCCTGGGTCTCTCGTAGATCGACTCAGCCTTGAATGCGTATATTGTGTGCAGTGTGTAAAAATATCAGCACTCTGGGAAGACAAAGGCAGCAGCCGGGCATTGGTGCTGTCCGCACCACCCCCTCGTGCACCGGGGAGACCTTAATAGGTGCTCGCTAACAGCAATTGGCCCAACAGAATCTGGTGCTCAAACTGTGGTTCCTCTGTGTGTGTTCTGCAGGGCCACAAAGGGTGGAAGGGGGTTGCCGGCGAAGAAGGAAAAATCGGCAGTCGGGTACGTTGCGCCGCGTCCGCTCTCACGTTCATGATCGCGAGGATCGTTAATCAATCGTCAATTTTTTTAGCAGTCGTTTTCTGAAACCGATTGTCGATTCCAACAGTCATTGGAATTTATAATGGATTTCCGGTGCGGTTTTAGTCCCGATTGGGCCTCATAGCAGATAGCAGCTGGCAAAAACAAATACACACTTAAAGCAGTCAAGAAATGCACATATAAACAGATAGTAGGGAAGGAGTGTTGGTGCAGTGGTTAGCGCGCTGTGCTATGAAGCCAGCGGCCCAGAGTTAAATTGCCGGCCACGGATAACATCAGTGCCGACGAATACATAAATCGATCCTGGAGGGTTTTTATGGATGCATGTTTTGGTGTTCTTTGAAAGTAGTTTATGCTGTTAGGTTATGACCTCAATCCCAGGTCATCAGAATTGGTTTTAAGTGACCCAGAAGTCACATGCGAGTTTACCACCCATCGTTTGGATAAAAGCGATCGATGTTCATGGATAAAAAATATTTTGATAGCACATTAACATATGAATAAAAAAAAATCAGATATTGCATTCTGGTGATATAGGTGATGCAGTAAATGTCTCGGTAGCAGCGTGGCTGGCTGTCTCGGGCTCCGGTTTTTTATACGTAAATAGTTTTCTCGGGAACAAAAATCTCTCGACCGCCACTCGGATATCTTATTGACACGTTGTTGTGTCTCTCAATGAACGGACGATACATGTGGTTGCTCCACGTTAACGGGGAAGCGTGGAAGAGGAGGCCAAAGTTCCCCATTAGAGGATCTCTCTCTGCCCTTCTACCATGAGTGGTGTGGGCAAAGTAGTTGCAGGGTTAGACCTTGACCTTTAACTGCGTGTTCAAAATCAGTTTATTTATACTGGAGGAATCTGATGAGCTATGAAGCTCTTATTCACAAATGTCCAGTGAGGGCGGGTCACAAAGTTGCAACAACAAACAAAAACACGATAAAAGTGCAAAGATTAGGAAAGGTAAGTAAATCACAACGAATACCCTAATTTTATTTGACCAGGTAAAGCCCACTGAGTTATTTGCTTCTTTTTCAGAAGCGACCTAGCCACAAATGATAGTTCAACGAAGTGGCTTATTACGTGGAAATGTATAGCAGTCGACTAATCTATGAACCTGAACGCATGTTTCTACATGACAGGGAGACATGGGTCCAGTTGGAATCATCGGCGACCGGGGCACCGTGGGATTGCAGGTGAGAGCGTCTTTCCATCCCCGTCCGCTTTCAGAGTACATTATTATAAGGTTGCATTCATTCCACACAAAATGCTGACCACAAATGAATTACAATACCTTGCTGATCTCGTTAAGGAGCATAAACCATCATGCAAACTCCGGTCATCCCTGCAGCAGCAGCTTTTGGCGAACCATTGAACAAAGACGGTCACTGCATCGTGCGCTTTCAGATGCGCTTTTGTGGCCGTCTGGAACGCTCTTCTTTCCGATATTAGGAAACCACTGGAACGATGCACTTTTACATCTAGATAGAAAATAATTTCTTTAGAACAACTTTTTGTGTTTAGTTTGTTGTCTTCCCCCCCCACCCACTGCTGCTACTGTCACCACCGCGGTTATATCGCTGTAGTGACTGTGCTCGTTTGAACTTTCCAGGGAAAGCGTGGACTACGAGGAAAAACCGGGGAGCCCGGGACAGTCGGAGACCGGGTGAGCCTGATTCGTTAACGGTTGCCGCGGTTTCGCGAGATAAGAATTTCTAAAACAATGAGCAAAAAAAAAAATCCCAAAATTTATTTAACCGATATTGCTGAAATATCCGCAAATGCTGATAAATTAACCTGAAATTTACTCATTTGGGATTACACTCAGCAGCAACATCACCCTCCCCCCCGCCCCCATTGCAAAAACTTGGCAGGACCCTCCTGAAAAAGAGTCTTGAGACTCAGTAAGGCTTTACTGCTCTCACCATCATCGCATCAGCTTGGGTCGGGCAACCTGGGAACCCCACCCACTGCTCAGGAGCTGTGTCCACTGCGGCCGTCTGGAACGCTCTTCTTTCCGATATTAGGAAGCCACTGGAGCTATGCACTTTTAAATTGAAATGGAAAACTAATTTCTTGAGAACTTATTTTTTATGTTTAGTTTGTTGTCCTTTCCCCACACCTCCGATTCACACGGTTGGCTACATACGGTGCGAAAGAGGTTCAACATACATACACAAGCAGAATCAAGATCATAATCTTTATTTATCCTGGAGCACTTTTCTCACAGATGTCCATTAAGCATAGGTCAGAAAGTTACAACAACAATCAAGCCCCACCCACTATAGAGGAAACCTACTCGTGTTTAGGGATAAAAAGTTGCATGTCCTAGCAACTTTTGTTCCTGTGGCACACACCACGGAAAGCGGAGGAGAGTCAAGGATGTAATTGATGGAATAAAAACAAGGATTGGGAAGAGAGAAGAATGATAATGGGAGAGAACAGGAATAGGTTGGAATAGGGGATAGAGAAACGGGACCAAAGGGTCTGGAAAGATGAGGATAGAGAGGAAGAGGCTAGGCAAGGGCTTTGACACTGCTGCACGGAGCAGCGTCTGTTTTTACAGGGGGGGAGGGGCGGGATTCAGCATGGGGGTGGCCACTCAGAAGCCACATGACATACAGGAGGAGCTGATTTAGATATCTAGTTATGGTGCTTGCTTAAATACCTCAGCAACTCACATCTCATCGGAATCATTCCAATGCCCTGCTGCGGTTCTAGCATAGGGGGTCCACCAGTTGCAGCTGTTTCTGTGTGGCACAAGGTGAACACTGCACTCGTCGAAAAAAATGGGCATTAGTCTACCAGTAGGTGGATGATGTTGCTCTTGTTTTTCCCCAATTAAGTTTTTTTTTCCATATGGCAAATGTTTTTTTAAATTTTCGCATGTGTTTATATATGTGTGCGTGCATTTGTTTGACAACAGGGCCTTCCTGGGATTCCTGGCCTCCCAGGAATTGCGGGCGCACAAGGCCCACTGGTGAGCATCACGTGAATGAACCGAGTCAGGAATGAACACCTAGACACATGACCAGATGAATGAATGAACGAATGCATGGGGCACAAAGGAAGGAGCTGAGATTGAGCTCGAATGAACGAATTAGTTAATCGTCCAGAAAATGCACATGTTAATTAACCAGCAGGTAAATGAGCAAACGAATGAATACAATTAACGAATGGCTGCGTGATTTTGAAACAGCGAAGATGGTCGAATGGCGATGTGAGCGAGTAAGTGACGTTAAAGTGATTGAACTTCGGTTCTCAATTGCAGCGAGTTGATGATCTCAATCCTGGTCACCAATGGCTGCAAAAAAACCCATCAATAAATTCCAGCTGTGATGAACTGGACAAAAAAATTGGTTCGACTGTCATGGCACATTTATTCATTTGAGTGGCAGAACGGATAGGAGAGTGCTGCCTCTTGCGTTGTGGAACTGTGGGTCGCACAGAGATGGCTCTGTGGTTTTCGTTTTCCAAGCGCACTGCACTGCAAGAGTTGCGAATGGATTCGCAGCCTCGTGAGATGACACCCAGAACCCAATCGGGATAAACCTATGCGCGTGTGTTTTTTTGGTTTGTTTGAAATAAGTGAGCGAATTACGTCTAATACCAAGGGACGATGTGGCTCAGCTGGCTCGAGGCAGGGATACGTAGCCGAGCTGTGTGGCCCAGTGTGCCGCGCAGCACGGGAAGGACGAAGCTCCGAGTCCTTTTGGTGAGGAGTGATTGACGGATGCGCGAACGAGCGCTGACGGGACGTTGCATGCGTTCTCCACAGGGTGGCGTCGGCCAAAAAGGCTACCATGGCGTCGAGGGCCCACGCGGAGATGTTGTAAGTGGCGGCTTCTTGTGATCCCCGCATGGTGCACCCACTGGTACAGAGTCTTGTCCTTGTAGTGACACACAGACATACGCAAGGCGGGGTGGAGTGGTGGTGCGGGTTTTTGGCGCACTGTGCCATGATCCTGGCCACCCGAGTTCCATTCGTGACAGCGACTAGCGCCAGTGGCGAGGAGTGATTTTCGAACCGGTTCTGGCTGGTTTGGGCTTATAATAATATAACAGTAATAATAATTATACATTTTATTAGCATATTTCTCAAGTTTTTTTTCGTATAAAGAGATATTAGAATGCAATGGGCCCTCACCTAATTTAACGAAGGACATCAAAGCGGTTGAAACAGAAACTTGACAATTATAACTCTTGTTTACTTCTCAGTAAAGAGGCCTGCATTAAAATGGGTACATTTATTCACTCGTCACATCCACAGCACAGACCGAAAAGTTTTAAATTGGAAAACCTCATCATTGTCCTCATTCCATATTCTAAATGCACCTCATGCGTTGATGTCTAACAGATGCCCCACAGCAACCAATTACTCTCTGAAGAAATACATGAATAAATACAATACAATATATCATCATCAACCATGAGCAGTCCACTGCTGGATTAATGCTTGCCCAACCCTTGAACGAGTTCCGTTCCTTGTCTGTTCTTCCATCATGGTTGATGAACCATCGGCCATCACTCCTTCGAGCGAGCGTGTCCTGCCTTTGACTCGTGTTTGTTCTCTAATCCACGTGTTCCTCGATCGGTCTCTCAATGCAATTCTAGGAATGCATCTCTCCACGCCTCTTAGCGCACTATTCAGTTTTGCTCCTTGTTGTTTGTTCATTGTTGATTTATTTACAATGAACCGTCGAAACAATCTCTGCAGTGACGTAGGGAAACAGGCTTCTGGCTCTACATGTGCAGCCCAGTGTTCTGAAGGCCTCCTCCACACTTGCTCACGTGTTGTTCTCTCTGTGCTGCAGGGTGTAGAGGGGCCAAGTGGATTGCAAGGGCATCAGGGGGTGAAAGGGCAGTCGGTAAGTCACAACCCTGGGCAGTTCCACGATGTCTGCCGTACATTGCCGACACTTTGCGGATGTGGGGTCAGTCATCACGAGAGAGAAATACTCATCAAATACCGCTGTGCCGGACATACGTCAAAATACTTTTAATTTTATGATGTGCTTGGCTGGAAAATACAGTTGAAGAACCCTGCTTTCATTTATTATCAAAGGAATCGTCCTCGGAATTCTTCAGCTCTACGGTGTTTCTTCTTTATCTGGGTTTGTAGCGTCCATTGTTTCCCTCAGTGTGCCGGGAGCTTCTTCAGAATCTGATTTAAAGCTCTCTCAGCACGTGGACCGAAATGTCGGACGTTGTGCCTTGAGCAACGCATGGTGGCGCAGCTCAAAGACATGTTGAAGAGCCGTGTGGCAGCACGACCACAGAACCCTACGCGGTCGCGTTAACGCCCACTCATTGGTTTTTGTTTCAGGGCATTAATGGTGGGGATGCACGAGATGGAATTCCTGGCAAGAATGGAGAAAAGGTTTGTTGTCCAGATGCACGCGCTCGCGCTTTGTGTGTGTCTGTGTGTTGCTGGATATGGAGGAGGCTCATGAAGGACGCTGCTACTGGGCAGTTGGAGGCAGTCGCCCTCCAACAACAACGAGCGGAGGACCAGGCGACTAAAATAGAATAAGTTGGCACAGTAGGGGGCACAGCTGGGTACATCTGCCAGTCATCTCAGTCAGCCAGCCCATGGCATCTGAGTCTGTCCCGTGACCTCCTGTCAGCCAGTGTTCGACACATCACATGGCCTCAAAGTGCACTTGGCCTGGCACAGGCACCGTGGTGACTTCACCTTCACCTAGTGGAGAATGGCGGGTGTTGTTGTTACAGGATATTTCAAGAATAGATGTTTTCGTGCTGTGCCGGCCTTCATAGGTGCTCGTAACAGCACTTGCTCCTACAGTCTGTTAAGGCTACATGGGGGGATCTTTGCAACGGGATAGGACAACGATGTCTATATGTAGAACTCTCCGGCAGCAGCAGCAGCAGGGCAACTCTGCACAACATCCTCTTCTCACTACCGCACGTCGTGTCTCCGTGGCAACCGCCGCCGCTTAGAACGCGGCCACCATCACCACTCTACATTCCCAGCAGCATCGGCGGCGTTCAATCCGCACCGACCTTAAAGAGACACCTGAAGGCCTCTGGCCTCTCTCGCCTGGCCCTCGAGCGGCACTGCGTTCGGCTTTGCGTCTCAGTCACGGTCATTGATGTCCGTGAAATATTGTGTCTGACTCATGAATCGCATTTTTATTATTGGATGAGGTCCGTTTCCAGGTTAAGCTGCGCTTTTCCGTTAGAAGTAAGCAATGTAGGGAGCAGAGTGGAGTGATTAAAACTGACCCTCGTATTTAACGAAGTTCCCTTGCTACGCCTAAACATTTGTCTCATCTCTAGGGTTGCCACCTCTGATGTGCAACACATTCGGGGACAATTCATGGAAAGAGAATAAATATCCCACAAAACTGGAAAACGGAAGATCTGCATGCAAATGCGCTGTCTTGAGTAGTGATCATCATCATCATCATTCTTATGCAACTGATACAAAAAATTGAATTTTAATGTCCCTGGAAGACTTAGAGATTCCCCAGGACGGCTGCTGCATCCTCAACAAGAGGGGGGATCCTGGGAAAACCAGAACAGGTGGCGACCCTAAGTTTGGCACCACGTGTCATTGTCACAATGTTCTGTTTTGTGTTGGCAGGGCGATGCTGGGCGCCCAGGTGTCCCTGGGGAGCGGGGCCCCGGAGGAATCCCGGTAACGTCATCGTCATCATCTTTGGCGCGATCGTCATCATCATCATCGTCGTCGTCATCATTGCCGCCATCATCATCGTCTTCATAACGATCATTTGCATAAAATACGTCAAAGTGATTTTCTGCTCAAATGGGCATTTTGAGGCGGTGCTCATCTCCTGTTTCGAGCCAGTGGTGGCAATTCCACATTCCCATGGCAGGGTGAGTGTATGTATAATAAAACATAATGACTGTTCTTACCTTATTATTTGCCATCTTTTTCAGGGTGTACAAGGCCCCAACGGTATCAAGGGAAACATCGGGATTCAGGTAAAGGAAATGGAACAAAATCCGGTTGGTTCTGCGTTCGCAGGCGTCAACGCGTAGATCGTCGCACGGCGAGGCTCACGGTGCCCTCCGGGGGGTCGACCAATTGGCACGACCTTCGTTGACGACACGGGTGAAGCGCTGATTTAACAGCGGCCATAGGTTTATATGGGAGGTAAGCTCAAGTTGGCACAGTCGGGGGAACATCTGGTGCATCTGCCAGTCATCTCAGTCAGCCAACCCATGGCACCTGGGTCTGTCCCGTGTCATTACCTCCTATCAGCAGCGACACTTCACGTGCCTTCAAAGTGCACCTGGCCTGGCACAGGCGCCGTGGTGACGTCACTTTCACTTAGTGGCGGGTATTGTTGTTGAAGCTCAAGATGAGTTTTGTTTAAGCAGGTGAGAGCTCGAGAGCTTAGAATAGTCTCATTTGTAAGAGGTCCGTGCAGGAGACGTGGTGAGGAGAACCTTCTCAGAATCTCAGCTCAGAGCTGCCCCTGGCTAAGTTGTGTGTGTGTGTGAGAGAGGTGGGGAGTGGTATTGTAGTGGTTAGCGCACTGCGCTTTTAACACGGTAACCCGAGTTCAATTTCCCCTCACGGCCAACATCGGTAGCGGGTATCTGAACCAGATTCTGGGGCCTACCCTAGATCGCATCGGCCTTAAATGAGTACCCAGTGCAGTGTTTAAATATCAACATTGGCAAGACAAAGGCGGCCGGGTGTGGTGTTGTGGCCACTCACCATCTCGTGCGCCGTGCCGACCTTCGTCGGTGCAACTCGCGAACAGTACTTGCCCCAACAGTCTGTGAAGGCTGTACGGGGGATCTTTATCTTTGTGTGGAGCGGCCTAACGATGATGCGTGGCGTGTGTGTACAGGGCGACCCAGGACCCATGGGTGGCATGGGGCCCCAGGGCATCCAGGGTGTCGCGGTACGTACCGTCGCCAATTGACGACGACAACAAGAACATTCACGAGTCTTCGTTGCTCCCTATGTCGTTTTATAATGTTGTTTACGAGCCTTTGTAGTTCGTTGTATTTTTGTAGATAGTGCTACGGGAACTTTGTTCCTGGCTGCAATTCGCAAAACAAAAAATAAACAATCGTTAGGCCAAGGTGGAGGAGACAACTAAGAGGACACAGAATCGAACTGAATAGAAAGAAAATTTGCGTTTTGAGGCAGGTTTCAAGCACAGCCGCTTTCTCCGAATTACGAGCAACTCTGGGCAAAGCATTTCCAGTGTTGTTAGCGAGTAATTCTAGATTGGAAGTTTTCGTGACTGCAAGGATCCATACTCTTTGGTTCCTTCGGTAAAGTCACGTAGGTAGAAAATAATAATTTAAAAAAATGAAAATAAAAATAAAAAAGTGAAATCAACTAAATTAAATCACGACGTTTCGGGCGCAACACAAGCGCCCTTGTTAGCGAGTCTTTGTTGGTCACCTCTCCTCCTTCAATTCCGTTGGCTTCCAGTTTTCTACCGCTGTCTTTTCAAACACCTGGGCATCCTTGTCTTTTCTGATTATCTTGTCTCTCTCATCTCCTTCCACGTCTCATCATTGTTCCCAATCTTCTCTCTGTCTGTCTCTCTCTCTCTCTGTCCCTCCTACTCTCTGTGCCCAATCCCGCTTTCGGCCCTTCTCCCTCCATGCACCCCTGCACTGGAATAAACTTCCCCTGAACATTAAGCAGTTCCCAGTGCCGGATTAAGCGAGTGCAGGGCCTGTAGCATATGTTATAAAGGAGTACTAAATGAACAATAAAAAACACGTAAATATGAAAACACATTTTTTTTACTGGCATAGTAAAGTAATTGTATTTTTTCATTTGCTATAATACGACAAATCGCTAAGCTTAAACACCCAGTCATTCATAAAAGTTGAAGGCGGTATAGTACTATAGTAATAGAGCAAGTGCAGAATCACTGAACCGGAATTGATAGCTTGTAAGCATTTAACGCGGGGTTCTTGAAAGTGTGGGGCCCGTAGCATTTGTAGCAGTTACGTACGGTGAGGTCAATAGCTGGGGAAGCATTGGCCAGTGTCAGAGCCAGATTCACACACAAAGGGCGTGGCCTCATTGAGGGGGCGTGGCCTCACTGAGGGGGCGTGTCTTCACTGAGGGGGCGTGTCCTCACTGAGGGGGCGTGTCCTCGCGGAGGGGGCGTGTCCTCACGGAGGGGGGCGTGTTAGACACGTCCCCCTCAGTGAGGCAGATGCGATAGCTGCCTACCCTGGTGCTTCTTCAATGCAGTTTCATGACGAGACCAGCGAGCCTAAATATCTATATACACATATGTGAAAAATAAGTTACCTGGAGTATGGAAGGCGAGGACATGAAATGAAGGGGTCTACAAACATTACATTGGTGACATACTCAGATAGTAACAGGCACGCGCTTATTGCCCGCGCTCCATCCTGTTACTGAGGGGTTGCGCAATCAGAGGGGAGGCTGAGCTCGTCGCTGCCTCACCTCTCATCTCTTTCTGTATTTGCAGCGGAGCTCCGCAAATTTGGCGATTTGACTACAAAAATTATTGGAATCGTACAGAAATTACATTTATAACACAGATCAGTGGAAACATCTTAATATTTATTTCATTTGATTATTCTTATTTTTTTACTTTTCGTGACAGCTCCCCTTAGCGCACGTCCCTGATATGTAGCTACTTTTGCAATGAGGATAATCCGGCACTGGCAGTTCCCCCCCCCTTAACCCTCTTCCGTTCCTCTCCATTGCCCATTCTCTTTCCTCCCCTCACCCCTCCACTCATCCCCGTCTCTCCCCTATCCTTTTGCGATCCCTAAGTACCACTCTATCGCTGTCACTCATTCCTCAATCCTTGTACGCCCCTGTCAACGACATCATTCTATTCTGTTTTGTAAATGAGAGGTTAATGAGGCTTTTTTGGCCGCTTTGTAATGTGTAAATGTTAACGGAGTCTTTCTTGGTTCCTGTGTAATGCGTAAATGTTGTTAACGAGTCTTTGTTGGTTCGTGTGTTTTGTATACATATTTTTAATGCGTCTTTGTTCGTCGCTGTGTAGTGTATAAATTAAAGTTACGGAGTCTTTCTTGGTCTCTGTGTTTTGTATAAATTAAGTTAACGAGTCTTTGTCGTTCGCTGTGTAATGTGTAAGTGTTGTTAACGAGTCTTTGTGGATCTGTTCGCAGGGAGATCAAGGAGACGCTGGGGACATTGGTCCTGTTGGCGGCAGGGGTCCTGCTGTAAGTGAAAAGGCGTCCGGGTACACTTGTAATTCAGTGCCCGATTGAAATATCAATACAAATGTTTATGTTTTGCAATTGTACTGAAGTTGGTTGATTCGAATGAGAATGCTCATCGCAATCCAATAGAGAACCCTTGCCTTGTCCTTTATAGAACCATCGTTTCACCAGATACAGACACCTCATCCCGTTAAGTTTTAGCCAATTTCAATCGAACACGGAGTTGTATAACCCTTCATGTGTCGGGGGAGCATATAAAGTACATTACAACAATGTATTCTGATGCACTGCCCTCTGCTGTCCACCCACTTCACCCCTCAGCCTATAACAACTTGCCGTGCATTGCAGACACAAACCTTAAGCACTGTCCAGGTTCAAACCTGCTTAGCTTCCGAGATCTCACAGGATCGAGCGCGCTGCGGGTTTCTGATGTAGCTCTCCAGTGCATTTTCTGGTTATTACCGAGTGCCGTTTGGCACGATGTCCGACGTTTCGCCACCACACCCCGGGAGCTTCTTCAGAAAACTGAACGAGCTGGATGTCCGAATCGTCCGACATGGTGCCGGGTGACACACGCGGTACAAATAAAAAACACAAACACAACAGGGCACTACACGACACACGGTGAGTTTCGCGTCCGTGCCGACGGCGCTCTTACCAGGCAGGGCCCTGTGTGTCGTTACAGGGGCGGCCCGGGCAGATGGGCCCCATTGGGCCTCCAGGAGAGCCAGGCGTACAGGTGAGATGGCGTCATCGTTGGCATTATTATTATTGTTGTTGTTGTTGTTACTCTCGTGTACATGTCGGGTCGGATCTGCGTTGCCACACACTGTGGTTCACTCCGTTTGCTTTTAAGGCCAGGTAAAATACAATCCTGTTGACACGACAAGCGTTCATTTCTTTCGCCGGAGACCTGGGTGAAATTAATGCTTTGTTAAGAGTAGAGGTTCAAGTGCCACATATGAAGCCGCAGAATTAAACATCGTGACTACGAAATGTTCTCGAGTGAAACGAAGCTTTTAGACAAAAAAAATCTCAGCAACAAAGTGAATGTTTCTAGTTAAACCACTGCACAGGTGTTGGTTCCTCGTGGAGCGTAGAGCACCAACGCTGCACTGCTTTCCCAAGCCACCTGTGCGTTGTGATGTTTATTGTTACTGAAGAAAATGCGATGACGTTTTTAATTCCCTTTTTGTTTTATTTTCATTTCTCAACCAGGGTCCCTTGGGTGACCCTGGAGTTCTGGGCTTGCCCGGAGCTCCCGGACCCCTCGGCATGAAGGGTCACAAGGTGAGAATTCCCACAGTGCTTTGCTTCAGCGCAGCGTCTCTCGGTGTGTGTGTGTGTGTCCTATTTAGCGCTGTCCATGATATTACTCAAGACCTTTGCATTAGACCAGTGTATTTCATTGCAAGGTTCGCGGGCCATTGGGGGCCTCTGGTGGCATTTGGTGCGGCCCCTGACAATACACAAAAGTGAAAAACGCCTTGCAGGGGGTGTGGCGTCCCTCACGCTGATGTCTTATCTTAGTGAAGACCACTGCATTAGATACTCCCATCTTCTTGGTTTAAATCGAAATAGATACTCCCAGTTGCATCCAATTGTTCAAATTACTGTCTTCCACAGCTTCTTCAGCGCGGTGTCATCTGTGGGTTAATTACTGGTGGGGATTTCTGGGTAAATCAACTATGTAGCATCGAGAGCTCCCTGTGTAGTGGAAGCCCTTCCGTAGTAGTGGAAGCCCTTCTTACCTACCTCTGCAGTCCAGCGACTAGCACAGGGTTTGGCAACCTGCGGCTCCGGAGCCGCATGCGGCTTTTTAAGGGCTGCTTTGTGACGTTACTTAATCAGGACCACAGACTCATATTCACATGCGTTGTGGGTCTTCCAATAGCGATTTTTTTTTCTTACCGAATTCCCAAAAAATGTCTTTTCTTGTTATTTTGGCTGCTGACCCCTGGACTAGCGGCTGAACAAAAGACTGTTTCTGAAGTCGGTGTTGGCACTTGAATAGGCTTTACAAAACTTTGAAATGACAGGATGTGTTTAAAAGTCAATGGGTATCTCTCATAGGGTGATGATGCTTATGCCCGTGTCGAGAAAACTAGGCCAAAATGTATCGGTTTGAATCCTGCACTTTCCGGAAAGTCGAGATTCAATTGAGTTCTCAGGTATAGCGATTCCATAGGCCCAAGTGGTCATCTATGAATGCGTGAAAAGACATTTTCGAAAAAAAGATTTGCTCTGTGGCACGGTTGCTCATTATGCAGGTCTTATAAATTTGAGGGGGGAAGCAAATGCCAAAGAAATATCAATTTTGTGGATTTTCAAATGTAAAGCACTAATCCTTTTTTTCCAGGGAGGGCGAGGAAATGGCGGCCAAAAGGGAGACCCTGTGAGTAGTTTCTATTGCTAATGTTCATATTTTATTTTCATAGTTAGGATTGTTATTATTGTTATGATTGTAATCTCCCTTACAACACGTATTTTTCTCGAGATTTTGTCAATATGATAGCTTATGAAACATGGATGCGTGGTAAATGATTGAATGCTGCATGACTAATTTTTTTAATGTGGTGTGATGATGGATGCACGATGTATAATCTCTTTTGTAAGGATAATGAGAAGTGTATATGTGGTAAAATGGTAAAATAATATTTCATCGTGGTATGATGGTAATGGTGATGTGCGAGATATAGGCTGATTTTCTTAGGCATGAAAGTTGCAATCTCAATAATATTCTTAACATTCAATTTGCGACTTTAATTAACACATTAAAAACTCTCAACTAACCGAATGAACGAGTGGCAATATAACAACAACAACAATGCATCTCTTGCCTGCGGTCAGGGTTTGGACGGAGGCTCCGGCGTCAAGGGGGATGACGGCAATAAGGTGAGAGGAACTCACCGGCAACTCGCGCAAAAAACCTCGGCGATGGTGGTGGTGGCTACGGCTGAAACGAGCTGTGCGCGGCAAAAAAAAAAACCTGCCATGAAATCGCGTCTCGAAATGTGACCGCGTCTCGAAACGCCGAAGAAACAAACGGTGATGGGTCGTAGAGAGAGAGAGATCACCAAGACGACGATTCCTGCAAATCCGTAGTGCTCTTATTCTCCGGATGTTTCTACGGCCAAATCCTCCGGTCCACACATCGCTTCTCTCGGGTTCACTGCTCGCTCAGGAGGTCCCAACGAACGCGCACGCTGTCCTCTTCTGCAGTAGCAGAGGAAACTAGCCTGGTTGCTACTCTGACTGCCTCCTTAAATTCTGTTACAAATGCCTTATTAAATGGTCGTGGTCTATGCAACTCAAGTAAAACGCTCCCTTCCTGTGTAACATTCTTGCTACTCCATCGGCTGTTTTGGCCGGGTCACCATTTGAAAAAGATCACTCCATGGCCCTGACCTGAAATAAGCTGACTAAATCACCACCGCCATCGTGAATGTTGTGAAGAGAAACCGTGGACATACGTGTTTATTTAATTGTGCGGACACTGTGAGAATCAAACTCCACTTCCTGACTATGCGTGGGATTTGGATTTGAGCTGCGTGGGATTAAACCGGGTTCTCAGGTGTATCGAGTTGATGGTCCCAGCCCACTGACCGATGACTGCGGATAAAAAAAAGAGCATTTGGTTAAATGCTTTTTTTGCTTAATTTAGCTCGCAGAATTAAGGCAGCAATATTATTGACGAATGTGTTGCGTTGTTCGGTGTTTGTGCTTGTGCACCGCTGCCAATACAGTCTCACCGAAATCATTGGTAAATTATAAAGATCACTTGAAGGGCTCTGAGAAGTAGTTCTGTGATCTCTGCCTCCACGGGCCATTCTCAAACACACAGGGTATGTACTGCTCTGGGAGAGTTCGTTGTGGATTCTTCGTTGGGTGGCATTGCCTCTTGACATGGCATGGATAGCACGACTGGGATAAAATTGGGGGAGGGGTAGGGGTGGGGGAGGGAACGACAGGAATACAATAATTCCTCGATATACAAAGTAGATGTATTGAAAACTCGTATATTGAATAACTTATAACATTGATACAGAGGATGCGTTCCCAGCCTTCGTAACGTACAACTTCATGCTATAAAGACTTCATAACCGACTATTCATATCGTAAACAAAGCCCATTTATATCGAAAATAATATATTTTATACTGTACAATATCAAAATAAATAAAACAACTGACGCAAATAAAAGAAACCGTGTAAAGAATCCATATCTTATTATAATTGTAGTCACATTTATATCATACTCTAGATCAACACATGTATTATTCATCTCAGTGTATGAATGTATTACTTTAACGCTTTCTTATTTTAGCTTTCTGTATAAAATAATGGGAAGCAATCCAAAGATTCGTTATCTACCGAAACTTTGTTTTATTATCGAATATACGCATATCGAGGTGTCTGCTGTAGGTGACAGCGGGACATCTAGGACTGGTAGGGGAAAACAATTAAAATCTCGTGCGCTGTGAAGTGAACACCAAGAACTCCAGCCACATTTCGATTTAAAGCTTTCGTGACTGCAGGGATTCATCTTCTTGGTTCTTTCGGTAAAGTAAAAATAATATTTTTATTATTTTATTAACTCCAGCCACGAAGACGACTCTTGGTACGGCCGGCACGTGCGCAGACAACGAGCCGGCTACGCGGAACGGATCGGCCTCGTGATCGATTTAAACTCCTTCCTTCTTTGCTTTTCACCCTCGCAGGGACCCGTGGGAGGCAAAGGCCAAAAGGGGGCGGTGAGTTTTTGAGAATTGCATTCACCGCACGCAACACTTTTTTGTTAAAGACCGTTCACGTTCAGAAGTGTTGCCGCTCACTGACACTCGATTCACAGTCGACTGCAGCCAGAGCACCGTTGTGGCTGGGCCTCGTAAACCGTTCACTGGGTTTCCATTGAGAAGTCGGAGAAAGAACTCGGTTTGAACGAATGAATGTCGATCTGTTTGTCAATTCACTGCTGGATGCTGGCCTCACTAATCCCATGCTGTGTCGATCGCGGGGTAACTGCTGCTGCATGACGAACCCGGCGACCCGAGTTCGATTCCCAGCCACGGCGAACATCAGTGGCGATTGAACAGGACCCTGCGGGGTGGGCTGGTAGGAACGAATAACCAAAGAATATAAACATAATGTATTATTACACTTGTTAAGCCAGGAAAGCCCCACTGAGTCAAAAGGTTTTTGTAGGGTCCTGCCAAGTGTTTGCAGTAGGGGTCGATGTTGATACACGGACGGACGGACGGACGATATAATCTATTGGTGGTCTGGTCCACTTCGTTCCTACCAGTATAACTGAACAGCTCTTGGCTCTCTCCCGCTTACTTCACCAACCCACACTGAGCGTTGTGGTGAAGTATAGTTAAACATAATCCGCACGTTCTCTCGAGAAGCCTTCTTCCAGCAGTGAATTGACAACGGACATAATATCAGTGTAAATAATATTGTTACAATTTGTAGGTGCTGAGTGGATTGTTGCTTCGTGTGATCGCGAGAGATGGTGCCGTCTTGGGGAGACCTTCATCCAACTTGTGGATTGATCATCGATGATGAAGAAGATTTTTGAAAATAGTTTTTTTAATTAAACAAGAGCCGGTACAAATGCACGAGCGAGGGGGAGAGGGGCCACATATATTCTACTGACGACAAGCTGGAGGCAGGGGAAAGGGGATGACGATGATGCTTCATGATATCGGTCTAAACGCGTGTCTGTGTCTGCTTTGTGTACCTCCCTGCCCGTCATTTATTGCTCGCCCCCCTCCCCTTCTCTCCACCTTGCTCCTGTCTCACTAACGCAATCAGCCGGGGCCCCTGGGTGAGATGGGCCCTGGAGGAGCCAACGGGCCCCGTGGGGAGCTGGGCCCGGAGGGGAGGCCCGGGTCTCAAGGCAAGACGGGCACCGAGGGGGAGCCTGGGGTCCCCGGACGCTCGGGTCGACCAGGGCCTCCCGTGAGTGATGTGATTTAGTGTGCTGATCTTAAAGGAGCATTGGAAATTGGTGATACTCCGACTGATGCTCCTGCTGCTGTGGAGTGACTCATGCAGCCAGCTATGGCTGCAGGGTTTTGGTGGTACATGTTGTTAATGTCGTTTATGGTGAAAATTCGGTCACAGTTCGAATGATCACTGTTATATTGCTTTTATGGCTTTATTTTGGTGATTTCGAAAACGTTTTTTGGTTTGGCTATGTTTGTTTGTTGTAGTACGGAGTTAGACTGATGGCCTTAATCTAAGTTGTCTTGTGGTTGTTGTTGTTGTTGTTTGACTTGCATCCCACTGGGATTTTTGCACACAGCGTTGGTGTACGGTGCTTTTTGTGGAATATTTTGCTGTCTTTTCCTGGATTCTCTGTTTGCACTTAGTCACATAGTCACATTAAGATGTTTTCTTGGTCATGTTTTTGTTTGTTGCGGTTACACCCGATTCAAGAGCCGAATGGCTCACAGGGCTATACCAAATAAATGAAACTGAAAAAAACTGAGTGATGCGCGCGAGGACTGCGGCGTGACCGGTTTATCGCCCTGGCATCCACGAGGGTCGATGCGTTTTCAATATCGATAATTATAGCTCCTTTACCGCCGCTGTACCTGCAAGTTAAAACGCTTTTAGGCAGATCAGATTAAGCATTTGGAAAATCTGAATAAAATTTGTGTAGCCAACACTTCCTGCAAAATTGAGGTTGTAAAGTTTAGTTTTTTTGTTTAACTCTTGCGTACTCCTTCGTTCATTCCCCGCCCCGTCACAGGGACCGATCTCCAGCGAGCAGAGAATCCGCGAGCTCTGCACACGCATGATGACCGGTGAGTGTGCCCAAGCAGCCTGCACCAGGCTATACCCACGAAAGCAATGGCACTGTTCTGTTTTCATTAATGTTAGTTTTGTAAAAAAGATTGTTCACATTTCCCATGCGTTTTCAAGTTCTACCGCATGTCCAACGTTTCGCGTTACGTGCTGTGAGCTTTCAATTCGGTTCGCGAAGAAGCACGTGGAGCGAAACGTGAGGCGT
This sequence comes from Lampetra fluviatilis, assembly GCF_964198595.1. Taxonomy (NCBI): domain Eukaryota; kingdom Metazoa; phylum Chordata; class Hyperoartia; order Petromyzontiformes; family Petromyzontidae; genus Lampetra; species Lampetra fluviatilis. Next base: position 6,799,996 of record NC_136297.1, read on the forward strand.
CGTGCCGAACAACACCGAGCGGTACAGCCATGAGACACGATGGGACGGTGATAAACAATCCTTTCTCTGCGCGTCTCTTTCCTTGTCGCTTGTGGCCGCCACTACCCCCCACCACCCGTCGCCCCCTACACCCGGCCCTGCACCAGACCAGGTGGCCCATCTCTCCTCCAGCCTGCAGCGACGTGAGCTTGGAATGCCGGGCCTACCTGGGCCGCCTGGCCCTCCTGGGCCGCCCGGCGACACGGGAGTCACCGGCCTGCAGGGCCCACGTGGCTCGCCCGGCCTCAAGGGACCTTGGGGCATCATGGGAGACACAGGGCCCAAGGGTGAGATGGCCAAGGAACGTCTTGTCGGCACACAGATGTGGTGGGGCGTTTAGTCCTGTGTGTGTTTAGGGTTAGGGTGCATGTTTGGGACATTCTGTAGTGCTTAGGCCATTGTTTAAACTATCAGACCTAAGTTTAAGCCATTAGAGATGTTATATTTCTGCCAGTATGCATATTGGTAACAAACAAGGCAGATGTGAATGACATCCTGGCGAGAATATAGTGAAACGTAACCCAAAAATTAGACCTGGCTGAAAATTCCCCAAAACAAAACCTAAAAAACTACAAGTACATTTCATAATTACGCTTGAATGTTAATGCTTTGTTGTGTGTACACATGTGCGTGTGGCCAGGTGAACTGGGCACTACTGGTGACAAAGGAGCTGTAGGAAAGGCCATTAAAGGCTCTGTGGGAGATCCAGGTCCTCAAGGTAAGGGTGGTAGTTGCACGGGCGGAGGAATCAATGAGTGGAGTTCATGGGAACAATAACCGTGGTAGTAGTGATGGAAAAGTGATGAAGTGAGCTAATATTTCATAAATCCGGGGCTCACTCTGTGGCACCCCCAGGTGTTCCGGGCCCTGAGGGCGTGAGCCGGAATGGACGAGATGGGTCAGCGGGCGACCCTGGAGATCCGGGACGCGTCGGACTTCAAGGGTCATCCGGTGCGGCCGGGACGGCCGGAATCTGCGACAACTCGGCGTGCGTGCCCCAGGGGCCGCCATTTATCATCATCAGCAGCAACAAGAACCACGGCAGCGGGAAGAGCAAGAAACGACGTCACGCAGCGCCGCGTCACACCCGGTCATCGCACTTGGCGTAGACGTGCGACCCTTGAACCCTACGCCCCACACGGCCTGACCCCGATGACCCCATGAGCTCAACACGAACGGCCGCCCCTTTCACGTGACCTCTGCCCTCCCCTTTTCCTATCCCTTCTGGCTTGCTTTCATCACAAGCACTGCTTATTGTTCCACTGCAATATTTTCTCATCGCTTACTCTCCTCCACATTTTTCCTACTTTCCTCATTGACTTCTTTCCCAAATTGTCTCTCCTGTCCAGCCCGTGCTCATCGAGTATTCCCCTCCGCCATCTCGTTTCCTCCCCTCAGTCTTCTCCCTTCTTCTTTTGTCGTGCTCTCGGTTCTCCCGATGCCTGAGCACGTCCCGTAGAAATTGGAGAATTCCCAAGCGTGGGAGAGCGGTTGCCGTGATGGTGAATGCTTCACGCTCAGCGGGAAGAGAAGGTGACGGATGCAAGGACAGCGACGGGATTCTCAAGATTTTTTTTTTTATAAAGCAATGGTTACGATGGTTTTTTCTTTCACACACCGACCAGTAAGCTGCGAGTAAACGTTTCCCGTCAATCGAAATATTAGTGACAACTGTGGGATGTTGTGAAGCCTATGACCCCCTAAAGAGTTTACTTAATTGCTCTCCGATGCATTAAGGTATACCAAGTTACAACCGGAAAATGTATACGAGAGCTCGACAGCACAACCGCTAAAATATACCCAGTACTAAGAGTTTACTTTCCTAGAACCCTCACATTTTTTTTCACTCCTATTAACTACACACACGCACAGCGAAGTGATCAGCTTTCCTGTTTGGTGCTATACTCGTGTATATTGTTATTACTGAAGTATTGATTTAAGGAACAATGGCTTGATGTGTTGAAAATTTCTGGATTCGAGGCGGCCCCGGTGGCTCAGGGAGGCTGATACTACAGCTCTCGTAAGAGCAATGAGCCAGCACCATGGAGACGCTGGGTTCAACTCCCGGGTTTCCCAAACGAGATTAACGCAGGCTCTCAAGTGGAGGCGCTTAATTGGTTTAGCCCCGTCATCACAATGGCGCGAAAAAAAAATCTTGTTTTGGGGTTTTACTTTTAATTTGGTCACGCCCAACACTCGTGAGGGCTTTGAGTAACAGAAGATGGGCACAAGGCAAATCATTCAACATCGGCGTAGGCGAAGGCGCCGTGCGGAGTGGTGGTGGTTTATTAAAACTTTTCAAGGAAGGCAATTGGAATATTCCTGAAGTTGGAACGTGACTGACATCAATACAAAGCCCCATAATGGTTTGCCATGTACCTCGCCACTGATCATGCGTTTGGGCCTTTAAATTGGTGACAAAATTACTTTTAAAAATGTAATGAATAAACTGTCTTAACTTGAAAATCGCCTGTATGCTAATTATTGCCTTGTGGGGTTTTAAATAAAAAAGTAACATGTGGACAAAGAACCTTTGAGATGTCCTGAAGGATTCCTCTGTTGACACTTGCCCTGATTTTGCAGACTTGAGTACATTTTATCCTTGATATTGTGTTTGTCCTACTTGGGACCTTAACCTTGGTCCCGAGTGGGAAAATTCACAATTTATTTTCACCCATGAAAAAAAATCAACATGAACCCATGTCGTTGTTGGTCCAACAAAAATTTTAAACGTGGAAAGATGTGTGTCGAGGACTAGAGGCTTGGGAATCCGATTTAAGGGCTCAAAATTCAGAATGTATCATTGGAGTCAACCAGTTTCTTTTCAGCACCCTTCCAAAACCTCCGTATAGATTCTTTGTGCCAAATTTAATCATTCTGTTCCTTCTAAAACATTCGATTAACACGTATGGTTATGTAACAGGCCTTACAGAGCCTTCACTTGATATTGACCGATTTCGACGAACACTGGAAAAATACATGTAATATCTGGAAACTTCCAGTCCTCACACCACTTTAATAAAGGGTCCATTGACTAACGTTAGTCTCATCCCCTAACACACACCTATGGGATGGTGTAGCGCCCACTAGAGAGTGCATTTCACCCGCACCAGAAATTCTCATTGACCAACCGAAATGGCCCATCCACTTAACACATTAGGAACTTTGGGTTGCTCGGTCAATGGCCAGGGTCAACGGCGGCGTGGTGTATTCCGTAAATATGCGCGACTGTGAGGGCGGGCACAAGCCGGCGTGAGTAGGTTAAACGTTGAGTTTTATAAGGGCACCACGGGGTGACCAGCCCCACCCAGCCCCTCCCTGCACGATGGACGGACACAATAATCCCGTGGGCTGGTGTAACCAGGTTCCTACCAGTAACATATACTTCCACAGATCTAATTTACACACTGTAATTCCATACATAAAATGGGCTAAGCCTTGCACAATTTTTTTTGGGGGGAGGAGTTTCAATCAGGATTTAGCTTAAAGTGAACTTTTAATTTAATAAAACACAAATGCCATCATAGTTTGAAAGTTGTCTTTGTTGCCAGTGACAATGTACAGGAACAATGAGACCCCAACAAAAAAAACATTACCATCAACTCGGCAAAAAAATGAGCAAAGCTTTCAAGCAATGGCCATCAACCGAGGTACAGGGTTAACCATGTTTTTCAGTACGAGTTTACTAATGGAAATTATTACAAAAAGAAAACTTAAAAATAGGAAATACATATTACCAATTACAAAAATACAATTTGCAATAAGCCTGCTAGTTCTGATGGTCATGTTTATTTGGCCCGTGCTTTTCAAACAGACATCGACTGGTTGAACCTTTACACCAATTAAAAACCCTTTTACATGGTCTTGTTAAATCTAATTGCTTCACGATGCAATTACGTCTTTAGGTCATCACTTAGATGAGATGGTGGGCAATAGACATTTAACGATTCATCAATACGTCTATCAAGTTGAATCTTACTCGCAGTACACGCATTGAATCATGCAATAATCGGTTTTAATTTGTATATGCAGTGTGTTGGGAGAACTGGTGTATGTTCCCGTTCTGCACTATGAACCTGGTGGCCTAAGTTCGTTTACCCGCCACAGCAAACATCGGTGGCCGAGTGATATGTGAAATGTTAACTGGCCTCCCCCCCCCTTTGGTCACATCATCCCCAACATGTATACCCGACGTGTATCAGTGCTGGGGAGTCAGAGACGGCCAGGCGTTGTGCTGGCCACACCATCATCCCCTCGTGCGCCGGCACGCGAACACCATTTGCCTCAACACCGAGGCTACACGTGTGATTTGTCAAGATATGTTTCAACGGTTATGGTGGTGGTGTGTGCATTGCTGGGATTGGACTGTTGCACATAAAACGTGGTGCTATTTGCTGAAAATTAATTTTCAGAATACAGCTACACAAAGAATGTTTCCGTTCAAGCGACACACAGCAAAACTCAGGTGCAGAATGAGACAATAACCAGCAGGCACAGATTGTCCGGTAAACAATCTTCCGTTTACTAAAGGGTCCACCAATACTGCTGCTAGGTGACAACTCGCAACGAAAACCTCTTCCCGTCTCCTTGTGGTGAAGCCTCTTAATTAAGCTGGCGGATGAGCTGGTTGATGGCATCCCCGCGGTCACCCGTGGGGCCGGTTTCGGACTCCTGGCCGCCCTTGCTGAGCCGCGAGTGCCGCGCCACCGACAGTATCATGGGCTGCAGGAAGAAGGCGGTCGTGCGGAAGTTCTTGCCAAGCGTGAAGATCTCGTGGATCACGTCCTCCAGGCACACCATGCCATGCTTGCCTGCGTGAGCGCGCACACACACACACCACCGTCGAACGTCACTAACCACGCCTTTCCGTATTCATGCTATTTGTATTCATACAGCATCCTAGTGCGACCGCCACCTCAAAACACTGTACATCTTCACTGTGGCTTCATTGTTACATTACAATTTGGATGTATACGTCCATAAATTCATCCGACTGGCATCAGCAAATAATTATATAATTCATTATATTACAAATTTAGTCGTATCCCTTCGTCATCTCGCCTCAAGTCAGGCGTAAAAACGCGGCTCCAAGCAATTTTCTAAATGAGCATGGCTTATAAGGGTATGTGTGGCTGAATGTTGTACGATTGTTAAGTGCAGTGTGATGATTAGAATGGATATGGTAAAGTGCCTTGGAATGGTTCTGACAGAGGGGGAAATATAAATGTGAATGATCGTTATTAACAACTTATTGGAAGACAGCAGACACATAAACCAAGATCCCCGTATTGCTTACAAAACCTAAAAGATAAGAGCAAGTGCTATTAGTGAGCACACAAACTAGTATACACACGAGGAAACGAGTGTGGTGGGGTGGGAGTATTACCCAGGCGGTCCTCAATCATGGCGTTGTCGGTGAGAGGGCACAACTTTCCGTTCACCTTGGTCTGTCCCCGCTTCAAGATCAGCTCACGCACAGACTTTAGGTTTGGGTACCTGGTGAGATTCAACACAAACACACCCAGTTTGACATACAAGCACGTGGTGTGGCCGGAATTAGGCTACACAAGCTAGCTCAGTGGTAAAGTGGACCACAATGCTACCTGGCCACCGAAATCCTAATTTCCATAGACAGCAAACTCAAGTTGACTTGAGCAGATCTGAGTAGGCCCGATTTTTCCCAGAACTCGAGTGTATGGACAACTCCCGTTGTGTCAGTCAAAATTTTACAAATGGCTTGCATATCACTTCATCATCAGCCCCTACAGGCAGACTAATGCTGGCCAGTGCTGCGTTCAATGCATCCCTCACAGGACAGTTGCCACCAGGGGTCCCCTGCTGCAGACAGCCGCAATGTGCAGTGCATGGGAGGTGCGGTATAAATATGAAGTTACGAGGATAGCGATAGGCAAGGGTGGGATTTTCATCTTACCCCCACGCGATGAAGGGCTCCACCTCGCGCAGCATGTGCAGCGACGTCTTGCCAAGTTTGATGAAAACGCCCGAGAAGATGCGGCACAGACGCAGCAATTGCAGGCAGCGCTTTGCCTTAAAGCTGCACGCGTTGCAACTGTGAGAGCAAAGATAGTTAACTGCTGATGACCAGAGGCATTGGGTAGTGCTGCAATGCCTGAATGTTATCGACTCATCGGCTATGATCGTTCCACTGCTGGACAATGGCCTCCGTAAACACCCATCCCTAACAGCGCTTATTCAATCAATCATGATTCTCCCCCCCCCCCCCCCCGAAACATAACCTTACCAGGTGAAATAAAAAAAGTTTTAGTTGGGAATGTGTGATTTTTTTTCATTTTTAATACACAAAGACAAATATACCGGGGTGGCACTTTTCCAGCAGTGGATTGACAACAATTTCCCATGTACATTATTTGAGAAAGGAAGCAGGAGAGCTGTCCACGCAAGCGGCAGCTCCCACCCACGTTGAACTTCTTTCGCACCGGAGTTGCGAGGGAAGGACAACTGAACACAAAAAGCAGTTCTAAAATAAATGCATTCTCAAATTGCGTCCGTGTCATCACCTGCGCACGCGCACGGCGAAGATGAGCCGCGGCTCTGCGGGCGGCGTGAGGTGGGGCCCAGGCTTGCACTCCAGTCGCTGCAGACGCACATCGTCGCGCTCCCTTTTGCGGCTGTCGCGCAGAAACTGCTCCGCGCGCTTAAACTTGATCTTGCGCTCGGTCTTCGAGCCCTGAGGAGAGGGGTTGTGGAGGTGAGCGAGGACGAGCAGACGCTGAACGTGGACCCTGTGAAACCGTCAAGTATTGTTGGGTGTTTACCCTTGGTAAAGTGGACGTAAAAAAAACAACCCATGCAATTAATATTATCACGCGCACGGGTAGGTCAAAATAATAATTTAAACAATATTAGTCCTATCTTGATTTGAAGCTTTCGTGACTGCAGGAATCCATACTCTTTGGTTCTTTCGGTAAAGTCACATAGGTTGAAAATAAAATAAACCACGACGTTTCGGGTGCAACACAAGCGTCCGTCATCAGGTCCTGTGTACTGACATTAGTCAACCTGCAGTACCAATGGACTAATGGCCACGGGAGGTAATGACAGGGGAGTCAGCTTGCAATGCGAGTGGACTGGTGGCTATGGGATTGATCGACAATAGGAGCGTGGCCAGAGGACAAAAGAGGACAGTCGAGTCTGCTGGTAGAGCGAGCGGTCTAGAACCAGCGAGAAGGTCCGGGAATGGGGGCGTGGCCTCAGACTGTATACAAGGGAAATTCGCGGGAGACTCGGGGATGTTGCAATGGGGTCTCTCCGCCTTTTGGGAGTGTGAGCACATGGCTCCTTGAATAAAGAAACCATCTCAAGACAAGTGCGTCCAAGTCGCCATTACACCTGTAAAAAATCGAGTGCTGAATGAAAGCTTCCCCACGCCACCGATGGTCGTGGGTGGCCGGTTGGCCACACACTTCGCCATGTTCGCCAGTGTGCGTTGGCGAAGGTTGGGCACAACCCATGACCGGTTCAGATAACACATTCCTGCGGAGGGAGCTGGTAGGAACGTTGGGTTGCTCGGTCAATGGCCAGGGTCAACGGCGGCGTGGTGTATTCCGCAAATATGGCCGACTGTGAGGGCGGGCACAAGCCGGCGTGAGTATGTTAAACGTTGAGTTTTATAAGGGCACCACGGGGTGAGCAGCCCCTCCCTACCCAGCCCCACCCCTCCCATTTTTGGATGCACGACGGACGGACACAAGAATCCCCTGTGGGCTGGTGTAACCAGGAGGTTACTACCAGTATCACTCGCCACTGATGTTAACAGTAGCCACGAACATTAAAGTTAAGTAACTGGGTGCCAATTTCATAACCCAAATTAATTCCTTTAAGTCGAACCGAGCTGTAAATGCTGCGCTTTGTAGACTGGGTTGGTGGATTACACACATTATGTACGGACACCCACATTAAAGGCTACAATTGTTTTCAGTACAAGACGGCATAGCAAACCGGTTGCCGATTTGTAAGTATTCCCAGCTGGATCCTTCTGTAAGTTTTTTTTTTTTAAACTCAGTGGAGCACCCTAGGATAAAGATCATGGTATAATAATCGTAATGTTAAATATCATTAAGAGTCAAGGCAGTTGCTGAAGTTTACCTTCCTCTGTTGTAAATTTCGCTTCTTCTGCGTTTCCTTGATGGCCTGGTAAGCCTTCCGCTTCTTCAGCAGGTTCTCAGGTACTTTGGGCAGCCTCTTCACTTCTCTGCACAAATCAGACACAAGCCCACACAGTTATTTGCGTGGACAACAAAGCACTACAGTGTACAGGCCTGCTTCGCCTTGCACCAACACACCTAGGGCAGGCCTCATCGCCGAGGCTCTGCATTGGGATGCTCCGCCAATTCCACTACTTATGATGAGCGTTTGTCTCACGTGGCAAACCCACCACAAATGCGAAGGGATAACTCTCAAAGCGCCGCACAGATTGATAACGGGAAATGCAATATTTGGAGTACCACTATCTCAGTGGTCCCGGCAGCCAAACTAACAAGAGCCACTTTTGGCGTCATCTGGTCCAACACCAATGGAGACTAGGCTCTAAGAAAAGCTGTCTCGGGTGTGGACCAATCAAATTCAAGGACAGTGCATATCATTATCGGAGTTGTTTCTTTTTGTTTGCATTTTGACTGCTTGTGTTGTGGTTATTGCAAACATGATCCCTTGTATAAAGGTATCAGTTTTTGTACCAGTTGAAAGGGTAAAAACCTATTACTATAAGAGCCATCTTTCTCAAATTCGGTAAAAACTCAACACTTCAAGGGCTGCAATGTACTGTGGTGAATACGTGACGGTGGCCCTTGACAAAAATCATCACGGAGTCCTTAAAGAGCCGCATGCGGCTCCGCAACGCTGGTTATCGACCCCCCATGGAAAATATCTCCTCTCCTCGATAACCACACCGCGGCGTCGTTTAAAGGCCGCGTCTTAAACACGTGTCGCGAGTGTGGAAGATCCCGCGTGAGCAAAAGTTGCATCGCTTTACCCGAGATACAGTCAAATATAGCCAGCCACTGCTGTACCTCACGTCTACGAAACCACGTCTAAGCTCTCCAACGCCTTCACTACACCCGTACGGCCTCGTGAAGTATTGTCAAACAAAACCCAGCCCACGGTTGTGGCGACAAAACGGGCCTGTTCCGCGTACAGTAACCGCCGAGCACGCAACCGTACGCCCGTGTTAAGACATTTAAGAACGCAAAAAAATCCCCTCCATAACCCGATAAATCAATTAATCGACGTGGTATTTAATTACAACACAGGTTAATCGGCGTAAAATGATCGATGTTCGTGAAGGATGGCGATGGATTGTCCGCATAGAGAGGCCACTTACTCTGAATCCGCCATGGCTGCTCGAGAGGGAGGAGGGTACAGGCCGTGACGTCACGAGCGAGGTGCGGGGCGACGGAAGCCCGCAGTGTTCATAAAACGCGTTCTCAGAATACATTTTTATATACTGGAGGAATCCGATGATCTGTCAAGCTCTTTATTTCCCACGGATGTCCAGCAGGAGCGGGTCAAAACGTTGTATATAATAATACAAAAACCACGTTAGGAGTGAATAGTTTTAGGAAAGGTAAACAAAACGCTTAACAAATAAAACGCAACTATTTATAACCCCACCATTCAATTAAAATTATTGTGTATCTGCGTATGTTGAACTTCTTTCACACCGTACGTAGCCAACCGCGCTAAACGGAGTTTGCGGGGTAAGGACAACTAACTGAACACAAAAAGCATTTCGAAAGAAACGCGTTTTCAATTGTTTGGACGATTTTTGACCCCCCCCCCTTCGTCACACGTCGTCACAAAAAGTCAGACCCCCCCCCCTCAAATATGACGTCCCAAAGCACTGCCCCCCCCCCCCCCCAAATATTAAACATGCTTCAAATCGCTTTAAACTATTGTCATTGCAGTGCGTATTTAATGTGGCGCTGCACTCTTATGTTGTAGGAAAAAACATTTATTAAAACGTCTATTTAATTAAGTAGAACGTGTTGTCTATATTTATTTAAAGTTGCGCATTTTGATGTGACGTCACATTTCTCAACCCCCCTCCCCCCAGCTGCGTGACGTCATTTATGGACGACCCCTAAGCGGTTGCACATTATGCTGGACAACTTTTATCTTCTATGAACACCAATTAAACGACTGCAGTACTAAGAGTTTAAAGCGTCGTTTAAAAAAAAAACGCTAAGTACATCGAGCCGCGGCGCTACCCGTAGTAGGTAGAGCGTTGCCGTGCTACCATGGCAACACGTTGTTTACACAGAGCGGGGAGCGAGGCCGCATGGGTGACACGTGGAGTGGTTGCCACCGGTTTAAAAAAAACTAAAGTTTAAACCCTAACGCGGTTATCTCAGCCGCGATAAACTATAACGAAATAAACACACCGGCATTATAAGAAGACGCCTTCAACGATGGTCCTCAGTAAGTATATGCACACGGGGCTCGCGATTGACACGCGCGGTTCGACAAAGCTGGGTCAGACCCTTCGCTTGAGTGAGCCTCGCGTGATTTATCGCCCATCGCTTGTAAAGTTGGTAGCCAACTGAGGCGCGTTGTCGTTTTAAACGCTTTACAAACTAAGGTTGAAAGGCCGAACTAACTCAAGCGGACTCCGTGGTGCAGTGGTCAGCGCAAATGTGCAATCAACCCGGCCACCTGAGTTTGGGTTCCAGGTCACGGCTAAAATGAGTAGCGAGGGCTGCAACTGTCCCATAACAAAAAAAACTTTTGGGGCGTCCATAAATGACGTCACGCACCTGGGGGGGGGGGGGGGGGTCAGACATTTGTGACGATGTGTGACGATGGCGGGGGGGGAGTTGAGAAATGTGACGTCACATTAAAATACGCAACTTTAAATAAATATAGACAACACGTGCTACTTAATTGAATTGACTTTGTAATAAATGTTTTCTCCTACAACATCAGAGTGCAGCAGCACATTAAATACGCACTACAATGACAATAGTTTAAAGCGATTTGAAGCATGTTTTATTTGGGGGGGGGGGCAGAGCTTTGTGATGTCATATTTGAAGGGGGTTCTGACTTTTTGTGACGCCGTGTGATGAGGGGGGGGGGGTCAAAATTCGTCCAAAATCGCGTGACGTCATTTATGGACGGCCCCTTTACGAAACCAAAAGAACCATACATTCCAGTGACTTCTACGTTCAGCTGAGTCTCACGTTGTAAAGTTGGGACACAGAATCGCTTTGCCAATCGCGGTCGCTTGCATGGACTCCCCCAGCCTCAAGGTGGCGCACCCTTCGTGCTGTGGGGTGGGACAGGTGACGACGGACCGTGTCGAGAATGGCACACTCGTGGTGTGAGCAGTGGAGTTAGCACTGCCATACGAACCCGGCGACCTGAGTTCGATTGCCGCTCACTGCCAACACCAGTGACTACTATATGAACCGATCCTGAGAATCCCCGAGGTCGATTCAGCCTGGTGCTATATGTACATGTCGCCACGAGGGAGACAAAGGCGGCCGGGCATGGTTGCTGCCCCCCCCCCCTCGTGTGCCATGCCGGCAAGCAGCACTTTTCCCCAACAGTCTGTTAAGGTTATACGAGGACGACCTTTGTCTTTGCTGTGTTGCGCCGCAGTCACCGAGGTGCTGGTGCGAAGCCGTGCGGAGCACAACAATGGGGAGCTCTTCTCCCTGGAGGAGCTGTCCCTGCACCAGCAGCAGATCGAGCGGCTGCAGCACCTGGACGTGTGGTGCCGCCACCTCAAGACGCTCTACCTGCACAACAACGTCATCCCGCGCATCGGCACGGACACACACGCGCACAGCACATGACGATAGCAGTGAAGGACTCCCCGCACGCCGTGGCAGTCGTGGAGGTTGTTTGTCCATATGTTTGAATCGCGCAAGTCAGGACTTCGTTGGTAAAGGGATGGAGTTCCCAGGACCGGTTTAGATTTCACTCGCTGACGATGTTCGCCATCGGGGTTGAGTGCAGTGCGCTATGCACTCCGCCACCACTCTACGCTTAAACACAAATTAAAACAAAAACTCGCAAAGAACAAAATCAATTGCTGTACTAGTGTAATGCTCAAACATCTACACTCCCAGACTTATCAAATCCATATTGACCAATGTGGTGAAGTATAGACAAATAACCCTCACCCAGCAGTATTTACAATTGCATAGCACTCTGGTCAACTCGCAAACATTAACGTCGCTTAGTATAGCTTGATACTACTCTCAAACTAACGCTTGTGTTACGTTGTTGTGAGCTGTGCTGCTTTGCGCTGTGTTGTGCAGAAAACCTGAGCCGGCTCAAGGAGCTGGAGTATCTCAACCTGGCTCTCAACAATGTGGAGCGAATTGAGAACCTGCAGGGTGAGAGAGGCTACCACAGTGCGGTCTGCTGTCCTTTATCCAGCGGGGACTCTGTTGAAATTCATTATCTATTTAGGGTGTCGTGTGTATGTTAAACTTCTTTTGCACATACGTAGCCAACCGTGATAATCGGAGGTGCGGGGGAAGGACAACAGACTAACCACAAAAAAGCAGTTCTAAAGAAATGGGTTTTCAATCTAGATTTAAAAGTGTTTAGCTCCAGTGGCTTCCTAATATCGGAAGAGCGTTCCAGACGGCCGCAGAAGCACATCTGAAAGCACGCAATGCAGTGCCCGTCTTTGTTCGATGGCTAGCCAAAAGCCGCTGCGGTTAATCACATATTTGTTATTTTAATGAGAATATGAGTTGTGGCTGATTTGAAAATACTTTGATTTTACTTGGGGTCACAATTTATGCATGGCTGAAATTGTGTCCTCAAATTCTGACAATTCATCGGGTTTTTTTTTTGGAGGTGGAGTTTAATCGTTGTCTTCAAAATAAAGGTGAAAAGGTATAGATGCAGCCTTGTAATTTCCTCCTCAAACCACTGCTGGCGGAAGGGCCTTTACTAGAGGGAGCAAGTGAGCCCCACTCGAGGGTATTTAGGTCTACTCTTCCACGCTGGCCCGACATCTTGGAAAAGATGGGAGTGCCCACATTTCACTGCACCATTTTACCCCACCATGCGTGACTGTGGGGCGTACCCATTTATATTTATGGGAGAGACTGAGGTGGGGAGATTTAAGAAACTTGCCCCATTGTTAAGAAACTGCCATGCCAGGAAATTAAACCAATGACCTCTGGACTCTATCAGAGTATGCAGAAATATATTCCTCAAGGTAACTTTCTGGTGGGTGTCTCTTCTGAGTGTTGGGAGTATTTAAGTACTGGTAGTCACTGACTTCTCTTGCATCTACAACTCTCCTTCTTGACTCCCTGCTGGGCCCGTCATGGCAGGGTGCGAGTCTCTGCAGAAGCTGGACCTGACGGTGAACTTTGTGGGTGAGCTGAGCAGCGTGGAGACGTTGCGCCACAACCCTCTCCTGGAAGAGCTCTTCCTGGTGGGAAATCCCTGCGCTGACTTCGAAGGCTACCGCCCCTACGTGGTGGCAACGCTGCCACAGCTCAAGGTCCCCATTTTAGTTTCTCCCGCTTGTGTTTTTTTTAGTTTTTGTTGCTAATTAATCCCGATTGTGCTATCACCGTCAAGCCATGAAACCAGAGTATTCGGATTTCTCGCAGAGCAGTGCAAGAAAAATCTTGTGAAAGAATGGCCCACAGAGAGCTACCTCCAAAATCTCTTCAAGTCGGCACAGTAGCAGGCAGCACTTTGCTCTTTTCGATAGCGTGGTTGGCATGGGCCCTGATGGCCATCTACACCTGTACTAACCCATAACCATACCGCCCTCATTCCCGCTATCCCTAATTTTACATCCCCTCACTCCCTGTTGCTTTCTTTTCCCATTTGCCAAACTCCGCCCTCTCCCGTCTTCTCGCCTCAACTTTGCCCCCCTCCTGTCCCTCACCGGTCCTGGTGTGTGGCTGCAGCATCTGGACGGGCAGGAGATTGAGCGCTCGGAGCGGATCCGGGCGCACCAGGAGCTGGAGTGGACGCGGCGCCGCGTTCTCGAGCAAGAGGCCGAGTACCTGGCTCGGCGCGCCCAGCAGAAACTCTCCTACGCCGGGTAAACACGTTCACGGCAACGGCACAGCCAAACGGCGGTCGCACATTCACGGCACTGCTTCGTAGCAGTGTAACAACTCCCTGTCCACCATTCGCCGATTTGTCCTAATTCGGTGGGGGCATGTAACGATTCAGCAATTATTAGGGTCACAATCTCATTAAAGATGTTTTCTTTTCATGGTAATGTGTACTGTCTTTTTTGTGTTGTGTCTTGTGTTTTAACTGTCTTGTTTCGTTTCATAAGCCAAAAGGTGACATTTACATATAATTTACATTCATCACAATTAATTTGTTCTTACATGCACAATTCGATACGTATAATGTGCTTTTAGATATTCTGAGTAGTGACATGTGTTCTCCTTTACAATGCCAGTTCAGACAGGTTCAGCTATCACCTGCCACTGATGGTAGCCGTGGCTGGAAATAAAACTCTGGTATCTTGCTTCAGAGTGCTGTACGCTAAAACCACTGCACCACTGCCTCATTCAATATAATGTCTGCTTCATGTAAATTACTTGCTTGTCAGTATGCTTTATGCCAGACCAGTTTGCAGAGTTGATTGCCTGATCGATCTCCACGACAGCCACCCGTTGAATTCTGTGAAGAGTTGTACCAAAACTTGTTTGTTGCCTTCTGCAGAGGCAACGTTACATATCCAGCAATGGCATAGCATAAAACAAATTGCGGTGGTTTCACAACCTACGTCTCTTATTTGAAAGTTACAATTTCGAAACTCTGGTATGACACTACCGCACAATTTGTCCGCTCTTGCGAATGGCAGGATTTTAACTGCATGGCAAATGGTGTGCTTCAATCATCGCAACACTTTGTTGAAAAAAAGGTGACGTGTGTGATTATGTGAATTGAATCCGGAAACTGCATGGCCACTGCCGGTCGTGGGAGCTGCCAGTCCAGGTTGAAATTAGTAAGCTGCAGGATGGCTGTGTTGTGAGTTTGTGGTTGTTGCGATTCTCGGTTTCACGTGTCATACCTATGTACCAGAGGTCGCAAACGGGTTTTGATTCCTTACCCGTACCCGGCTGCACCAGGGTCGCAAATGGGTACCCGATACCCGGCCGGGTATGGGTAGCCGGGTATCGAGTAGGGTACGGGTATCGGGTACCCGATTGCGACCTCTGGGATGAAGCCATGTTGCAGGCGCGGGTGGGTTGATTCTAGGAACTTGAATTGTGAGAAGAGACAAGACGTTGGGAAATGAGTGACAAACGGTTACTCACCAGTGACTCACGGCCTACCCGTACCCGTACCCGGCCGCACCAGGGTCGCAAATGGGTACCCGTACCCGATACCCGGCCGGGTACGGGTAGCCGGGTATTGGGTAGGGTACGGGTATCGGGTACCCGATTGCGACCTCTGCTATGTACAGTGCTCTGTTCAATTGTGCTTCTTAATTATGTTGGCGCATCACGATTGAACACTTGTGAGGCGCGATATCAAGAAATTAATGAAAAACAATTTGTGACCGTTTGACACGGTGTTAATTGTTTGGCACCTGGCGCTGATGGCTTTCAGGAATTGGTGTTAATTATTTATTTCCTCCATGCTGTCCTTGCAGACAGGAAAACGACGATGAGACTCGGAGGCATGATTCGAACGGTAGTGTGGAATCGAACCAGAGATTCTGGGAAGAAGAGACGGAGTTCACACCGGAATCACGATTGGAAACACACCGGCACTTGGAGGAAAGCCGCAAAGCCAGGGAGGGGAACAGGTGTGAAAGCGTGCGTGGCGTAGTGGTTAGTGAGTGCACTGTGGTACGAACCTGGTGTCCTGGGTTCGATGCCCGGCCACATCTAATATCAGAGGGAAATCATATCTGGGACATGTTTAGCGAGGCCGACTCAACCCAAAACGAGAACCGGGTTGCGGAGTGTAAACATTACCACTGGAGAGACAAAGGTAGCTGAGCCGTGATGCAATTGTGTTTGATTTCTTTCAGTCTCGTTCATAGTTGTGTTTGTTCCATGAGCCTAAATGTCCCATTATTGTATAATTTGCATATGATGTGTGTACATTCTGAAAAATGTATTCGCACATTCATTAATCCATGCATTTAAAGCAAGCGTAATTTTTAATCGATGAATGCACCATTACATACTTTTTGTTCATGATCAGGTGAATGGCAGTGTGTGGTGGACTTATCCTTTAAACAGTTACACCTTGGTCATCTTTGGTGTTTACTATCGTTTGTGATTTTAGATTAAGTGGTTAACTATTGTATTCAATTCACTAGTTCAGTATCTGAATCTCAAAGCAGTTTGAGCAAACCTTTGTCGTACGTTGATGCTAAATCGAGTCGTGATAATTCTGAAGCCACCAGTGAGGAGCTTTATTGGTCCGAATTTGACGAACAAAATCGACGCTTACAAATAATATCCGCGTAAACGTGACAATCTTGCCGGATGCTGGACAAGAAATTTGGCCTAAAACTACGACGACGTGGCATAACCCATCAACAAATACCGCATAGATTATTGTACCGGCTACGAAAACCTATGTTCTAAGTGAACTACTGCGCCGTTTGGTTTTGTGTAAAAGGGGAGACACGAAACAGCCCAAGAGGGAACGCACTCTCATCACGGCCGACGGGCGCGTTTTGAACGTCAACGAGGCCAAGTGAGACGCGGCGCACAATCACACCCCACCTACCGGCAAAACACACGGTACAGCAGCATACAGACAGGCAGCATACAGGCAGGCAGCATACAAGCGGTACACTGGGTGGAGCACAGCAAGGCAAACAATTCAGACGGCACAGCACGCTCAGCAGAGTCCTTGACTGCTCATGCGCATCATAGCACCGCACGGTAAAGTACACGCAGCACGGTGCATTTGGCATATACACAAAGTGTAGCACAATGTGGAAATATGCACACGGAACGGCGCATTCATATAGCAGAGTACAGGACACACCAGCGTAGTACAGGTACAGCCCGCTTGTCAATCCACTGCTGGATGAGGGCCGCCCCACGCCATGTGGGCAATGGGGGTTTTTAACCATACTTCACGTTGGTCAGTGCGTGTTGATGAGGGCAGGGAATCATGGATGTGGTAACATAGAAGTAGAGTACAGAAATGGATTTTGTTGCACTTCCCTTTGTTGCCCAGAATGTAGCCCCGCAACAGCCTGTAACGCTTGTCTGGTTACCCATCCAAGCACAATCGAAACTCAGCCGTGCTTCTCTTCCGAGATCTGACGAGAGCGTGCGCATTTGGGGAGGTCGTAAGCACAGCACAACATAGTAAAACAAAAGCAGTCAAGCACATTCAGCACAGCACATGGCTGTACACTTTGCAGAGGACACAGCATTATGGGACAAATTTTTCAATTGCGATTTTACACAGCAATCAATGCAAATGAGATTATACCCTGATCTCTTGAGTCCTCACCTGGGAAACTCCAACTTGAAACAGCACAGTGCACACCAGCTACAGTGGTTCACTCCGCAGGGCAGTAACGAGAGTGTACGTGTTTGCAGGTTGGATTTCTCACTCACGGAGGATGATGCCGACAGCACGCTGGTGTTAGACCTCGCCGTTTACAAGTGAGACGACTTGTTCAGGACAACGTGATCATCGTCATGAAACGATGCGGAAGTGTTGCGTCACATGCTTGGTTAAAATGAGTTGCAGTCATCATTGACCTATGGCCAAATCACCCGAAATGCATTCGATTTTGTTAGATCGCAGATTTTGTTAGATCACAGAAACTAAGCAGGGGTTGAAGCCCTGGAAAGTGCTTGGATGGGCCACCACCGTGCATAACAAGCATTATAGGCTGCTGCGAGGCTACACTGTGGGCCCACATAGGGCAGTGCATCAGAATACATTGTTATACTGTACTTCTATTCACCCATGTCTATGCGTGTTCTCTACATTTGTAATTCTGCACTGCCAAGTGTGGTGAAGTAGGGTAAAATAACCCCCCATGGCCTGCAAGGCCGTCAACAATGATCAGCTTGACAAAACGGCTGTGCGTGTAAATCTGTGACCAGACTGAGACCATCAAACAACACACGAGAGCTTGGTTTAACCTTGGTTTAGGAGCCGACAACTCAAACCAGTTACAGGTCTCCTTTGATCTGTGAATACTGATTCCTTATGAGCTCACTCAGTGTTTTCACCTTGGCCTCACAGATATCTGGACACCTCTCTCATTGATGTGGATGTGCAGCCCAATTATGCACGCGTAACGGTGAAGGGAAAGGTCAGTATGGTGTGACATTATTTACGCTTAGCCGCAGCAGCAATCGAATATTGCCGATGGTCATATGACCTCCCGCTTGGCATTTGATTCTTGATCAATGGATCTGCCCATTTTCACAACTGCACCCCATCCCACCCAAACCCCACCCCACCATCCCTGCAGGTGTTCCAGTTGGTTTTGCCGGAAGAAGTCCAACCGGATAGGAGCCTTGCACAGAGGTCACAGACCACGGGGCACATGCTGCTCACCATGCCCAAGGTATTGCTTTTTAATTCAGGACATTTGGGCTCACTATACCAAGGTCGCGCAGTGGTTTTGGCATGTTTCGAGTAAATAATTGTTGTTTTTACTCTTGTTAGCTTGCACATTCCCTCCCACCCTGTAATGTCCTGTCGCTCCTGCCACCGTTGATGGTCTGCCGAGCTCAATTGGCCTTACCAGCTGAAATCAAATATTGAGTCTGAGTCTGGTTAGCACACAGTGTGCTAGGAACACGGCAACCGGAGTTGGATTTCCGGCCACGGCTATTATCATTAGTGAGTGGTATCTGAAATAATTCTGCGCACCCCGTTCACCAACCCGCACTGCACAGCGTGGTGAAGTATGGTCACACGTCCTCCGTGACCAACACGGCATGGGTAGGCCTCAGAGGTCGCAAACGGGTTTTGATTCCTTACCCGTACCCGTACCCGGCCGCACCAGGGTCGCAAACGGGTACCCGTACCCGTACCCGGCCGGGTATCGGGTAGCCGGGTATCGGGTAGGGTACGGGTATCGGGTACCCGATTGCGACGTCTGGGATGAAGCCATGTTGCAGGCGCAGGTGGGTTGATTCTAGGAACTTGAATTGTGAGAAGAGACAAGACGTTGGGAAATGAGTACAAACGGTTACTCACCAGTGATTCACGGCCTACCCGTACCCGTACCAGGCCGCACCAGGGTCGCAAACGGGTACCCGTACCCGTTCCCAGCCGGGTACGGGTAGCCGGGTATCGGGTAGGGTACGGGTATCGGGTATCCGATTGCGACCTCTGGTAGGCCTTCACCCAGCAGTGGATTGTCAAAAGGGCTATAAATTATTATAGTAATAATACTAAATATTAAGTCCATACTACAGGACTTACATGCTTGCCATGTCATAATTAGATTCTTAAGCTCATGGAAACAGTCATTGCATCGCATATGTAAGAATACATTATTTACAAATTCTGCAAATGATACACTTTTTGTGACGTATAAAAAAATGGAGTGGATTAGAGTGTACAGATGAGACAGAACAAATCAGAAACAAAAATCCAAACAAGATGGTAAAAACTAAACAGAAAGAAATAGGTTATTTAGTCAAATAGGTGCCCCACACTGTGTACAGCATCGTACTGGAATCAGAAGAAAAACCAAAATAACGTTATCGGTACTGAGGCTCCCATGCGGCCATACAGGAGGGCGTATGGCACAGTTTGCTGCCAATTATCATAGAGTGCGGTCGTGTCGCTACAGTTCTCTGCGGTGAGTACAATGTCTTTTAAAAACAACAGCGCTATGCCTCTACGTAAAATTAATGCAAACCACTTGCGCGTTCCGAGATTCAGCGGGTGAACGAGACCCACCCTGCAACTGGCAGATGTCTCGGGATTGGAAAGGGTTAATAGAATCACACGGACCTATAGGCCACCCTGCAGGATCCGCGCAATTGCTTAAGAAGCCACGATTTACCAGTGATACAGAAAAGAAAGGCCTTTACTAGATAACACCCACTTTCCCCCTCTTTTTGCAATTACATTTCAGCAATTTGTACGTAGATTATTTCATTACCACGTTTACACGGGCATCCATTCCCATGGGCAAAAGTGGTTTTATTTTAAAATTACGATCACTTGAAGTAATTATTAAAATGTGGCCAAAGTGCACAGATACATCGGAACGCAATGGCTCCCTCGTGCAATCGACATTACGATGTTGTTTAACAACGCTGTTATGGCCAAAGTATTGCGTCTGAAATCATTATGAGACGTGGGGTGGATTGAGCAGGATTTAAGCTGACTGCTGTGCGTGCCATCGCAGTGAAGAGCGGCTTACACTTTTTTGTTAAATCGTTTTATAATGTGTGCCATTCGTGTCAAATCACAAGAAGACCTTTCTACTCCATCTCACACAGAGTAGTGCATCCCTTTGTGTTCAAGAACGGCCCGTGGAAGCGAATATTATAGAGCTACCCCGGGTCCACCAAGTAGTGGGCAGCACTTTCTCACCTGTTCTCAGATATGAGTGTAATCTTCGTTGCTTGATGATCATTTAAAAATATATATATAATTCTAAGAGATGGAATTTTTTGCCAGTTTAAGTGAAAAAAATGCAGTTTCATTTGATGGGTTTTATTTTCTTCTGTGCAGTCATTGGCGACCGGGCTGAGACCACGAACGCACTGGACACTCGAGAGCCTGGTTTAATCACAAGTGACTGCCTGGATTAAAATCTCGGAGCCACCCAGGTACCACCAGACTGACACTTTGATTCTCATACACAGGTGAAGGAGGTGGTGAAACCTCAGGTGGTGAAACCAAAGCCTTGTGTGAAGAATCATCCCAAGGAGGAGTGCACGTCACCCACAACCAGCAATCGGTACAGCAACCACAGCGGCAATTTCATGAAATAATTTAATTGACATCCAATGGTATAGAGCATGTGCATCTGCATGCATTTGGCTGTGTATATATTTCTACGGACGAGAAGTGGCACAGTGGTTAGAGCACTGCACTCCGAAATGCGCTATGGGTTTAATTCCCGGCTTACGGATTATTTCAGTAATGAGGGATTTATGAATTGAGTCCCCTTGCACGAATCAGTATGGTAAAGTACGGTCGAATAACTCACATGACCGACATGGCTTGGGGAGACCTCAGTCCATGCGGTCTAAACGGTATTTGGCGATCGCTACCTACATCACTAAAATTTCCGCTGGATTTCATGATCAATTCTACGCCTTTAGAATGGAAAATCGAGCTCTAAACCGACTGTTGATTTGTCGATGACCGTGCGTCAAACTCTGGCCTAATTCGGCATCTGCTCATGCATGCAGCGGCGACTCGAGCCAGGGCTCTGCGCACCAACACCTCGAGGTCGACCCCAGTGCTCGCCGCGGCATCGATGTCGCCACCATCGTCCGGGACGCGGGTCGCGGCGCCACGGGACGGGCACCGCCCTCCCAGCCGCCCCCTCGTCCTGTCGCGTTGCCCGCCGAGGGTCCAGCCTTCGTCGACGACCCCGACGTCCCTCCGCTCATCTGAGCAGTGGCGTAGCATGGGTGACGCGGGTCCTGGTGCAACGAATTAAATTGCCCCCCACCCTCCGTCCCATTTCCTCACCCATTGGAGCTTGGCACCTCGGGCCGCTCCACCACATATGGGCTGCTGTGCACACTCGACAGCTACACTAATGCATACGACTGCCTGTCGCGACAATGCTTTGGTCACGGAGGTGGCTGAGTGTGTCAGGCCCTTGATGCCTACATTAAAACATGAGCCTGTGTCTCCTAAGAGGCCTGGGTTCAAGCCCTGGGACCGATTGACTTTCAGGCGATCATACCCATGTTAGAGCACTGGGCCAGCACAATGAAGGACTTCGGTTCAAGCCCTGGGGACTGGGTGTCTTCGACAGACGGCTGATGTCTGCGTTGCAACACTGAGGTAGGGTCTCTAGTCGCCCGGGCTCTGAGACCAGCCACTGGAGTTTGATGCTCGGGAAAAACTGAGGAATCCGTGAAAAACTTTCGACTCGTGTACATCGTGTTTCAGCCCCGAGGGCTAAGTTCTCATGCTCCATTCAGTGTTCGTCAATCGAGGGAACATCCATGGTACGTGATTATATTTTTATGGAATAGAGACATGGAGATGTTATTAATATTTTACACCTTGTGGCACAGCAATAAGTTTCAGATTTGGGATTTTTGGCATTGACACACAGTGGTCTGAACAGTCTTTAACGTCAACTTGACAGCTGATGACAAGCTTTGGTTGATAATAATGATAACAGCATCTCTCTGAAAAGAATCCAATGCGCAGAACTAAAAGATCGGATAGAATCAGAGTGACTGGGGGCTTATTGAGGGTTAACGTGGCATTGGCTCAGGATCAGCAGACATCTGCGAGAGGATAATCCATCACAGCCCTCCCCCACAGCGATGGGCCATAGCCTGCTAATGGTGTGTGTGTGCATGACATGCATGTACGGATGCGTGCATGTGTGTGTGTGTATGCAAGTATGGGGAGCATTAGTGAAGCGGTTATCACGCTGCGCTACGATCCTGGTGACCTGAGTTCGACTCCCAGTTATGGCCAACGATAATATCACCATCTTGGCTCTATAATATCTGATGTGTTTAATAATACAGTCAATGGTCATGAGACTCATTAAATATGCATGGATTTGCACTGAATGAGATGTGTGTTTGTGTATATGTATGTATGTGTGATATGGGTTTGATTCCCAGCTATGACTCACATCAGCACGAGTACCTGGTGCAGTGTCTAAAAATCAGCACAGAGGAGTCAAAGGTGGCCTGCCTGGTCTTGGCCCCACGTAGCCCTTGAATGCCTTTGCGGCCTTAATAGATGCTCGCTAATAGCACTTGCCCCAGTGGTCTATTAAAGGCTGCACAGAGCAAGTTTCGTCTTTGCATGCCAATGCAGCTTGCAAGTATTGGGGGGCCATGCATAGCTGGAATTTTAACTTCTATATTTGGGGGGTGTGTTATAAATATATATTCCAATCTTAATTGTAAACTACTGAAAATAAATCATAAAGGTGTCCAGATTGGGGGGGGGGGGCATTGGCCCTCCATGCCCCCCCCCCGCAAACTCCACCCATGGGGCCATGATACCCTTCATCATCACGAGCGGCTTGGGCCTCCTTTAAGTTGACTCAGCCTAAATTAAGTACTTGGTGCCATGCGTGTCAACATTAGCACTGGGGAGATAATGGCGACAAGAATCGGTCTTCACCAACCCACTGTCCCACGCGGTTATGAGAATAAAGTATGCACCGTTATTGGAACATGTCAAAACATTTCTATTATACAACAGGCATGGACCAATGCATCAATTAAACATTAACATATTCTTATGCTGATGATACGTGCATAGAATCGTGAAAGAATTATGTATTCAAATTATATGCACATTGTATGCTAATGTTACATTTAGGCTAACGGAGCAAACAAAACTATGGAAATGAGAAAGATGAAAAAAACATTGGAAATAAAGGAGATGGCAAAACACCAGACTAAAAGAAACGTGATTCTTTAATTGAATAGTGGCCCTGAATCATGACAGTTGAATCAACTGTTACATGCCTGTTATCTAACTTCGTAGCCTACTTTAAAATTGCAAGACAAGAGAAAGCCGTATTAAACCAACCTGTGGTCTACTCAGTGACCTATTTGTCAACACACTCATTCACCACTCAGCGAGTCCTAAGTTGATTTTTTAAACCCACCACAGTCGTTCCAACGGTCTTCTTGTTTTGTATGGCAAGAGGCGGTGAGCATCTCGCCGTGATGCCGAGATGCTAACCACCTCACCTGGTATAAAGCAGGTCGTGGGTTCAATCCCGACCCTGATGCCTGCATATTTGGAGTTTGCATGTTCTCCCCGTGTTGATTTTTCTCTGGGTCCTCCAGTTTTTCCCTCCACATTTAGACACATGCGTTTAGAGGAAATGGCTGCTTTAAATTTCCAAATGGTAAGCCACTTCGTTGAGCTATCATTTGTGGCCAGGTCGCTTCTGAAAGAGAGCTATATAGCTCAGTGGGCCTTTCCTGGTAAAATAAAAAAAAACAGTTTATAGAAGTTTAGGTTTAATGAATCAGCCAGTGGACAGCTTCAGGAGTTGCCTGGTGAATATCTCAAACGCTGCCAGCGTTTGAGATATTCAGGTATTCATCCAGATGGTTCTTCTTTCTCGTGGTTTTTCTCTCCCGGTTGCCACCAGACGCCAACCCTGCTTCTTTATCCTGGCTTGGGACAGGCAGAAACAAATTTCTGGTGGAGTTTCTCATGGAGATTCATATACTTTGCATATAAATCCACAGGCAGGCCACCTTTGTCTTCCCTGGTGGTGATACTGCTTACACACCACACTAGGTACTCGTTTGAGGGTGAGTCGACATAGAAGAGACCCGGGAAAGGTCGCTGGGTTCATAGTGCGGTGGAAAAACTGCTGCGCCATCAGTCCATCCTGTATATCATTAGTCTACAAAGCACCCTGCACCGTATTGCAGACGAATGAATGAACTTTAAAGAATTCACAATCTGTGCCAGTAAAATTGCACCAACGTATTCATATTGGATGTCAAGCGTTGGAAGCGTTTCATCCAGCACAAACTTTCTTTTTTTTCTCTCCACATTCTCGGTGTAAAATTTTCAGCACTCAATTCCATTTTATAGTAGGAACATGTCTTTTTTTTAAGTGGATAAAAGCACGCAAGGTTATATACCCGGGGCTTTGCCAGCAGCTGGCACAAATTACATGGAATTTAAATAAATATATTAAAATCATCACTTATTTAACGAGCCGCGTGAAACAAAATTGACTTTGTCTCTCTTTTAAAAAGGCATGTCAGACTTTTCCACTCTGCCGTGGTTGGAGTGAATTCTAAAGCATGGACAAAACAGCGGCTGTTGGGTTGCATAAGAATGAGGGTACTGAACGAGTCGTAATGAGAGTGCATGGCAAACGCACTTACAATATTACCGATGAACGCTTTCTTTACCACTCGTTTTCAGAGGGCTCTAACTTGCCTTTATTTGCTGGCCTGTTCGACTGAATTATAACTACATTACAAATCTCCGCGATGTGTTTTCGGCATGATGTCTAATGTTTATCTCTACGGGCTGGGAGCTTCTTCGGGAATTTAATTGTTCTTCAACAACACAGTACAAACCGGAAACAGATCAGATGGCTATATGGCAGAGCCGCGAAAATACACTCAGATCCAGCATTATGCATCCTCCCAAAAAAAAAACACTTCAGCAACCATAACAAATGTATTTTAGCTGCTAATCACTGACCCGCTATATACCACAATCAACAGTCCAACCTATTGCATAATCTTTAAACAGCACAAATATTACAGGGGCAGATACAGCCAAAGTGTCGTAGTTTAAAGAGAGGGCCTGCTATCTTGCAAACCCAGTCTACACAGCCGCCCTCCAGCCGTCATCGTACCCCCTAGTGAATGACAGCGATGTGCATCAGACACGATATCGATCGCGGAATCACGACCCGTGCCCTGCGCTTTAATTTAAGAAAAAAACGGAGAGTGAACATAAAAAGAGCGAGCTATTGGCAATAACCGTGGCTCTGTTGTGTGTCCGCCCGGGTGACAATAAATAAATCACGGACAAGCGTAACGTGGCGCTGATCAATTTTTAAAGAGCCCATCGCACAAACACCATCATTTAATGCCGTTAAATCAATCGGGCGAAACCCATGCGTGTGCATCCTCGTGCGGTCGTTTGTCTAAATTACAGCCGCGTTTCTGCGCTGGCTGCGACGTCTGACCGTGGCCGTGGCAAACACTTGCCGATGCGGCTCTGGGTTCAAGGAGATTCACGAACTCCACGCACCAGGCCTTTTGGGCAATCTTGCACACTTTGTTTCACGGTGGGTGGATTTCGATGAAGCTGAATAACGCGTGTTGTGAAAAATAAGAAAAGTAAAATGGGCTTCATCTTCTTGGTTCTTTCTGTAAAGTCACGTAGAAGGGAAATAATAAAATAATAAAAATAAAACATAATCAAATAATTCTCACGACGTTTCGGCCACAACGCAAGCAGCCGTCCTCAGACGCTGTCTTTCCGACAGACCTGTTCTTCACCTGAGGACGACTGCTTGCGTTGTGGCCAAAACGTCGTGAGAATTATTTGATTATGTTTTATTTTTATTATTTTATTATTTCCCTTCTACGTGACTTTACCGAAAGAACCAAGAAGATGAATCCCTGCAGTCACGAAAGCTTTAAATTAAAATGGGCTTGGTCAGGAAACAAGATCGCAAGAACGGGTGGATGCCGATGGTCAGGAATAATGACGGATTTGCGGCCGCGGGTGGGGGGGGGCATGAATTCGGCTCATGTGCACGTGGCTTGGTGGATTATTACATGGCAGGGTCTCGAGAGAAAGTGATCGCTTGGGGAGGCCTGACATCAGCGGTGGATTGACCATGGCTGACGATGAGTGGACTTGGAGGATCACTGTGCAAAGCTGCTTGCTGCTGCTGTGTTTCCATGCAACGTTTAGATGAAATTTAAATTGAGCTGAAATTTGTTCAGAGCTCCTGTTTCTTATTTATTTTTCGATCGTGATAATGTACATCAATAGTCAAGTAATTAGAATGATTACGAAGCGAAATGAATTGGCATCACCAATGCCTATCACGATAGAAAATCGTCATTTAGGAATAAAAATTTTTTTTTAAACAACAGTCAGTTGTCTCGGAGCTCAGAGCGCTACGCCAGCTCAGTTTGAGACCTGGGTTCAAATCCTAGGCAGTCATCCGCGATTAAACGGGGTTTTCAAATATAGCGAGTTGACAATGTCAGATTTGGTTTTGCACTTCATTTCGTTAATTTCCTCGCTCTGAGAATTACAAAATATCAGCTTGTCTGTCACGTGACAATCTCATAGCAGCAGCAGGGTGTGACCCCACCGGATGTGTAATAAACAAAAATGGTTATTTGAAACATTTGACAGAATTGCTATATAGACGTGAAAAAAACTTATCTTCTTAAACCATCCTCCGACACAAGGGGTGCACTGCTCTGAAAGATTTCCGAATGGATTCCTCGTCCTACAACACGATGCCGATAACACAGAGCACAGAAACACCCACGTGAACGTAAAACCGTGGAGTGTTTTATTGGCATCTGAGTGGGAGCGGTATTGAATGAAAATGTGGAACCTATCACAATTAACGAACGAGCATACAATCTAATGTACGTATCGATCTGAACGGTCTGAATCTAAACCAACGATGTGATAAATAACAGGAGGCGGAAACCTGCTTCTTGCAAATTTGGGATTTCAAGAGAACATTATAATGGTGATGACGACGATGAGCCAGCACTGTCTCATTACCGACCGAGTCTCCTGGGCATCTGTGCGGATGTCATCGTGACCCTGTCTTTGCATGTAGTCTCGTGTGCACCGCATGCACCCCGAGTTGTGAAAACACCGAAGCTGACTGAGCCCGTTTCCTCTCGAATACTGTGAAGCTGGAGCAAAGACAAGATGTGTGACAAGCTCATAACCTGTATACATTCACACGTGCAAATCGATGGCAGCTAATGATCACGTTAATATCGTGTACGGCGCTGTTTTTAAAACTGTGTCGTGTCTGGGTGGCTTAATGGATTTACACTATATTCTTGGTTCTTTCGGTAAAAAAAAAACCGAAGCTGACTTACCACGTTTCCTCTTTTTTGCCCACTACAGCAAATTATTTCTTCTTCTTGGTTCTTTCGAAAGAACCAAGAAGATGAATCCCTGCAGTCACGAAAGCTTTAAATCGAAATTATTTCTTGCTGTGGCTGTCCCACCTGATGACGGAAGCTTGTGTTGCTTTCGAAACGTCGTGATTCGAATTTATTTTATTTTATACCTATACGTGACTTTACCGAAAGAACTAAAGAGTATGGATCATTGCAGTAACGAAAACTTAAGATCTAGATTTCTTTCGGTAAAGTCACGTAGAAGGGAAATAATAAAAGAATACAAATTTAACATAAAACACGCGTGGAGCTTCTGGGGGGTTGAATCCTGGGCTATAGTACCAATCGCACTCAGCTCTCGTGTTAAGTACTGTGTGTGTGAGAGAGATCAAACCCAGTTACACACATGTTAAGGTGCAGGCCCGCAGTTGCTTGCTGATAGTTCAGGGGCTTCCGCCGAAGAGATTGAGCTCTCGAGGGACCCCACCAATTGGTATTTGGCCTCCTCTTCCACGCTGCCCGTATATCTTAAAAGCGATGGGGGTACCCACACTTGAACCCACTACACGCATTTATACTGCTTGGTGGGGAGAGGCAATGAGGGGAGGGAGATTTAGGAAGCTTGCACCGTCGTTTCAAATGTTGTGCCGGGAGATGAAATTGAACCGGCGACCTCTGGATTGAAAGTCCAGCGTGCTCACCATTACTCCACGGCAGAAGCATCCCAGTTACAGGCGACTATGTATGAAATTAATATACAGCACGGATGCGTGGCCAACCGTGCTAATGGGAGGTTGCATGTGGTGGGTTCGAGTGTGACTGCAAACACACACATACAAACATTCACCAAAATTGAACCTCGTGGCGGGACCCCGGGGTCCCGAATAAACGGAGGTCTAAATCGTAAATTTATTTATTTATTTTCGGCGACTCCGTCCCACCGCGCACATAAACGCCGCGACCCACCAGAAATCAATCCTCTCCTTCTTCACCAAGCACCCGTCGCGTTGCCAACATTGCCGTAGTCATAAACAAAACTTTTAAACTTTGATGAGCGCATCGTGTAGATCTCGTCGAGAGGAATGTATTGCCATGTCGTTCGCCTTCAACAGACATAAAATGACGTCGCAACGCAGTTTATGCGCGAGCCGGGGGGCTTATGGGACCCCGGGGTCCCGCCATGAGGTTCATATGTCCCGATTCAAGAGCCGAATGGCTCACAGGGCTATACCTAATAAATGAACTTGAAATGAAATGAACTTAATATGTCGGTTGTGGAGACTTGGCGTGAGGTTCCTCATCTGCACAGCCAGACACGGAGCGATCTCAGCTAATGACTCTCGAACGGCCCTTGCAGGTGGCACGCACCCAAATGGCGGTCTTCATTCATCTTAGTGGATGTGTTCACCATCAATCTGTGGACGTTAAGAACAGTGAGTCTCGTTACACAAGCGGGTGCGTATGTGCACGCCCGTCTGTAGATGCAGCGGAGTTGGAAGCAGTCGCCCTCCAGCAACAACAAACGAGCGATGCTCACAACAACGAGCACAGCGCCGGGCAGGTAAAACGCGAAGAGTTGGCACCGTGGGGGGGCACAGTTGGTGCATTTACCAGCCATCTCAGTCAACCCATGGCAACTGGGTCTGTTCTGTGATCTCCTGCTAGCGGGCCTTTAACACTTAACATGGCCTCAAAGTGCACCTAGCATCGCACAAGCGCCGTGGTGATGTAATCGCCACTTAGTGGTGAACGGTGGTTGTTGTTGTTGCGACCTGAGTTCGATTCCCACTCACGACCAACATCGGTCGCGAATATCTGAACCGATCTTGGGCTTCCCCGAGGTCGACTCAGTCTCAGATGAGTACCCGGTGCGGTGTGTATATAACGCCGCTAGGGAGACAAAGGCGGTCGAGCTTGGTGCTGGTCATCCACTCCCTCGTGTGCCGTGGTGCCAGTCTTCAGAAATCTTCACCAACAGCACTTTGCCCCAACATTATTTAAAAGAGTTTAGATCGCGTTATTTATAAATTACTAATCTAGTATATTATTACAATAACCCCCCCCCCCCCTCAAATCGTTGCACCTGATGAGTTAATGAGTTAATGATGACGTCACCCTGCTGCTGTTCTATATAAGAACGGGAGACAGAGGAGAGCCTCACCATTCTGGCGAATTGCCCGATGAGGGGGAAACTGCCCTGGCTCGCCAGGGGAGACACCAGGAGCATCGAGGTGATCCTTCCAGCCCGTCCGGATCTCAAGTGAGACCTAGCCACCAGCCCCGAGGCCTGCGAGGGCCCTGACCGTGTGGCCAGGGATGACCACGCTGCCAAGAAGCGGGGACTGCTGGAGAATGGAGACGGAAATCGCAACAGACGAAGAGGGGAAACGGCGAGAGTCAAGGACCACGAGGGCCACCCGAGTTGCTGAAGGAGACCGGGATGACCGTGCCGCCCAGCTTATGCTCGCAGCAGATGAAAAGGAAGCAGGGAGAGCGCCAAGAGAAATGAATGCCACCTGCACTGCTGAGGGAGCCAGGGACGACAGAGTCGGCCAGACGGTGACTGCAGGAGACAAGAAGAAGACGTGGCGAAAGCAGAGGGCCACCGACACCACCTGTGCCGCCGGAGGGGACTGGGGCAACCAGACCGACCCGCTGGCAGCAGGGGGATGCGTGGAGGAGGCACCGAGACGGATGGAGGGGAACGTGGCGGAAGCACGGCAGAAGGAGAGGATGGAGGAACTGGATGGGAGGGTGGGAGCTGATGGAGTGGGTGAGGGAGGCCGAGGAGAAAAAGGTATGGCGTCCGGAAGCAGAGAGGCGGGCGCCCCCGAGCGGAGGGTGGGGAACGAAGCCAGGGAGACGCCAGCAACCCAGGGGCAGGGGGAGGCCCGGAGGGAGAACGCGACAGTGGACGCTGGACCGGTGGGAGCTGGGAGGCCCCGGGAACGAGACGGGAAATGGCGAGGCGGGGCAGGGGTGAGTCTGACACCACCTCATGTCAAACGACATAATTGCGTCAGAGTAATGATGAAGGACGAGGTAGCAGAAGAAGTCACCATCGACCGAGCAACCTTTGTACGGTCAATAATGATGGGCTTGCTACAAATAGAGCCGACAGACTTGTACTGTTTGATAATTCTGCCGGGAGGGAGGGCGTTTGATGTAAGCTTCAACTCAAGCCCACTGCTACAAATATTTATGACCCGCTTCGAGGAAAAGGCGGAGGAGAAGCCATTGATATCAATGAAGCTACAACTGTTATCAGAGCTGGACACGAAGGTGGTGACTATTTTCCTATACAATGAAGCCCTACATGACCACGACGTGGAGGTCTGGCTAAGACAGCACTGCTCGGTACTGTCGGGCTGTAAAAAGGTGAGGGACTCAGTGGGGATACGGACAGGGGCAAGACAATGGAGGGTGCGGCTGAAAACAGAGGGAGGGACCTTGAGACACATCCCGAGTGCCCTGAACATAGGAGGCAACCGGGGATATGTTGTGTATGCCGGACAACCTAAACTGTGTAGGAGGTGTGGGGGCAGCGGTCACCTGGCCGCAGTGTGCAAGACAAAAGTCTGCTATAGATGCAAGGCACTGGACCACGAGGTAGAAGAATGCAGTGTTCCGGCACAATGTAACCTCTGCGGTAGCCGAGAACATCTGTACAAGAATTGTCCGGAGTCGTACGCCAACAAGGTTAGGGCGTATAGGGTAGGAGGAGCGAGGGATGAGGAAGGGGGTGGGACCAAACTGGCCCCGGATAAGGAGCTGGTGAGGGAAGGACGTGGGGAGGCGGCTGAGCAGCAGCCACCAGCAACGGACGGAGGGGGAGAAGGGGAGAGGCATGCAAAAAGAGCAGAATCGACATCGAGCGAGCAGGAAGAGGGGCTGGCGGGGGAGGGGAGCGACGGCATGGGCAGCATCTCCGAGACGACCGTGGAAGACTGGGCGGAGGCGGTGGAGGAGGATGAAGGAAAAGGGGAACGACAGCAGGAGGAAGGCGGTAGCGAGACATGGGAGGGACCAATTGGAAGGAAAAGGAGGATACGGAGAGCCCCAAAAAGAGGCGCCCCTTCAGGCAGCACAGAATCCTCGGACTCCTCGCCGGATGCAGAGGCCTCGAGGGAGGGGATGGAGGAAAGGGTGGAGAGCCGGCGCAGGGTGAACCCCTTGAGAACAAGGGGCGAAATAAAATTGCGGGAACTGGCGAATGAAGACGGTTACAGAGGGCGAGTGGAGAAGGCCACTTCGGACTGAGACACATCCCAACATGGAACTTTCCATGGCGTCCGTAAATGTGAGGAGCTTGAAGGGAAAGGGGAGGAGAGGAGCAATAATACAACTGCTACAGGCTACCAAGTGGGAGGTGGTCTTCCTCCAGGAATGCCACCTACCATACACCCTGGGCCGGGAGGAGCTGTTGGAGATCTGGGATGGCTACTACTTTTGGTCCGGGAGTAATGAAAATCGATGCACGGGGGTGGTTACCCTCCTAAGCAGGAGGGGTATACAGATAGTCGGGTCCCAAGAGGTGATCCCGGGCCGCCTCCATTATGTGGACGTGTCTTATGGAGAGGCAGACCTGAGACTAATAAATGTGTACGCCCCCATGACGTGCACAGAAAGAGTGGACCTATGGAATAATGTAGCGACCCTACTCGTGACGAGACGGCAAGTCATAATGGGGGGTGATTTTAACTGCCCGTTGTGCCTGGCAGACCTATTATCGGTGGCTGGGAGGAGGAGGCTCGACCCTTCCTCTAGGAAGTTGAAGGAGCTGATAGAGGATTTTAAAATGACTGACACCTTCAGAAACGTACACCCGGTGAGACCGGGATACACGTCGGATAAGGGCGGTAGAAGGCAATCACGAATAGATTTCATCTTTGTGTCTGCCAATGTGAAGGTGGATGGAGCAGACCTTGAACCCTTCCCCTTATCAGATCACAATTTGGTGAAGGCAAAGGTCGGTATTCCAGGTGGCCTGAAGATGGGGAAGGGAACCTGGAAAATGAATGTGAGCCTGTTGGAAGACAGAAGGGTTGTGGAAGACTTTGTAAGGAAGTACGAAGATTGGACGACCCTGCAGGAATGCTTTGCCACGAGGGTGGAGTGGTGGAGCATGGTGAAGGGCCGGATAAAGGCCCTCTTCCAGACACATAGTAGAAGGAGGAGTGTAAACAGGGAACTGCAGCTGTGGAACGCTAGAATCGAGAAGAAGCACAGGTTACTTGAGCTAGGATTCCCGGTGGGTGAGGATATACGGAGATTGAAGGGAAGGTTATCCTCGGTATTGGAGAAAAGAGTCAAACAAATGGCATACAGGGCAAGGGTCAGGGCAACGGAACAGGGATAGAAATGTACGAGTCTCTTGTTTAAGAAATGCAAGGCAGGAGACAACACACTTAGGGAATTTGTGAGTCCGGTCAGAGGCAGGCAGGCAACGACAGAGGGTATGATAGAGATAGCGGAGGAGTACTATGGGGAGTTGTATGGGAGGAAGGGAACGGATAAGGGAATAAGGGAGGCACTACTAGGGGAGCTAAGACATGAGGTTAAGAACCCAGAGGTACTGGGAGGGAGGATTTAGATGGAGGAAGTGGAGGAGGCAGTGAGGAGGCAGAATAAGAATAGGACGCCAGGACTGGATGGGATTCCAGCAGAATTCTATATTACATTCTGGGATTTAATGAAAGGGGACATGCTGCAGATGTATAGGGAAATGCTGGAGGGCGGACTGGTGCCAGAAGAAATGTGTGAGGGGCTCATCATACTGATGTATAAGAAGGGGGACCGGAGAGAGTTGGGAAACTGGCGTCCAGTTACGCTCCTGAACTCGGACTACAAGATTATGGCAAAAATAGCTGCGACGCGCCTGGGGAAGGTGGTGGAGGGAGTAGTCGAACCCGACCAGACGTGTGCGGTGCCAGGAAGAAGGATTTCGGACTCCCTGATTTTATTAAGGGAGGCAATAGAGGTAGAAGGAGAGAGGGGATGCCCCCTAGGGCTTCTTAGCCTGGATCTTGAGAAGGCTTTCGACCGCCTCTCGCACGAGTATATGTTCGCAGTGTTGGAAAAATAGGAGTGAGGGGACCCTTGGTCGATTGGGTGAGGCGTCTTTACCAAGGGCTCAAGACCAGACTACTGATAAATGGGGAGCTCTCGGGGACAATTCCAGTAGAGTCAGGGGTGAGACAGGGGTGCCCGATGTCTGCGGTTCTATTTGTAATGTGTATGGAACCCCTTGCACAGGCAATGAGAAACAATGAGGAGATTAAGGGAGTGACCATCCCCGGGAATAAGGAACAGGGGAAGGTGGCGCTATATATGGATGACGTAGTCGTGCTCTGTAGGGACGTGGCATCAATGTGGGGGGCCATGCAGGAGACAAACCGCTTCGGCCTGGCCTCCGGCTTGAAGGTGAACGCGAGGAAGAGCGAATTTATGGCCTTCGGGGACCTGAGACTATTTGAGGGCCGGCCGCCTGAGTTGGGGATAAAGACGGAGGAAGTCAAGGTCTTGGGAGTGTCCTTTTGCCGAGAGAGGTCGGCGGAACGAAACTGGGACGGGAGGATAAAGCAGGTAAAGGGACAGTTAGGCAAGTGGGCCGGGAGACGGCTCACGATGGAAGGGAGGATTCTGGTAGTGAGGGTGGTGGTTTTACCAACACTCAACTACCTCGCATATGTGTACCCGCCAGGTAGGAGGGAGGCAAGAATCCTGGAATCGCTGTTGTTTCAATTCATTTGGGGAGGCGGGATGGATAGAGTGAAGAGGGTGGTGATGTGTAAACGCGTCGAAAACGGGGGGAAGGGTGCTCCAAATATTGCACGTGTGCTGTCCTCAATTTTTGTGTGCAACACTTTGAGGTTATTCTTTTCCGAAGAGCCCCGGGGGAAGGCCGCTTGTTATTTAAGGTATCGCCTGATGTGGCTCCTGAGGGGGCTTGGGATGACCCAATTACCGGCGGGCACGCCCTTGGCATGGCCACAAGGATGGCTGAATGCGGCGGTGGGTGACTACATAAAAGAGTACAATTTGAGTCAGAGAGGGGGACCGTGGAACTCCAAGGAGGTATTGGCCAAAGTAAACGAAGGGGAGGCCTGCGAGGGGGTGATGGGCGCAAAGAGGACTATGTACCGTCAAGTGTGGAGGAACACTTCATCAACGGCGCTCACAAAAGAACAGAGAGATCTGTCCTGGTTGGCGGTGTGGGATAGATTGGAGACGAGGGGCTTCATATTTTCTCGCCGAATGGCACGTTCGCCCAAATGCCCGAGGGGCTGCAACACAGATGAGGACGCGGTGCACGTCATGGTGAGGTGTCCCTTCGCACAGGAGGTGTGGAGACTGAGCAGTCCGCTGTTGTCCTGGTTTTACCCGTCGCAGGTGATAAGTCGGGACATTATGTGGGGAGTCTTAAGGGAGGTGTGGGGAGATGACAGAGATCGAACGTGGGCCATAATAGGCGCGACAAAGGAGGCCTTGTGGGGAGCTCGCAGAAAAGAGTTGGATGGGTCCCCTATATCACCGTTGGAGGTGTGCTACTGGGCGAGGAGGTTGCTAGAAAGGGTGATGGAAGTAGACCGGGTTAGGCTGGGATACAAGGCCGCAGGTGTGAAGTGGAAGTGGCCCCTACCCGGGGTGGGGTAGCGAGGGGACCGGCGGGTATAGGGAAGGGATAGTGAAGGATGGCCACGCACATTTTAGCCGGCCTGCTAAGTCGTGTGGGCGAGGAATGTACGTGTTCGATCGGGGGAAGGCGATGTGATGGAGCAGCGCATGGGTGAATGGTGGTGATGAATGTGAATAAGGGGAACGGGGCGGTGTGCGTTATGGCGGCGAGCTTTTTTTGTTGCATTGTATGTGGGTGGAGTCCGCGGATGTGACGGAGACTCGAAGGGGCCAACCGGGGCGCCCGGGAAGGAGTGGTTTTCAGTACTCTCTTTGGTTTTCCTTATACCCGCTGAGAAGTTAACAAAACCTTTAAAATCGCAATTACCAGCGAAACGTCATACTCAAATTGTAAATGTTGTGGTTTCACGCTTCAACACACCGGTGGGCTAAAGCAGTGAACTATTTGTCTTTTGTCAACGTGACACTTTTTTACTGATTGGCCGTGTCGGGTGGTGGAGGGTTACGACACATTTATAAATAACGCGATCTAAACCCAAAAACTTGATTATGATTATTTAAAAGAGTATACGGGGGATCTTTGCCTTTGTGTCGCATTTGCTACACGTCTGAACACGAACTACCATCCACCCATTGAGATGTCCCGTTGGTACAGCCCGCTGCTTTCTGCATTGTAATCTCACTGGGCTGACTCCAATGGGGGCATTAGGTGCACAGTTTTTTTTAAAATATGGCTCTGTCCAATGATTTGCTATCGCATTAGGCGTGGGCTCTTAAACTGTGTCTGTGAATATATATACGCAGTATATGCCGAATATATCACAGGACGGCATGATTTAAAACTTGTCTTACCGAAAATCCATACGACATTGGTATGGATCTTCAAAGAAAAATATTTGCCAAAGGCCACATGTTTTATTAAACCATCTTTTATTGTCACTCTTTAATAACGTGTCGCGGCTTTAGAGGTGGCTCCGTGTATGTGTGTCTGTCTGTCTAATCCTACCGTGGCTGATGCTGACGTTACTATAGGGTGATAAGCCATCACTGTTGGATCCTTGGGTTCAAGTCCTGGGTCTGGAATGATAATTAATGCACTCCGCATTAATGTCAATGGAGAGTGATATGTTAACCGATCCTGGTACCACCATCACCCACCAGAACTGATCAGCACGGTGAAGTATGGGAAAATAACCCCAATGGCCAACACAAGTATGGACAGGACTTCATCCAGCAGTGAATTGACAGAGGGCTGTAAATTAGTGTGACTTATCACCCAGGAACAAAATCACCCGGAATGAAATCGACCTCGTCAGGTACCCTAAGCTAAGCAGGTTTGAGTCTGGAGCAGTCCTTGGATGGGTGATCACCATGCATATGACAGGTGTTGTAGGCCGCTGCATGGCTGTGCATTTCATACGTGTGCAGACAGTTTCATCGCAGTCACTAACAGTGGCATCGATAATAATGATAACACACCGATACGCAATATCCATCGCAGTCACTTGATTTTTCCAGCTATCGACAGATGGTCGTG
The DNA here is from genome assembly GCF_964198595.1 of Lampetra fluviatilis. Lineage (NCBI taxonomy): Eukaryota > Metazoa > Chordata > Hyperoartia > Petromyzontiformes > Petromyzontidae > Lampetra > Lampetra fluviatilis. The sequence continues at coordinate 6,836,986 of NC_136297.1, forward strand.
GAGCAAATCCGCTCGCAGTCCAGTGGCTTGTGTAAGATAAACCCTTTAAGGGTGAGGCAAAAGCTCCAATATTGCTTCTAGATAATTTCTCAAAGTGACCCTGTCCACCGAAGGATTTCTAACGGTCTGAAAACGCTTCGTCTCTGCTTACCAAATGTCAACGCATGATTAGGAGCGTAACTGGGTTGAGGAACAAAAAAAACATGTAATTATATATTTTAAAAAACCTATTAATTCGTTCTCCTCGCAAAGGGTGGGTGGGGGTTTCTTTGGGGGGGGGGGGGTGGGAGGGCGGGGGATGGTTTGGGTACCAACTGAGATTTTCTGCATAGCACCGCGTTACCATGGCGATTATAACCATCGCCATGGCGACGGAGGAGACGAGCCAATGGCGAGGCGGCTGCGCGTCTGGCCGTGGTGGGTGACCGGAGGCATTGGGGACCGAGGGAGCCACCCCCTCCCCCCGCCCCTCTCCTCTCCCTCTCCTCCCCCTCCCCCACCCCTCTGCCTCTCGCCAAAATTCGCCCCCCCCCCCCCTGCAGCGATGCGCCCGGCGCAATTTGCATTCTTAATACGTCCAGCGAGCACGCTTCGACACCAACAGCAAGAAGGCAAAGATGCCTCCACGTGCAGCCTGAACAAACTGTTGGGGGCGCAAGTTGCTGTTGGCGAGTGTGGCATCTGTGAAGGCCGGCCACACGAAGGGAGGGAGGGTGATGAGGGTGGGTGGCCAACACCATGCCCGGCCGCCTTTGTCTCCTGAGTGTTGATGTTTACACACCTCACCAGGTAGTCATTTGAGGCTGAGTCGACCTGGGGGAGGCCCAGGACCGGTTGAGATATAATCGTTCCCCACTGTTTAGACACCGACACGACACACATCTATCCTAAATAACATCGTCATCATCAGCAGCAGCAGCAGCCTGCCATGGTCAATCCACTGCTGGTTGAAGGCAGGGCCGGATGAAGATTTTGTCGGCCCCCTGAGCTGCACGTACTGTGAGGCGCCCAGTAATATTATCAAAAGCAATACAAAGTTAAAGAAAAAATATAATTAAATTTTTACGAGGCTAACAACAATCAAAATTCAGCATTCACAAATGAAATAACTTTTCACTTCAATCTCTGGCGGAGGCCCATGGGCCGTCGCCCCAAAAGCCCCCACGCCTTAATCCGGCCCCGGATGAAGGCCTCCTAAAGCCACCGCTGCTACATCTCACGATCCTGCATGTCCGATGTGTACATGGTAGAATGTACGCCGTTCTATGGCATGGTCTCGTCTTCTTGGTTCTTTCGGTAAAGTCACGTAGAAGGGAAATAATAAAATACGTATTTTATTATGCTTTATTTTATTATTTACCTTTAAATCGAAAAATTGTCTCGTCTCTTTATAATATCAGCAATTTTTTAAATTCCCCTTGCACCATGGCATGCAGCCTCACCAGATGGGGCTGGGTTTTACTGACGGCAGAGAGATGCTGATCATCATCATGCTGTTGCTGCTTCTGATGATTCTGCTACTGTTGCTGCTTTTGATCATGTTTGGGAATAAAGCCACTGGCGATCGTGATGCTACTGATAGTGACGATGGCGGTAATATTGCTATTGAAGATGGTGAATATTCTGATGCTGACGCTGCTGCTGCTGATGATGATGATAATACTGACAACCACAATCATCACCACCCTCAACAAACAGCAGCGTCGTGATTGTCCACCGTCTAAGCTTCAGACTCTTCCAGCAGATGTCAAAAATGCACGACTAGCGATATGAGGACAACGAAGGGGTTACGGCTATTTTTAAGCTTCGTTTTTTTTGCCTCGCTCACGTAAAACGATCATAACAATAAAATATATAAAAATCGCAGCAGGTGTTTGGGATGACAGCAGCCTCTGGGGAGAGAAGCCTCGTGGCGCAGCTGATTTCAATGAGCGATGGCGGCTCCACGACCTTGGGCCACTTGACCCAGTTTGTGTGGAATTGCGACGGTTCGATTCCCGCTACCGACCACTTCGGTAGTCATTCGTGACGGGAATTTATCAAAGAAAGGACGTCTGCTCAAAGGTGGACGCGGCAGAGGCGCGGATGACATTTTGAAGCCATGACGGTCGGCGTCACGCCACTATCATCGCTATCAGCAGCATCTGTGGAAAAGAGCTTTGGGGCCGTCCATAAATGACGTCACGCACCTAGGGGGGGGGGGGTCAGACATTTGTGACGATGTGTGACGAAGGGGGGGGGGGTGAGAAATGTGACGTTACATCAAAATGCGCAACTTTAAATAAATCTAGACAACACGTTCTACTTTATTCAATAGACGTTTTAATAAATGTTTTCTCCTATAACATCAGAGTGCAGCGCCACATTAAATACGTACTACAATGACAATAGTTTAAAGCGATTATTTGGGGGGGCAGAGCTTTGTGACGTCATATTTGAGGGGGGGTTTGACTTTTTTGGGGGTAAAAAATCGTCCAAAATCGCGTGACGTCATTTATGGACGGCCCCTTTAGAGCTTATCGAATTCCTGCAGTGTGAATACATCTTTTTATTATAATTCATTACCAATACATCGTCAGAAGCAGCAACGGCAGAGCCGTCATAATCAGAAGTAGCACGAACACAACCATCACTCTAAGAAGCATCATGCTCATATGATCAGTACTATACAAACGTAATATTTACACTCACTAAAATATAAACACGAAACGTATTATTTGCCCGTGCATAACGTCACCCTCTAGCGCGTCTATGCAACGGTCATAATATGAATCTAAATGGGATGTCAATCGGTTATATGGAGGGGGCCGATCAGCCTGTAAAGCCCTGGCGATTGTACAGAGAGGCGGACCGGCACATTGACTGATGGACTCTCACGCAGAGTGGTTAGACAAACAGAAAGGGCAGGTCAAGACGTACAGGACGACCTCATCTATTCACTTGGCAACAGCAGCTCCCCCGTTCCTTCCCCGTGCCGAGCCAATCCCATTGACCGCTTCCTCACTGCATGGCGGTCGTTGTATGCGTGTGGGCAACCGAGGGTTTTTTTAGACGTGGGTATAGCACCATGGACGTTATTAACATCCCAGCACGCCTATGTTCGCTTACTTGCCACGGCTCCACGTCACAGATTGAGTGTCATCAGCTCCGGGTCTTTGGGCCTCTCCTATAGGTCGAGGGAGGGCTTTAATCGGGCACTTGATGATGCACGGCGTGTAATTATCAGTGGGGAGACAAAGGCGGACTGTGCCGTTGCGCTCGCCACAACAAACTCTTGCCCCAACATGTCTACGTAGGCCACGACGGAGTGGGCGGGTGATGGGGACTTGTTTATCTTTGTCTCTGCCTGCCTATTGCCTCTAAACGTCTCTAATCCCTGAGATAGTGGTGGGGCTGGTGGGGAGGGAAGGTGAGGGGGAGGATGGGCCGGAGGATGACCCCCTCCAATGCACCGGGTCTCTCACACCACGCTCACCTCTGATTCCCACTCCGCTCTGCACTTGCTATTGCGATGGAGAGGCACTTGCCATTCGTTGTTGCGACGCTCATCCTCGACACGCAGCAACCGGCGCTGCGAATGCTGCGATTGTTAAGCAGGGCAAGGACAGCGCGGCATTGTGGGAATATTAAATCGGGCAGCAGCAGCAGCAGGGATGCTGCCCGCGTGTTGTGATGACGAGCACACTGGATTTGCAGTCCAGAGAGTATTCTTAGGTATTGATCTGAAGCTTTGGTGACTGCAGGAATCCATACTCTTTGGTTCTTTCGGTAAAGTCACGTAGGTATAAAATAGAATTATAATAAATTAAATCACGACGTTTCGGGCGCAACACGAGCGCCCCTGTCTTACTGTGGTTGTGACCCACCTGATGACGGGCACTTGTGTTGCGCCCGAAACGTCGTGATTTAATTTATTTTTGTATTTTATTCTATACCTACGTGACTTTACCGAACGAACCATAGAGTATGGATCATTGCAGTCACGAAAACTTCAGATTTAGATTGAACCACCTCTGAACTGCTTTTTATTTTATTTGATCAGATAAGGCTCACTGAGCTATGTAGCTCTTTTTCAGAAGCGAGCTTGACCACACATGACAGCTTATCACTTGGAATTTTATAGCAGCCGAATACTCTCAAGTTAAACAATGTTGCAGGTTTCTTAAATCATCCCACTTCTGCCCGTCCAGCAGTATAAATTGGAATACCGCAGTTTGTCGATTAGCAATGTCTCACGTGGCGAGGTAATGTATGGGTACTCTATTTAAAAAATAATAATACTCTGGCCAGCGTGGAAGAGGAGGCCAAATACCATGTAGATCGGGCTCCCTAAAGCTCCCTTTGGCTAAAGTCATTCTGCCATTAGTGGCATGGAGCAAGTAACTGCAGGCCTGCGCCTTTATCTTAACAGGGTGGTACAAATGATTAATTCTGAGTTTATTAAACAGGGTGGCATGGCTGTAAATATTAGAATTGATAAACCAGGATGCAAGATGATCAACTAAATTGGTAACAGTTCACTGCAGAGGCACGAACTGCATTCTGTGTTTTGCTCTGTTTGAAAATATTTACAGGGCAATGTCGGTCGAATGGTAAAATCGTATTATTATTATTCCATCATCAAACCCAAATTTCCTTCCCCCCCCCCCTAAAACGAAACGAAACGATATGACCTCATAAATATCCTAATGAATGCCGGTACGGAACACGAGGGGGTGGATCGCCAAGACCACGCTCGGCCGCCTTTGTCTCCCCATTCACAATATTTACACACCGCGCCGGGTACAGTACTCATTTGAGATTGAGTCGACCTAGGTGAGGCCCAAGACCAGTTCAGATAATCGTCGCCGGTGGAATCGAACTCGTGTCGCCAGGGTCGTAGCGCAGCGCGCCAACCGCTACGGACACACGCACTCACAATCATTTCACCCCGTTCCATTTCTCCACAACGCCCACAGTTGTGGTAAATGCAAAAAACAAATCAACCTCACACTGACGCCGTGCACATAACGTATTTATAAGTCCCATGTGCTTGAGGGGTTTGAAATTAAAACCACGAGCTTATCCGCTCGCACACAGACACAGCTGAAATTAGGGACGCTAATGAACGAGATGATGAATGCAGCCTGACGTATGCGGGTGACAAGTTGAACTCCTGCTAAGAAAGCCAGCCGCCACCCTGCGACACACTCATTGGACAGGTAGGCAATTGTGTGGGCGCACAACCCTTAACCACTCGTCTAAAATTCAACAAAGTGGCATTGCACGGTAGTGAGATCTCCTTCCTCGTTTCAAGTTCAAAGAGTGAGTGAGGAGGTGAGTTGGTGAGGAGGTGAGTTGGTGAGGAGGTGAGTTAGTGAGGAGTGATCTAAGCAAGTGAATGAGTGAGTGAGGGGTGAGCTTGGGAGCGATTTGATGGGTGGGTGTGTGAGAGGGTGACGGTTTTGATTGAGCAAGTGAGTCCGTGAGTAGGTCAGTGAGGTGAGTGGACACGTGAGTGAGTAGGTCAGTGAAGTGAGTGGACGGGTGAGCAAGTGAGTCGGTGAGTAGGTCAGTGAAGTGAGTGGACGGGTGAGCGAGTGAGTCTGTGAGTAGCTCAGTGAAGTGAGTGGACGGGTGAGCGAGCGAGTGAGTGAATACTTCAGTGAGGTGAGCGAGCGAGTGAGCGAGTGGGGGTGGCCAGTGAGTGAGAGGTTGTATCTGCGGGTACCAGTGAGCAAACATCAGCAATGAAATCGCCTTCCAATCGCCCTTCACAGTTGTCCTTGATTTACAAAACAGGCCGTACACTAATTGTCACGGTCATTGGTAATCCATTAACTCACACTGCCACACACTTACAGGCGCGGCTAATAAAAGCACGCAGGTAATGTTAGACACTGAAATTAAAACTGAGTCAGGGTCAGCCACTGGCGCGTTCACACACGGCCTGTGCACCTCATCGAGCATCAACGCCGCATTGCAACAGACCAGGGGGTCGAAAACCAAAACAACGAGTTGAGCCGTTTTGTTTTTTTGGAATTCGGCACAAAAAACCCCTCAATATTTCAAGAGGCGCAATGCACTGTGGTGAATACGAGACGGCGGACCTTAATATAATTTCTTTTTTGTGTTTAGTTTCTTGTCTCTCTCCCCCGCATCTCCGATTATCACGGTTGGCTACGTACGGTGCGAAAGAAGTTCAACAGACATGCATCATGAATAATGGTCACGAAGCAGTCTTTCATGAGCCGCAGGTGAACTGGATTCCCATGGTGAACAGGACTCCCATGGTGAACTGGATTCCCATGGTGAACAGGACTCCCATGGTGAAATAGACTTCCATGGTTAACTGGACTTCCACGGTCAGGGGTCGACAACGAAAATAACAAGAAGAATCCGTTTTCTCTTTATTTCGAATTTCAAGAACCGCACCACAGGCCTTGAAGAGCCGCATGCGTGTCTGGAGCTGCAGGTTGCCGATTGCTGCAACAGACAAAATATACGTGGCGGGGATCTCACACACACACAGGTTGACTTGTCTTTCCGGCAATCGCGATTCCTCACAGTAATAATTACTGAAAAAGGCGGCCCCGTTGTCAAAACAAAAACAACCCGGCGCCTCGTTTCTGTTGTATCGCAGCGTTAGCGATGAATTTTGCTCAGCCTGTGCACCGCTCTACTCCCGACGCATTGTCTTGTGTTTTATTTGTATTCCCTCTCTACTGCATACACGGAATAAACACAGTAATTCCCCGGACCGTTATCACATTTCCCACTCCACCGCAGAAATCTTCCCCGGGCCGTGGCTCCCAGTAACCTTTTGACGTTCTACACCGTGCGGTGTAAATGCCAAGGCTCCAACAGCGAAACAATAGCAGCTGTAACATTATTACTACTACTACTCGGTGTGTTACCCAGAAAAAAAGCCTCACTGAGTCTCAAGACTCGTGTTCAGGAGGGTCCTGCCAAGTTTGTTCAGTCGGGAGGGCTTGGCAATACTGCTCTGTGTCATTCAAATTGTGTACATGTGCGAGGCATGCTTGTTTGTTTACTTTGCATGTTTTGTCCAACATCAGTTAAGGGAGGACACCGGGGGAAAAAAACACCCCCCCCCTCCCATGCAGAATAGACAAACTCCACACAGCAAAGTCGCCTGCGTCAGGAATCGAACCCAGGGCCCTGTTTGCCTTGAGGCACGAGCGTTACGAGTGGCCTTGCCACCACCCTGGTGCCCCAGGCCGCCGTCGTCTGCTCAATCCAAAACCGTAACGACGATCCCAGGCGTAGCGGAGAGAAACGTGCCAGGCGGCTGCCTCGTCTCATCGACAATTTCCTACACACCTCTCCGCGTTGTTTCAATTACTTTAGTACGGCAATTAGTATTATTATTATTGCGGCGTTTGCATTTTATGTCGGTTCGTACGCATGGTGCAATCTTATCGGGGGATTGTTTTTTTTCTTTCAAGTGCACACAGGGGTGCCCTTTATTAAGTCAGCGTTTACGATGAATAAAAACAAACCGCGGACTCGCTGTAATTAGACGCGGGAGTTACAATTGAGGCAACGCTGATGAACGACGCTCGTGTTATAATTAGTGGTGGGCCAGGACCCCCGGGCGGGTTCCCATCTGTCAAGAGGCCACTGTGGGGAGACACCAGTGGGGCTGGTCAGCGGGCCCCCGTCTGTTTGACCGCTACTCCACTGGGACGACCTATTCAATTCACACTGCGTGTATGTGCACAGTACGTTGCACTTCTTTTGCACCGTACGTAGCCAGCCATGCTAATCGGAGGGCGCGGGGGAAGGACAACAAACTAAACACACAAAAAGCAGTTCTCAAGAAATTATGTTTAAATCTCGAGCATGTATCATCACAGGCACAGATCCACAACTGTTTATTATTATAATTAATTATTTGTATTTTTTTTTTATTCCGTGAAATTTATCCGCGACAAATTTCCGTGAAATGTTGTCGCCGATCAATGCGGCGTCAGCTCAGCGGGTTGCATTGACTCAACGCCGCTTGCCTCGGCAGCCAGGGCCTGCACAGATTTCAATTTAGATGAACGGCGTGCGCACTCCACTTTATCGTTCGTTATCCTCAGCCGCAATTACTATCGTGGGGAACGAGAGTTTATTTTAGCACTTAAGCGACCAGTCGCTGCGACGACGACGATTATTGCGGCCGCAATTGATCGGTGAGGTGTGACTGGGCGAGTGAGTAGTGAGTGGCTGGGTGATTGACTGATGGGTGACAGGGTGGGTGAGCGAGTGAATTGGTGACCGAGTGAATTGGTGAGCGAGTGAATTGGCGAGCGAGTGAATTGGTGAGCGAGTGAATTGGTGAGCGAGTGAATTGGCGAGCGAGTGAATTGGTGAGCGAGTGAATTGGTGAGCGAGTGAATTGGTGAGCGAGTGAATTGGTGAGCCAGTGGGTCGACAGAAGGTAGTTGGGTGAGTGAGGTTTGGAATTAATCGGAGATGGGTGAGAGGGTGGGTGAGGTCAATGAGGTGAGTGAGTGACCCGTGCGAGTGATTGTGCTGTTAAATGGGGCTGTGCGTGGGTGTGTGATTTTATGAGCAAGTCATGAAGTGATGGGGTGAGCAGTTGGGCGAGCGAGCGAGCGAGCGAACAAATGACCGTGTAAACGTTTAACCAATCAGCATTCACAATCATACGGGGTTGTCTAAGCCAACAGGAGGAACGCACGTGGGGATAAAAAAAAGCCACGTGGATGACTGTTTTTATGTTTATGTAGTGAGATCTTCCGTGAGGCATCGGTAGACGCAGCGTCTCCTCTGCGAGACGCGTCATCTTCCGCAGAGGACACGGAGACTCTGACGCGTCCCGTCTGTCTGCTTGTCACACGCGTCCCTCTCTCCTATCTCTGCCGCCCCCGATAGCTGCAGGAACATTGTCAAACGAGCCACATTTCTCATACAACTTCCCCCCTCCCTCCCTCCCCCCAAAGAAAGACAAATATACCCCGTGTAGCCTTAACAGACTGTTGGGGGCAAGTGCTGTTAGAGAGCACCCATGAAGGCCGGCACGGCGCACGAGGGGGGGTGGGTGGCCAGCACCACGCCCGGACGCCTTTGTCTCCCCAGTGGCGATGTTCACACACCGCCTAAGGTATTCATTTGAGGCCGAGTCGACCTAGGGGAGGCCCAGCTCCGGTTCAGATAATCGTCACGGGCGTTGGTGGACGTGAGCGGAGAATCGAACTCGGGCAGCCGGTGTTCGTAGCGCCGACCGCTACACCACCGCTCCCCCGCACCCGCCACACACAAACCACGCGAGCATCGTCAACATGCAGGAGGAGGGGCGAAATAAAATCTCCAAAAATCCATTACGGTCGGCAAATAGCAGCGGCGCGGCGTCTTTAACGGGGGGGGGGGGGGGGAATGTAAAACTGCTTGCACGTCTCGCCTGCTTTTGAATGCGGCGTTGCTTGCGCACTTGGAGAACCCGCGGCGCGGAATGACTTATGCGGAGTGAGCGTCCGGTGCGCAGTAATTGCTACGGTCTGTCGACTCATTACCACACACCAGATATTGGAGACAGCAGGGAAATTGGAAAATCAATGTTCTTCTCTTCAACGCCCCCACCCCCCCTACCCCCCACACACACACCCTCTCCACCACTACCCGTAAGTCTAATAATCCCTGCACGCACCACTGGTACCGCCCGACTTAACAATCGCGTAATTCCACACTGGAGCCCGCCCCGAGCTAACAACGTCATTATTTCACACGCGCGCCACGCTTTAGATATCGTTCTACAGGGCGGTCCAGATGTCTCTGTGATCCCCATTTATTTCCCTGAAACGTAATGTAATTTTTGAAAAGTCAGGTTTATTTTAAACATGAATTAATATGCAAAGGGGAAAAAATGTTCTGGGTCAATCAAGGCCGTAATTATAATATTTATTGGGGGGACACATCTCCCCCCCAATATTAAAATATGCAAATATGCTCAAAATGTCCCCCCCCCAAATATATTGCTATTAAATAGATTTATGTTTATATGATTGTGGTTATGGTTGTACTTTATTAATCCCTAATCTCTGCCATTACATACAATGAAACAAGAAAAGGTAAAAAAGAAATAAACAGAGCAATGTAATAAAATACACTATTAGACATTATTGTCAAAAATACATAAAAAGTCCATCCTATGTGTTAGTGAATGTTTTAATTTTTCAGGCAGGAAATTCGTTTTAAAATTTAGATTTGGTCCCCCCCCAATGTTGACTCCATGGCTACGGCATTGGGGTCAATTCATTTGGCGTCACAAGACATCTGGACCACCCTGTACAACAACGCCGCCCTATTTAGCAATCCCAGAATTCTACGCCGGTGCCATCCAATGAATTAATTCCACAGTGCCACATTGGCGCAACCTGATTTCCCTTTTGATTCAATCCCAGAATTCCACGCTCGTACGACCGTATTTCGGGCTGCTGTCATGGTGTAATAATGTTGAGGACACTTCTCAGTGGCGTAGTAACGACATCATCAGCTCAGGAGGTGAGCGGCAATCGGTCAGCTGGGGCCCCCAATGTTTGATTTGTCTCGCCCGGTCGCACTTAGGCTACATATCGCGGTTCCTCTTGCCTACTCGCACCATTACGCTCACGGTGTTGAACATTTAACGCTGCAGGGGTGCTACGTCTTCGCAGAATAAGTTGTTGTTGTTCTTTTACACTGTTTATCTCACGGTGGTTTGCCAAGAGGGCCCTATTTCGTGGCTTTGGCCACCGGGGGGGGGGGGGGGGCAAGGCACCCCCTGCCCCGATGCTAGTTACACTCCTGACACTGCACTTGCAATCCAGGCGTCACTGGTTCGATCTCCAGGCTCGGCAGTATAAATGGGTACACCGCACTTATTATATAGCCAGGTAGCATTTGCTGGGGTAAAGTGTGGGTACTCGCACATAAACATCGAGACAACACATGATGACGTCACCCTGCTACTGCTGCTCTATTTAAGACCGGGAGCAAGAGCAGAGCCTCATCATTCTGGCGAATTTCCCAATGATGCTGGATGCAATTACTAGCGAAACGTCGTACTCGAAAATTGTTGTGGTTTCACTCTTCACACTTTTTGACACTTTTTTGCTGATTGGCCGTGTCGGGTAGTGGAGGGTTACGACACATTTATAAATAACGCGATCGAACCCAAAAACGTTTATTATGGATATCAACATCGAGACAGCTGGCCAGCGTGGAAGACTATCCCAAATACGCTGTAGATTTTCTCTCCAGAGCTCCCTCTCATAGAGGCCCTTTCACTTGTGTATCAGAATATGTATTTATACCAGGAAAATCCGATTAGCTTTAACAATATTTTTTCATAGATGTCCAGTTGTTTTCACTTGCAAGGGGCGTGAGCGGGCAGTTGCCGGGCTGCAGCTTTACTTTCTCACCACCATATTTAACAATTCCACAATGATATTGCACGCGATTGAATGATTTCAGAATTCCACGCTGTTGCCAGCCTGTTGAATCAACCCATATTCTTCAATTGAGCTTTGGAGAGAATGAAGATGTTGCCAAATTCTTACATCCCTCACCATTTATTGAAAATCTGTGAAAAAGCGCTTTATAGCTCGTCGGATTCCTCCAATATAAATAAATATTCAGATTCTGGAGAGAAACAATTTCTCCAGCATCGCTCCCCTTTCAGTGGCTGTTCAGGAAAGTTAGAGGGCTTGGGCAGAACGGATCACGGGTGGAAGGGACGATGGCCAAGACTGGGGACGGAATGGTAGCCAAAAGAGAGACCACATCCGAGAGGATAGCCACCGTTAAGACTGATCGTTGAGATCAGCTCATGCAAAGAAGCTCGTCGAATTGGGGCATCGCAAGCCTGACAGCACGGGGGGAGGGGGGGGGCTTAAATAAGTAATGGCTTGATCATGGCTGATTGATGAAAATGATTAACTCCCTGCAAACCCAAGTCTCGATGCCAAACCGATGAGCTGTGTAGAAACTCCCTTCCCTTTGCTTCGTGGATGAAAGCACAGCATGGGAATGGAGAAATGGCGGCGTTTGGGCAACAACAACAACAACAAACCCCCTCCAGGCGTCACAATGTCAGCACAGATGGTGGCGAGATCGCGGGCGGGTCGTGCAATTCTTAAGATGCATGGCCACGGCAGGTAAATTGGCTGAACTCGCTTCACCTTTGTACGCGTCCGCGTGTGTGTGTACGCGTGTGTGCGTGTGTGTGTACGCGTGTGTGTGTGTGTACGCGTGTGTGTGTGTGTACGCGTGTGTGTGTGTGTACGCGTGTGTGTGTGTGTGTGTACGCGTGTGTGTGTGTGTGTGTACGCGTGTGTGTGTACGCGTGTGTGTGTACGCGCGTGCATGCACAGTGCGTGCGTGCGTCCTTGTGCAGCACGTGCCTTTGGGGAGTTGTAGCGTAAGTGATCAGCGCTCTGCGTTGCGACCCTGGCTCCCCAAGTTCGATTCCCGGCCACGGCTAAAATCGGAGGTGATTATCTGAACTGGTCCTGAGCTTCCCTTAATAGGTTTACTCAGCCTCAAATGACTACCTAGTGCCGTGCAAATATCAGCACTGGGGAGACAAAGGCGGTCGGCGCGATACTGGCAATACACCCGCTCGTGGGTCGTGCCAGCCTTCACGAATGCTCGCTAACAACACGTGCCGCAACAACTTGTGGAGGCTACACGGGGGATCTTTATATTCGTTTACATGTACATGTGTGTGTGGGGAGCGGTGGCGCAGTGGTTAGCGTGCTGCGTTACGAACCCAGCGGTTCGAGTTCGATTGCCGCTCACGGCCGACACAAGTGACGTTTATCTGAACTAGTTATGGGCCTCCCCTAGGCCGACTCAGCCTCAAATGAGTACCTGGTGCGGTGTGTAAACATCGCCACTGGGGAGACAAAGGCGGCCGGGTGTGGTTCTGGCCACCGTGTACCGTACCGGCCTTCATAGGTGCAACTCGCTAACGGCACTTGCCCAAAACAGTCTGTTGAGGCTATAGTGGGGATCTTTGTCTTTGCGCGTGTCCTTACAGCCAGCCCTGGCTCTGTCACGTGGCTATTGGAAAGGAGACGGATTGTAGTGGGTGGTCCATTATGACCAGAAGACCCCGAGAGAGAGAGAGAGATCGAGTTTCCTAATCCGATTCTCGGATGAAGTAAAAATGAAATAAAGCAGAGAAGCGGTTCACTCATTTCACCAACGCATTATCAGAAGCTCCGCTTTCAGCAGGGACATTCCCTTGAGCACTTGCTGGCGTGCAAAAATTCAGCTCCGAGCCCAAGAATTCAACTATTTCGCCTTCAACCGCTCACACGCCACCGTGCTGATATGCGCTTATCTCCGCACGCCTCCACTGAGCTCTACAAATGCCGATCTTTGAGCGCGTAACGAGGAAAGGGGAGGGGGGGGATTATAATTCTGTACAACACGGACGCCAAATCGTTGTTCGTTCGTGTGCAGGAGTGGCTGAATGCGACCGCATCTCGAGGTTCTAGTACGTAAGCGGTGGGCATATTTAGCGTGGGAGAGCGCTGCTCTTCATTGTAAGGCCCTCTGTCCACAAGCGGCCCCTGGTGGCCTTTAAGGCGGCCCCTGATGTGCGGCCACTCCGACAATACACAACATGTGAAAACACCCCCCCCCCCCCCATCATCGTGCTGTCAAACCCCCCAATGATTTCAAACGTGTGGTGAGCCTCACATTGATGATGACTTATCGGCGAAAGTTGCCCCCCCCCTCTGAAAATGAGTGAAGCACACTGGTCTATGGTCTGGTTGAGATATCACTTAGCATGTTAACTGTGGCCAATGTTAGTCTGTAGGCAACGTTAGTCTATGGGCATTGTTAGTCTATGGGCAATGTTAGTCTATGGGAAATGTTAGTCTATGGGTATTGTTCGTCTGTAGGCAATGTTAGTCTATGGGCAATGTTAGTCTATGGGCAGTGTTAGTCTATGGGCATTGTTAGTCTATGGGCATTGTTAGTCTATGGGTATTGTTAGTCTATGGGAAATGTTAGTCTATGGGTATTGTTCGTCTGTAGGCAATGTTAGTCTATGGGCAATGTTAGTCTATGGGCAGTGTTAGTCTATGGGCATTGTTCGTCTGTGGGCAGTGTTAGTCTATGGGCAATGTTAGTCTATGGGCATTGTTCATCTGTGGGCAATGTTAGTCTATGGGCAATGTTAGTCTATGGGCATTGTTCGTCTGTGGGCAATGTTAGGCTATGGGCATTGTTCGTCTGTGGCCAATGTTAGTCTATGGGCAATGTTAGTCGATGGGCAATGTTAGTCTGTGGGCAATGTTAGTCTGTGGGCAATGTTTGTCTGTGGGCAATGTTAGTCTATGGGCAATGTTAGTCCATGGGCAATGTTAGTCTATGGCCAATGTTAGTCTATGATCAATGTTAGTCTATGGCCAATGTTAGTCTATGGGCAGTGTTTAGAAATTTAGCCTCCCATGCGATAACTATGCATATTCATACACGGTCTCACCACATCGCGCACACAAATCACTTCACTGAGAGCTGCATTTTTTCTTTACTGCTTTTCATTACATGAATTCAGCATCGGTGTTCGTAATTGAGTAACTGTCGTTGTTAAACCCGATTAATTGGAGCGCAAATATAGACGGCGACACGAGGTGTGGGAAGGGAGCTACGGAGTGGAGTTCGGGCTGTGAATTACAAAATACTGTTTTGTTCATGCGTACATCTCAGCCCTTTAAGCTGGGGTGAACTGCATCACGTTAATGATAAATAAATACGTACACCTATTAATTATGCAAATGTTCATCGAGTGCAGTCATTTTGGCGACTGTGCCAGGTCGCGAAGACCATCAAATCGTCCAACATTTACATTCACCCCCTCGATTGAAGACCGAAACTGGAGGATTTCTCCATAATTTTGTATGTCGCTTGATGAGGCTGGTTGTAATTATCGGCGAAACGTCGTACTGGAATCGTAAATGCTGTGGGTTTACTCTCCAACACACCTGTGTGCTCAACTAGCAATGAATTGTCGCGTTTTGTTTACTGACAACCATGTTCTTTGTTCTGTCGGTAAAGTCACGTAGAAGGGAAATAATAAAATAATAAAAATAAAACATTATGAAATGAAATAAAATTCTCACGACGTTTCGGCCACAACGCAAGCAGCCGTCCTGTGGCCGAAAAGTCGTGAGAATAAAATTGTATTATGTTTGATTTTTATTATTTTATTATTTCCCTTCAACGTGACTTTACCGAAAGAACAAAGAAGATGAATCCCAGCAGTCACGAAAGCTTTAAATCGAAATTTACGTGACAATCCTAAATGATTTGACTGTCGGGTGGTGGCAGTTTTAACGACACATTTATATGTACACGATCGCACCTAACAATCCTCTGTTATGGATAATATTGCTCGCGAAAGCCTTAAATGTGAAACTAAGAACTATGGTTTAACCACATGCGACTGGACCTCAAATGTGAATTCAGAATCTCTGCCGTATTAGCCGAGTGCTCTTACAAAGCCATTAGAAGGCACCTCGAGACATGCGACCACCTATTTATAGACCGTATATGAGCATTTTTAAAGCATCCACGCATGTCTATACCTATAGCACTCATGCTATTTCTATATGGACGGGGGCGGGGGGTGGGGAAGAGAGAGATGCAACAGAGAGAGGAGATAGAGAGAGAGAGAAAGGAGAGAGATGCAATAGAGAGATGAAGAGAAGAGAGATAGATTAAATCTATAGCCCTCGGCCGCAGTGATATTGGTTTTCCCCCCCTGATGTGGTGGCGGCGCAGGAGGAATGGAATTATTTTCTGTGGAAGATGAAAGGAACCAAATAAGTAAACTGTGAAAGTCAGTCTATGGATGCGCCTGCAAGTTAAACAAAGAGAGAGAGAGATGGCGAGACACAGCATGGGGGTGGTCATTTAAATGTGAACGACCAAGGGATGGTGTAGATGGATGATTGGGGGACACTCATGGTAAAGGTGACGTTGACAAAGATGTCACCGTGGCAGATCTTCATGATGATAGTTATGATGATGGTCACTATGTAGATGATTGAGATTGTTGCTTTTTCACCTTGATACCCCTTGTGACGATGATGCTTAATTATGATGAAGACAGATGTGATGTAGATTATGATGACGATGACGACGAACCTGGCATGGATGTTACTGTTGTAGATTATGATGCTCTTCCTCACGATGACATTGATTATGGCGATGTTGGTGATGATGATGGTGGTGATGATGATGAGGTTGTTTGTGATGTTGGTGATGTTGTTGACACAGTAGGGGGCACAGGTGGTGCATCGGCCAGTCATCTCAGTCAGTCGACCCGTGGCACCTGCTGGGTCTGCCCCGTGACCTCCTGCCAGCGGGCGTTCGACACTTCACGTGGCCTCAACGTGCACATAGCCTGGCACAAGCGCCGTGGTGACGTCACCGCCACTTAGTGGCGAATGGCGGTTGTTGATGTTGGCGGTGATGTTGTTGGGGATCGTGATGTTGATGGTAATGATTACGGTGTCGTTGGCGATGATGTTGATGTTAGTGACCGTAGTGATGATGGTGATATTGATGTTGGCGGCGACGTTAGTGATGTTGGTGATGATTGATGGTAATGGTGATGATGGTGATGTTGGTGATGATTGATGGTAATGGTGATGATGGTGATGTTGGTGATGTTTGTGATGTTGGTGGTGGTGGTGATGTTGTTGGTGATCATGACGGTGATGTTGACGGTGATGCTGTCGATGTTAGCGATGTTGGTGATGTTGATGTTGGTGACGAAACCGCGCTCATTTACGGAAGTCTCGTGCCCTGGAGACGACGCGCGCGGTGGAGAGGGAGCGAGAGAGCGAGCGAGCGGTCTCCCGTCATCCCCACTCAGCCAATTAATCCGGCTTCGCCAATTAGTGCAATTATCCGCGTCGTTTGGGGATTATTGGGACGAGGCGAGAAGAGGGGAGCGACAATTGGGCTGGTGTGTGGGGGTGGTGGGGTGGGGAGGAGGCACCATCAACCCACGCATGCACGCGCGCGCGCATAGTAGCAGTAGTCGCAAAGCCTGCATGCTTTTTTAAACTCCAGTACAGAATCAGAATCCGATGAGCTATGAAGCTCTTTTTCACAGATGTCCAGTAGGGGCGGATCAATACTCACGACCCCCCCAACCACCACCACCCCCCCCCAACCACCACCACCCCCCCCCCCCCATCCACCACCACCCCCCCCCCCAACCACCACCACCACCCCCCCCAACCACCACCACCACCCCCCCCCCCCCATCCACCACCACGCTATACGTCTTTCCGCCTTCACCACCAATTTACTCCTCCACATTCGAATTACACACGAACTCGTTACACGCTGCACGTGCCGGATGATTGTTGAACACGTTCCACGTGACGCAGCCAGGCAATTAAGGCTGTCTGCGTTAATAGAGCCGATTGAAATGAAGATCGAGATCTCAGTGTATGTGTGGGGAGCACCAACGCGAAATGCTCTGAACTTGGCGTCCCGAGTTCAATTCCTGTTCACGGCCAACATCGGTGACGGTTTTCTGAACCGGAGCTGGGCCTCCCCTAGGTCGACTCGGCCTCAAATGAATACCTGCTGCGGTGTGTAGATATCGCCACTAGGGAGACAAAGGCGGTCGGGCCTGGTGCTGGCCACCCACCCCCTCGTGTGCCGTTCTGGCCTTCATAGGTGCTCGCTTACAGCACTTGCCCCAACGGTCTGTTTAGCCTTTACAAGGGGTCTTTGTCTTTGTATGTCACGTGTGCGTGTACACGCGTTCCACTCGTGGCTCCCGTGCAGTAGCGTAACGAGCGTGGGGGCCGGGGGGGGGCCTTGGCCTCCCCTGGTGGCCAAAGCTACGAATTTGGGGCCCCCCTTTCACAACCACCATGATAATTTTTTTCAACAACGGCGTAAAAGAACAAAAAAACTAGCTTAAAACGCGGTTTAATTGTTGTTGTTTTTTTTTTATCAAAATGCTTTCATTTACGTTCCACGTTTTATTTTAATTTGATTAGAGTTGGTCACGTTTCGCGACCGTGCAAGACAACTCAAATATTGGGGCCACACCTGACCAATTGCCGCAGCGCCCCGAGCTGATGATGCAATTACGCCACTGGTCCTGTGACCTGTACATCTCTCTCTCTCTCCCCGACTGTGTATATGATGAACTGCGTAGGATTAGGTATGTATGGAGTGCGTCTCGCGGGTAATGCGTGTGCCCATCACAGCTCACGTGGCTCTCTCTCTCTGTCTCTCTGCGCGCACTGCGCACGCGAAATTAATCTCCCGCGAATTCCATCCTTGCGCGCTAATTTCTCGCTAATGGCCCCATTCATCGCTCTCTCTCTCTCTGTCTCTCATGTCCCTTTCTTCCAACCCCTCGGGTCCCCGCTTCATCCATCCTTCCCCTCGACCCCCCCCCCCTTCACTTCGCCAGCGAGACCGACGACACAGCAAGTGAAAGCGAATAATAATAAGCAGAGCTGCATTTTCTCTCCACTCGTCAATGAACACGTTAACCCGGCGCTCTTCATTGCAAGGCCCAAGGGCCACTGTCGGCCCCTGGTGGCCTAGAGTGCGGCCCCGGACAATACACAACGAATGTGAAAACACCGGCCCCACATCATCATCATCGTCGTGCTGTCAAACCCCAATGGTTTCAAATGTGTGGCTGCCCTCATGTGAAAAGGAGTGAATAACACCGCGCTAATACAATCAGCTGGCTTTCGTCATATTAGCATTCATTTTGTTGGCTTTTCGGTCCGAATATTATAAGGTTTACGTGCTATGAAGAAAGGCCATTGCCTGAAACGTCGCCAATTATAAACTTTTAATGTGAAGGCCACACAGTGTTATTGACGAATGTGTTCAGGTTTTTTTGTTGCAATTTTATAAAGCAGTAGCGATGACTTTCGGATTAAAAAAAGTCGAATTTTTTAATTACTTTTTCGCATCATTTGTTGTATATGTAAGGACAGTACGAGGGGGGGATGTGAGGACAGTACGGCTCCCCGTGGCCGTGGTTACTCATTACCGTGACGGGAACAGACAGGGTCACGTAAGGGTGATACGGGACCTAAGTGGTCATGAATAATCATTGATGCGACGGGCATTAACAGGGTGGCCGTGAGGAGAAGCAAGGGACCTAAATGGTCGTAAATTGTCGTGAGGACAGAGACAAACGGCCAGGTGCGGTGAGAGAGAGTTCGGGAAGAGGGGCGTGTCCGTGTGGTGAGGGGGATAAAAGCCGGCGTGGAACAGGGCTCTGGGCTGCTGCTGTTGTGGGGGAACCAAGGAGCTGTCGTCAAAGTCGTCGCCGGCGACATCTTGGAGCGGGTCGTCTTCATCATCGTCCTGGAACGGGCACCTTGTCGTCTTGGAAGGCTGGAGTTCTGTTGTCTCCGTGACTGCTACGCGTCCGCTCCTGTGTAGCTAGCCAACTACACAGAGAGCGTGGCGTAGAGTCGTATAAGTTACGCAGGGGTATGTAGTCGCTCGTGGTTACTTGTTAAGTTACCAGTGAGTCGGCGGACTTTATTCATGACAAATATACATATAACTGAACAAGAAGTGTCTCTGAGAGCTACATTAAATGTACGAAATACAAAAAAAAAATCAATTTATCGACAATAAAGACGTCAATCACTTTTTTGCAGGAAAAGCGCGCGTGCGATGTCCCTGCACGTGGCGCGAAGGATTTCGCATCAGTTCCGAGACATTTTCAAATCGTTCTAAATATCGTTACCTCGGCTTGATTTTCGGATGTATCTGAAAATAGGTAACACGCCACTCTCGAGTAGCGTTTATTTAAGTGGGCAATCTCTAAAATTTTATGTTGACCCTCTGCTGGTCCTGGATTTCATCAGCAGAGCCAAGCTTGCTGAACAAATGCCGCTGGATTACGATATGTCATTTGGCAAGACCACTCCATTGCAATTACAGGGCCCTGTTCATCGCAACAAAGAAATGCCATACCACAAAACGAAATGCGTTTCTGTGGAACATATTATGGGTAAAATGTCAGAAACCTTACTGTGTGAGCAGGACTATCTTCTGTAGCTACAGGTAGAACACAAATATTAGTCCATAAAGCATCTTGGATTTCCAGAGAAATATTACCAATCAGCATTTTTTTAAAGCATGAAAAATAAAGCCTGGACCGGTCTCGTCAGCAGAGCCAGGCTTGCAAAACAACACACTGTAAGATTGCTTCCTCCTGAGGTACAAACATCAGGGACCTATCATGGGAAGAATAATATCTCACAATACCGTGTCGCCGTATTCTCCAGATTACAAGGCCTCTCCTGCACACGGTGTCAATAACGTTTTTACAAATCTGATCTCTCACGCATACACATCGACCGGATTATAAGACGCACCCTCGACTGTTTCTTTAAATAGAAGTGTGAAGTGGGAGAGTGCATCTTATAATCCAGAGAACGAGGTAAATGCGTTGTCTTGAGCGGTGGGTTTATTGTTGTCGTCACGCAACCGACAAAGCCGGCATTGCCGTCAACATCCATGGGAAGATTTCACGGGACGGCTGCTGCCCCAACCAACCAGGAGACGATCCCGGAAAAAACCAGGAGAGGTGGTAACCGTAGGTCACAGTGGGAATTCATGTTGCCGACAGCGACGGCTTGGAGGAGCCAGGGACAGAGGGAGGAGGGGGAGAGTGGGGGGTCAGAGGGGGGGGGGCTCAGATGGCACGCGGGGTCGGTGGGGGCACAGGGGACACGATAAATTACCCCTCTTGACCCCCTAAACCGAGCCAGTCGAATAACAACAGGTCAATAGGTCAGATGGGCGGTCAATTTAGACGGGTTAATGTGTGATGATATCGGCCAGTTGGTGGCGATGGCAGATATCTTGGGTAATTGATAGCAGGTCAGATGAAATGGAAGGCCGGCGAGAGAGGGAAACGCCTCGCTTTGGCGAAACCCTCATCCAGCAGTGGATTGACCATGGCTGGGGATCCACGGCTTCCTTTGCGTGGGGAATGAGAGTGCGCGAGTGTGGTCGCGTGCCTGAGTGTGTGGGTGCAGCGGTAGTGCAGAGGTGAGCGCGTTGCGCTACGAAGCCGGTGGACCGAGTTTGATTAACACTCACGGCCAACGCCTGGTGTAATATCGTCACTGGGGAGACAAAGGCAGTCGGGCGTGGTGCTGGCCACCCACCCCATCGTGTACCGTGCCAGCCTTCAGAGGTGCTCGCTAACAGCACTTGCCCAAGAAGTATCGTAAGGCTACAAGGGGGGGAGTGTCTTTGTATGAGTGAATGGAGGAGTAAGTGAATGGATGAGTGAGTGGCTGTTACCAGGTGACGGTTATTATTAATCTGGGTTCCTTGCACCACCCATCACTACTTCTTTCATTTCCTAATGGGTGTAAGTGTATGAGCGGGTGTGCGCCTGCCGTCTGCGTTGTGAGTGGTTGAGAGTGAGGGAGCGGTGGCGCAGCGGTTAGCGCACTGCACTCCGTACCTGGCGACCCGATGATGTATCCATTCACACAGCGCGGAGGAGGGCAGAGGAGTGGTAGTGTGGAGTGGGGTGGAATTTAATACACTGGGCACCGCGGTGGTGAGATGTTAACTACCTCGCCCGGTATACAGGAGGTCGTGGCCAGGTCGCTTCTGAAAAAGCGATAACTGCTATTTATCTGGTAAAATAAAAATAAAAGATGAATAGTTTCTCTTTGTTGGACCTTTGGGTAAAGTCACGTAGATAGGTTCTATTGTATTTTTTTTTTACCTATCTACGTGACTTTACCGAAAGACCCAAGAATATGAATTCCTGCAGTCACGAAAGCTTTTAAGTCCAGATGGATAGTTGTTAAAAAGAGGGGCGCTCAGGATCGGTTCAAATATCACTCCGTCGCTGATGTGAGTGGACCTTACCTGCTAAAAAAAATAGTTTCGTTAGTTCGTAATAGTTAAAAAAAAAACTCGCAGCGTCGTTTCAACTGCCGCGCCTGGAAATCGATCGATTCGAGCAGCGTGCTGAACATTGCACCGCTCCCATGAAAGGAGAATCCACGGCGGGAGTTCGGCGTGGATAACAATTACAATCATCCCGGCGCCTGTCACGGAATCCCATGACGGGATTAAATTGGATTCTCTCCCTATATCGCGGTATTAAAGGGAAATGGTTGGTAATCTCTCCAACCACGGATTTGTTTGAATGTGTGTACGTGTGTATGGACCGTGAAGTTGGGAGAGGAATCGTTGTGGTTCGAGCGCTGCGCTAGAAACTCTGAGACCCGAAATCAAACTCGGAGACCCGAGTTCAATTTCCGCACACGACCAGACACCGGTGACGATTATCTGAACCGGTCCTGGGCCTCTCCTAGGTCAACTCAGCCTCCAATGAGTAACCACTGGAAAGACAAAGCTGGTCGGGCATGGTGTTGGGCACACCATCCACTCGTGTTCCTTGCCGGCCTTCATAGCTGCTTGCTAACAGCACTTGCCCCAACAGTCTGTTAAAGGCTACACAGGGGTGCAGTGTCTTTGTGTACTCGTGTGACTCAGTCTAAAGTATGTGTGTAAACGTGTGTGTACATGTGTGCACGTGTGTGTGTGTGTGTGTATGTTGTGTATGACTGCACCGCCAGTGGCTTTTGTCGCATGGTATCGTAATGTCTCGAGATTTACTCATTAGGTTGACCATCAGGTTGACTCAGCCTAAAATCAGGATACGCGTGTGTGATCGGTGACACTTTCAATCTGATGCTTGTCTGGAATTCCTCTACGTCGACTAAGCCCAAAAGGAAGTAATGCGTTTGTATCGTCAGGATTCAGAATCTATATCTATACAGTACAACATATCATCACCTGTCAATCGCCGGGGGGCAATGAAGGAGCGGAGGATGGGGATTGGCTGGGATTTGCATGCAAATCACATGCAAATGAGGCTTTACATCATTATTGTTTACACGCGTGTCGAATGCAGGTGAAGACGACGCCTTCTCTAATACAGGTTTTGGGTTAAATCGCGTCACCACCCGGCACAGCCAATTAGTAAGGTTTGTCACGTAAACAGAACATGCCAATTCGTTACTGTTGTACTAGTACGAGTAACTGTTGTACTAGTAACGAATTGGTATGTTCTGTTTACGTGACAAACCTTACTAATTGGCCGTGGAGGGTGGTGGCGGGTTTAACGACACATTTATATATTTACGCGATCTAACCCCCCCAAAAAACCTGCATTTTGGATGATATTGGTCGCGAAAGCCTCCTACGTGTCAAACTGACGCCTCCTCTGTCTGTATTCCTCCTTGCCTTCATCGGCTCGCTTGCCAACGTGTTTACGGTCTCGTGAACGGCGCGTCAACGACCCTGGACGAGCGGGGAGCTGTCTTTAACGATTTAGCTGCTACTCACTCGTGGAGGAATCGCAGAAGAACCGTAAAATAAGTAAAGGAGCGCACGCATTAACACTTTAACAAAAAAATATTCCATCTCTCTCTCTCACTCGCAAACGTCACGCACCTAGGAGGGGGGGGGGGGGTCAAACATTTGTGACGATGTGTGACGAGGGGGGGGGGGGGGTTTGAGAAATGTGACGTCACATCAAAATGCGCAACTTTAAATAAATATAGACAACATTAAATAGACTTTTTAATACATGTTTTCTCCTACAACATCAGAGTGCAGCGCCACATTAAATACGCACTACAATGACAATAGTTTAAAGCGATTTGAAGCATTTTTTTTGGGGGGGGGGCAGAGTTTTGTGACGTCATATTTGAGGGGGGGTCTGACATTTTGTGACGCCGTGTGACGAGGTGGGGGGGTCAAAAATCGTTCAAAATCGCGTGACGTCATTTATGGGCGGCCCTATAGTTTATCTGCCATCCGGGATAATCTCACACGTGGAATAAAGCCCTGCAGAGTTCCCGAACTGTGGTTTAAATAAAACGAATCAATGCATCGGTCCGGTTCTAAATTCACAGGGCGCAAGTGCGTAAATTGAGACAAAGTGTACTGCCCGTTCCACTTAAAGGTCCCGCCAAGGTTTTTGTTTTAAGTGGAGATGAGGGATGGGAATTTAAATGCAGCCCTGCGTCTCGGCCTTCTGGCAACGATCAAAGGTGATTTCATGAGCCTAAGATTGCAGCTGTTTTTGAGACGGGGTGCTAAGGCTTCGCACACTCTTAGCGTTGAAATTTACAGCTGTGCTGATGAGTGATAAGGGGAAAAACTACTCGCCACGTGCATGGGCCTTCATGTTTTGTTCGATGACACTTTGGCGAATAAGGAGCCATTGTAATCTCCACCACCATTGTAATCTCCACCACCATTGTAATCCCCATCACCATTATAATTTCCACCACCATTGTCATCTCCACCACCATTGTCATCATCTCCATCACCATTGTAATCCCCATCACCATTGTAATCCCCATCACCATTGTAATCACCATTGCAATCTCCATCACCATTGTAATCCCCTTCACCATTGTAATCAGATCTAGATTGCCATTATATTATCATCGTATTCCTTGTAAATTAAAAACAATTCACCATCATCATCATCATCATCATCGATTCCATATCTTCATCATCATGAATATGTTACAAATTGTGCACCCAATCTTATACCAATCTCAAAAGCTAAGCAGCTGTTGTAGTTTCTGGCGACAAGGTCACCAGGCGAAGGGACTACACCAAGGGGTTATTTAATCTCCCTGCGTAGGGTACCAGACAAATCCACGTGGCCTCCCACGTGAAGCCAAACTTCCATTAATGGATTTGGCGAAACATCCAAATCCAGGACCCTCATGAATGGGAGGATTGAGATGCAGTGATATTTTCCTGAATAAATAAGGGCCACTGTTATTTTCACCATAGCACCATCATCATTGTCACTGCATTCATCTTTTTTTTACGTCATCATTTCGACAACGTGACGTTCAGTTCGGTTTATAAAAGAAAAACCAGGAATACAGTATTCACTGGATTCTAAGATGCTCCGGAATGTAAAACGCACCAGAAACTGGTGTCCTTTGTCAATAGCAAAAAAAATCTACAAATCCGGTCACGCACGCACACATGCAGCCACAAGATTATGCGACGCATCCCCAAATGTATGCTTTCAAATGCTACACAGTCTAGGTAAACGAGTGCATCTTATAATCCGGATCATACCTTAAAACCTGTGAAGCTGCTGTTACCCATACAATGGCAGTGAAGATTGCATTTGATTCCAGGCCGTGAGAAACGTGTTATCATATTTTTGCTCGGCTATAAACATGTTTGTTTTGTTGTTACGGGCGAGAGCCAGATCGATGAGAGGTTACTTTCATCGATGTCCGCTACCGACCCCTCTCATCGACTTTGAGCCCGAAGTGTTTTCACGGAGACAGCGACCCCGGCTGTAGAGGCCACACGCTGTCGATCACAGAAGTCACCTTCAATGAGCTGCACTCGCCCTGCTCGAGTTCCACATCCACAGAGGGGCGATGTAGAAGAGGGCTCAGGAATACACGTGTGTGTGTGCGTGTGTCTGTATGTGCGTGTGTTCCACACACACACACACAAACACGTGTAGTGGTTAGCGGTTAGCGCGCTGCGCTATGAACCTGGCGACCCGGGTTCGATTCCCGCTCACGGCAAACACCAGTGACGATTATCTAAACCGGTCCCGGGCCTCTCCTAGGTTGACTCGGCCTCAAATGAGTACCTGGTGCGATGTGTAAACATCGTCACTAGGGAGACAAAGGCGGCCGGGCGTGGTGTTGGCCACCCACCCCTTCGTGTGCCGTGCCGGCCTTCATAGGTGCTCGCTAACAGGACTTGCCCCTACAGTCTGTTAAGGCTAAATGGGGATCTTTGTCTTTGTTTTGTTCCACACTGCAGCCTCCCAGCTGTGGCCTACATTCACAGAGAACACCGTGCGTGCCTCACAGAGTCCACAATCATATAGACCCTGCGTCTGTACCCTACACTCGCAGAGACTCCATCATCCCATGGGAGTCTTAAGAGGCCGTCTCACTCCACTGGAGTTCACAGTCGTAGAGACCGTCACTCGAATTACTGCTCGAGTCCACAATCAGAGCGACGGCCGCCCTCTGGTTGTACTCACTCGAGTCCGGGCCCACAGAGACACTACACGCCAGGCGGAGATGGTCGTTGTTTGTGTGGCCGTGGGTTCAATGCTCTGGGCTCACGGGTTAGGCGTTGGCCATGATGAATGAGCCTGCGAGTAAGCGCGCGCGCGTGCGTGCGCGTGCATGCGCGTGCGTGCATCCATGCTGGAGCGCGCGCGTGCGTGCGCGTGCGTGCGTTCTGGAGCGCGCGCGGCGACTCCCCGGCCACGGGACGATGACAACAGCGGTGTCGCCATGGTAACGGGGGAGAGAGGAGCGGAGAGGAGCGGAGAGGAGCGGAGGGGAGAGCCGAGAGGAGAGATGCAAAAAATAATGGAATAGGAGAGAGAGAAGGAAGAGAGGAGAGAGTGGTTTACAGAAGGAGGTAGAATTAGAGAAGAGAGAGCGCGTGGAGAGACAACTGAGAGACAAAGCGGAGGATGAGACAGAGAGCGAGAGAGAGGAACAGAGACGGTGAGATGAGGACGAGAGACAAGAATGTCGATTGGAGACAGGGGAGGAGAGACGTCTGTGACGTAGCTACTGAACGGGTCCGTGCGCCGATCCACAAAGAGGGGAGAGAAGGGCCCGTCTCGTTATGTGGACACAGAGGGTTGCGTGCTAACCACGCTCCACCCGCCGAGAGAGTGGAGGCGGGAGGAGAGAAATAGATGAGGGAGAAGAGAGGAGATTATGAGGCCGAGTGGGTAATAGGCAAGAGATGAGAGAGGCAGAAAGAGCAGGTGGAGAGAGGCACAACAAAAGTAGAACAAAGATCTCCCGCTATAGCCTCGAACAGACTGTTGGGGCAAGTGCTGTTAGCGAGTAGCACCTATGAAGGCCGGAACGGCACACGAGGATGTGGACGGCCCAACACCACGGCCGCCTTTGTCTCCCCGGTGCTGATGTTTACACATTGCACAATGGTATTCTTGTCGGGCTGAGTCGACCTAGGGGAGGGCCCAGGACCGGTTTAGATATTCGTCACCGGTGTTAGCCGCGAGCGGGAATCGAACCCGGATCGCCGGGTTCGTAGACGCAAGCGCGCTCACCACTGCACCACCGCTCCCCATTCAAATGCACAGCGACACACCGCTTAGCTTCCGCCGGTCACGGAAGCTAAGCAGGTTTTGAGCCTGGATAGTTTTTGTTTGATTACGTGCGATGACCATGCACAGCGGGTTGGTATCGGCTTACGGGGTTACATGGCGGCCAGTAAACATTTGTGGATATGTTTCGGTATTCGTCGGTTCGATTCCTGACCACGGCTAACATCAGTGACGGGGTGATGTTTGAACCGATCCTGAGCTGCCCTGTTAGAAACTAAACGATTCAAAACGTCATTGGAACCTCATTTGCCAGTAAAAATATGATAATTGTTTTTTTTTTACCCTTCTATCTGGCAACAAAACTGACACCTTTTTACAATTATCAGAGTTGTGTTTTTTGTTTGCATTATGACTGCAGGTAATGTGGTCTATGTAAACAGGACTCCTTGTCTTCTTGGTTCTTTCGGTAAAGTCACGTAGACTTTACCGAAAGAACCAAGAAGATGAATCCCTGCAGTCACGAAAGCTTTAAATCGAAATCACTCCTTGTAAAAAGGTGTCAGTTTTTTTTGCCAGATAGAAGGGTAAAAAAAACAATTATCAGATTCAAAACGTGTTTTACCAGCTCTTTTTAAGAAGCGACCTGGCCACAAATGATAGCTCAACGAAGTGTATAGCAGCCAAATACTCTAAACGCGTGAAGTTCGTTCTAAACGTGGAGGGAAAAACCGGAGGACCCGGAGAAAAATCCACGCGACCACGGAGAGAGAGAGAGAGAGACGCAAACTCCAAATATACAGCAGCAGACGTCAGGATCGGGATCGAACCCACGACCCCCCTTGTAAACCAGGCGAGGTTGTTGTGAACAGTGTGGACAAGCAACCTCCTTACAAGACCCGCGCAGTCGGTAGGGGAGGCTGTCACCCAGCCGTGGTTTCACAAAGGGCCCCTGGCACACGATGACGATCGCTTGGACACTGCGGGCGCGTTAGATGATTACAACGTAACGTGTACATTACGGACACGCGCGAGGGAGCGATCGCGAGGGCGATTGCTGATTGCGCCGTTGATTTTCGTGGCTCCTGGGGATCCCGTGGGTTTCATCGCCTGCCCGGTGAATCCGTGGACGCGCGAACGCACGGCGAATCGATGGACTCTTTAGCAATTACCTATGCGGGTATCTGGAGCACCACACACCGAGCGGCGTAGCATTTAAGGGGCCCACACTCTGCCACCGTCCCGTCGAGTGACCACACGATGCTGTAGAGCGGCAGCCGTGCAATGCTGGTGGTGGCCCCCGCTCGCGTAAAGCTCCTCTGCATGTGAGCTCTTGTCCCCTCGGAGTGATCTTCGCAATGTTGTGGTGCAGCAGTAGCAGCAGCAGTCCGTTTGAGTTGTTTTTTTGTTGTAATTTGCACCCACAAATCCTCACCCCCCCCCCCCCATTGCGGGTCGTTTGGCCATACTTCACCATCGCCGGTCACTGCGGGTTGGTGAAGCGGATGCGTTCGTGTGGGTGAATAGATGCGTCACGACGGCGAGATGTTAATTACCTCGCCCGGTCTACAGGAGGTGTGTGGGTTTTATCCCGACCCTGATGCCCGCTAGGGATATTCGACGCCTGCATGTACAGACGGGCACGCACGCCCGCCTCCCGTGTGTAAACGAGACGCTCCGTTCTTAATGTCCACACATTGATGATGAACACATCCACCAAGAAGAATAAAGACCGCCACTTGAGTGCGTGCCACCTTCAAGGGCCGTTCAAGAGCCATTAGCCAAGACCGCTCCGTCTCTGGCCGTGCAGATGAGGAACCTCGCGCCAAGTCTTCACGACGGAGCTTTGATCAAATTAGGCGCAAAAGCAACCACAAAAACAAAGATCCCCCGTATAGCCTGGACAGACTGTTGGGGCAAGTGCTGTTAGCGAGCACCTATGAAGGCCGGAACGGTACACGAGGGGGTGGGTGGCCAGCGCCACGCCCGGCCGCCTTTGTTTCCCCTGTGGTGATAATTACTGTACACCGCACCAGGTACTCATTTGAGGCTGAGTTGACCTAGGGGAGGCCCAGGACCGGTTCAGATAATCGTCACCGGTGTTGGTGGCCGTGAGCGGGAATCGAACTCGGGTTCCCCGGGGATCGTAGCGCAGCGTAGCGCTAACCTTTACACTACCGCCACCCGCATATCCCCACCCCCCCACACGTGTAACACACACACATACACACGTGTATGTGTGTGTTACACACACACATACACGTGCGTGTGTGCGCGCATATAAATCTCTGCTCGCGCCGTGAGCCGCCGGCAGTCAACAGTTTGCGATGTTCCTCCTCCACTGAGCAGCAGCTGCAGATGCAGCAGCTGCAGCAGCAGTAGCAGCAGTCCCCTACGCTCATGCCGGATCCCCGCCTATCCCTGCCGACAGGGGTCCGGGTGATGGAGAACGGACGAGTGTTGGAGGGGGTGGAGTGGAGGCGGCGGGGGCTGTGAATCCAGCGGCACAGGCGGAGGAGAGCGGGGCGCGTGTGCATCCCGGGGACTTGTTTGAGCGGAGATTTTGGGGAGAGATTTCCTCATCATGATGATGGGCGGCTCGGATTTGCTGCGGGTCATGGTGATGACGACGATGGTGGTGGTGGCGCTGATGGTGGTGATGGTGCCGGAGACACGCGGTAAGGCGATGTGCGCGTGGACATGTACATACGTGCGCATCAATATACAGACACCAACATTTGTAGACACTTCTAAGACAAACGACGAACGATCCACCGGTTATAGCCTTTGCAGACTGATTAGGACGAGTGCCGTTAGCGAGCACCTATGAAGGCGACTTCTAATGCAAAGACAACGGATCCCCCCCCACACCCCCCGTGTAGCCTCTAAAAGGGCTGCAGGGGCAAGTGCCGTTAGCGAGCACATCTGAATGCCGGCACGGTACACGAGGGGGTGGGGTGGCCAGCACCACGCCCGACCGCCTTTGTCTCCCTTAAGGCCAAACACGCGGTGTTTATTGGCGGACGTGCTTTATATTTTACTTTTATTAATTTTAATTTTAATTTTTTACCTACGTGACTTTACGGAAAAAAACCTAAGAATATGAATCCTTGCAGTCACGAAAGCTTCAAATCTAGAACGTGCTTGAGTTTGTTGTTAATTGTGCTCGCGCGCCAATGCATACAGCAGCAGCGGCAGCAGCAGCAGCGCCGTTGATTGAACGCTGACGGCCCTGGCTTAAGAATGCGCAACAGATCGAGAATCCTGTCCGGGGATCTTTGAACATTGCGGTAAATGTTGTACCGTAATATGAGACACACGCAATACACACGTGTCATGGGCACATGTACACACAGCTCTGTTCACGTGCATGTGTGCGATTAGATTTAAGTGTGTGCGTGTGTGTGAAAACAGGTGTGTATGGGGAACAGTATATAATAGACGACGTTTCGGGTAATGGCCCCTCTTCATGGCACACACAGAGAGGTCACAGAGATTTAAGTTTATTATCTGAAGACCCCAATGGGAGGCCGAGTTATGTCTTATTATTATTATTATTATCTTAAGACGCCATCGGAGACCTGCGCTGCAGTGGATGTTTCCCTAATGTCCGATCAGAAATACTGGCTCGGGTATTTAATTTCCCGAAACAAAAAACTCCGATCAAAGACCGCTTTTGGTAAAGTCTATTGTGAACACGGTAATACAATTATAATGCTAAATACCAAACGTAAAGACACCGCTGCGGGATATGTAGACGAACAGGACAGGTGGATTTGACGTTCCATCTATGCCCCCCCCACCCCCCCACACACATGAATGGCAATTACATTAAATTTCGATTTAAAGCTTTCGTGACTGCAGAGATTCATCTTCTTGGTTCTTTCGGTAAAGTCACGTAGAAGGGAAATAATATTATGTTTTATTTGTATTATTTTATTATTTCCCTTTTACGTGACTTTACCGAAAGAACCAAGAAGAAGGGCAATTACATTCATAAAGACAGCGTGCGTCTCCCGATGTAAAGTGTGGCGTTAAACACTCATCGTCATTTTCGTTGTCATTCACGTGGACACGAAGCCATTGTGTGCCAATGCCATAAATATAAATATTTGTTTTAAAACAACTCCCACCGGTACCTAAACTGTAAGTGAAATCATCGTTAATCTCCCAGTGCATTTAACCTTGAGAAACAACAACAAAAGGAACAATGAACCTCCTCCATGGGCTTTCACTGGGTTAAATATAGGACGTGGTATTTTGGCAGTGTTACTCGTCTAGAATACAGACCAAACCTACAACAAGGGGTGGCCGGGAGGTTCAGAGGTCAGAGCGCTGAGCTGGACGCAACTGAGATCATGGGTTTGAATCCAGGTTTCAGCTGTAATTATGTATGTGTGTTGAGATTCTTTCGCACCGTACGTAGCCAATCGTGCTAATCGGAGATGATTATCTCAGGCCAGTTTCCAATGGCTGCACGCACACACACAAAAACACACCCCACTACGTTAATCTTGGTTCTGCACTCAGCGTTTGCTAAATTCCGGCTTTGGAAATTAAAAATATGAGATTGACTGATAAGCGACAGATGTCACGCGCTCAGGTGGCAGGGCGAATGGAAAAGGCGGCTGCTCAGCACTGCATCTGCGTGGACCAGAGGTTCCCTTGAAATTGTCTGAGATGTAGCTCTGTAATATCCGCTTCCGCGGGCCGTTCTCGAAACAAGCAGGGTTGAAATGCTTTGCGCGAAAAAAAATATGAATACATTATTAGCCTCTTGACACGAAGCCGATAATGCAATCAGACTACCAGCGGAAGATGGGGGGGGGGGCGGGGGAGGACCCAAAGTGACAACATAGAGACAGGTCTGAGGCTGACTGAGAGACAATATTGGACACTGGCCATTAAGTGCCTCCTAGCTCTTAGCTAACGGAGACCTTTTTGACCTGAGCACGGCCGTCATATTCACCCGGACTTGACTCGGGCAGTCCCGCCCACCGCCAGCATGGGCCAATCAAATTGCTCACTGGCAGTGCCTGTGGGGAGAAGTTATGTCAGGTTAATAGGTTAATCATAAGTTGAGCGGTGGCGCAGTGGTAAGCGCGTGGCGCTGCGAACTCAGCCACCTGAGTTAGATTACCGGGCCCACGGCGAGTGCGACATCAAAAGCCGTCCAGGGCTACCCTCTTCAACCAGCGTGGCGAAGCATGGTCAAACACCTCCGATTAGCACGGTTGGCTACGTACGGTGCGAAAGAAATTCCACATACATCAACATACAACTGACTCGCCCATGTCCGATACGGTGTAAGAACGCCTTCATCCAGCAGTGAATTAACAACGTGCAGTGATAAAAAGCGAAAATGGTAACCCCCCTCCCACCCACTATTCACTAGGTGAAGGTGAAGATGGGGGGGGGGGGGGTCAGAATAAAAACATTATCTCCCTACTCACCTCTGTCGCTATTTTGTAATTCCAGCGATGCACATTCTACATCCATCCCTCTACGGTTCGTAAGCGGCGAGTTACAAAACCACCATTGATTTATCTGCACCGGTTGTGTTGCGGTTGAAATTGGGGTTACAGTTTCTGGGTTAATGTTGAGTACAGTTGTGATGAAACTCCAATTCCCCTGGGCTTATTGTACAGATCTGGGCTAGGTCTCTCGTGGGTGTGTAATTAATTGAGATCTATCCTTTGGTTCTGTCGGTAAAGTCACGTAGATTAAAATATATATTTTTAAGTGAATAAAAATATCACGTTTCGATCGCAACACAAGCGGTCGTCATCAGACTTTACCGAACGAACCACAGAATATGAATTCCTGCAGTCACGAAATTTTAAGTCAAAATTTAATTGAGATCTCCACCCGGTCGCCGTTGGGAGTGTCAGGGATCACATCTGGCCCACAGGTCTCCCGTGGATTGGTAATGAATTACTGTATTCTATGAATGAGACCTGCGAGTCAAGGAATGTATGGGTTCACGCCTGAGTTAGGGTGGGCGCCACGGTGGCGAGATGTTAACTACCTCGCCTGGTATGCAGGAAGTCGTGGGTTCAATTCAGACCCTGACGCCTGCTGTATATTTGGAGTCTGCGTGTTCTCTCTGCCCGTGGTCGCGTGGATATCTTACTCTGGCTACTCAGGTTTTCCCCTCCACATTTAGAACCATGAGTTTCGGGTATTTGGGTGCAATTTATTTCCACACGACGAGCTGCTTCGCTGAGCTATAATTTGTGGCCAGGTCGCTTCTGAAAACAGAGCTGTATAGCTCAATGGTCCTTACCTGGCAAAATAAACAATTGTTTAGTTTAGGGCGAAGTGTTTAACGCGTTTTATATAGAAAATCCCCACGCTCCTTTTGTTAGCAGTGGCGTCAACAACATTATTGTCATAATCATCGCGTGGCGTAGCGTCGTTTAGAATGGGCCCGAGTGCAAGGAATGGAATGGGGCCACCCCCTGTTGGAGTTCTCCTCCCTCTGGGCCCCTCCGGCCAATGGACCCTGGTGCAGTTGCACCGCCTGCGCACTCGATAGCAAGATTCGCCACTCTTCGTTCGGGTTCTCAGCTTGCTCAGGGTTAGGAGCTGTCCGTAGGTTTGTATAAAGCGTCCTATAAATGAGGCCCCAATTCTCCTCCGCTAGGCGGTTGCGGGTTAAGTGCTCAATGGGGTTAAATGTGGACCTCTCGCTCTCATTGTACGGGATCGCATCTGGGTCAGGCGCAGGTCTCCTGTGGGGTTGTAACGAGGAATATGAATGAGACTGTGAGTCCCTTAGGACCTCCAAATGAGTCAGAGTGGCCCAGCGACCAGCCCCCACCATCTCCAAATCCATCCCCCACCACCTCGCTCCCCTGTGCCGGAGGAGCTCAATCAGCCAAAGCCCCCCCCCACATCGCTCCCATCCACCAGCCCCCCGCCCCTAAAAGCCAATTAGTGTGCACCCACACGCACTGCCAGCTTTGTGTCCCACATGCACGTCCTTGTATCTGTGTTGTCCTTGTTGATATGATCGCGTGTGTACCTGTGTGTACGTGTGTGTGTGTGCGCGTAGCGGTGGCGTAGTGGTTAGCGCGCTACGCTACGAACCCGGCGACCCGAGTTCGATGCCCGCTCACGGGCCACCACACCAGTGGCGAATATCTTAACCGGGTCCTGGGTGTCCCCTAGGTCGACTCAGCCTCAATTGCGTACCTGGTTCGATGTGTAGACTTCGTCACGAGGGAGACAAAGGCGGCCGGGCGTGGTGCTGGCACACCCACTCCCATCGTGTGCCGTGCCGGCCTTCATAAATTTTCGCTGAGGGGCCGTCCATAAATGACGTCACGCGACTTTGGACGATTTTTGACCCCCCCCCCTCGTCACACGGCGTCACAAAAAGTCAAACCCCCCCCTCAAATATGACGTCACAAAGCTCTGCCCCCCTCCCAAATATAAAACATGCTTAAAATCGCTTTAAACTATTGTCATTGTAGTGCGTATTTAACGTGGCGCTACACTCTGATTTTGTAGGAGAAAACATTTATTAAAAAGTATATTTAATTAAGTAGAACGTATTCTTGGTTCTTTCGGTAAAGTCACGTAGAAGGGAAATAATAAAATAATAAAAATAACATTTTCTTGCTGTGGATTTCACACCTGATGATGATTGCTTGTGTTGCAGTCGAAACGTCGTGAGAATTTTTATTTTTTATATATTTGTTTTATATTTATATTAGTAGTAGAACGTGTTGTCTATATTTATTTAAAGATGCGCATTTTTACGTGACGTCACATTTCTCACCCCCCCCCTCGTCACACATCGTCACAAATGTCTGACCTCCCCCCGCCCCCCTAGGTGCGTGACGTCATTTATGGACGGCCCCAAACAGGACCGGCCCCAATAGTCTGTTGAAAACTCCGCGTGTGATATTTGCATTCGTGCGGCATTCGGAGCGGTGGCGCGAGTGATGAGCGCGCTGCGAGTCGACGGCCAAATTCGGTGAACGAATACTTGAACCGATCCTGGGGCCTTCCCCTAGGTCGGCTCGGCCATAAAAGGAGTTGCGCGCTGCGAAGGATCAGAAGTTGATTTCCCGAAGTAAAGCCCATTGAGATGAGAGGGCCACTCGGTTCGCAGACAACACTAAAGGCGGTGCCGTTGTTGTCACCAACATCAGGTGCGGCGGAGGTGATGGCGAGGAGTATCCACGCGGAGGAGCGGCTGCTGCAGGCGCTACTCACCGGGTACAGCCGCTGGTCTCGGCCCGTGCGCAACAGCACCCACGTGGTGTACGTGCGCTTCGGGCTGTCCGTGGCGCAGCTCATAGACGTGGTGCGCACGCAACACAGACACACACAACACACACACAACACACACGTTCGAGATTTGAAGCTTTCGTGACTGCAAGGATTGATATTCTTAGGTTTTTTCGGTAAAGTCACGTAGGTAAAAAAAAAATTTAAATTGAAATTAATAGAAGTAAAATAAAATAAAAATACAATTTTATTTTAATTTTATTTTAAAGTAAAATGAAATAAAAATATTTTTTTATTTAATTTTACTTTGATTAATTTCAATTTAAAAATTTGTTTTACCTACGTGACTTTACCGAAAAAACCTAAGAATACAACACACACGTGTATATACAAAGACAAAGATCCCCCGTGTAGCCTTAACAGACTGTAGGGGCAAGTGCTGTTAGCGAGCACCGATGAAGGCCGGAACGGTACACGAGGGAGTGTTTTTTGTTTGTTGCGGTTGCACCAGATTCAAGAGCCGAATGGCTCACAGGGCTATACCTAATATATGAACTAGAACAAGGGTGGCCAGCACCACGCCCGACCGCCTTTGTCTCCCCAGTGGCGATGTTTACACACCGCAATGGGTACTCATTTGAGGCCGAGTCGACCTAGGGGATGCCCAGGACCGGTTCAGATAATGGTCACTGGTGTTGGCCGTGAGCGGGAATCGAACCCGGGTCGCTAGGTTCATAGCGCAGCGCGCTAACCGATACACACACGTGTACACACAATACACTTGTATACACACACACAGCACACTTGTATATACACACACACGTCTCTATACACACACACACGTGTATATGCACACACACGTGTATTTGCACACACACGTGTATTTGCACACACACGTGTATTTGCACACACACGTGTCCAAGCGTGTACACACACACACACACAAAGATCAGCATTACTTTTTTACTCACGCGACCCGCCCCCCCCGAAAAAAATCAATTACCAATCATCATATTGGTCGCGAAATCCGTCTGCGTGTTTTTTTTATTTGCCCCCCCCCAATTAGCCGAAATATATAATGAGCATGTCATTTGCATTCATTATAAGTAATCAATTCACACACACACACAGACGCGCACGGCGATTCAATCAATGCACGTGTAGCGAGCTTATTCATTGATTGGAAGTGGTGAATCGTGCCTACACTAAAATGTGTTGTCGTGTTTATTGTTTTTATCGTACGGTGACACCTGTCTGACGAGGAAGACGTGTGAGAGATGTCGCTTTTGTCTCGCAGGATGAAAAGAATCAAATGATGACGACTAACGTGTGGCTAAAGCAGGTAATTGTTCATCAGTCACTGCACGATTGTCGTGGCCGTCGTGGTGTCGTCGTCGTTGTTTTTGTAACATCTCGACGTTACGAATGGGTGGCAGCGATGGTGTTGGGTGTTAACGGTGGTGCTGATGTTGGTGGTGATGTTCGTTATTATGATGATGATGATGTTTGTGTTGATGGTGGTGGTGATGTTGGTGGTGATGTTCGTGGTGTGTATGGTGGTGATGTTGGTGGTGTGTATGGTGATGATGTTGGGGGTGTGTATGGTGCTGATGTTGGTGGTGATGTTCATAATGATGATGATGATGTTTGTGTTGATGGTGGTGATGATGTTGGTGGTAATGTTCGTGGTGTGTATGGTGATGATGTTGGTGGTGATGTCCGTGGTGATGATGTTGGTGGTGATGTCCGTGGTGATGGTGGAGCTGATGTTGGTGGTGATGTTCGTAATTATGATGATGATGATGTTTGTGTTGATGGTGGTGGTGTTGGTGGTGATGCCCGTGTTGATGTTGGTGGTGTGTATGGTGGTGTGTATGGTGGTGATGTTGGTGGTGATGGTGACGGTAGTGCTGATGTCGGGGGTCATGTTCGTAATGATGATGGTAATGTTCGTGTTAACGGTGCTGCTGATGTTTGTGGTGATTTTCGTGGTGTGTATGGTGCTGATGTCGGTGATGATAATGATGGTGATGGTGACGGTGTTGATATCGACGACGATTATGTTGGTGGTGATGTCTGTAGTGTGTATGGCGATGATGTTGGTGGCGTGTATGGTGATGATGATGGTGTTGATGTCGGTGATGATGATGGTGTTGATGTCGGTGATGTTGGTGGTGGTGGTGCCCGACGCTAGGAGTGGCACGACTACAAGCTGCAGTGGGACCCCGCGGACTACGAGAATGTCACATCCATCCGCATCCCGGCGCAGCTGATATGGGTGCCGGACATCGTGCTCTACAACAAGTGCGGCACCACACCGGCACCGCGGGCACGCACAGCAACACCGCACCAAGGGACCGTCCATAAATGACGTCACGCACCTAGGGCGGGGGGGGGGGTCAGACATTTGTGACGATGTGTGACGAGGGGGGGGGGTTGAGAAATGTGATGTTACATCAAAGATGCGCAACTTTAAATAAATATAGACAACACGTTCTACTTAATTAAATAGACTTTTTGAATAAATGTTTTTTCCTACAAAATCAGATTGCAGCGCCACATTAAATACGCACTACAATGACAATCGTTTAAAGCGATTTGAAGCATGTTTTATTGTAGGGGGGGGGCAGAGCTTTGTGACGTCATATTTGAGGAGGGGGGGGTCTGACTTTTTGTGACGCCGCGTGACGAGGGCGGGGGGGGTCAAAATCGTTCAAAATCGCGTGGCGTCATTTATGGACGGCCCCTTAGACATGGAGTGACACGGGGCTGAGACGGAGCCATACGGGGCCACACCACACCACACGGAGCGACAGACAGCCTCGTAGCCACCGCGCACACTCCACGCGCCCAGCCGGACAGGCCCCACGCAGTCACGCAGGGCCACGCCACGACGCACGGAATTACGCAGAAGACGCACGCTGGGATTACTCCGCACGGCATCGTCGGACAGGGGCCCCACGCGCGTTTGTGTCTGTTCGCGTGTGGGGAGCGGTAGTGTAGCGGTCAGCGCTCTGCGCTGCGGACCCGGCGACCCAAGTTCGATTCCCGCTCACGGCCAAACACCGGTGACGATCGTCTGAACCGGTCGACTCGGCCGCAATATGAGTACCTGGTTCGGTGTGCAAACATCGCCACTAGGGAGACAAAGGCGGCCGGGCGTGGTGTTTGTCAACCACCGCCTCGTGTGCTGTGCCGGTCTTCATAAGCGCTCGCTAACAGCACTTGCTCCTACAGCCTGTCAAGGCTACACGGGAGATCTTTGTCTTTATAGCGTGCAGAGTGTCACAAAGGCACCGTGCCGCACAGCGCCCGCTGTGCTGTCGACGCGTCGCCGCCTCGTTGTTCCCATCCGCACCGCGTCACGTCGCACTCCAGCGGGCCAGCCGAGAGCACGGAGCACGCGGAGCCACGCACAGTTCCAGTAGCGCCATCCAGAGTGTGCAGGCGGTGCAACTGCACCGGCGCCTGCGGGGCCCGGTGGGGGGCCAGGCGACCGAACGGGCTCTGCGCGAGAGGAAGAAAATTGAACGGGACCCGTGCCGACCACAATATTCCGCTGACTCCACATCGTCAACCTCCTCCTACCTCTTCCTACCGATCTCCACCAACCTCTACACCCCCCCCCACCATCTATTTTCTCCTATCTCCATTGATATCCACCCACTCACATCTCACCTACCTCCGCGGCTGTCTGTCCCCATCGTGTCCCTGCTGTGTATTTGGATCTTTCTGCCCGTGTCGCCACGTGTCACTGTGTCTGTGCTGCCTTCGTGTCCCTGCTGTGTCTCTCCTGCCGTCCCCACCATGTCCCCGCCGTGTCTCTCTGTGTGTCTCTTCCTCACCGTGTCCTCACTGTGTCTCTCCTGCCGTCCCCACCATGTCCCCGCCGTGTCTCTCTGTGTGTCTCTTCCTCACCGTGTCCTCACTGTGTCTCTCTGTGTGTCTATTCCTCACCGTGTCCTCACCGTGTCCCCGCCGTGTCTCTCCTGTCGTCCCCACCATGTCCCCACTGTGTCTCTCTGTGTGTCTATTCCTCACCGTGTCCTCACCGTGTCTCTCTGTGTGTCTCTCTGCGTGTCTATTCCTCACCGTGTCCCCGCCGTGTCTCTCTGTGTGTCTATTCCTCACCGTGTCCTCACCGTGTCCCCGCCGTGTCTCTCCTGTCGTCCCCACCATGTCGCCGCTGTGTCTCTCTGTGTGTCTCGTCCCCACCATGTCCCCACTGTGTCTCTCTGTGTGTCTATTCCTCACCGTGTCCTCACCGTGTCTCTCTGTGTGTCTCTCTGCGTGTCTATTCCTCACCGTGTCCCCGCCGTGTCTCTCTGTGTGTCTATTCCTCACCGTGTCCTCACCGTGTCTCTCTGTTTGTCTCTCTGCGTGTCTATTCCTCACCGTGTCCTCACCGTGTCTCTCTGCGTGTCTATTCCTCACCGTGTCCTCACCGTGTCTCTCTGTGTGTCTCTTCCTCACCGTGTCCTCACCGTGTGCATCTCTCTCCCCCCCCCCCTCTCTCGGTGTCTCCCAGCGCGGACGGCGACTTCGCCGTGACGCACGTGACCAAGGCGCAGCTGAGGCACACGGGCGACGTGCGCTGGACGCCGCCGTCCATCTACAAGAGCTCCTGCAACATCGACGTCACCTTCTTCCCGTTCGACCAGCAGAACTGCAAGATGAAGTTCGGCTCGTGGACCTACGACAAGGCCAAGATCGACCTGGTGAGCATGCACACGGACGCGGACCTCAAGGACTACTGGGAGAGCGGCGAGTGGGCCATCGTGAAGGCGGTGGCGAGGTACAACACCAAGAAGTACGACTGCTGCCCGCAGGTCTACCCGGACATCACCTACTCGTTCATCATCCGCCGCCTGCCGCTCTTCTACACCATCAACCTCATCGTGCCCTGCCTGCTCATCTCGTGCCTCACCGTGCTCGTCTTCTACCTGCCCTCGGACTGCGGCGAGAAGATCACCCTGTGCATCTCCGTGCTGCTGTCGCTCACCGTCTTCCTGCTGCTCATCACCGAGATCATCCCGTCCACGTCGCTCGTCATCCCGCTCATAGGCGAGTACCTCCTCTTCACCATGATCTTCGTGACGCTCTCCATCGTCATCACGGTGTTCGTGCTCAACGTGCACCACCGCTCGCCGGCCACGCACAAGATGCCGCGCTGGGTGGTCACTCTCTTCCTCGACGTCATCCCGCGCTGGCTGCTCATGTGCCGGCCCGTCCACTCGACCATCGGCAGCGCCGGTGCCGGCGGTGGCGGCGGCGGTCCCGTTGCCACCGCTGTCCCCAATCTGACCGCGCGGAGGTCTTCCAAACACTACTTCCACCAGCAGCAGATGATGCAGCAGCAGCACTGTCAACAGCACCACCAGCACCACCAACAACGTGGTAACGGTCACAGCGGTGGGGATCACCACCTCCATCAGCTGCGGAATCTACAACTCCAGCAGCAGCAACAGACGCAGCATAATCATAATCAGCACCAGCACAACCACCAGCAGCAGCATCATCATCAACAGCAGCAGCAGCAACATCAACAGACGCAGCAAAATCATAATCAGCACCAGCATAACCATCAGCAACAGCAGCAGCAGCATCAACAGCAGCAGCAAGGGGATGACGGCTGCAATCTGGGCTTGGTGCTGGACCTGGACGGACTGCAGATGACGACCGACGACAAGCCCAGGGCGGCGTCGTCCTCGTGCACGTGCAACGGGGTCGGCGCGGCGGCATCGGCGGCGGCGTCAGCGCCAGCGTCGCCAGCTCCTTGGGACCGCTGCGGGGGGGCCAGGGCCCAGGGAGGACTGGGAGAGTGCCTGGATTTCTCCGCGGCACCCGCGACCCTCTGGCAGGCCATGGAGGGCGTGTGCTACGTCGCCGACGAGCTGAGGGCCGGAGATGCCGACTACGCCGTGAGTGGTGGTTGTGGTGGTGGTTAGTGCACTGCGCTACGAGCCCGAGTTCCATTCCTGTTCACGATCAATGACAGTGACGGGGAATGTTTGATCCGGTCCTGAGCCTCCCCTAGGTGATCATCATCATCATGATCTTCATGGTTCTTTCGGTAAAGTCACGTAGAAGGGAAGTAATAAAATAATAAAAATAAAACATAAAAAAATAAAACATAATAAAATATATTATTATATTATTTTATTATGTTTTATTATTTTATTACTTCCCTTCTACGTGACTTTACCGAAAGAACCAAGAAGATGAATTCCTGCAGTCACGAAAGCTTTAAATCGAAAAATCATCATGATCGTTGGTATCAGCATTGCAATCGCCATGATCAGGCATTCTCATTGTCAACAGCATAATCTACATGAACATCATCAGCATTGTCATTATCATTAACATCTGCATCATAATCAACATCACCATCAACGTTGTTGGCATCATCATCATCACCAACAGCAGCAGCAGCATAATCAACATCATCAGTATCAGCATCATCGGAACATCGTTGTGATCACCATTGCCAACAGCATAATTGGGATCAACATCATCAACAACATCACATGCATCAGCACCATCGCTATAATTATCATCATCAAACAACCATCAACGATATCCTAAATTGTTTCGTGAGATGTCATGCTATGAAATACCGTAATTCGTTTTTTCGAATTCAAATATCCAGCAGAGCAGAGATAATTTAAAATCAGCACCGTTTGTCTGATAATGGGAAACCATTCATTGGCCAATTTTTTTATTAAACCGTTCATGGGGAAATATTTTTGTTAATTGTAATCCTCATCAGGCCCCATGGTGTTTGCTGCTGTCTCAAACTCTTATCCATTCTATCTCTCTGGCCTCACTATTGTATGTGCTATGAAAAAGGGTCATTGCCCGAAACGTTGCCTATTATACCCCCCCCCCCCCCCCCCTTTAAGGCCACGGTGTCATTGACGAATATGTTGAGTTTAAATTAAAATGCATTATTTGTACGCGTGCACCACTGCCCATGCAGCAGCACCACCAAATAATTAATCTGATAAACAGCGCCGCCTGCTGATCATCACCACCACCAACACCTCCAAAGACAAAGGTCCCCCGTATAGCCTTGACATACTGTTGGGGAAAGTGCTGTTAGCGAGCACCTCTGCGACAGACACACACCAACGCATGATCCCACCAGCTGAGGTCTTGAGAGAGGTTGAGGCTCAACTAAAAGCTGCCAGATTTCTGGGAGGCTCAACCGGGACTCATGGGGACGTTAAGGTCCATACCCCTTCCGTGAACTCAGTCCACTACTCAGGTCTCCCACGCCTTGGGCCGTATCACGAGTTGAGCGTGAAGCCAGAAGGTCTATCAGGGCGCCGCACGGTGGCTAGGAGATGTTCACTACCTCGCCTGGTATACAGGAAGATCGTGGGTTCGATCCCGATCCTGACGGCTGCACATTTGACGCCTACATATACACACGGCCATGGGCACACGCGCCCGTGTGTAATGAGACGTTCTGTTCTTAATGACCTACATTGATGATGATGAACACATCCACCAAGAACAACGAAGACTGCCCCCCGTGGTCGCGTAGATTTATATCTGGGTCCTCTCGTTGTTTCCCTGCTATAGATGTCCACATAATCGGCCACTTAGTTGAGCTCTCATTTTGTGGCCAGGTCGCTTCTGAAAAAGAGCTATATAGCTTTTATACTATGAGACCTCCTTTACCAGTGGCAAAATATAGTGATAGGTTTTTACGCTTTCAACTGGTACAAAAACTGACACCTTTATACAAGGCATCATGTTTGCAATAACCACAACACAAGCAGTCATAGTGTAAATGCTTACCCCGGGCTCTCAATACTCTGATAGTGCGCTGTTTTTGAGTTGTACGCCTTTTGGCGTCATCTGGTCCAACACCAAACTTCAAGGACAGTGCATATCATTATCATCATCAGAGTTGTTTCTTTTTGTTTGCATTTTGACTTCTTGTGTTGAGGTTATTGTAAACATGATGCCTTGTATAAAGGTGTCAGATTTTGTACCAGTTAAAAGGGTAAAAACCTATTACTATAAAAAATAGAGTCTATAGATTCCAATTAAACCGGAGGTCAAAGTGTTGATGGGTGGGGAGAGGGGTGGGGGGTGCAAGAGGGTGGGGGCGGGCGGATGGAGGGCATCAGGACAAACTCTCTGACATCGCCTGGAGTAGGACTCTTCCTCGCTCATCATCTTCCCGGGGTGAACGAGGAGCTCTTGTTAGACTTTGGTTCATGTGCCACGCACCTTTCCCTTGCTTCCGCTGGTGCAGGTGAAGGAGGACTGGAAGTACGTCGCCATGGTGATAGACAGGATCTTCCTGTGGGTCTTCGTCCTAGTGTGCATCTTCGGGACGTTTGGTCTCTTCCTGCCCCCCTGGATCGCCGGTATGCTGTGACCCGGACAGCGCTGGACGCGTGACGCCGGGATCTTCCATTCGCCGATTTAGGGGGTGGTGGAGAGAGAGAGAGGGCTGGGATGGGGGATGTGTGTGCGGTATTGATGAACGATGGAAATAGTGTTTTGATGTTTTGAAAGCGTTTAG
Organism: Lampetra fluviatilis; assembly: GCF_964198595.1. Taxonomy (NCBI): domain Eukaryota; kingdom Metazoa; phylum Chordata; class Hyperoartia; order Petromyzontiformes; family Petromyzontidae; genus Lampetra; species Lampetra fluviatilis. The sequence continues at coordinate 6,880,929 of NC_136297.1, forward strand.
AAGGTAAATTAATACAACTATTTAACAGGGTTGAACGAACGGAGGTGAAATTGCGAAATTCATAATCGTCGTTATTTCTGACCGCCTGACGTTTAAGGCACATTTGTCATCAAATATCATCATCATTCAGTTGCTGCTTAAACAAATACGACTGCGTAATGGTGTGTGTGTGTGTTTTAAGGTCTCATCACAAATTATATTTATATTGTGGTTAAACGAAGATGGTCGCGTGACGTTACGCAGATATATCCGTTGTGTTCGTTAAATTGCCACGCATCATTGCACACACAGCGCGTGTATGTATTTACTTATTGATTACAATGTATTATGCACTGTGTGTGTATATATACACATACTGGATGTTTATAGCACGCCATCTATACTCGTGTGCAATGGACGATGTGTACAATGTTACACAAACACACACAGATACATAAACACACACAGGTACACAAACACAAAGATCCCCCGTGTAGCCTCTAACAGGTCTTCAACAGACTTTTGGAGCAAGTGCTCTTGGCGAGGACCTATGAAGGCACAGGAGAGGGGGTGAGTGATGTGGCTAACACCACGCCCGGTCGTCTTTGTTTCCCCAGTGCTGATGTTTACACATTGCACCCAGGTACTAATTTAAGGCCGAGTCGATCTAGGGGAGGCCCGTAATAGGTCCAAATATTCGCTACCACTGTTATTGGTCGTTGGCGGTAATCAAATTCGGATCGCCCGGTTCGTAGCGCAGTGCGCTAACCGCTGCGCCACCGCTCCCCATAATGCCACACACACACACTGACACTGTTACACACACTCAAAGGCGTTGTTGTTTGAAATAAACCATGGTTCCTCTCGTCTGAGTCAGCTCCTTATTCGCAGGAACTCCCCTGCAGTCGGCAGTCCTGCATTACAGTCCATATATACTGCATTTACAACGCAATGATCTGCTTGCGTATGGCAAGATGGTTCAGGAACTGAATGCCCATGACGAGGCCTGCTGCTGCTGGCCGCAACAAGACGACTTCAACAGAGAGAGAGAGAGTTCGTGTCGTTTTGCTGTTCCTCCGCTGAAGGAGCGCAGACGACAGTCGCTATACCATACGGTCCATCATTTGTGATGCATAGCCACGATCGCCACCCATGAGACTTGTCTTCTGTGTATCGAGATGGGTCCCTATCTCTATGAGTCTCTATGATTTTTCGATTTGAAGCTTTCGTGACTGCAGGGATTCATCTTCTTGGTTCTTTCGGTAAAGTCACGTAGAAGGGAAATAATAAAATAATACATAATAATAAATGTTTTTTATTATGTTTTATTTTTATTATTTTATTATTTCTCTTCTACGTGACTTTACCGAAAGAACCAAGAAGATGAGTCTCTATGAGTCTAGTATCTGTATGGGCCTCTATGAGTTTACTATATATCGTCCATAGTTTGGGTTGCATAGCCACACTCGCACCTCTCTGTGGCTTGTGCATTTAAAGTTTAATTTGTGAAGGAGATATGCGCAGCGGCCTGTTGACGATGACCTGGTGATGCGATTGATGTCACGGCCAGTGTTTTCGATGAGAAGGGGGAGGAATATAGTAATAGGTTTTTACCCTTTCAACTGGTACAAAACTGACACCTTTATACAAGGCATCATGTTTGCAATAACCACAACACAAGCAGTCAAAATGCAAACAAAAAGAAACAACTCTGATGATGATAATGATATGCACTGTCCTTGAAGTTGATTGGTCCACACCCGAGACAGCTTTTGCAAACATGATGCCTTGTATAAAGGTGTCAGTTTTTGTACCAGTTGAAAGGGTAAAAACCTATTACTATATTTTGCCACTGGTAAAGGAGATGTCTCAAAGGGGGGAGGAATCTCAAACGCACGATGAGACCCCATCATCAACCGAGACCTCGGCAATGTCCCTCGCCGTCGACTCGAGTCCCGATCCTCCTCGTGGGATCGTGCTGCTGTCACCATCCTAGAACCAGATTTGAAGCTTTCGTGACTGCAATGATTCATATTCTTAGGTTTTTTTCGGTAAAGTCACGTAGGTATTTTACTTTTTTAATGTTTTTACCTACGTGATTTTACCGAAAAAAACCTAAGAATATCCGAGAACCACACGCAGGTCCGCGTTGGACGCTGGCGAACAGTGTGGAACAGCATACTCTTAGTTTTTTCGGTAAAGTCACGTAGGTAAAAATTAAAATTAATAAAAATAAAAATCACGACGTTTCGGAGGCAACACAAGCTTCCGTCTTCAGGTGAAACCGTCACAGCAAAATGACGGTTTCACCTGAAGACGGAAGCTTGTGTTGCCTCCGAAACGTCGTGATTTTTATTCTTTTATTTTTATTAATTTTTATTTCATTTTTTACCTACGTGACTTTACCGAAAAAACTAAGAGTATGAATCCTTGCAGTTACGAAAGCTTCAAATCAAGCGTGGAACATCGCAGACGTCCAGAAGCAACATCTTCATCGAGACCCCAAACATCACCGCACCTCCTGGCTTTCACATTCCTCCTCGAAGACACAGGCGGTGTCGCCATCAACGGCATCTGAACTTCAACAGACACGCGCCACAGTCGTGCGACGATGGGCCACGCAACCCAGAACTGTGGATCGCGGAGTAAACCACCGGTAGTCTGCGCTTCTACGACGGAGGAGGAGGAGCAGCAAAACTACACGAAACGAACTCGGCCATTGAAGCCCTCTTGTCGTGACTGGCAGACCTTGACGTTCGCATTTGATCTCCTGGACGTATCACTGCCACGACGCGCAAAGAGTGTTATACTGGTAGGAACCACCTGGTTCCACCAGCCCACAGGGGATTATTGTGTCCGTCCGTCGTGCATCCAAAAATGGGAGAGGTGGGGCTGGGTGGAGAGGGGAGGGTGGGGAGGGGTTGGGTGAGGAGGGGCTGGGTGGGGAGGGGCTGGGTGGGGAGGTGCTGGTCACCCCGTGGTGCCCTTATAAAACTCAACGTTTCATCTACTCACGCCGGCTTGTGCCCGCCCTCACAGTCGGGCATATTTGCGGAATACACCACGCCGCCGTTGACCCTGGCCATTGACCGAGCAACCAAACGTTTCTACCAGCTCCCTCCGCAGGAATGTGTTTATAATTAAGGGACCCGGAGGCAATCTGTGAGGCTCGTGACGCGTGTGTCCGGGTTGGCTACAGGACGCCGTGGGGGGTTGATCCTCATGGCGGTACCCCGGGGTACCAAATAATACGAAATGGCCGAAACAATAAAATATTTTATTTCTGGGACACTCCACGATGTCGAAACGCAGCGAGGACGATTGCGCCGAAACCCTGAACGCTCGCGGTACGCACCGTGGTGGTGCCTCGTGTACAGCTCGTCGAGATGAGTCGATTGCCGCATCGCCGACCATCAACAGACTAACAATGACTGCATCACGGACATTATGCGAGAGCCGGGTGACTATGCCACCCCGGGGTACCGCCATAAGGTTAATTTGTTAGACACCACCCACCGCGTAGGTGTTGGCCTCTGTGTTCTCTGTAGCTCTCCCAAGTGTTTTCCCGTTGTAGCGCGTTTTTGCTCCGCTCGATGTCCGACGTTCCGCTCCACGCTTCCTTCCACGTGTCGGCAGCTCCTTCCGGGAAATGAACAGCGGCTCCCGCGACGTCCAACGTTTCGCTCCCCACGTCCCTGGAGCCTATTTGAGGAGCCGAATTGGATCGAAATTTCAGTTGCCGAAAAAGCTCGGGGGCAGGTCGAGCGAAGCATCGGACGTGGTGCCGATTCGCATGTCGCAGAGGGTGGCACCAGTGGTGGACTTTGCCTCCGAGCTGCATGGTTTGCGTGGAATCATCTGTAAAGGCAGGAAGCCATCATTCGCTCCCATTGCACACAAAGTGCTCGCCACAAATGAACCACAATACCTTGCTGATCTCGCCACGGAGCATAAACTATCACCACGCAACAGCAGCGGCTTTTGGCTGATCATCGAACAAAGACGGTCACTGCCTCGCGCGCCTCTAGACGCGTTTCTGCGGCCGTCTGGAACGTTCTTCCTTCCGACATTAGGAAGCCACTGGAGCTATGCACTTTTTAAAATCTGTATTGAAAACTAATTTCGTTAGAACTGCTTTGTTATTTCTAGATTTGAAGTTTTCGTGACTGTAAGGGTCCATACTCTTTGACTTTTTCGGTAAAGTCACGTAGGTAAAAAAAAAGAGAGAAAATAAATTAAATCACGACGTTTCGGAAGCAACACAAGCAACCATCATCAGGTGTTGACTGCTCCAGCAAAATTACTTTTGTTATGTTCATTTTGTTGTCACTCTGGGTGACAGCAGTGCCGGTCCCAGCAGAGGGATAACGAAATGATCGCTGAACATCACGGACCAACCCTCCATGCAGCTGTGAATATGCTACTGCTGCTGCGTGGCTATGTTGTGGGCAGTGCAGAACAATACATTGTTGTATTGCACTACACTCCAATCTATGCTCACACGTCTAATGCTACCCCCCCCATGCTTCATCATCCCGCCACTGGTGGTGAAGTATGGTCCAATAACGACTCGCACCCTGCAGTAGTCGTGGATTGACCAAGGCCCCTTTGTGGATTAGTTCATTATTACCACTCCACCACGGCGCATGTGCACAACTTGATGTATTGTGCGCTCACATTCTGCCAAGTCCGCATGTTCGAGGTCTGGTTCGTGTTAAGGCGTGGAGGCAGGGTAGGGGGGAGATGGGGGGGAGATGGGGGGGGGGGACGGGGGGGACGGGGGGGGGGACGGGGGGGAAAGGGGGGGCGCTTGGGAGGTGGAAGGTGGGGGGTGGGAGACGCAGGATGGGGGGAGACGTGGGGGGGGGGGGGCATGCGGGGTGGGGGGAGACGTGGGGGGGGGGGCATGCGGGGTGGGGGGAGACGTGGGGGGGGGCATGCGGGGTGGGGGGGAGACGTGGAGGGAGGCACGCGGGGTGGGGGGAGACGTGGGGGGGGGGGCACGCAGGGTGGGGGAGAGACGTGCGTGGGGGGGAGACGTGGGGTGGGGGGCACGCGGGGAGGGGGGGAGACGTGGGGGTGGACGGGGGGGGGGCTCTCTGTCTGGCCAAAGGTGTTTACTTTAGCTCACATTACCTCTGCCGTGGGGATCTTGCAAACACGTGTGAACCTGCGCAACGCACACACAAAGGTCCCCGTATAGCCTGCATAGGATGTTGGTGCAAGTGCTCTTAGCGAGCACCTATTAAGGCCAGCAACGGCGCGTGACGGCCATAGCCCTGGAATGAAAACTCTCAATCCAATAAATAAACAACAAAAACCCACTCCATTATCTGTGAGAAAAGTCCCTTGAATTAATTGGACCGTCCTCGTACAGGTAGTCCTCTACTTACGATGGAGATGCGTTACGACGACCCCATCGTAAGTTAAAAATATCATAAGTCGAAGATGGCCTATCGCTATCGCAATCGTAAGATCGAAATATCGTAAGTCGGACCATCGTAACTCGGGGACTATCTGCACATACAACCCTCACAAAGGTCAAAAGGTCAACGGAGATTTCGTGCTCAGACGAGCGGCAGTCTTCTTCTTCGTCCGGCTGGCTGATGTTCATGTAAGAGAGCAACTGCGGTCGTCGAGCCAGATGATTGCGGCGGTGGGAGGCATCGCGGAGTGTGGCGGTGCATCGCTTCTGCGATGATGCCTCCTCCTTCGTATTTGTGAATCGGGCCTTGAGTTGTCTATGTTAGATCTTCCATGGACCTGTGCTGGCTAGCAGCAGTCGCCGCCGCACATCGCCGGAGAGGTTTAAAATGTCCTTTTTGTGCGTCATCATCAAGGATACCCGCTTCTGCCACGGTTTGTTCAGATGCAGTGTAAGAAGGTTGGCCACAAATGAGCATTGAGGCAATCTCACGTTTACAACAGTGGGCCAGTGGTGGAAATTACACATTCCCACGGCAGGAGGCGCGTCTCTTCCTAGGACGACCACAGTTGACCTCCCGACAAAGCGGTAACTATTTTATCGACCCGGATGGATGGTGGGCTGAGTCAATTCCCCCATCCAATCAGGATTTAAACACGCACTCTTTTTACCGATTGTGAGCCGTTCGTTCTACCACTAAACCACATGGCCGGTTTACACCCTTGCACACGTGTTAACAAACACACATCCACCAACTTCATGATTTGTCATGAGCACTTCTTTACATGAAAAATCAAAACAAACGCCCCCCCCCCAAAAAAAAACCCCCATATAGAGCGGTATGATTAAATTTTTAAATCAGAATGTGAATATTGCTTATATCAATTGAGTTGGTAAGCCTGCACACACACAGGCAGATTTCCATTTAGCCAGTGTGTACTGCATGGATATTATACAAAGATCCCCCATATAGCCTTAACAGACTGCAGGGGCAAGTGCTGTTAGCGAGCACCTATGAAGGCCGGAACGGTACACGAGGGGGCGGGTTGGCCAGCACCACGCGCGACCGCCTTTGTCTCCCCAGTAGCAACGTTTACACACCGCACCAGGTACTCATTTGATGCTGAGTCGACCTAGGGGAGGGCCCAGGACCGGTTCAGATAAGCGCAGCGCGCTAACCACTACACTACCGCTCCCCACACACACATACACACACGTGTACCTAATGGAGCACATGCCAAGGCGCTTTACTCCCGGCCTCCCGTGCCTGTAATGACTTCCCTGTGTGTGTGTGGCGTTGAGGGAGCGGCGGCGCAATGGTTAGCGCACCGCGCAACGAACCCGGCCCGCATGGACATCCATTCCCGGTCAGGGCCCACCATAAGTGTCTGGTGCGGTGAGTAAAACATCAGCAGCGGGTGGGGAGACAGCTGGCTAGTGGTGTTCTTAGGTTTTTTCGGTAAAGTCACGTAGGTAAAACATCAAAATTAATCAAAAATAAAATAAAATAAAAATAAAAATCACGACGTTTCGGAGGCATAACAAGTCTCCGTCATCAGGTGGGACCGTCACAGCCTGATGACGGAGACTTGTGTTGCCTCCGAAACGTCGTGATTTTTATTTTTATTTTATTTTTTATTAATTTTGATGTTTTACCTACGTGACTTTACCGAAAAAAACCTAAGAATATTAATCCTTACAGTCACGAAAGCTTCAAATCTAGAATTGGCTAGTGGTGCTTTCCGCACCCACCGCCCTCGCCTTCTCTCAGTAGATGCTCTCTAACAGCGCTTGCTCCAACAGTCTAGACGGGGCATCTTTGGTTTTGTGCAAAGCCGTAATTATAATATATATTGCGGGACCCCCCCCCCCCCTTAATATACTTAAAATGTCCCCCTCCAATATATTGCTATAAAATAATAATAAAAATAATAATAATTGCGATGCTATGTAAATAAATAAAAAAAATTGCTAATCTTTAGCCACAATATCTGGACTTGTCTTCATATAACAATGCAAAGATTTCTGTTTATATGATTGTGGTTATGGTTGTACTTTATGAATCCCTAATCTCCGCCATTACATACAATGAAACAAGAAAAGGTAAAAAAGAAAAAACTGAAATTTAATACAATACACTATTAGACATTATTGTAAAAAATAAATAAAAAGTCTATCCCATGTGTGAGTGAATTTTTTTTATATTTTAGGCAGGAAATTAGTTTTCAAATTTAGATTTTTTTTTTCTGGGGGGGGGACCCCATACCCCCTGGAAGATTTGGTCCCCCCCAATGTTGACTCCATGGCTACGGCCTTGGTTTTGTGTATAATATTCAGCGTAGTCTGTGTGCGAGTGGGGAATGCTGCAACATCGGTGTCGCGTTACACTGCGAGGATTCTTCCGCAAGGCCCGGGACCTGTGAGTGTGCGATCCCTGTCACAAGGACGGAGAGAGGAGAAGCTCACGAACCAATCTCGTCCCAGACCTCTCCACCACCGCCGCACCCCCCATCCACCACCCTCCGCCCTGCCCTGTCCACCGCCACTTAAATAGAAGCCATGCTGCGGGTCTGAGCCCCTGAAACAGCGAGAGTTGAGGCCGGGAGTTTCAAAGTCTATAGGAGGGGAGGCGGGGACATCGGGAGAAGAGATTAGGGAGCGCGGGGAGCCAAGAATTCGCAGTCGAAAGGAGGTTGGAGGCTCAATAGTGTATGCGGTAGAAAACCCAGGGATATATGTGAGACCAAGAGGGAAGTAAATCGAGACATATAGGACCTTGCAAGCGTCTGAGGACTTGTTAGTCTCTGAAACCAGCAATTGAAGAGACCAGGCCACCAAGAGGCTAGGAAACGCAGAGTCAACAAACCAAGAGACCAGGATTCTCAGAGCCCAGACGTGCAGGAGACCACAGATCTAGGAGATCAGAGAACAGGATTCTAGGTGACAAGAAGACAAGGTGCTGAGATCAGGAGGTCAGCTGGCAAGGAGGCCAGAGGAAACCAGTATCCGAAGAGTCAAGGAGATCAGTGCTTCTTGTAATGGGGGCTCCATTCACCGGCTGCCTGGCCTTAGGGCTCATGCTCGCCGCCTGGAGCCTCGGCTCCACCTCGGAGCCTGGGAAGGTTCGGCCGGGCCGTCAGCACGATGAGGTAAGTGCGCCCCCCATCCTGGAGAACGGGACGTTAAGAGGGCCCACACGCAAGGTGGCTCGGAGAGTCGGAGCGCCGCACTCACACCGCTGAGATGCTGGGTTCATATCAGAGCAGCTCTGCTGCTTGTCGTTGAACTTCTTTCGCACCGTACGTAGCCAAGCGTGCTAATCGGAAGTGCGAAACGAGTTTTCAATATCGATTATTTAAAAGTGCGCAGCTCCCAGTGGCTTCCTAATATCGTCCAGGAAGAACGTTCCAGACGGTCGCAGAAGCGCGTCTGAAAGCGCGCAATGCAGTGGATCGTCTTTGTTCGATGGCCAGACAAAAGCCGCTGCTGCGAGGATGACCGCAGTTCGCGTGATGGTGGTTTATGCTCCCTTGACGAGATCAGCAAGGTGTTGCGGTTAATTTGCGACAAGAACTTTGTGTGTGTGTGTATACAACGTTCGGCGACCTTGTGATGCGGCCGGGTCCTCAAGTGTAACGAGTTGATGGGCTCTGTGCTTAATTGGGATACACTCCACAGTTCTGAGACTTAAAAAGGATATCGGTTTGAAGGCCAGTGTCCGTTTACATTCCTCGCCACCTTCACCAAATCTGCAGCAACCAACGTGGTGAAGTATGGCCAAACGACCCTAGCGGTGAGGGGAGGCTCTCATCCAGCAGTGGATCGACAGGGGACTGTTCACTTGCGTCGTGCGTGTGGCACCTCGAGTGAGAACAATCATGCATGCGCGTGGATTCTGTACTGCTTTACAGCACGCGCTTGTATGTACGCAAGTATGTTGAACTTCTTTCGCACCGCACGCAGCCAACCGTGCTAATCGGTGCTCGGGAAGGACAACAACAAAACAGTTTATAGAAATTAGCTTTCAATCTTAGGGGCCGTCCATAAATGGCGTCACGCACCTAGGGGAGGGGTCAGACATTTGTGACGATGTGTGACGAGGGGGGGGGGGTGAGAAATGTGACGTCAGATAAAAATGCTCAATTTTAAATAAATATAGACAACACGTTGTACTTAATTAAATAGACTTTTTAATAAATGTTTTTCTCCTACAACATCAGAGTGCTGCGCCACATTAAATACGCACTACAATGACAATAGTTTAAAGCGATTTGAAGCATGTTTTATTTGGGGGGGGGGGCAGAGCTTTGTGACGTCATATTTGAGGGGGATCTGACTTTTTGTGACGCCGTGTGACGAGGGGGGGGGGGTCAAAAATCGTCCAAAATCGCGTGACGTCATTTATGGACAGCCCCTTATATGATTTAAAAATGCATAGCTCCCAGTGGCTTGTCCTGGGTAGCATTTAATTAACCACTTCGAAAGCCGACGGCTAACTATCATGACAAAATCCGTTTGCATATTTGCAAAGTTAATTTGTTTGCTCTGTTTTTTTCGTCTTCAAGTATTTGCGCAATAAGCATTTTTGATCAATTCAAGTAACGACACTTTGCACTGAGATTTCGTTCGCCTTGGATAATTCGTTAAGACAGTTTTCGTGGCCACATGTTACAGCCGACGGACGGATAGAGCGAATGCATTAACGCACCAACATTAATTGGAAATCTTTCAAGAATGATGATGATGACGACGATGGTGATGCTGGTGGGGTGTGCGAGCAGAGAGCGGTGGGAACGGCGACCGGGCCGTGTCCCTTTGGGGTCCCAGGCCCCTCTGGCCGCGATGGCCTGCCCGGACCCAGCGGGACCCCGGGAACTCCTGGGGTCCCTGGCCTGCCTGGGAGGGACGGGACCCCAGGGCTCCCTGGCAGAGACGGCCCCGCCGGGGAGTGCGGGGAGCGAGGAGACCGGGCCGAGCGAGGGATCTGGAAGCCCAACATCAAGCAGTGCGCGTGGAACGCATTCAACAACGGCCAGGACCTGGGCAAGATACAGGTGAGGACATCTGTAACAGGTACAGACGGTCCATACCTCAACTCCTTATCAGGGCATACCTTATTGCAGACCAATTCAAACCTTATTAGTCACCCCCGTGTCCTTATACATCTCAACGTTCATCCTACAAAGTCCCATCACAAGGGATAAACACAAACAAATAGACACATTTTTTTGCCGTATTGAAACAGCTGTACTCCGTATGGACCTGATAACTCAAAATTCCTCTTGATGTGAAACTTTCGTGACTGCAGGAATCCATACTCTTTGGTTCTTTCGGTAAAGTCACGTAGGTAGAAAATAAAATCAATCACGACGTTTCGGGCGCAACACAAGCGTCCATCATTAGGTGGGAAAGCATGGTCTGCTGCTGAGGCAGACTGTTTTGAAAGGTTTGAACTGGGAGTAGCTCAAGGATTATAAAGAAGTGGCCGGAGCAAGTGATGTTAATGTGAGAACTTTACATTTGGTTGACATTGAAGTAGCAGAAGAGACTGTCCTGTTATCTAAATGGTCCCAATCAGAAGTGGACATTATACCACTTATTCTATTTTATACCTACGTGACTTTGCCGAAAGAACCAAAGAGTATCAATATCCCTGTTGAAGAATACGGGTAAACCGTATGGGTTGACAGGTATGAGACGTCACCTGTATATATCACTTGCACATGGACATCATCTATAGATATCACTTGGACATAGACATCACCTGTACGAAACGGTGGACGTTAAAGATCCCAGGACATCATTTACAGGCCATTGTGTGCCGGTGTCATAGTCCCACTTTGGCAAATTGGAGAAAAAAAGATATACACCACAAATCACTGCGAGAACTTCGTGACAAAAAAAAAACGTCACGAGACTCACTTTTTTTCGATTTAAAGCTTTCGTGACTGCAGGGATTAATTTTCTTGGTTCTTTCGGTAAAGTCACGTAGAAAAAAAAATCTGTTGATATGAAAATTCCTTTGTCAAGGCGCCCTTCCTCCCCTAACCCAGCTTAAATATACGCTGCCAAGCTTGGTGGTGTTCCTTCAGACGCTGTCTTTCCGACAGACCTGTTCTTCACCTGAGGACGGCTGCTTGCGTTGTGGCCGAAACGTCGTGAGAATTGTATTTTATTATGTTTATTTTTATTATTTTATTATTTCCCTTCTACGTGACTTTACCGAAAGAACCAAGAAGAGACTCACTTTGTCAGTGACGTTTTCCTGGCCAAACAAGCAAAATAATACAACAATAATAATAACCATGAATCTGCTATACACAAGCTTCTTCTTTCGTGCAAAGCCCATGGTAAATTTAACCTTTTACCTTCCCCCCCCTCACTGACCTTCACTGCCCCCCACTTCCCTCTGGGCGCCCTACCCCCCCCCCCCCTCCTCCCTCCCCACAGTCGTGCACCTTCACGAAGGAGCGTGGTGACAGCAGCGTGCGCGTGCTCTTCTCGGGCGCTATGCGCCTGCGCTGCTCAGTGCCGTGCTGCTCGCGCTGGTACTTGACCTTCAACGGCGCAGAGTGCTCCGGCCCGCTGCCCATCGAGGCCATCGTGTACCTGGACCCGGGCAGCAGCCCCTCCGAGACCAACGCCTCCATCAACATCCACCGCACCACCAGCGGTGGGTAACCCGCCGGATTGTACACGGTGGCTAGGAGATGTCGATGACCTCGCCTGGTGTACACAGGAGGTTGTGGGAACCAAACGCCTCCATCAACGTCCACCGCACCACCAGCGGTGGGTAACCCGCCGGATTGTACACGGTGGCTAGGAGATGTCGATGACCTCGCCTGGTGTACACAGGAGGTTGTGGGTTCCATCCATGAATGACTGTATTATACGAATGAGACCTGCGAGTCAAGGAATGTATGGGTTCACGCCTGAGTTAGGGTGGGCGCCACGGTGGCGAGATGTTAACTACCTCGTCTGGTATGCAGGTGGTCGTGGGTTCAATTTGGACCCTGACGCCTGCTGTATATTTGGAGTTTGCAAGTTCTCACCGTGATCGCGTGGATTTTCCCCCCGGATCCTCCGGGTTTTCCCCTCCACAATTAGAACCAAAACGTGCGTTTCGAGTATTCGGCTGCTGTACAATTTCCACGTGAGAAACCAACTTCGTTGAGCGTATTATTCGTGGCCAGTTCGCTTGTGAAAAAAAAAGTTATATAGCTCAGTGGGCCTTACCTGGTAAAATACTAAATAGTTAAAATAGCGAGAGTTAAATAGTGTTGTTGTTGCTGCTGCTGCTGCGGTGGTGGTGGCGGCACGGCACGCGACGGACGACAATCGGAGGCTGACAGATGTCGAATATTCGACTGGGAGCGCAACGATCAAATCGGCGCTCACTGCTCGGACGAGCAGCGCACGACTGGCGATGGACTAAAGTGGCAAGCAAATCGTGTCAGACATCATATCGCGTGATCGGCATCATTTGACAGATGAACATCATTTGGGTGACGGGCATGGCCGGATAACGACCCATCAACAAGCGTTGCTCAACTCACGAACATCGCTCAACTCACGAACATCGCTGACCGATTAGCGTCATTTAACTTTTTAAAAAAACATGACCTAAATGATGACCGCTTGTGGAAATTAGGCGAATTCCACCGAGCAAGACTGACGACCAACACACAAGTGATGGGCATTCGACCGACGACCACACCCCCCCGCCCCCCGATCAAACTTACAACCGAATGACCCTTCCTCCTTCTGTTCGGCAGGGAGTTGATCAGCAACGTGGCTACGATCGCGTTGACGTTAGCACCAGTAGATGGCTTCAGGTGTAGCCCTCATGGTGAATGTCGGCAACGTTGAAGCGAGAGTGGCGGCTCCACCGATGATAGTCATCGGTTTTCAAATTTTTCAAAGTTGCTGTGCACGGGCCGCCGGAATGCAACAAAACGCCAAATCGCCAGCAACGAACGGCACTATTAAATGTGCAATCGATACGAGTTAATAAGTGTATTGAATTGAGCGTGGTTGTTTTTAAAGAGCTTGAGAAAAAAGAGATGATGGGAGGTGAAATTCCGAATTGGAGAAGGGCGAGGAAAAGAAGCGGAGGTGACTTTGACCTGCCGTGTGCGGTGGTTGAGCACGGAGTCCTCGCCATGGGTGGGCGAATCTGAGAGTGAAGTTTCGTGGGAACGGTAACCGTGGTCGTAGCGATATAAGCGCCGTGGAGGGCTCCAGAACCACCGGTGGGTGTACGGCGGAGGTGTATCAATTCTAGATTTGAAGCTTTCGTGACTGCAAAGATTCGTACTCTTAGTTCTTTTGGTAAAGTCACGTAGGTAAAAAATGAAATAAAAATTAATAAAGATTAAAATAATAAAAAAAATCACGACGTTTCGGAGGCAACACAAGTCTCCGTCATCAGGTGGGACCGTCACAGCCAGATTTGCTGCATTAAGAGGTGTATCAGCTGTACCTTCCCTTCTAGCCCCGCCCACCTCCCCCTTCTAGCCCCGCCCACCTTCCCTTCCAGCCCCGCCCACCTCCCCCTTCTAGCCCCGCCCACCTTCCCTTCTAGCCCCGCCCACCCCCCACCCTCCCAGTCCCTGACTGCCACATTTAGATAAGCTCCTCCCCCCTCCCCTGAACCAGTATATAAGATCTTGTCTCTTGGATTTCTCTTCACTTGATACAGTAAATTTGGCTGTGACGGTCCCACCTGAAGACGGAGACTTGTGTTGCCTCCGAAACGTCGTGATTTAATGTAGTTATTTTTATTTCATTTTTTTTTACTTACGTGACTTTACCGAAAAAAACCAAAAGTATGAATCCTTGCAGTCACGAAAGCTTCAAATCTGTACGGCAAGCTTCTTTCGAGCAGTGCGTAGCCAACCGTGCCGATCGGAGGCGAGCGGTACAACCCCAAGTGAATCGGCGAGTGCCCGCTCATCAGAGGTCGCAAACGGGTTTTGATTCCTTACCCGTTCCCGGCCGCACCAGGGTAGCAAATGGGTACCCGGCCGGGTACGGGTACCCGTTCCCTACCCGAAATGAGTGACAAACGGTCACTCACAAGTGACTCAGGGCCTACCCGTACCCGGCCGCACCAGGGTCGCAAACTGCTACCCGTACCAGCCGGGTACGGGTAGCCGGGTAGGGTACGGGTATTGGGTACCCAGTTGCGACCTCTGCCACTCATCAATCCGCCGGAGTGATTTTTTTTTTGGCGTTCGTGCGTAACCGTGCGTCTCCGCTGCCTCCACCCTCCCCCGCTTCCCCGTGCGCCGCCAGTGGAGGGTTTGTGCGACGGCGTGTCGGCCGGGGTGCTCGACGTGGCGCTGTGGCTGGGCACGTGCGCCGTCGGGGGCTTCCCGCACGGGGACGCGTCCACCGGGTGGAACTCCGTGTCGCGTCTCATCATCGAGGAGCTCTTCAAGTAACGGGCCGAGCCTTCTCGCTCGCTTCCCCCACTCCCCCCCCCACACATTGAAACCGTTCAATATTTTACTTTGGAGTATTAGTGTCGGATTATGAAGTCAGTAAAAAACTGGTTCACACACATGTTGTTGTATTGGGACTTTCTTTCACCGTACAT
Organism: Lampetra fluviatilis; assembly: GCF_964198595.1. Classification (NCBI taxonomy): domain Eukaryota; kingdom Metazoa; phylum Chordata; class Hyperoartia; order Petromyzontiformes; family Petromyzontidae; genus Lampetra; species Lampetra fluviatilis. The sequence goes on from NC_136297.1 coordinate 6,895,934, forward strand.
GTCCAAGCTTTGGTAATGATATTTCATGTGTTAATTCCATCTACTTTATATTCGTGGTTCTTTTGGTAAAGTCACGTAGAAGGGAAATAATAAAATAATAAAAATATAAAATAATAAAAATTCTCACGACGAAAATTATAAATTTCGTAACATTTTCTTGGTGTGGATTTCACACCTGATGACGATTGCTTGTGTTGCAGTCGAAACGTCGTGAGAATTTTGATTGTGTTATATTTTTATTATTTAATTATTTCCCTTCTATGTGACTTTACCGAAAGAACCAATAATATGAATCCCTGCAGTCACGAAAGCTTTAAATAAAAAAAATCATCTACTTTGTTTACCCAGAAATGATTCAACAAGTGTCAACTCTTTCTGGAGGTTCCTGCCAAATTTTAACAGTTGGGCACAATGATTGCCATGTGTACTCCCAATTAAGTCATTTTCAGGTAATATTTTCTAATTTAGCAAATTTGGACCATAACACCACCACAAAATTGCCTACTCTTGCGAATGCCGTCACAGGATCAAAAATCTTGATTTGAAGCTTTCATGACTGCAGGAATCCATACTCTTTGGTTCTTTCGGTAAAGTCACGTAGGTAGAAAATAAAATAACACAAGCATCCATCATCAGGTTTGTGCCCAAAACTTCGTGATCTATTTTACTTTATACCTACGTGACTTTACCGAAAGAACCAAAGAGTAAGATCAAAAATGTCCACTGTGAAAGCAGATGGCAAGTAATATTTTTAAGATTAATATGCACAGTATTAAGTCAGGGAGGCTGCTGGATATTAACCGATAACACACAAATAATGTTTAAAACCTCTTGTGTTACTGTTGGAATAAAGTTTACTTTCGAATACAGAACTAATATTTAATAGAGGTTGATAATATTACACCGTCATCCCGGTTACTATCGAGTGCGCTCAAACATTTGCACTGCATTGACTTTCACACGCAATTGAAGGGCATCTCTTAAAAGATGCTACGGCCCACACAGCAAAACACATAACCATTCCCACCAGGTGTTGGTGGTTGTATGGAAATTAATAAATTAGGCAAACTCTGGGAAGTTAGAAAAACAAATTAAAAAAAAGTTTTTATTATACCACTTATATAGCGTGTTGCGTTACAAGACGAAAAACATTATAGATCAAAATGTTTCCAAAACGAGATTATGTTCAGATCAAGTCACAGAGCCTGACTCACGTTAACTGTACGTACCCCTATAGTAGTAGTGTGTCGTAGTGAGCAGTGCCGAGTGGTAACTCGGCTACTCACACGTATACACGGTACCGTTAAATTAAATAGTTCTCCGCTGAAAAAAAAAATTAGACTATGGAACTGGCAAAAATGACCACGAGGAGTTGCAAAAATTCTTCTGAACTTTTCAGACGATCAAACACAAGCTCGTTAATATCCAGTATGGATTCATCTCCCCACAAATTGTGATTTGTATAGTTTGAGTGGTCTCTCACTGTTAATATTATAAAATCAGCTGGAGATGAGGCTGGCCACCTTATCATTTTTACCAGGGCTTTGTGTCTAACTGGATACATTTCCGGGCCGTTGGTAGACTGGAGCAGATGTGTAACCAATAGCTATAGACATAGCGAGCGGAATTGCTGGATGTTGGTAGTGTGTGCCGAGTGCGGTGATGAGATGTTCCAGATCGCCAACCCAGACCCCGTCTGAAATCAAGCCCCGACTATTACGTGTATGGCCACCTCGCCACAATTTTAACATTCACAGGGCAGGTCCCACCTCTTCATGGACAGGTGACGTTTAACACCGTGTCATCTCCATTTTAAAGCCACTCAATCCTTCTGCCCGACGACGCGATGTCAGAGGAATTCGCGGATGACCCCTGTTAAAGATCTCGCCATACAATCATGCCCAAATCATCATCATCATATAGTCACGTGGCTGTACCTCGTAAACCGTTCTTATGCCATTCACTGGGGGGGGGGGAATCACAGGCCCATAAGGCTTCACTTTTATTTTATAGACAGCAAACTGTTGCCAAACGACCACTTTTCCAGAAATTAGGGTAGAAAAAATTGGCAAGTTTTAAAAGCTCACCCATACCTCGTAAACCCGACTACTGTACAAAACGTTTCTTGCAATGCCTCGAGCTTGAGCACAGTTTGTTTTTCCAAAACAAAAACTCGCGCAAAGTGGACATTTTTGCCAGTTAAAAAATATAATAGAACCCAACAACAACAGCAATGTCACTGAACGCGCACATTCTTAAATATAAACGTCATTAAGTTATAAATGTTATTACTCCTAATTGCATCCTGTTATGTCATTAATTTATGAGTGATTACATGGATGTGCAAGCCCCCTGGTTAATTCATTAAGTCAACTACAAAACTCCGTTAATAAAGACAAGCACTATGTTGACATGGCAAGACGACATTCTAGCAATCGCAATGGCCGTAGCAAGATTCGTATGTGTTGATCGATTGATGTTCTTTAACTTCATCAAGGGTAGAGAGATCTCCCATATCTCCGTTGCAAGTGGGATGGGAGTAAAACAAGTCGCTTGTCAATTTGGGTCAGGTGAATGATGTTCCTACTCTGAGAATTATTGAAGATTTTTTCGGTATCGAAATCGTAGCCGACGGGAGCTCTTGCTCGATATGAACGCTCCGCAGATCCATTATCGGATGGCCGTGCCGAGGATTGAACCGTCACATTTCGAGCTCAGCGTGCCGACCACTACTAAACCACGCACGAGTCTGCCCGTAATTTAGAATGAGCGACTTTGAGTTTAACATCGCTTTTTTAATTGAAAACCGATGTCAGAAGCTACAGAACTTCGTCGAAGCCAGTTATGATTAGGTTGCATGCAAACAAATGCAATCCAACGACCCAATTTAGATCGTAGCAGGGACATCCAATTTGCACAAAATGTTTAACTGAAGTACACTTGAATTTGTGTTCAATTAGTCCAATTGCTTCCCATGGGAGACAATGAGAGCAGCCGGATATTGCCATGGAAATGGAACATAATGGGTTTCAAAGTGTTGAGATTGATTTTTTCATATGGCAATGGGTAAAAATCTCCATTTCAAACGTTTGGACTTAATAATGCGTATCGTCTCATTATGAACCGTTCATTCGAAAGAGAAACCCGTGATTAACTTGAACTTGCCGAGCACTAACTGTTCTAATAAAATAACAAGAGGATTTTTTTAAAACGGATTATTATATAATAACACTACCATCAATTATTTCAGTGATATTAAAGACAGATTATAAAAAAAAAATATGATAATCTTACAAACGTACCAATCACTATAAATTACAATGAAGAAAACTGTGAGCAGTCCCAGTCCACATGAGTTTCTAACGCACGCTGTAAAGAAATCAGTCTGATACAATATTAATATTACAAGCGAGCCAAGTGAATCCACACAGTGAGCCTCCGATGCATGTACATTATCAAGTAGTCTCTGATACAGTATTTAGTGTTACAAGCTGGCCGGTACGGTCCATGCAATGAGCCTTAACTGCGCAGGTCATCGTATAAACTTGGCGACTGGATAGAGCCTTAAAAGCATTACAAGCCGGGCAACATCAGTCCACCCAATGAGCCTATGAAATGCACCATAAGACGGTCTCGTCTACACCGATAACATTAAGAAGACATCTCCAGCCAATGGACATCCCCATCCAGTGGAATAACAACGTCCGCAGACTGAAGCATCCTGTTCCGAGGTATAAATGTTTGGGCCGAACAGCTGAGAGAAACGCACTCCCCTAAACGTACTACCCTAAAGGGGTGGGGGAGGTAAACACAGTAGCGATGAAGCAATTCGGATGTGCAACACATTGTCACAACTCAGGATCGCGATTAGATTTAACAAGATATGTTGTTTAAACGTTATGGTTAATGGTAGTGTCGTTGTGATACTTTACACAGGAACGGTGGTTCCCAACCATTCTGGAACCCTTGGGCCAAACTTTGACATGTCAAGGACAACTTTTTGCAGACCACCAAGGTGGTATAAAACACCGTGCGTTTCCCAAACAAATATCCTATCTGCAAAAGTTCCTAACGTGCCATGGGTTTTGAAGCCCACTGATGGTTTAGTGGACCGCATGTTGGGAGCCACCGACATTGAACACAAGATTCGATTAATTTATCGTGAGCGTACATATGGGTTTATACGACTGGATTCATCATTACATCGTAACAACCCGAAGACACTGCCCGGTGCCAAACAGCCTGGTCCAACTCGTGAGCTTGCCGAGGCTGAAGAACGACCTGCGTCAATTGCGAGGTAAGAAACGCAACGTGGCAGCTATACATTGCTTTTACGTTTACCAAGAATCATCAGTGTAGTTTTATCCCTGCTCTACTGCTGGCTGTATAGAAACATCTTTATCTCTCCCCCCTACAAAACTGTTGGGGCCTCTGGTCAAGAGGAACCAGCGCAGAACAAATATTGTCAGATGTGATTAGAACATGTTCCTTGAGCGGATGAGCAATCTCTATTCCCATCGCCTGGGCTGCGCGGCACAAACATTTCTCATCTCGGCAGAGTTTACGTATTTTTTTTTGAGAGCCAACACTACAAATGCTGACTAACGTACCAAAGTAGCGAGCCTCCTGAAATGCGTCAACCAAAAACAAAAAGTCGACGGGTGACTTTTGTTTAAAAAAAATAAAAATGCAGAATCCTTCAAAAGGGGGCTCAGCCCAAAAGCAGCTGTGACATTTAAATGACCTGGTTATTTTAATTTCAAATTAGTTACATCAGCATCTAACTCTCACCTTCCCCAAATGTGAAATGTGAAAAACCAGATCAAAATGCCACGTTCCTATGCCACGTCAAGCGACTCGCGACCGTGGAGCCTTCATTACACCGGATGATGAGTTTACAGTATTGATCGATTTCCCCCCCTCCCCCCTCCCCCCCAAGTTACACATTTCAAGCACCATGAACATGGGTAGTTTTAGTTTTTAACCAACGAAAGTTAAATGTATCGAGAGGAAATGATATGCGGACATGAGCCGCTCGGACGGACACGATGACGATTCTAAATTACAGTCAATGGGAGGGACAGGGACTTCACTTTCCCCACCGGGGGTTGCCACCTGTACTGGTTGCCCCAGGATCGTCTCCTCTTGTTAGAGGCGGCCGTCCAGGGAAATCTGCTCGTCTTCCGACGACATTAAAAGTCCTGTTTTATTTACGAAATACACCGCTCAAGGCAGGTGTGTGTGTGTTCCACGTGTACTTTTCTCCCATCCTTTGCTATTGCGAGATGTGTCTTCTTCCCATATGTCCCGGTTTGTTGTATCCCAGAGGTGGCAACCCGATTTACCACGAAAGGGAGGTGCAGCAAATGAGTGTAAGCGAGGGATTACAGTTATGGTTAGGATCATGGCTGGGCTTAAGGATGTTTTTAGTGCTAGCGGTTGGGCTATTGTCCGAGCCAAAGTTAAGAGTTTAGCCAAACCACAAGACGTTACTTATCGCAGGTATCCATTCAAATTTGACAATCGTCGCTGCAAGAATCCAGTTTTTGTGCTACACCTCCACTTCCGAAGGCCTTCGTGTAGTTTGAGAGTTTAATAATGTCCCCACGTTTCGTTGTTTCGGCTTTACCCACCATAAAAAAACGGTTAATTTTCGTGCGCCCTTGCGCAAATGTCAGCAAACCAGGTGGAAAAATCCCAAACTCCCTTCACCCCCCTCTCCCGCACGCCAAATTCACAAACACACTCCCACTGAGCGTGCGTGGCAACCCGCACGCCACAACAACGCAGCCGTGTCCCCACCCACCTCCAGGGTGAACACGCCTGTGGAGGGATTCGTCGTTATCTTATTGCCGTCCTTCCTGGAATGAACCGCCGATTCGCAGCAGCTCTGAGGTTATTATTGTGCTCACTGCTAGAATGTGCTACGTCGTACGCAAAACCTCTTTTGCTGCTGTTACCACGGAGCTGCACTGTTCGATGATTAAGAGATTAGCCGACAAAAAAGATCGACTCTCGATTAGAGCTGCAAATAGCGACCAATCGTGTCACCGACCGGAGCTCTGTTGCCATCGATTAGCCGTGAACGACTGGTACAGTATATACACGTTTGTTGTACTCTATTAGGCATTTCCATTAGTTATTTGCATGGGTTAGTGTGTGACACATAGTTGCATGGGCAGACACTGCGAGCCGCAGTAAGGCACCCCAATGAGATGAGGGTTCTCTGTATCGATCACCAGTAACTGCAACTGTGTGTGGCATGCCTGCTAGCTCAAGACACCGTGTAAACAGTATACTCGACTAAATAAATTTTCCTGCAAAGACTGACGATTTTGAAGCCGACCTAGTGAGACTAAAAAATATGAACTGTTGCAGCTCTCGTCTTGTTCACCCGATCCAAAGCGGTCAGGCTGGTAATCGAAGGGAGAGGGAGGGGAGGGGGGAACTGGGCCCCCCCCTCCCCTCCCTCCCCCCCGAGGCTCTCCTCAAACACGGGAACCTCGCCTACTCGAGTCATGCTCCCCCTATGGGTGGGAATCGCTGAACCAGCGCCGACTCCCAGTGAAAGTGGGAAATGGAGGGAAGATTTGCCGATATTCAACAAGTCCCGTTTTCGTAAAACGCTGGCAAGTGTCGTGTGCTCGTGTTCTTAGTGCACGCGGGAAGGAGGTATGCGTTGTGTACACACGAGTGGCGTAGGCCGAGGTGAATTGGCCAGCGCCGCCGTGCGAGAGTACCTTGGTAACAAGCGAGAGAGAGAGAATGCGGTTGTACGTGTGGGTGAGGATGCGAGTGTAGGAACGTGCGTGCGAGTGTTGATGTGCGCGTGCGTTAGGCGTAGAACTCCTTGGCGGGCGGTGGTTGGAAGACCGGCTCCTTGGTGTCGGCCAGGGCGTACGAGCCCTCGTCCTTCTTCTTCATGCGGTAAATGAGAAGCAGCACGAGGAAGGCGGCGAATAGCAGCCCCACCACGCCGCCGGCAACCACCGCTGCGCAACCACAACAACAACAACCACCGCTGAGCACAGAGAACACCATACATGTGCACATCGACCACAACAACAACCGCAGAGGAGTCAAACTCGCTCACTCCACCCAAAGATTGCTCCGTTACTCGCACCCTCATACCCACTGCCCGGTCAAGTGCGAAACAGAAGTTGACCGTCTCACACGCTCAACTCCACCTTACCCAATAACTCCGCTACTCCACCACCCACTCAGCCACTCACTTCACTTGACCCACTCGCTCATTCGCCCTGTCCATCGAATTTCAATTCCTCCGCTTATCCACTAATCTCACCCACCCACCCATCGATTCGCTCGCATCATACCGCACCCAACTTGCCCATTCACACACCCACTCGTCCATTCATCCCCCGACAAGCCCATTCAACCAACCCATTTTACTGGTAGTAACCTCTTGGTCACACCAGCCCACAGGGGATTATTCTGTCCGTCCGACGTGCATCCAAAAATGGGAGGGGTGGGGCTGGGTGGAGAGGTGAGGGTGGGGAGGGAGGGGCTGGGTGGGGAGGGAGGGGCTGGGTGGGGAGGGGCTGGTCACCCCGTGGTGCCCTTATAAAACTCAACGTTTAACCTACTCACGCCGGCTTGTGCCCGCCCTCGCAGTCGGCCATATTTGCGGAATACACCACACGCCGCCATTGACCCTGGCCATTGGCCGAGCAACCCAACGTTACTACCAGCTCCCTCCGCAGGAACGTATTCTCACTCACTCGCCCTCCGACCGCCCCCACCACTTGCCCATACCTGCAAGCACCTCCGTGCGCTCGAGGAGGCTCTCCGCCGTCGTTTTGCGAGCCGACACCTCGTTGTTGACGGGCTCCTCGGGGCGGGGCCGGCCGGTGCGTGGCGTGCCCACCTCGTTAGTGTCCACCTCGTCCCCGTCGCCCACCTCGTTGCCGCCGTCATCCCCGATGTCGCCCACCTCGTCGCCGGCCCGCCCGATGCCCCTCCCCTCGGGAATTCGGTTGTCGTCCGGCGAGGAGACGGTGGTGGCCGCAGCAGAGGTGGCCTTGGGAAGCGCAAGACGCACGCGGCGTCAATATAAAAACGCGGAGAGCACGGTGCGTGTTATCAACGTGGAGTCATACGGTACATATTGAAGCATCGGACATGCCTTTCACTAAATCACCCAGGCTACCCTCGACCTAGCCTCGAAAGCAAGATAAGCAGATTTGTGCCTGGATAGTGCTCTGATGGGCGGTGCACGAAACAGGTTGTTCCAGGCTGCTGTGCGCATGCGGCTATGTTATGGCAAGGCGAGGACAACGCTATGCTAGGATGTCTTTGGAAGGGTGTCTTTACTGGACATCTGTGAAAAAGATCCTGGACACCTGTGAAAAACAGCTTTCGAAGCTCATCGGATTCCTCCAGTATAAATAAAGATACCGATTCTGGAAGGTGCCGGCACAGCTTTTCTCGGCTCTCTAACAGTTGGTGGAACCGCAGAGAACGCGCATTGGTCTTTACTGGACATCTGTGAAAAAGATCCTGGACACCTGTGAGAAACAGCTTTAGAAGCTCATCGGATTCCTCCAGTATAAATAAAGATACCGATGCTGGAAGGTGCCGGCACAGCTTTTCTCGGCTCGCTAACAGTTGGTGGAACCGCAGAGAACGCGCGTTGGGCCGCGTGCGTACCGAGGGCCCCACCTCCGCGGGCTGCTCGCGGGGTCCGGGCGGCACGGGGCGGTTCGGAGGCGTTGGCGTGCTCGTGACCGTCTCCTCGTCGTAATCCTCGTTGTCGTCGTCCTCGCCCTCCGTCTCCTCCGAGTCGGCGGCGTTCCCACGGGCGGGGGGCTGGGGAGGGGGTGGCGGGGGCGGGGGGCTGGTCCTCGCCGTCGTTGCTACCGCCGCTGCCTCCTCCTCCTCCGTGGCCGGGGCCTCACTCACCGGGCCCAGCGTCCCCACCGGGGGCTCGGCCTGCAGGCACGGACGGAAGATGGTGGCGCCAAGACGGCAATCAACCCCCATGCACAAAGACCCCCCTCTGTTAGCGAGCACCTATGAAGGCCAGCACGACACACGAGAGGGTGGGGTGGGCCAGCACTAAGTCTCCCAAGTGGCAATGTCTACACACTGCACCAGGTAGTCATTTTGAGGCCGAGTTGACCTGGTGTTTGGCCAGGATAGGGAATTGAACTGGGGTCGTCGGTTTTGAAGCACAGCACGCTAACCACTGTGCCACCGCTCCCCAAACCCAACACAAAACCCAACAAATCAACGTTTAGCCACGGGGACTGGCAGGTAAGCAGGATGGGGACGGAGTGTGGTGGTGGTGCAGCGTGTGTACCTGTACCAGTGTGGTGTTGTGGTTCATAACTGCGTTCTATCCCTGTGGTCACGTGTATTTTTATCCAGATCCTCTGGTATGTCCCTCCACATTTAGAATCAACACGCGTTTCAATGCGACCTGTTGGCATAATAAGTAATATTTAAAAAAAACATTTTTTAAAGACACTTTTATGAAATGTACTAGTAATGGAAGAACTCCACGACTCCAGAAAGTGGCCCCGAAGCTTGCCATAACCGTCAGTTGACCGTGGTCAATTCCACCCAAGCCGAAACATAACATATAAAAAATGTTTAAAAAGATATATTTTTTATTTTTATGATAGAATATAGTATTGTCATCAGTATGACATATCAAGTTTGCAGTCGATACCACATTGGGAAGTGCGTTCAAATTGAGTTACAAGATTTGAGGATACAACAACACCAACAACAACAGACTGATTTAAATGAAAGCGTGTAAAAAGAGCTATACAGCTCCGTGGTCTTTACCTGGTAAAATAAAGAGTTTAGTTTAACTGCAGCAGGACATTACGTACGGTGTGGGGATGTAGTGGTGACTACCTGCAGCAGCAGGCTAATGAGCCGTTTGCGATTACCTGCAGCCACGTAGGTGCAGTGCGTTAAGGCGGTGGCTGCGTTTACCTGCAGCTGGACGAAGACACGGCCGGGCTGGGCCCGGGGCTCTGCGTGCGTGTCCTGGTAGCGAACCGTGGTGGCCAGCTGCTCGCTGGGCAGTGTGGCTGGGTAGCGCACTTTGTCCTGCGAAGAATATCTCAGCACGTCCTCCAGCGAGACCAGGCCTGGGTAAGTCACAAAGATACAAAGATTTCCCCGTATAGTCTTAACAGACTGTTGAAGCGAGGCCTGCTAGCGAGGACCTATGAAGGGCCAGCATGGCAACACGAGGGGGTGGGTGTACGTACAAATACGCAAGCAAGCACTCATACATGCCTATACAAAGACAAAGATCCCCCGTGTAGCCTTTAACTGACTTTTGGAGCAAGTGCTGATAGCGAGGACCTATGAAGGCCAGCATGGCACCACGAGGGGGTGGGTGGCCAGCACCACGCCCGGCCGCCTTTGTATCGCCAGTGGCGATGTTGACACATTGCAGTCATTTGAGACGAGTCGACCAAGGGGTGACCCATGACTGGTTCAGATAATCATCACTGGTGGTGGCCGTGAGCAGGAAATGAACTCGGGTCGCTGGGTTCATAGCGCAGCGCCCTAACCGTTGCACTACTGCTCCCCACGTCATACACACACACACAGACGCGCGCAAGTACACAGATAAAAGCCTTGCACGCAAACTTACACAAAAAGGCACACGTGAAGGTATGAACACAAAACTCAGAAACTTAAGCATTCGTTGTTTGGAAAAAATCTAAGCATTACGGCCAGTCGGAGAACTAGCTCATAGCGGGACGGGACACGAACCGGAGCCGGATCCGGAGCCGTAGTCTGCCTCTGCATCGTCATCGTCATCGCCGACCTCGTCGTCCGAGCCCAGGCCCGACGCCCCTCCTTGTGTGTCCAGGTAGATAACATCGTCCATAGTGTAGGGGCTCAGAGATGCCTGCACACGCGCACACGCGCACACACCCACACGACACGGTGCTTTAGGACAATACATGGCTCGATCATCATCACCATCGTGAGCCACGATCAACAGACTACTGCTGGATGAAGGCCTTCCCCAAGCCATTGTCACCTCTTATGGTCCCGCATTGAAAAGCAGTCCCGCCTAGCAGCTGTACACAAAGCCAATTGCATTGGCCTGACGCCTGAAAAGGCTTGTGCATTATTTTGCTGCCACTGTACCGCTATATAAAGAGCACATTACACACCTCTATACAACATCTTTCACCCTACCTCTGTGCGCTGTGAAAAAGGGCCATTGCTCGAAACGTCATCCGTTACACACCTCTCTCCAAATGCAGTATTATTGATGATTACGTTTAGTTTTGTTGTTATTTGTGCTTGTGCACTACTGCTAAACGCAATGTTACCACATAACCTCTATGCAATTATCAACAAACCGGTGTTGCTGCTGCTGACCCAGTAATAAACCAGCACGTTTGTTCACGTGACGACTGTGTTGGGGTGGAAGAGGCTTTACGACAAACATTTTATTTACAAGATTGGACCCAAAATTTGTTTTTAATGAAAATCGGGTCGTTGAATGTTCACTTTTCACAAAGCAGCAAGCATTTGGATGCACCCTAGGAGGGATGTTGGGCAGAGTCGAACCCAGACAGGGATTCAAACGTGCAACATCAAAACTGCGAGGCGAGCACTCCAACCACTCCACCACCCAGCGAAATAAAACCCGATGTCATGGAACAACACAGCACACACGCCAATTCGAGATATTAACCACGCAACTCAAAAACAAGATCATATACTACAGCCACATATCGATTACATCACACATACAACGCAGAAACACACAATCAGCTGCAAGGCAATTGATTTGCTAATTCCCTGCAGAAATTATGGGGTGCCCGCGGTAATCGAACCATCAACGCAGTGTAAAATGGCTCAGCGGGGAGCACGGGCCGATCGCGAGGCTACCACGCCACTTTATGAATGACCCCGAAAACCACTCACACTGCTATTTGGGCTCCCGAAATCCCCACGTGCCTTAAAATTCCCAGGCTGCCTAAATCTCCCATCTCACCAAATGTGATGACACTGGAGGCTGCCTCGAGGCTCACGTCTGTATAACAAAAAAATAATAATCAGAAAACAGATGGACAGCTTCACACACTCAACATTCTTCTTGGTTCTTTCGGTAAAGTCACGTAGAAGGGAAATAATAAAATAATAAAAATAAAACATAATAAAATACAATTCTCACAGACGCTGTCTTTCCGATAGACCTGTTCTTCACCTGAAGATGAATCCCTGCAGTCACGAAAGCTTTAAATCGAAATTTACACTCAATATTCCTCAAAGCCCACCCATCCACCAGCCTCCTGTTAATCTGTCCACGATAAAACCAAGAGTTTTTTTTTGGTTAGACCACGTAAATATAAATGTGCCGTGAAACCTGCCACCACCCAACACAGCCAAGAAGGTTCGTCATGTAAACAAAACATGCGAATTCGTCACTAGTTCACCACTGGTGTGCTGGAGTAAACCCACAACATTTACAGTTCTAGTAAGCCGTTTCTCGCCTCTTCTTCAGGCGACAGCCAGAGTTGCCGAGAAATTATAAATGTTGTGGTTTTACCTTTCCAACATACCAGTGTGCTGAACTAGCAACGAACTGGCACGTTTTGTTCATGTGACAAACCCAATTGTCTGTGGTGTCGGGTGGTGGCGGCGGCTTTACCGACACATTTATATTTATGCGATCCAACCCAAAAAAACCCCTCTTATGGATCATATTGGTCACGAAAGAAAACGTGTTAAACTGATTAAACCTCAGTCGTTCAAGAATCCTCCTCACTCCTGTTTACCTCTCTCACCTCTCCCCAGCTCTTCTGCCCACCCTCCCATTCCCCTCCGATCCAAGGCGCAATGTTGCCGGCACTCACAAGCCAAAATCCCATTATGACATGGGGTTGGCTGCTCGTATTTTCTTTCTCCATGTGCTTCTACCTGTGTCGCGTCTCTCGTCACATCCACTGCACTCATCTTGAGCCTCCAAATCCTGCCATCTCACCCTTGGTCTTACTCTACTCCTTTCGATCTGCCCCTGTGACATTCTCCAGAGCCCTTCCTCATTGCATCTTCGTTTCTTAGGAACATGTGCCGAAACCATCGAAGTTTTGCCTCCCTTCCACAGACATTCATAATCTCAGCGAGGTCTCAACCCTTTCATCCTCTTAGTGCCAGCCAGCATCAATCTCTGCACCATGAGTGTCCACTCTTCTTCTAGTTGCTCCTTCGGGTCTGAAAAGGCCCTGCTACTGAAAGAGTACAGCTAGCCAGTGTGCAGTTTCCAGGTCATGCAGGGAGTGGTGCTGTTGTTACAGAATATGGTCACACCGCGCACGCCTTAGCCCTGTTCAACATTGCACCAAAATAATAAACAGAAGATAGCGGAGGCACCGAACAAAAAAAACGCGAGAAATTCTGGAAGCGAGATGACATCGAAGCCAGCAAAACCAACAACACAAGCACAAAAGTCCTTTGGTCAGACCATAAATCGGTACCAGCTGTGGTGATAAACCTTAGAGCTACCCTTTGCATTTTATGGCCAATTAAAGTGAATTATGAGATAACCGACTCATTGGAAAAGGTTATCAGATAATTCACTCACTCTCCTGACAACGAAAGGGGTACCGCAGAAGATTTGTCAACTCAAAACGATAACGGACCAGTGAGATTTCCGGGGTGGGTCCCAAGGACTGCAAGTCAATCACAGCACAGACTCCCATAATGCACCATGAGAATCAAAAAAACAAAAATGGCCGTGGTGCTGCCCCTCTTCAAAACCGCCATCCCCCTACCCCAACCTACCCGCAACCCCTCGGCCGACCCCTGACCCCGTCAGTTTGTGCCGCAGTTTTAACTTTCAAAAGGCATACCTTCTCAAAGGACTACCATAGAGGTCATGGTGCGTGTTTTCTTAGGACAATGGCAACGCTAAACCTCTCATGTGAAGTGACCAAGCCTCTTTATTCCCCTTTTATTATTAAATTCTAGTCTCTATAGAAAAGAAAAACAAATTAGGAAAGCGAAGGGGAGGGGTTTTAAGAACACAGAAATGTCGCTGGCTAGTCGCGGGGCCACTCCCGAGTCTCAATGCACGCGTCGCCGAGACAATCACAGGGCTGTTTTTGCTCGGAATTTGCGGCATCTGCGTCTGTTCTTTGTGCCTCGAATCGTGCAAATGAGCGGACGCAGTGCCCTCAGTCTCCGGCCTCAAGACCGTGCCCACCCTCCTCCCCCCTACACACAATGGCAAAGATGGCTGAAGTGGGGGGGGGTATTCCAGGGTGAAGGGTCCGCTGTGTTGAGCCAAATAACTTTGGCACAGTGTGGAGGTAAATTAAAATAGGCGTTCGTGGGAGTCGGCCATTGTGTGGCAATGTCAGGGCCCATAATCCAAAGTCTGAAAAATTACTTACGATTAAAAAAAATCCACGAAACGGTCCTTGTGCAATCAACTAAAGCATGATCACGCAAAACTTGCCACCCAGACGGAGCTTCCCAAACAATTTTAATTTGTTATTAAACAAAACTCGCTTTTAATTTGTGCCCCCATCTTGTCAGAACTCGGAAGCCAAGCAGCCATGAGCCTGGCATAGTGTTTGGATGGGTGAACAACTTACACAAAACAGGTTGCCATTCGACTGTGGGACCTATATTGTAGGCAGCAGAGAGCAATGTATCAAAATCTATTGTCTTGCTGTACTTTTAAGTCCTCACGCTTATGCGCTCCACCTTCACCCACCCACAACTGAATAGCATAGTTATGTTTGTGTAAAATAATACCAATGCCCCGCATGGTAACAGGAAGCTCTGCTTCAGCAGTGGATTTACAAAAGCGCCAATCTTTTGACAATCACTAAATCCCCAAGGTCCTGTCACTCATCTGCCAAGTACTCGTATATGGCAGTTTCGCACAGTTCAGGAGTGGCCTGACCCTGATAAGACATAAATGGCCATTCACCGAGTAAAAGTTCTCCAAATGTGGTCAAGGCATTGGTGCACAAGTTACAAAAGTCTATTTTTGCAGGTTAAATCAATGAAGCTTCTCAAAGTTATTTATTGAGTGGCTTAAGTTGGAATTGAACTGGCGATCCAGGAACCGGGAGGCTAATTAAGGAATTGGGTGTCACTCCAAGACAGGCAGCGGTCTGCGAACTGATCATTTCAAAAGGTGCTGGCTGGCTCGGCTTTCGCAGGAGTCGGCTCTGTGAGTCACCCAGCCATTTTCACCCCCATTTCTTTTGTCAGCAATGTTCAATTAAAAATGTCACTTTGTCTTTGGTTATATCTGAAGTAATAGCTTCCCTTTTGTTTGCATTACATTCCTCAAAAAGAAAGAGAGTTAAAAGAGGAAATTAAAATTATCTGAATTTTCAGTTCTAATTAAAGCAATACTTTAATTTTCGGCAGTACGCACACCAACGTCGAGCGCACCTCATCGCCAAGACTAAATTAACGAGGCTTCAACGACCTGGGTTCCATTCCCAGCAGTGAGGCACAATGCGAGTGCCAAGTGGCGACTGAACCTGGCCTGGGCCTCCCATAGTTTAACTGGGACCTAATATAAGCAACTGGTGTAGTGCACAAGTATTTATCATCGTCACCCATGATCAATCCACCGGTGGACAAAGGAAGGCCTACCCTCAAGCCATTGCCATCTCTTGTGTGCCTGCGATCTTTTCCGTAATGGCAGCGCACAAATAATGGTAAAGGGGAAATAACAGCTAAGCAGGCACAAGCCTCAATAGAGCTTTTATGTGTATCCACAATGAACTAACAGGTTGTCATAGGGCTGCAGGGCTACGTTGCAGGCAGGAGAGAGCACCGCTGCAACAACAAAAAAACACTGTTGTACTGTACATCCATGCTCCCACGCACAGTCCGTCCATGCTTTCATGAACCCATATTGACCAGCTTGGCAAAGCATGGTCAAATAACTCCCATAATAACACATTCATTTTATTTCACAATTCATGCTAATTGCACCCTGTACCGCAGTACATTAATTATATATAAGGATGAAATCCTAGATACTAGCTACTACCAAGCAAATTAAAAACCTACTACCAAGCAAAATGAATAAACGAATAAAGAAATGGCACCAAAACAAAAAAGGCGCAAACAACAACAAAAAAGTTATCACAAAATAGAGAGAAATTAATCCATAAGGTCACATCCCAGATCACAATCCCAACTTCTCAACAAAACCAGAAAACCTTCACAGGAGGGGCGGCGACGGCGGAGTGGCAAAATATTACGACGAATTTAAACCAATTCGCACCTCCGACTAGCACGGCTGGCTACGTACGGTGAAAAAGAAGTTCAACATACATAAATGCATACAACCCCAATCGGTCAAACGTCCAAAATGTGATTGCCTATTTTCAGAGTATAACTGACACAGCATGGGAGACGACTTCATCCAGCAGTGGGCTGACAAAAGGGCTGCACGTGTACAGCAATACCACGGTTTACGTCGGGGATGCGTTCCCGAAAAGGTGCGACGACAAATATCGAAACGACGTAAAATCAGAAACGATTTACAGGGTAGGTTGGGGGCGAAGGCTGTGGAACGACCTCAAAGGGGGGGGAGGACGTAAATCGGGGTATTACTGTAAAATGTAGTGCAGGAAAGCTGGCACGGGACTGGTCGTGTGCGATGATATGGCCACACCAGCTATGAAGTACACTTTGCTACCTTCATAAGTTTTTTTTTACTCCAAGTAATTACTTGCCTTATGGTATATTTATCTAGGATGAAGGATAACATGTCAATTGCATTATGTCTGTGCCCATCTCTACGTGTGCTTGAATAATAACTACGAGCGGTTGCGTGCAAGCGAATGTTTTGAGTTGGGAGAGTATATGTATGCACTAAACAGGCAAAAAATATCGCTCATTAAAATCAACATTAATGCCAACATTCTTTCCTGTAAAATTCCCCGTGCACGTATATTATTTCACATGTGTTCAATTCCTTATATGATTCGATGACCTGTATTTAATCAGGTGAGGAGGGCGCTTTGAGTTTTACTATTTCATTTGCAGAGAAAATCAGTTAAATTGGTGGGGGGTTAAGGGGGGCAACGGGAAACCTTTATAACATTTTCCGTTTAAATCTTGGATTTACGAAACTACCACATGAGGACTGACACCGAATAAATTACACTTTTTATATCGCGCCCTTGAGCGGTACATCGTGATGTGCTATATATGAAAACATTTCAACCTTCCACACAAAACAAGATCAATACCGTAACGGCAACAACATAAAAATCTACACGACACAATAACATTGGGGTGAAGAGATTTGCACCAACTCATTTGGTCCAAGCGCCCTGCAAGTGTTGGCATAGAAGCGAGCGTTCATTCACAAGTAAGTTGCCAATGATGACGTACACCACAGGCGCATTTTAACACGCACTCTACACGGCGCGGCATACAAAGTTCTAATAATAATAATGTGTGTGACGCAAAAACGCCGGATGGCTGCCACAGTAACCGAACCATCGCAAATTATCCGAGCGCCAAGACCAGCGACCGCTCCCTGCCTAAAACACCCACCCCGGGTAGTGTCCTGTACTCGAAATAACGTGGGCGCATATTATAACCATGAGCCACGTGTAAGGTTTCCCACCCCCCCCACCCCCAATCTGCACTGTTATTCGGGCACGATGGATGCATTTTTCTCGTCAATTACAGAGTTGATTATCAATGCCGACTCGACTGTTAGCTGCATCTGAACGCTGATCAGAAAAGTCAAGTGTCAGCCAGATTACTACCGTACTGCAACTATTCGGCTTGGATTTTCGGTGCCGTTGAGATTTTTCCCCCCCTCCATTTATTTTATATTCTTTTAATATAAACAGCAATATGAATAACATGACAGCCAATGGTCAGAACACTTCCAAGATGATGGGTAAAACGGAGACGGAGCGATATTATCAGCTCCAAGGTCCAGGAGCGTTGATAGATGTGGTAGCTTAAAAGAGGCCTTCATCCAGCAGTGGATAGAGAATGGATTATGATGACAATACATAATACCACAAGCAGTACACATGGGCTAAATCTGGTCTTCATGGACATAACTGGGCTTTGTTGACATTGGATTTGCCAGGGCACCCGACTCCTGCATCCGCCTAGCACATTGGGGACAGTATTAAAATATTGACTTAACCTTATCAACGTCGTGGGACACGAGAGCCAAAGCGCCCGCCACCGTCTATTACTGCGACGGAGGCTTGGCCAGCAGGCGATTGTCGTGCGGCGAGGAGTCACACTGAGCGACTGAAGTGGCCCCGCTGTCCCAACAACAAAACGACATTGAAATGCCATTTCCTCCGCCAGCGAGCTTATTAAAACTCACTGGGGACACACCGTGAGAGAGAGAGGATTCTCATGCGAGCTCTCCCCGCAAGCCCCTTCTCTCCTCCATGCGCCACACAAGTCTGCATCTAATTATGCCCAAAGGCTGACGTCACTTATTACCAGTCACTTAAAGCTATCCGAGCGACAAATGGAAGGCGTTATAATACCGAGGACATTGCGCTGGAAGTCGTCATTAGAACATTGAGGCTGTTTATATGGTTTTTTTTGTTCAGCTCTCCAAATAACCCTTCTTGCAGTGCGTTACCTCTCACAGCAGACGTGCATTGGTGCACCGAACACCGTGTGTTTGCAGTGTTATCTTCCACATACGCATGCATGCACGCACCACACCACATGTGCAGATTAACACCCCGGTAACACGACGCAGCTTTTCCCGAATGATAGCCTCCCAACTAACCATCTCAGACACCGGACTTCATATTCTGCGTCTTAACTCAGGATCCAGGATTAGTATATAGGCTCAGCTAGAGGAGACCAAATCACAGGATCAACACCCTTGAATCTAATTCCAAGACAAGGAACCAGTACCAGTGTCAGGTTTTTGTGGACATTGTCTTTTTGTTGTCATTTTCTCCCAATGTTATCTTTATTGCACCATCGGAGCCATTGAAAATGGGACAAAGCATCCATTCGGATCTCTCACACAGCAGTGCAATTCATGGACTACGTCTCGATTAAGACTCGGTTCCGAGAAACTGGCTTTCAGGCTCACGAGTCCTCAGACTCATCTGTACGAGACCACATTTTCAGGGAACAGACCGCCGGACTCACTGACAAATGGCTGATTGACAAGCGTGCCGACCCCCATGTCTACCCGACCGCCCCAGTCGCAACTGGATCTGACCTTCACAACAGTAGGCTCTCCCAGCAGCGCGCGTGTTAATATGGCATTAAAAATAACGCGGAGAGCTCAAGGTTTTAAAAGGCATGCGGCACGTGTGATTAAAGCGTTCCCAGGTCGATGCCCTCTCCAGGCAACCCTGCACATGGTGCCGAGTGGGGGTCTCTTGGTGGCGCCTGCACTACGATAATTTTCCAATTGTCCGTCTGTTCTGGTTACATCTTTTCAAACTGCCTAAGGTAGCTTGAGAAAAAAACATGATATGCCTTTAATGTTGTAAAGAACACCTAATTGATTGTACATGGATGTAGATATGTAAACTCCATGTGGAACTCCTCAAGAAGGATATGCCCAAACAACCAAATGTAAGACCCTCTTGAAATAGTTTGGAGACTCAATGCTTTCCTTGATAAGAGGAAATAGCCTCGCAAATGTTTTTGCGTTGTACCGTGTGCCGTTTGGCATGATGTCTGACATTTCGCTGCGTGTCCCTGGAGACCTTTTTTTTTTGCTTCCTCAGAAAGCT
This sequence comes from Lampetra fluviatilis, assembly GCF_964198595.1. Taxonomy (NCBI): domain Eukaryota; kingdom Metazoa; phylum Chordata; class Hyperoartia; order Petromyzontiformes; family Petromyzontidae; genus Lampetra; species Lampetra fluviatilis. The sequence goes on from NC_136297.1 coordinate 6,915,676, forward strand.
CATCGCATGTGGAGCGAAACATTAGACATCATGCGGAACAACACGTGGCACAATCCAGACGACATCAGAGAGCTAACTGTGAGGAAGGTTAAACCTGAATGAATTCTGCAGTTGCTGCTGCCGCTGCCGCTGCTACGGCTGGGAGCAAGGGAGGTAGGGGCAACAACAAAGTGGAGCTGGGAGTTCGTTTGAGCTCGGAACCCCACGGGAACGCAGCTGCCTTTCCGCCCACGTCCGTGGATGGTGACGGCAGCAAATTGCTCCAAGGTGCTGCGGCAGCGCTTGCAGTTGCCTTCGAGCACGGTAGCGTTTCCCCCCCCGCCCCCTTTCCGTGAATGTTTTTTTCCCCGTGGCCGCCGTCGCGGTCGAATCAATTTCACGCCGCACGGACGTGCGCTGGAAAAACGCACGAGTTTTACTAATTTGCAAAAAGAAAGGAAGGAAGAAAAACTCGTGAGATAGGCTCTTTTAGGAATAATTCTCTGTTGGCCACGTTAATAATAGTGCGTGTGTGTATATATATGCTTACCATGACATTTATTATCCATTGATTATTATGATGACTTTCACCAGCCCCCACCGGTCAGGACCGTGAAGTATGGTCAAATAACCCCCACAATGTAGAGAGACCTTCATCCGGAAGTAGACTGAGAAAAGGTCTGTAAAAATAAATGATTATTAGGTGGGGGGAGGGGGGGCTTGGTGGCGCAGTGGTTAGGGTACTGCTCTATGAACCTGGCTACTTGAGTTTGATCCCTGGCTATGGCTAAAATCATTGAGGAGTAATATTGGAAGTGGTCCTGGGCCCCACACCCATCACCAATCTGCAATGAGAAGCATAATGATTATAGCCAAACCACTCCCCTGATCTGTATCATGTGGTGATTTAATCCAGCCGTGAAATCGCAAAGATGCTGTTAATATCTAACATTATTGTTTTTTTTGACCTGTTGAAGACATTGCAGGAGTTGTGGCATCACGTTCTGGGACAGTTGCCCAAATATTAGAGACCTCGGGCAGCTCTGCTGCCTGTAGCGGACCCACAACACCTTGGGGTCTCCCCGTCTTCGCCACACATGGAAAATCGTGAAGCAATTGTGCCGCTAATATATTTATTTTTAATTAAAGAACAGGAACTGCTCCCCACCCACCCCAATTCTCTTTCTGGCTGGACATCAAAACGGTGCTGGTATGTGTGCACGCCGTCACGCGGTCTGCCCCCGTGTCGCTCCACCAAGCACTTTAAATGGGGGGGGCCCGCTGCTCGCTGCCGTGCGGTCGTCGGGGCCTGAGTGAATGGGGTGAGCCCCTCAAAATCGGCACGCACGCCGAATTCCTGGGGCCGCTGCCGCGGAAACATGCGACCACACTCACGCACCAAGATACCCCCGCTTAAGACTACACAGCCTGCTGGGGCAAGTACCATAAAGCGAGCACCTATGACGTCTGGCACGCCACATGAGGAGACTGTGTGGGCAGCACCATGCCTGGCAGGCCTTTGTCTACCCACATGCGGCCTGTTCACACACCACACCAGATACTCACTTCAGGTTGCGTTGATTTAAGGGAGGCCCAGGACCGGTTCAGATATTTCGGCACAGATGTTAACTTTGGTTGAGAATGTAACACTGGCCACCACTCGTAGCGCAGGTCTTCTAACTACTACGCTACTACTCCCTAAAATTCCCACAATGTGAAATATATATATACGCACACACCAATTCCCAACCCGCCACCATTAAACATCAAAGACTTGCGAAAAGGGAGGTTGTACGTACGCTACATGTACAACCCTAATTGCCAATCCACTGCGCCCATGTCTTCCTACTGCTGATGTTTACACAGGTAGACGTTTATGGCCAAGTCAGACTAGGTCATGTTCAGATGTAACTTGCCACTGATATGAATTTAAACAGGTCACAGGCTTGAAGTGAAGTGTATGAAACAATTCTAGATTTGAAGCTTTCGTGACTGCAATGATTCATACTCTTAGGTTTTTCGGAAAAGTCACGTAGGTAAAAAATTAATAATAATAAATATAATTGAAATAATAGAAATAAAAGAATATTATAATATTAATTTTATTTTATTTATATTATTATTTCAATAACATTTATTATTATTTATTTTTTACCTACGTGACTTTACCGAAAAACATAAGAGTATGTATGAAACAACTACCCCACTGTTACCCCCTCACACGTTTAAGTGTTCTCTAACAGGAGCTATTCCGTCAGGAACAAGAAACTGTTACAGGACTTCACTCACTTTTGAGGGCCATTAGAAGCCCTTCAAGTGTGAAGAGGTGTGGTTTTCCCAGGACTCTGCCAAAAAATATGCTGCAAACCTCGTAATAAATGGCACCTTGTTGAGTGACCGCACATGATAAATTGGTAAGTGAATGCTCAGCAATTATTGGTTTTAACAGACAACTTCTTATAAGTGATCGATATAACTGGGTAAAGGTGCAGTCCTGTAAATACTTGCTCACGCCAACGCTAGCGAATGTGTACCCTCATTGACCTTTGTCATGCATAGTTGTCTTTTTACCCAAGAGTATCCTGTTTAAAAGACGTGAAAATCTCAAAAGGCTCTAGCTGATTAAAATAAGGACAATGAGTTCACTACACCCTAGATAGAACTTAATCGCTATGTATACATTACTGGCACTGTTCACACAAGCGCAAATCGAAGACGAAACCGGTGACGTTTGCCATAGAAAGTAGTGAATCCATAAAAACCCGAACACTCATCATCAGCCATGGTCAATCCGCTGCTGTACTCAGGCCTCCCTAATCCGCCTCCATTCCTCGTAATCCTGAGATATACGGTGTAATCCACATAGCACCTGCACCCACACTTATTTCGTTTGCTCCATCTTCACAGGTGGACGTGCTAGCGGACGCATTTTGTTCCTTTGATGCCACCGTCATCGTCATTTACGATCTGCCATCAACGCTTGTCGTGACAAAAATAAACAAAATCGAACAGGCAAAATTATAAAAGTTTATTTGAGAAACAAACACGCCTATGTTATGAATAAAGACCAGATTGTTTCATATTTAAACTGCCAATTAAGAAATGTAAAAAGATCCATACTCTTTGGTTCGCAGCTATATAATCCCTTGTCACAGCCATCTCTCTTTGGCATGCTTCAGCGATGGTTTTCGCTGTGGTTGTCCCCACCTGATGACGGACGCTTGTGTTGCGCCCGAAACGTCGTGATTTTATTTAGTTATTTTCATTTTTATTTTTTTTTATTAAAAAATTTTCACCTACGTGACTTTACCGAAAGAATCAAAGAGTATGGATCCTTGCAGTCACGAAAACTTCTAATCTAGAATGTAAAAAAAAGATCATTCGCCTGGACACACACCGCGAGATGTGATAGCGGTCGATGCAGGCAGGAATGGTGACGGAATGGCAGCCAAAGAAGCCAGTCACCGTAGCTCACGAGTTTCAGCTCCTCACTCATAACTCACTTATTTTCTCCGAGCTCAACCCCACGATACCTTAATCCCCCCCCCCATAACCGCCACCGTTACTTTTCCCTCTTCATATTCGTATTATATGGCTATCACTCATTCCCCATTCATTAAATCTATTCATCATTGACAGTCATCAATTTCGCTTTCACCGAAATTCACGCATCACGGATTTTGCCCGCGTTGTCTTCCGCTCACCTATTTTCGTTCACCCCCCATCGCCACCATCAACACATTCAATATGTAACAACCATTAATTCTTCGTAAAGCCGTCTCGGTTAGGGATAAGTCGGCGCCCAAGAGGACATCTGAGGTCAGTCGATGAGCGCGATGGTCGTACGAGACCGTTAGAATTCGTCGGCATGGGGAAGACCCTCATCCAGCAGTGAACAATGGCCCACGATGATTCCTTACCACTTGTGGAATACTGCTCCGTGTGTCGCTCTACGCTTACGACTACATCACCCGTAATGTGCCCGATATGGGAAGCTAATCCGGTTTGAACCCGTCCAATGCTTGAATTGGCGACCGCCGTCACTGAAGCAGACGCTGTGGGGCGATGTCAGCAGTAAGAGTGTAGCAGCAGCAACAATAATCCATTGTTGGATCGTATTTCTATGTCCCCGTGTCCACGCTCCCCGCTGACCAGCGAGGAGTGCGATGGGATAACCTCAACGAACCCACACGGGTGGTGGTGGTGGGGGGGAGAAGCCATCATCCAGCAGTGGTTTACAACAACAAAACCACAATCGATGTTAGACAACCGATGATGTTCGACAACACTCTTCTCAATGCACCGTAGTATTTTAATGTCCCCTTCACTCTCACACAACCACACACACAACACATATACATCCCTCCTCGAGCCCGAAGCGAGGCGTGGCCCACACGGTCCCTGGGATAGCGGAGCCTACCGCCTCCCTCCCACTTTCCCCGGCAGAGACGCTCCAGTCAAGTGGGGTGGTGAGCCGTCGTGTAAAGACCCACCACCTCGCGTCTCTCTCGCACCCTGCACCAGGCCCCTCGCAGCCATCTGTCCGAGACTCCGAAGACGAGGCAACAACTCGGAACCCCCATCCCGAACCAAATGAACCCCGCGGAGCATCACAAACTCCCCTCGTGCGAGGACCCCCCCCCCCACACCGAGGCGAGGCGCGGCCTACACCGGCCCTCTGCTAGCGGACCCTACCGGCTACCTCGTGCCCTCCTCGGCAAGAAGCGGCCCCACCACCCCCCTCACCTCCGCCTGGGGCTGCGAGGTCGCGGGAGTCGCTACGGCGAGCGCCGCGAGCAGCAGGGCGAGAAGCAGGGCGCGCATCTTGAGACGTCGGCGAGTCGGAGATGAAGAAGGACGAGCGAGCAAGGGCGATGGGGAATGTTTTCAAGGCAAGAGGAGCGTTAGGTTGGGTGTGGGGAAGGGATGAGGGGGTTGTATGGGGGAGGTTAAAAGAGAGGGGAAAGTTACGCGAGAGTAGCCGCAGCCTCCCGCGGGCGGAACGCTTCAGCGGAGTCGGACAGCGCACGGGAGGATCGGAAGGTCGCGGCGCGTTTTTATTTCATCTTCCAATCTTCCGGAAGAATCATCTCGAGTCGATTCCACGGCGGGTCGATTATATCTCTCGAATCGATTCCACGGTGGTTGACTATTCTCTCAAGTCGATTCCACGGTGGGTCGAATATTCACGCGAGTCGATTCCACAGCGGTTGACTATTCGCACGAGTCGATTCCGCAGCGGTTGACTTTTCGCTCGAGTCGATTGCGCAGCGGTCGACTATTCGCGCGAGTCGATTCTGCAGCGGGCGACTATTCGCGCAAATCGATTCAGCAGCGGTCGACTATTCGCGCAAATCGATTCCACAGCGGTCGACTATTTTCTCGAGTCGATTTCACAGCGGTCGCCTATACGCGCGAGTCGATTTCACAGCGGTCGACTATTCGCGCGAGTCGATTCCACAGCGGTCGACTATTCTCTCGAGTCGATTTCACAGCAGTCGACTATACGCGCGAGTCGATTCCACAGCGGTCGACTATTCGCTCGAGTCGATTTGGGTCTAATTTGTTATTAAAATCCTTTTCTTACTTAACTCGTTTTCTTATTAAAAGTTGTCTTTAATTGCTGGCGAAAGGTCGTACTCAGATTGTAAATGTTGTGGATTTGCTCTCCAACACACCGCTGTGCTGAACTAGTAATTAAATTGCCACGTTTTGTTTAAGCGACAAATCCTAATTGGCTGTCGGGTGGTGGCGGGTTTAACGACACAATTATATATACGCGATATTACAAACAAAACCCTCTATTATGGACTTTTATTTTTGTTGTACACGAGATTGTGTACGCTTTGCGTTGGACAAGGGAAAAACACATATACATTCCTGAGTGTACCGCATTTAAATAACAAAAAAAATGTATTCGTCGGCCTATGTATTTCCTTATCAGAATCAATGCATTTATATTGGTGGAATCCGATGACCCATAAAGCTCTTTCACAAATGTCCGGCAGGGGAGGGGTAGGTCAGAACGTTACGACACAAAAACACGATAGGAGTGTAAAGTATAGGAACGCTAAACAAATCACTTAAAACATGTGCTGCACAAATAAAACGAAACTATATATTTTTGTACCTTGCCAGGCAAAGCCCACTGGAGCAATTCGCTTATTTTTCAGAATCGATCTGGCCACAAATGATAGCTCAACGAAATGGCTTTTCGCGTGGAAAATGAAACTAAAGTACGAAATTTTTGATTGAAAGCTTTCGTGACTGCAGGGATTCATATTCTTGGTTCTTTCGGTAAAGTCACGTAGAAGGGAAATAATAAAAAAATAAAACAATAAAAATTCTCACTGGACAACAAACACGTTTGCTGATGAGATCCATAATGTCTAAACCGACTTTGGAAGGCATTTCATCCAGCGGTGGATGATAATCAAATCTCAGAATATTCAGTGTCTTGGATTGTGAACTCCCTCGCCTGGTATACAGGAGGTCCGTGGGTCCGATCTCGACCCTGCGTGTATTTTTGTCTAGGGGTCGTCCCGTTTTTCCCCTGCACATTTAGAGTCCACACGCGTTTCAGAGTATTTGGCTGCGATACATTTCCGATTGATAAGCCACTTCGTTGTGGCCACGTCACTTCTGAAAAAGGGGCTATACAGCTCAGTCGGCCTTAGCTGGTAAAATAAAAACAATTATTAAACAAATGTTTTAATAGGAATTAATCTATTGATCTTCCGGAAGAAACCTCGCGTGTGAATGAACTTCAACTAAATCCCCACCACTTCCCCTTCTGGAAGATTCCCCCACCGAGCACGTTCCCCATTGGAAAGTGCTGGGTTGCTGCTCTTCCGGAAGAATCTTCAATCTGCGGAGAAGCCCTCGTTATACTGGTAGGAACCTCCTGGTTACACCAGCCCACAGGGGATTATTGTGTCCGTCCGTCCGTCGTGCATCCAAAAATGGGAGGGGTGGGGCTGGGTGGAAAGGGGAGGGTGGGGAGGGGCTGGTCACCCCGTGGTGCCCTTATAAAACTCAACGTTTCACCTACTCACGCCGGCTTGTGCCCGCCCTCACAGTCGGGCATATTTGCGGAATACACTACGCCGCCGTTGACCCTGGCCATTGACCGAGCAACCCAACGTTCCTACCAGCTCCCTCCGCAGGAATGTGTTAATTATCACGTCGCCAATAGGCAGGCGACATTGTGTAAATTAAGGCACGGGTTGTTTCATTCGCTGTATGAAATATGAACGCGTGCGGATACCATGGGTTGCGTTGGCGGCTCACGTCTTTTGTGTTAGATTTCACAGAGTGCATACGCGGCTTTACCCCGTAAAAATGTTTTGTTAAAAGGTTTATAATCTCAACTTGTAACGCCCCGCCGCAAAGCATGACATTAAAACGAAGATCGAGAGAGGAGGAACCAGACACGCTGGAAGGCAGGAACCAGGCAATGAGCCGAGGCCAAATCCCACCCTCCAAGCTCTGCGGTTCTCTACATATGTGTTCAGCCAATGAATGAGTGTTTACATGCTAGAGTGGGGGGGGGGGCAATGTGAAATCCCGTACAGATGGAACAAGTGGAGTCCACACTTTGCTGTACCACCTTCTACCCAGACAAGGTTTTGACTCCACCTCGACTCCCACGGGGAATGTCACAACATGTGTGTGATCCATCAACCCTCGCCTCAACAGTGCTGGATTACATGCGTCTACAGCAACCACCGCCCAGCACCAAGGGGTTACTTAGGGGTTCAATATATAATTCCAATGTCGCTTCGGCCAATGCGCCTTTTTTACACGCTTTTATTTAACTCACTTCGTCTGTTGTATCCTCAAAAATTTAATATTGTAACTCAATTTTTACATACTTCCCAATGTGCTATCGACTGAAAACTTGGTATACTTATGTCATACTGATGACAATACTATATTCTATCAATAAAAAGAAAATATTTTTTAACAATATTTTTGTATGTTATGTTTCGGCTTGGGTCTAATTGTCCACGCTCAACTGACGTTGGCTGTAAATCACAACGGCTCCTTACGTTATGGCAAGCCTCGGGGCCACTTCCTGGAGTTCTGCCATTACTCGTACGGTACATTTCATTAAAGCGTGTTTAAAAAATATATTTAAAAAATATATTTTTCATAGCACAAAAGAGTCATTGCCCAAAACATTGCCTATTATACATGTTTTTTCTATTGAGTGTTAGTGATGCACGCGTTGAGATTGTTATTTTTGCTCGTGCACCAAAACCAATGCAGCATCACCAAATGTTTAAGTTTCAATGACCATGTTCTTATGCCCAAACTATTTTGAAGCCACAAACAACAACTTAGTGCATGTGTAATCGTTTCATAACATGTATTGAGAATAACCACTGCCGTGCACATTTGAATACTCTTTGAATGACATTCAGAGAAAGAGGAACACTTGGATCAGCGACCAAATACAAATGAGACATCGCATGAATTGTTCGGTGAATTTGGGCAAGACACGTTTCCATAAATATGCTAAATTCATCTGTTGATATGTAAATTCCTTTGTCAAGGCGCCCTCCTCCTCTAACCCAGCTTAAATATACGCTGCCAAGCTTGGTGGTGTTCATTCGGACGCTGTCTTTCCGACAGCCCTGTTCTTCACCTGAGGACGGCTGCTTGCGTTGTGGCCGAAACGTCGTGATAATTGTATTTAATGTTTTATTATTTTATTATTTCCCTTCTACGTGACTTTACCGAAAGAACCAAGAAGAAGACACGTTGCTTTAAGGCATGATGGCTAAAGGGAACAGGCGCTGGTAATCAAGCAGCAGCAGCACAAGAGAATGCGCCTGAGTGGCAGTCCACCGCTGAGATGCAGGTTGAGATCGCCTCGTGCAGAAGCCTCATTGATTATGGAATCGGAGGATTATAACATGTCAAACATTGTGGGAAAACCTCTTTAAGGACATGTTTTGTGCAAAAAAAACATTCAGAAATGTTTTATTGAGACTAAACGTGCAACTGAAGTTTTTTAAAATGTTCATCAGATGTGTAACATTTTTTTCAAAAATTCAGTCAGTCAGTTTGCTTACCACTACCTCATCATGCAAAGCTTTAAGAAATAATTGTGGGTTTGGAAACAACGAAAAAGTAAAAACCGAAAAATGTCTGAAATTAACGGTGCATCACACACGCTTCAGCGACCCATCCGACACAGAACCATCGTTTCATCCAACACAGCAGCCTCATATGATACAAAACCTTCCTAATCCATGTGATATTGAACCCTGGTCCAATACAAAAACTCTTATTCCATCAGATACAGACATCTTAGGCAATAGAGAAACCACGTTATCGAATACATAACCTTGATTTATCAATACAGAACTATCATCTCATCTGATATAGAAACAATTGCATCAAATACAGTTGATGTTATCTGATATATGACTCATGTACCATTAGATACAGAACGCTTTTCCTGAATAAGAATACAAAAAATATGCATTTATATCTGTCAGACTACAAGTTTCCTGGATTAATGTTTTTTTTTTCCAGTTAAGCAGGGTTCATGAAACAGACTCATGTATGTGTACTTATTACTCACAATCCACAAAGAGAGTTCATAATACATTTCGATGCAGCACCCTTGTCTTATCTGACACAGCATTAAGAAATGGCACCAGACGTTTCTTCAACAATGGGAGGGGGGGACATTGTAACACCAATATGCCTTCATCAAGGATGTGGTGATGTATTCAGCTGTGGGAAGACATCATGGTGTTGATGTCCCAGATCAGGTTCCTCAGCTGGTCCATGATCACCTTCAGCTGTTGGTTCTTCTGTCTCAGTTTCTGAGCCACACAGAACAGGACAGTCCCACCAGCAAATCAATAAACGAATCAAGTGTACAACCTTTTTTAAAAAGCGGGTCACATTGATAATCTCTTAGCTTCACTGCTGCTCTTTGAAAGTTCCCAATGAATGTATACCGTACTCTTTGGTTCTTTCGGTAAAGTCACGTAGGTATAAAACAAAATAAATTTAATCATTTAATTTAATTTCAATTACGTGACTTTACGGAAAGAACCAAAGGGCATGGATCCCTGCAGTCACGAAGACTTCAAATCTAGATTGAATGTACACGTCTCATAACATTGATACCAATGACACAATTTGGATAAAATAGCGATAAAATTAAGTCTAAACTTCTCTCCGTAATGACGCGAGTCAATAAACGTCCTTTCCCACTGTATAACGAGTCGTGACGATGATGGCGAATAGTTTCTCACCTCTGAGATGTCACGCCGCTCCTCATTAGCGAAGCGAAGCGCCGCCGAGTTCTGGCTCCACTCTTCTGTCCGTGGCGCCGACTCCTCTTCTAGAAACGGAATGTGCTGCTGGAATTGCAAACAAGACGGCTGAGAGGTCAAGGGCAATGAACAGACAATGCTGCCAAAAACGTGGGGAATTACAATTACGTATGTTTTCGCAGTTGTTTCTATCTATCTCTGCGATGTGTTTTTGGGTCGTACTGCATATTTTTCTGCATTATGTCCGACGTTTTGTTCCATTTGTCCAAATGTAGTACAGTAGTCACTGCTACATCATTGGATTGTGCATTCCGGAATAGGTTTGTGATTTTCGGTGGTTTCAGTGGTGTTTTTTTACTTTTCCTGAAATTGATTTATATATTTTTTACAATATCAATAAAAATAACATTACAAGCTGTAAATGCGCTTTGCTTGGTGCCTGTTTATTGCTGTTCTTACTCTATCAGGAGGGTCCTGCCAAGTTTCTTTGAAGGAAGCGATATTCCGACGTGTAATCATAATTGAATAATTTGTCGGTAATTTTCATCAGTTGTGATGTTTGGCTAACACCAGTTACACTACAAGCATATGTAGCTTTGGGAGTGAACCGGAGTACTGGAGGAATCCCGTGCAGAACAGCGGGGAGATCATACAAATTTTGATTTGAAGCTTTCGTGACTGCAGGAATCCATACTCTTTGGTTCTTTCGGTAAAGTCACGTAGGTAGAAAATAAATCACGACGTTTCGGGCACAACACAAGCATCTGTCATCAGGTGATTTATTGTATTTTATACCTACGTGACTTTACCGAAAGAACCAAAGAATGTTGAACATACAATCTCGACGCAAAAAAGCGCCCGAGTCGGGAATTGAACCCAGGACACGCACCATAACGGATAGACATTCGGGGTCCCAGGGAACACTGCCATTTACCCCGGTATTTCTAGTACAAACTGACGAATCCGATTATTACATTGTGTGTACGTTGAACGTCTTTCGCACCGTATACAGCCAACCGTGCTCATCGGAGAGTCTGGATGAAAGGCCTACGACATAAATACATTCCTGCGGAGGGAGCTGGTAGGAACGTTGGGTTGCTCGGTCAATGGCCAGGGTCAATGGCGTCGTGGTGTATTCCGCAAATATGCCCGACTGTGAGGGCGGGCACAAGCCGGCGTGAGTAGGTTAAACGTTGAGTTTTATAAGGGCAACACAGGGTGACCAGCCCCTCCCCACCCAGCCCCACCCCTCCCACCCAGCCCCTCCCACCCAGCCCCTCCCCACCCCTCCCCACCCTCCCCTCTCCACCCAGCCCCACCCCTCCCATTTTTGGATGCACGACAGACGGACGGACACAATAATCCCCTGTGGGCTGGTGGAACCAGGTGGTTCCTACCAGTAATGTCCCTGAGATTTGACCCCATATGCGAACGGGGCTGTGGAGGCAGCGCGCGCTGCCAAAGTGTGGGGGGGGGTGTGGGGGGGGGGGTGTGGGGGGGGCACCTCGGGCTGCAGGAGGGAACAAGTCTCGTTGCATTTGTCGTAGATGAGACGCAGCTTGCGGAAGAGCACCGTCAGCTGTCGCAGGTGCTCCTGCAGCTTGCTCAGCCGGTCGGCGTGCGTGCTCGGCAAGTACGAGCCGCCGTTGGGGAGCTGCACACATCCCAGAGACAGAGGTCACCCCCCCCCATCCCACCACCTTCAACGCCGGATAGACTTTAAAGAATGTAGAGGCAAGTGCTGTTCGTGAATGTGACACCTATGAAAGGCAGGCAAGGTGGGTGGCCGAGCAACGCGACCGGTCGCCTTTGTCTCCAAAGTGGCGATGTTTTACATCACACCAGAGGCATCAATTTTGAGGCCGAGCCAACCTAGGGGAGGCCCAGCACCGCTTCAGATAATCGTCGCTGGTGTTTGTGGTCGCGAAATCGAACTCGGGTCGGCGGGTTCGGGTCTCGAGGGGGTGGTTGGTGGTCACGCAGGGATGGAGCGAGACACACCGGGACAGATGGCGAGGCGTGTACTACTACAAACATACCAGGTTCATCTGGGCTATTCATTCCGGAGTGTGGATCTTACGGTCAGCAGGATGGATATTTCCCGGTGGCTAGATTGGACAAAACCCCAGGCGACATATAAAAGATTAGGGCTTGGAAATAGCCCGCGAACAATACGTGTGTCACTGCAGGCAAAGTTCGTATAATCTTGCTTCATTCGATGAACGTGTTCAGAGTGTGTCTGCTGTACGATCATGAGAGGGCTCTGTTGGCTGGCCACTCTCTTTTGAGTTCCAAGCCCTTGGAACCGTGCCTTCGCCAACTCGCACTGACCATTGAGTATGGTCAACCACCCCCTACGACTAAAACACCACATGTGGTGGCCATCAGCCCAGCAGAGGATCGACACAACGCTCCAATATTTCTATTATTAATATCTCTTGGTGGAGCGGTGGCGCAGTGGTTAGCGAACTGTGCGTTGACCCCGCGCGGTGAAACCTCATCAACCCCAAGGGTGGCACAGTCGGGTTTAATTGTCTTTTTATATTAACCCGATCATCTGAGATTGTGAGAAATCCGGTGTAATTGGTTCTAATTGCAGAACCGCACTTCTCAACGATGGGCTTCATCCATTCCAAGCGAAGGAACTCACTGGCGCCCACGATTGTGGAGAAGCTCGTGTTCATCACGACCAACCTGTCAACATTCTACGACTACCCCGTGCCCGACGGCCCCGAGTACGATAGCAGCACCGACAAGGAAGCAGCCTAAGCTTTGCAGAGTTTCGTATTCAATAAACCAGGTTTTAATTCCCACGAAATCGGCTTTAATTGTATTCAAGAAAAAACCCGATGCCTGCCGCTAGAAAATTTGTTTTTTTCCACCCCATGCTGATCAACAATCAACCACACGTGTGTGGCCTTCGAAGCCATCGCTCACCTGCATGTAGCGCAGTATCTGGAAGATCTCCGTGGTCCTCGTCACGATGTCCTGCACCGTCTCCTGCCCGATGCGGCACAGCGAGGCCATGTTCACCTCGCGCGGCCCGGGGACCCCGGCGGAGACACCGATCCCGGCCCCCCCTCCGACTACCCCCCCTACACCGCTCGGGCCCCCCAGTACCCCTAACGTCCCAGGGCCCGCGAAGCCCTGGCCACCGCCACCGGGAGGCAGCGAGCCTCCCTGACCCGAGGCCATGGTTCACGAAGCGGCTGGTTGACGAGGTAAATCGCTAATTTGGTCAGAGACGGCGTTGCCTTTATTCAAATTCGCACTGTTCCGCCACTGTCCTCGCGCGTCATTTGGGGGCCGAAGCTCCTGAGCGTGACGTCATTTTTTGAAGGGGGTGTGACATGACGTCATCTATTGAAGAGGGTGTGACATGACGTTTTTATTGAAGGGGGTGTGATATGACGTCATTTATTGAAGGGGTGACATGACGTCATCGCTAATTTCTTGGGATTCGTGTAAATAAACGGCTTTGGTATTTGATTAAAAGCTTTCGTGACTGCAGGGATTTCATATTTTGGTTTCTTTCGGTAAAGTCACGTAGAAGGGGAACAATAAAATAATAAAAATGTTATATAGACAAATATAAAACAATATTTTTTATTTTATTGTTTCCTTCTACGTGACTTCACCGAAAGAAACAAGAATATAAAAGCCTTTGGTATTTATTACTGCATACCTGTCAACCCCTTATCAGTGCTTAGCTTATTACATATCAATTCAGAGCGTATTGATCACCCCGTACCCTTATAAATATCAACGTTCATCCTGCAGTCCCATCACGAGGGAGATGCAAATAGAAACACAAATAGGCAAAACAAATGCCCGTTATTGAAATGGCTGTAAGCCGTATAAACCTGAAAACTCAATTTCCCTGTGCAAGAATACGGGTAAACCGTATGGGGAGACAGGCATCTTACTGTAGAGGTATTTATTGGGTTTTCCCCCTCGCAAAACGTGGGCTTTGTATAGTACCACTAAAGGAGGCTTTGGCGCGGAAAAGAAAACCAGGCTTCTTTGATGCCTCCCGAGTCAAATTGTTTTGCAGATCAGAGGCATAATTGCAACTCAGATTTTTGTAATAGCTATTCCGACACAACCTCCACCTACATAGACACCCTTTGGTTGTTGGATAAATCTTGCCAAGTTCCCGATGGATATTAACTCTACAACCCTAGCTTCCTATTGTGCAAATTGTTCATACCATCTTGTCCGCAGTTTTATAACATGAACTTTGTACCCTACAGGTTTTGTATAAAACGCCGATTTATATACATTTGAAGAACTCGTGGTGTGTCAATACCTGCTTGCATTTTGGTGCGTTCAACCAAATTAAACTTGGGACACACTGAATCAGGATGCGTACATGTCAACCCCTTAACAGTGCTTACTATATTAGACAAATTCAGACCATATTGGTCACCCCGTGCCTTTATAAATCTGAACGTTCATCCTCCAGTCCCATCACGAGAAACATTTTTTTGCCCGTATTGAAACAGCTGTACGCCGTATGGACCTCAAAACTCATTTTCGTTGCGTGTAAACAGTATGGGTTGACAGGTATGAGCATGATTATTGTGAATATAAATATGCCACTCGGAGACAAGCGTTGCTGTATCATGTTTTATTGAATTAACTCGAAGTTTAACTTCAGCGAGTTGCAGATAACTCACTCACAAGAGGTCAACAACCAAAGTGACGATCTGATACCTTTGATGGGATCTACGGCGCTCTGATTCACCCCAACATGACAACTCGTCTCCCCGACGTTAAAACTAGCGAAACAATTCTAAGCAGGCAACACAAGCGAGTTGTTGACATCACCGTGAACAGGCCCTAGTCACTGGACAAATGAATTACTTCATATGACCTATTGGTAAAATAACACGAAGCGATTATTCGTTAAGACCACTTAAGGGATAAATATAACTGTCAAGGTGCAGCTCTGTGATTAATTGCTCACTCCAACGATGGTGGAAGGGCCTCCACTAAAGGGAGCTCTAAAATGCCACTCGAAGAGTATTTTGCTCTACTCTTCTTCCACGCTGGCAAAAACGTTTTGAATAAAGTGGGAGCACCCACGATACATTTCACAACACATTACCTGCCAACTCATTAAACAGCAGGTATTCGTAATGAATGACTAATGAATGCTTCTTCAGGTCATCCTGATCAATAGGAACAGGAAAAAAATCGTCGGGCGCGGGGGTTACGGTAATAGAAAACGCAGTGATGGGGCAAAACCGGGTTCGACAAATAAAATATATTATGGGAAACAGGGTTGCGTTCCTGGGTCCAAAATTATCACCCCTCCCTCTTTGTTTAACAAATTCTAAATTTCTGCCTGTTATTGTTATAAGTCGCTCTCCATTTCTTGCGTGTGCATTCTTTCGATTTTACCGCAACACAAAACCCTCGTCTCCATTACTCTTACCACACCGCGGCACTCACGCCCAACGCTCGCCCCTCGTACTGTCACTTGAATATTAATGATTCGCCATCTAGGTGTCTGTATGACTCACATCTTCGAGTGGACGGCTAGATGCATGTGGCTATGTGAACATTTGCGTTTTGCGTGAGTACGGTTATATTATCACACATTCATTTAAATTCCTTTACACCAGAGGATCTTCCAACAGATGCAGCACTTTCACCTCTTGCAAGCCTATACTACATCTTAGCAACAATCTTAACAGTCAAACCACGTATAGCCGAAATATAACTCCGAAACACAGACCTCATTAAGTAAACTGCATAGCCGAAACACGGGTTGGATAAAACCGTGTTCGGCGAGGTTTTCCTATAATCATTTAAGGGATGTTCAATGAGCAGCCACCTGTAATAACACTTAACCATCAACCAGTTACCCCCAATAATTCTGAATCACTATTGTAATGACTTATCGAAAAAAATCTTGAAACGTGTCCTACCAAAATCGGTAAAATAACGGATAGACGTATTTGTAACAGCAGCAATAATTCAGGAAGCCGCCAAAAAAAATATTACAATTTTCAATTAAATATCTGCCTCATGGTTAACGTGTCAAACTAGATACTTAGATCACTGTCGCAGTGACCAAAATATGAGGATTTTTTTTTTTATAAAATACTGTGACGCCTTTTAAAACATATATTCGTGAAGTGACATTTGGGTAACACAAATCAGATGACGTGGGAAAAATGTAATCATTGCAGCGCTCAATATTAAAGTTATGAACGCTTAAGAAACAAAGCTAAGTGGGCTTAAGAATAAAATTAAGAAAAGAGACAGTGCAACAACATTTTAGAATCAAGGGACCTCCTTTGCCAGTACCAAAATATAATAGGGTTTTCCCCTTTTTTCTGGCAACAAAACAGGTGTTAAGATGTTAAAACACCAAACTGAAACCTTTTACAAGGAATCATGTCTGCATTAACCAGTGCTGTGGTCAGAATGCAAACAAAAAACACTGATAATATATGCATTGTCCTTGAAACTAATTGGTCCACACCAGAGACAGCTTTATTTTGAGCCTCGTCTCAAACGGTGTTAGATCAGAGGACGCCAAAAGGCGTACAGCCCAAAGACAATTGACCAATCAGTTTCAAGGACAATGTATATATTATCAGAGTATGTTTTTTTTGCATTCTGACCACAAGCATTGTGGTTAATGCAGACATGGTTCCTTGTAAAAGGTTTCAGTTTGGTGTTTTAACATCTTCACACCTATTATCAACATTTTAAGAAATTTCTCGAAAGCCAAAGCGCTTTTGAGAAGTTGCTCAGCCCACAATATTGATCATGACCGAAATAATATTTCTAGATTCTCAAAAAAGCCAAGCTATTAGTACTAATTATGCAAAGACAGATTAAAACAACTTGAAATCAGAATACAATACTTCAAATCAATATTTTTTACCAGCGAGGTCTTGAAGAATAATGGTAATCCAGTAGAGATTTATGTAAGCACTATCCGAATAATGTGGCACTGCTAATGACAATGTGGAGATAAGTCTGATATCTCAAACATAAAGAGGTTCCACATGAAGATAGTTATATCGTTTGTAGATGCGAGACATTAGACATTAATTATAGAAAAAGCAAACCTGTTATATAAAACATCAACACAGTAACATTTTATAAGCTACTTCTGGCCTCAAGTAACTCCCAAAATGATTGTAGCTTTAAATGTGACTTGTCCTGTAAATATAAAAAAAAATCTAACCATATTTATGCAAATCTATAATCTAACCACCACTAGCAAATGGAGCTTGTGCACTTAAGGTAATAAACAGAAAAAATGTCATGTTATTTTCTCTCATTTACATGGTAAGCTGTTAAAAAAACATTAACTGTACCACTTCCTAAGTATTTTTAAACGCTTTCATAAAACATTCTAAAAGATACAATTTTCATGCTGTTAACCATCATTGCCAAATGTCGCATTCCAAATGCGACATGGCTGAATGCACTGCACACAATATACTTGGTGGCCTAGTGGTTAGCATGCGTGCCACTGCAAGTTTGCATGTAGTCAATGGTTCAATTTCAGTTTCTGCAGTGCGTTATTTTACCATAATCAACTATGAAGTGAACCCTGTATTGTCATTTACAAATAGTGTATTCAGATCATGGTTATAATTTATTCATATTAAATTTATCGTGCAGTGTTTTGCAAAGCACATCAGATATGTAGACTTGCTTCTATATGGCCAAGGCAGCAATTAGAAATATACATACCCAGGATAACGCATATCTTTTAAATGATTATAAGAATCACGAATGGACATGTGGGTTACACAACCATACCAAGTGGAGCTTGAGATAGGTCGCTAAAAGGGCAATTTCATGCTTTTAAGAAGTTATGCTAGAGTTATTTAGCATTGACTTCAGTTTAAGGCTGCAACAAATATTCCAATCACTTATTTATTCAAATAAGCAAGTTATACTGACAATATTTTACGACGTTTAATGCATTTTGCCACATGACCAGGTAAATAAATCCATGCAAAGTATATGCAAATTACATCGAGTTTCCCTGGTAATTACTTCCAGCATGATCGGCCGATTGAGACTGGAAAGCAGGTGGATTGCTTCCCTATTCTGGAAAATTGCCAAATTATGCTGGCTGTAATTACCAGCGAAATGTCATACTCAAATTGTAAATGTTGTAGATTTACTCTCCAACACACCGGTGGGCTGAAGTAGTAACTAATTGGCATGTTGTTTATGTGACAAACCTTCCTGGCTGTGTCGGGTGGTGGAGAGTTACAACACATTTATACTTACACGATCTAACACAAAAAAACTTCATTATAAATCTCAACAATTGACCATTTAAATAGTATTAAAATGTTGCAGCCTTAAGTTTTCTTGTTTAAAAATACTTGTCACAAATATTGTGCATTTACAACTTGAATTGACTGATTCTAGGTTGCAGCCACATTTATTGTAGCTGTGCTACTCCATTACAAGCTGGAGCATTTGTCAACATCTGATCCAGAGTGGAAATACCATGTGGGATGAGACTGGTGACAAAAATCACTGAAATATGGCCCATGGTATGTTATCATCCTTTTAGCGTTTATGGATTATGCCACTCAATCCCCGTGATGCCATCTACTTCTAAATGCACCTCCTCCATCTCTTCGTCATCTACCCGTGTCAGCTGCACAATTGCCATCCCTATGTTTTCATTCTTATCCCTCACCTTTCTGTCGCCAATTTCTCTCTCAAAACCTGTGCTGACCACTATTTCGTCCCCAGACCCTCCGAGCATCACCATAGCAGCTTCATCCATCATGGCCACACCCTCTCCCAGAGTCGCCTCCTCCTCGACAACTCCATCTTCTCTTGGTCCTCCTTCCATTCCAAACTTCCCTGCAGTTCCTCCAGTTTTGTTGCTGGTGGCGGCCGTTGTGCTTCTGGGCCTGCCGCGACCCCCCTTCTTGCTTTTCACCGCCTCCCCTTTGGTGCCACCATCAATGTGTTCTTCTGCTGCAGATTCCGCATTGTTGGGAATGCGCTTGGGTCTCCCTCGACCTCGCTTTACCAGGCTTGTGGTGGTGGTGGTGGCACTGTTACCAGCCGGATCGACAGAGCGTCGTGGACGCCCACGTCCTCGCTTGGACAGGGAGCCACCCTTGCGGCGTCCCCGGCCTTGCTTGGGTAACCCGGTTCGTGTGGCAGTGGCACTAGCATCTGGCATGACTTTGTGCTGCTGTTCAGGCCCCCCCTTCTTCTTACTCTTGGTGCCCAAGTTTCCCCCAGAGCTGCTGCTCGACTCCAGGAACCAGTTCTGTGTAGACACAGTAGGATGTGGGGGCATGGCAGTTGGACGAGTGAGAAGATCCCTCATTTCTGTTACTACTGGGCAATAAGAATGCCCACAATATGGACCCCAGAATCTACTTAAAGGTAAACAACACAAATAAAGGCTCTCTTGTAGATACTTACCAAGGCTGTGTGTCCAGGGCTGTCTGACACAGGTTTGTAGCTTATTTAATGCTAAAAGTTACAAACAGCCACGTCATTATAGCATTCTAGTTATATAATCATTAACTGCATTTTCCTTTAGCTAACAATGTAAAACCATCATGAAGAATGGAGTGAGACCAAGATTGAGTGGTTTTGAGAAATTCAATTTGATCATGAATAGCAACAATGTGGCTCATGAATAACGTTTTCAATCGGTGCACATTAACTGCCACGACATATGGATCAGAAACATAGACTAACAAAGATCAATGAACAAAAGATATACAGCATACAAAGAAGAATGGAGATCCATGCTGAGAATTATACGGAGACAGAAAAGGAAACGCATGCCTTTGGCAAACAAATTAAAAGATCAAAGAGACTATTGATTGTTAACAAAAGTGGGCTTAGGCAAGACATTGATAGAAGTAATGATAAGACGATGGACAAGATTGGTAACACAATGGCAAACAGAGAGCTGCTTTAAGTAGAAAGTTTGAGTGACACCACGGGCCAAATGAAACGAGCTGGCAGGGTGAATTTGGCCTGTGGACTGTGGTTGGGAGAACCCTGCTCTACAGGCGTGAGAGACCGGTGGAATGGGCAGGCCATGTGGGTGTGCAGGGCAACGTACGATGTTGTGCGTGTTGGTGATGTGGTACTTGACCCCACTCTCCGAGCCCAGCTCCTTCTGACAGATGAGGCACTGGTATTGGCCAGTGATGTGCTCTCCCTGAAGAAGACAGAGGAAGAGTTTAAGGTGCACTATCACTGTTTGCACCATCTCTCTTCTGTTGTGTATGTGTGCATTTGCCTGCTGTGCACACATTCACAGTAAGAGGTGCTAAGTGTATGAATTCCATATGTAAGAGTGTGACAATTATAATTCAAATTGGTGCAAAAAAATGAGGCACAGTTCAATATTGATACCAACTAACCTTCTCACAGCTGCTCAAATGTCCTCTCAGCCCAGACACACTTGTGTATGTTGATGAGCAACCCTGACCAAAACAAAACAAATGCATTGTCAAGCAGCTCATACTTATGCCTGTGTCAAAGTAATGAGCCAGCTCTAGGTTTAGATATGGATCCATGATTTACTCAGTTTCCCTGACACAAGTTATCACTTAATGAGAGACACTTGTGTCATGCAAGGTAATTTCCAAGATGCTTTATTCACCTGGTTGGGACATATGACCTCGCCCTTCTTCTTCACATCCCGACGCCACTTTTCCAGAATTTTCGGTATGAAGTTTGGCAGGCCGGGCTTCGTGTACCTTAGCTGCACACGAAGCACATGCACACATAGGCACATACACAACCTATTACAACCAGCCTGAAAGCCGAGTGAAATAAAAAGAATGGGCAGAGATGCGCAAGCGAATGACTACGTTAGCGAGTGGAAGGGAGTGAACGGGGAATCCAAAAGTGAACAGGGCAACAGGAGATGCAGTAAGCAAGTGGGTGTGCATGCCTGGTTGCTGTGTGGGACCAGGTCGTCCTTGATCTTGCGCAGGGGCCAATCGCGTGCCATCTCGCTCACCACCAGCTCATGCATCTGGCGCACCGCCCGCATTGCTGACTTGCGGGGCAAACGATTGCCCTCCGCCCGCATCCCATCACCATTGTCCTCATTGCCATCATCACTGCCCCGCATGTCGTTTTCGCCCCCCATACCTCCTTTGTTGGCAGCCTATGAGAAGCAGTGAAGTAACATTTACTGAACATCCAGGTTGGAGCCCATTAATATTGTTATATTCTTATTGCTGCATTTCTGAGGTGTGCCAGGCAAATGTTGGTACTTTCTAGCATAATACATTGCTTGTGTTTCACAGCTCTGAGGCTTTATAGGTTCAAACCCTGCCCTCTCATTCATGACCATAGGAAAGCATTTACATATCGTTAAAAAAATGTTTTATGCATGCTTAACTCAGTGATGTCACATCCGTTTCTGAAGGTGGTCCACAAGAAAGTGTGTAGCTCCATTTAAAATGTGAGCTACTCAGCCCTATAGAAGTGGGCCACAAGCCTAGCTAGAGATTGCTTGGCATGGAAAGCCTGCCGTGTGTGGGAAGCTAAACCCGAGCCCAATTTTTTTTTTAGTGGTTGTGGGAACATCATTGTTTTACAAGGGAGACCTGGTTGATCGTCGTTTACTTTGGCCAACTCATTCAAGTTATTTCCAGTGTCTCTACCACGCAGGCTGTAAGTGTAGGTGGTACTGACCGGGCTGTGCTTGGCTTTGATGTGGTAGTCGTATCCCGCTTTGGAGTGGTACTCTCGGCTGCAGTGCACGCACTTGTAATTCATAGCTTCCAGCTCCACCGTGTTCTTGCCGCAGCGCTTCGCATGGTACTGATACCCCATGAGGCTCAAAAATGATGCCGTACAGCCCTGCGCAGCGCACACACGCGAATGTGAAGAAGAGCAGGTAACTCTCTGAGTATGCACAATTGAACACAGGGGTACAGAACCGTTTGTTTACCAAGGGCTGATAAGGATTTTTAAATACCTTTGGCGGGCAACCACACAATAATAATGCACAACTTAGTGTTATCCAATAATAGGTAGAACAATTATGATAGATAACATTTACAGGTGACAGAGTGGGCTAAAACTAGAAACACAGTAATTCCAGATAGAAAATATTCCTCTCTAATACCCAACTAGTGCGCCGAAGATGCTTGCAGTAACAAATAACGTTATTTGGATGTTTTGAAGTGGTACACATGTGGTCACAGGGCAGCCAAAATGAATACAGCCTGTGGGTCATAGATTTCCTACTCCTGCTTTAACAGGTGGTGGCGAGATGTTAACTACCTCGCTTGGAATACAGGAGGTTGTGGGTTCGATCCCGACCCTGACGATGCCTGTATATCTGGAGCTTGCATGTTTCTCCCCGTAGTCGCGTGGATTTTTCTCTGGGTCCTCTGTTTTTTTACTGCACATTTAGAAAAATGCGTTTAGTGTTTGGCTACTATAAAGTTGGCGTGATGAAAAGCCACTTTGTGGAGCTATCATGTGGCCATTTTGCTTCTGAAAAAGAGCTATATAGCTCAGTGGGCCTTACCTGGTAAAATAAAAAGTTTAGTATGTCGTGCAAACCATTTTACATGAACTGCATACTGCAAAAATTCTCACCTGCTTTGGACACTTGATCTTGCCTATGCGCTTGATCACCTGCCTCAGTCGTTCCCTGTCAGTCTGCTCGTCCGGCACCTCCCCAGGATTTACCCTCAGCTGGGACAACATGTTGAGAGAGCTCCTTCAGAGTAAACCCGGTCCATATAGTTGACAAAGTAAAGCTGCAACTATTAACTCCTGAAATAACACATCTACCCATTTTTGCTTCAATTGAATACAAAAATAAACGTACAATTTGCACAGCATTTTCTAATGGAGCCGATTCAAAGATCACAGTTAGATGAGATGGCATCATCATCGTCATAAATGCATTATACTGGGTATGAATTACGGTGAGATTCCAAAATGTTGGAGGCTCGATGCCAAGCGTACACTTTTTTAAGCTCTGTTGATTTCAGCACTAGCTGAGAGCACACAGCCAATGCCAATGAGAACCTGGGTTAAGAACCTAGGCGATGGACATCTAAGAATGCTGAGGTATGTCACGGGACAAGGCTAGTAGGTCCTTGGTCAAGTCTGAGCTAAGTGATTAAAAAGTAAAACAAAATACAAAGCAGTTCATAAAAGCAGACAGAAGTGGTGACAGCAACAAGATGAAATGCAATAAACTGTCATAAAAAGACTATGTAAGTGAAACAGTGGTGTGGCAAATGCCAATTCAAATGATCCCAACACTTCACTTAACACGCGGGAAATAGGGGAGGTGAGGGTAGTGGTAGAAGTGCAGGGAAAAAGGAACCCTCGTACGCACCCACTGGTTGTGCTCAGCCAACAGGTGGTACTTGATTCCTGCCAAGGACTTGAATTCCTTGGAGCAGTGCTCGCACTTGAGCCCCTCCTGATGGTGGCACAGCATTTCCTTGTTACTCGTGCACTAACATGCATGACCACGTCATTTCGTCCAGAGTAAAGAGGTTTTTCAAAGGGTTTGCCACTTAATATGCGACTTGTATTAGGACTATCACGAGTACCATAGTTAATGTGAATGATAAAGAGCCAAGGTCAGGGAAAGGGTTATTGTACACAAAGGCTATCTAGGTAACAGTGAGCATGAGAAATATAGCTTGGGAAAACACTACAGTTAAGATTTCCTGCAAAAGCTAAATGGCCATAAAATGCAGGAGAAATTTGGTTAAGTCTAATGAGTTAACGTAGAGGCCATGGTTAAAGACAGCATTGAGAATAAATACATGCCATTTGTAAGGTTTAATTATACTAGGTTTAAACGGAATGGTTGTGACTTAATGTTGGATGCTATATGATTAAGAACAACATACGGCTGCAGGTAGTGCCACTCATGCTGGTATCCATCACCTCTGTGCACTCCTGCCGATGTTTCTTGATTCCCTCCACTGTCTTGCGTATGGCAGCGTGGCAGATGGGGCACGACACCTGACCAGTCTCAGCAATCTCTACACTCCACAGCTCCTCTTGGCTCCCTGCATGTGCACACACACCCATGTATAGACATGAGATTCGCACTTTACCAAATCAGACTGTTGGGTAAAGATATATTTGCAAGCGCCTATTGAGGCAGGCACTCCTCACCACAAGAGGTGATGGGGCTGGGTCAATAGCACTATACACTCTAGAATCCGTCAGGTGGACGACATGTGACATTTCTAGGTCACGGTGCAATTCGAGAATCAATTCTTATTTTGTCTTATTTGCATTGTCTTTTCTGTACAATTTTAAGCCATCTTAAACTCTTACACAGACAATTTCATGCATGTATTTGTGAGCGCATTTATGAATCGTGACATTACTACCTTTGGGGACAAGTCACACACAGTAGGAAGTGGGGAACCTATGGCCTGCAACCTCATTTTGCACGCCCCATGGCAACATGCGGCCTACGCCAAAAAACTATCATTATCCTTTACTATCAGCATATTAACTGCATTAATGAGGAAAAACAAGGGAATATATTCTCCCTGGAAACACTGTTGCTAATTTACCACGGTCAGTCTCCCGGTTGCCTTTCAAGTAGTCCTGAGCACATAGTCAATGCATACAGTCCCAGCGTGATCAAAAGTAGTGTCAAATAATGTGGGGGCCAAAGGTAAGTAAATATTCTACCAGTCCCCAGCAAGGAAAAGGTTCCCCAACCATGCAGTAAAGACAGGAAGAGCCAATGTTGTTCAGGGAAGATGTGTGTAGTCTCACCAGGTGTGTATGTTTCGGGGGTCTTGAGGTTCTTGCGCTGCTGGGTGGCCTCCTTCACCTTGCTCCTCTTGCCACGGGTACGGTACGAGTCGTCGTTGTCTTTACCGTCGCTTGAGCTATGCGAGGACTGCCGCTTCCTGTCTTCTGCCGCTGGGATGCGAGGGCATTGAGAAAGGATGCGAGACAAGGCGATGAATAACGGCAAATGACATGGGGACTGAGACAATAGTCAACGAGACAGCATAACCAATGAGACTGCATTGCATGTAACAATATTTTGGGATGTGACTCTTCATCAACATTGCCATGAAGGCCGTCGTCCCCCCAAGCCATTGGCCATTCCTCATGGTCTCGTGATGCAAAAATGTAGCATAGAGGCTGATTTCATTGCTACCATCTCTTCGGTGGTCTTACTCTTAAGGCATTTTCCGTTTCAGCTGCCACTCCATTTTTAAGTCTTGGCTATCGGTCATTGTCTAGCGGCTTGTCCTGCCCAAGCCCACTTACTTTAATGATCCATACATTTTTACCAAGTCAAACAACATAATAACGTGTATACAAAGTGACATGGTATCGGTACAAAACGACAATACGTGGAAGCAACGTTGATGCAGTTTGGTGATAAGACGACGGTGATAATGTATTATAGTCTCACTGGGCAGAGGGAGATTGCTGTCCTCTGTATCACTTCCAGAGGATTTTGCCGAGTCCAGATTTTTGGAATCACCTACAATGACAATTGAAAACCAACATTAAATAACTCAGATATTCACATCTAGGCTCAAAATGTAAGACTAATTGTATATTGAACCACACCACAAAAACATGCGATTTCATATTCGTAGCTATTATTAGGAGTGAAATCACCCGGAATGCATCCAGACTCATCAGATCTTGGAAGCTAAGCAGTATTGAGCCCGAGTAGTGCTTTAATAGATGACCACCACACATCCAGTTTCGGGTTGTTATAGGTTGTGCCGATATGTGGTGGGCAGCACAAGACTGAAAAACCCCCACTATAGCACCGTACTTTTATGTTCCCACATTGATGATCCTCACTCTCACCAACCTGTATTTACCAGCACGGTGAATAACCTGCACGACATGAGGAAACCCTTAACCAAAAGGGTTGGATGTGTACACATATACATGATCATTTAAGCAAGATCAATCTGTGATCTCAGCGGTGTGGGCTCAGTGTTCCGGCTTACCCCTTATTAATGAAATCTCAGATCAGGTCAAATCAGAAGCATATTTGGTATTCACACTATTCTTAAAGCACAAGGCTATCATGAAGGTGCAATGTGTTATAGATGATTGTGGTCTGCTGTATTTTCATAGTAGGGGGCAACATTGCTATGCGGCTTTATTAATTACGTAATTTCTAATGCTGGCCCAATTGAAAGTGCAGCCTAACCGTCGGCGACAGTACCCAATGTGTCGTGTGCCATGGTTTCCTTGAGGGAGAGAAAGTAGGCTGGCTTGCGGATGGCGCCTGTGCGACCCTTAGACCGGCCCCTGCGGCCCTTCGTCGGACTCCCACCATTCCTGTTGGCGTCTTTCTTCAGCAATGCCAGGGTGGGGGCCTGCTCACTACAGAAGGGTAGAGAAGAGCAATTGCATCGGCCATAATCTTCTCAAGGTACACACAGAATAACAATACCTTCTTGTTTTTAGAAAATCTTATCAAGTTATAGGTAAAGACATGCTAATAAAATGCAGGATATTCCATTAGTAGCTATTTACTAGCACAAATTGAAACACGTCAACTTAGAAAGGATATCATGGGACCTCCTTTGCCAGTACCAAAATATGATAATAGGGGTTTTCCCCTTTGTTCTGGCAACAAAACAGGTGTTAAGATTCTAGATTTGAAGCTTTCGTGACTGCAAGGATTCATATTCTTAGGTTTTTTCGGTAAAGTCACGTAGGTAAAAAATTTAAATTAATAAAAGTAAAATAAAATAAAAATCACGACGTTTCGGAGGCAACATAAGCTTCCGTCTTCAGGTGGAACCGTCACAGCCACGATAGCTGTATCAAGTAAATGAGAGATTACAAGAGCTACCACTCCGTATATATAATGGTTGAAGAGGGGAAGGGCCAAGTACAGCACACTTTTTATTAATATAGTAAGGTGAGGCTTAAGACTAAGAATAGACTGCATAACAAAAGACTGAGCCTTTGTTATGGAGAGGTGCGGTTTGTGACTACGACTAGCCTACATAACAAAAGTGTGAAAAAAAGAAAAAACTAAACCTGGTAAAACAAAACTGGCTGTCTATCAATAACCTGTAATAGTTGTCTGTCAAATAAGATGGTCCAAATAAGTGTAGTTAAATCTTTTTTGCATGGTTAATCACATATTTCCAATGATTACTCAGTTTGTAACCATCATCACGGTTGAAATTATGTCTGTGTTTGTATATTTGTATGGCTTCGTGTACAAACCTTTGATGGTAGCCAGGAGGTTTGCAGAGCACCTTGGTCTCGGAAAAGACAATTTCATGAGAGCCCACAGAGTTGTAGCAATGATCGGCAACGTGATGATGGTTACAAACTGAATAATCATTGGAAAGATGTGATTAACCATGCAAAAAAGATTTAACTACACTTATTTGGACCATCTTATTTGACAGACAACTATTACAGGTTATTGATAAACAGCCAGTTTTGTTTTACCAGGTTTAGTTTTTTATTTTTTTCACACTTTTGTTATGTAGGCTAGTCATAGTCACAAACCGCAGCTCTCCATAACAAAGGCTCAGTCTTTTGTTATGCAGTCTATTCTTAGTCTTAAGCCTCACCTTATCATATTAATAAAAAGTGTGCCGTACTTGGCCCTTTCCCTCTTCAACCATTATCTATACGGAGTGGTAGCTCTTGTAAACTCTCATTTACTTGATACAGCTGTCGTGGTTGTGACGGTTCCACCTGAAGACGGAAGCTTGTGTTGCCTCCGAAACGTCGTGATTTTTATTTCATTTTACTTTTATTAATTTTAATGCAAATTTTTTACCTATGTGACTTTACCGAAAAAACCTAAGAATAGGTGTTAAGATGTTAAAACACCAAACTGAAACCTTTTACAAGGAATCATGTCTGCATTAACCACAATGCTTGTGGTCAGAATGCAAACAAAAACTGATAATATATGCATTGTCCTTGAAACTGATTGGTCCACACCAGAGACAGCTTTCTTTTGAGCCTCGTCTTAAACGGTGTTAGACCAGAGGACACCAAAAGGCGTCCTTTTCATTACTCTGACAGTACATTGTTTTTGTGCTGTACGCCTTTTGGCGTCCTCTGGTCTAACACCGTTTGAGCCGAGGCTCAAAAGAGAGCTGTCTGGTGTGGACCAATCAGTTTCAAGGACAATGCATATATTCTCAGAGTATGTTTTTTGTTTGCATTCTGACCACAAGTATTGTGGTTAATGCAGACATGATTCCTTGTAAAAGGTTTCAGTTTGGTGTTTTAACATCTTAACACCTGTTTTGTTGCCAGAAAAAAGGGGAAAAACCTATTATCTTAGAAGGGATAATCACTGCCCTAACCCTGATAACAGAACATATACAGTGAGATAGCGCTTTGTGTAATGTATGTATGTTTGACCTTTCTTAAAGTACGATGGATGTTTGCAGGTAACAGGTCTAACTAGAATTAAAAGCCAATTGCAATGACCAAAATGAAACTAGGTGATTGTTAAGCATTATCAACATCTCCATGAATGTACTAAGCAATTTATGAGGGGGTGAAGCCCGATATACACTTTATCACAGCACTAGAATGTTAATATAATTCTTGTTTTGAGAACCAATATTTTAAAGACCTCATTCTGAGAGTAGGGGATGGGGGGGGGGGGGAAACCCCAGTATTTTGTATTCTATGGGTCTTTCGGTAAAGCCACGTAGATAGAAAAAATAATAAAAATATCTTGACGTTTCGATCGCAACACAAGCAATCGTCTTCTCTCACCTGAAGACGATTGCTTGTGTTGCGATCGAAACGTCGTGATATTTGTATTATTTTTTCTATCTACGTGGCTTTACGGAAAGACCCATAGAATGTATTCCTGCAGTCACGAAAGCTTTAAGTCAAGACCCAGTATTCTGCTTTTGTTAAGATGTTCATGTAAACAAAACTATAGTTACAGGACACTATCAAATATCAGGATATCATATAAAAAGAAAAAAAAACTCAATATATAAGGTTAACACCAGTGTAACCCAGACAGAATGTAGGCCTCTAGTACTATGAGAGGTATAGACGTATGTGGGGGACATGACCAACCTCCCGTCTGCGTGGCTCTCCAAGTGCTCCTTCAGTTGATCCTTGTCGGCGAAGGTGGAGCTGCACTGGGTGCACACGTGCGCCATTGCGTCCACCACCCTGGATACCTGTATTCCCACACATACATGCACGCCCGAGCATGCAACACTGTTTTTGTCGATAGGTGGTAGTGACCGGTGGAATTCTATTACCTTTTCATCAAGCCAAAGATTAAACTTACTTTGTTAAACCAAATGACAGCCCATTGCAACACACTGGAAGCTGCTGGCCAAAACAGCTGCTGCTCCTTCTTCCTGAAGAAAATGTGTCCTTTGGGGCTGGAGGCTCAAAGACCCTGGGCCTCACCTTAGGCTGCTGGGGCAGAGACTGATCCTTCCTTGGTCGCCCTTTCTTCTTGGTTAAAATATCTGGTGTCTCCATATTTTCTGGAGAGATAAGAATACATTATAGCCTCATCACAGTGCTTACTTTATGTAACATATGGTCAGTAGTAATTGCATGGATAAAAGAGAATGTAAGGTAATGTATTGCCATTGTGCTTGTACCATTTGTCATCTTCAATTGTAGTGTTAATTTGACAATTCCCTTATTTCACTACCAACTGAAACATAGCAAATAGTAAAGAAAATGTACACCTTAGCTGTGCAATAATCTAGCCAATGATTTGATTTAAATGGCTGCTCTAGATGTCAGCACAATGTACCAGCACTGCTAAAATAATGGGATCAAATCTTAAGCTTAAGGCACATTTTCAAGTGTAACAGGGCATGTAGCATTTTCAAAAACGATAGTGCAATTTTGTTTTATTAATTTGAAATTACCTTCATTTGACCCTAGTTTTCAGGCTGTGCAAGGAAGATGCATTTGAGACATCGGTGGTAGCTATGGTGATCGTCTAAAATCGTTGACTGAAGTCTCAACATTCTGAAATCAAGATGACTGCACTATAAAGGATACACACTTGTACATATATAGCCCTTTTGTCAATTCACTCTCTGTGCTGTGTTGGTCTTGGCGGTTATTTGACAATACTTGTACCTCCCCACCCCAGGATTGTAACCATATCGTGGTGGTGGGGTTTGTGTTCAAATAACCCTCAGAGCTATGCTGCCTCAAGTCTTGTACTCCTAGTAGAGTCTCCTTTGGCAAACAGGTCTGGAGGGGAGGTTCCAGACAAATAACGATCCACTTTTCACTCTCTCGGTCACGTCATCAGGATGCAAAAGGAACGTCTTCCACGTAAGGTCCTGTATTGCCAGCTGGACTTAGACCACCACTCTAAAGGGGGCCAAAAAAGGCACTAACAAGGACCAACTGAAGGCTGCCTGAACCCTACCCAGCTGAAGGACTGACGCAGAACGCTGCATCTGGTGCCAGCTCTTCCAGCAAGAAGTGTCGAAGCTCAGAGGACCGAAGTGAGCTAAGGAAAAGGAAGCTTCTTAAGAGTCATGAAGCCAGAATCATACCTTCAAGTTCATTTATTATTTTAAGTTCATTTATTAGGTATAGCCCTGTGAGCCATTCCGCTCTTGAATCGGGTGCAACCCCAACAAACAAAAACATGAACAAAAAACATCTTAAAGTGAATACTGTATGTGACTAAGTGCAAACAGAAAATCCAAGAAAAGACAGCAAAATATTGCAGAAAAAAACACCGTACACCAACACTGTGTGCAATCAGCGACTTCACCTGCTCTGTCCGCAGCAGACACTGTGGGTCGAGTATTGGACTTTACAGTCATACAAAATCCCATAAATAGAGGCTGAGGAGGAAGGTCATCATCGGACACAATGGACAACCTTGAATGAACTTCATCTCAGTCAGTGCGAGTTGGTGGAGGGGAGCACAGACATAATAGCGGATGGTGTTCTGCAATGTTTTCCGCACTGCCTTCATGGTAGCCTTATGCAGAAGCCTATAACGAGGTGTTATATGCATGGTGGTCCCCCACCTAAACACTATCCAGGCTTATCCTGCTAATCTTCTGAAATTGGGCGAATTCCGGATTACTGTGTATTGCAGGGATGCGTAGAATTACTGTTGATTTTTTTATGCAATACCCTCTGCCCTCCCCCACCACACTTATAAGCTGGATAAATTAAATGTGGCACCTGTTGCTTCTTCTTTCCTCGCAGAGACATCTACATCGTGAAGCTTAGAACGCGTGCGCCCGCCTTTGCGTGCAGATGGAGACTGGTCCTGTGAAGGTACGGTTGACTTGCTCGGAGAGCGAGTCGCCACCTGGACAAGGGACATGATACGGTTCCTGTTCGTAGTTCACACACACGCGCGCACACACACACAGAAGCCAGGCATCAATATACAAGCTTGTGGGAAAACACATAACCGTGTTGGCATGAGTACAAATTCACGCGGAAGCATTTGTAGACATGTTTACATACTCACCAACAAATTTGCTTTCAGAATTAATGCGACTACTTTATTGATATAATTAGACTAATTCGTTGATTAGAATCATAAACTGTATTTAGAATTGAGGAATCCGTCCTGTAACTATCAAAAGATGGTCGTGGCAGTGTCACTGCCGAGAAGCCACATTTTGAAATCTATTGGGAGATTCTTGAACTAGTACTTACAATTCTCAACGTTTCCCCATGCAAAAACGCTATATTACCAAGAAACTACGTGTTTGCTAATCTCTTTAAAAAATAAAATAACCTCTTTTCTCTCCGCCTCTTGAAGACCAATTGTGTTGCGATCGAAAAGTCGTGGTTTTGCTTTTATTTTCAATGTATTTGTATTTATAATTTTTTTTCTATCTACGTGACTTTACCGAAAGAACCAAGACTTTGAATTCCTGCAGTCTCAAAAGTTTTAATTTGACTTTATATTTCTGAATCTCATCCATAATATTTTTGACACTCATGCTTGTTATATCGACACCAGGACCCATATCTTCAACAAAGTCCTGGCTTATAAACATTTGCCAGTTCACCCGCATCAATTAAATCAAGCCTGTACTGGTGAGACACTGAATATTGAAACCGGTCCAGATTTGCTTTAGACTGAACAAATGCTGAATTTAAGCAATCACATAAGGCCGTGGGGCCCGATGGGTTGTATATTAAAATATATTTCAATATACAGTAATGCAAATATGGTGACATTGTCTATTTTCTTCATACATGGTGAACTAAAAACTCGATATAATCGATACATCGTTACCACCCTAGTGGCCAGTAATGTCATGGCACTGTTACAAGCAAATATACCGTACGATAGCTAATGTAATGTTTCAATATGCAATGTAGTTTTAAAAAAAAGCCCCTTTACTAATATATAATTTTATAATGTATACACTTGAATTAAACTAAGGTAAATGTAATGTGATTTTTTTGTAATATCCAATACATTTCATTAACCAAAAACGTGAAGCATTCTGTATTTTAATGAAAAATATATACATTTAAAAACATTGAACGTAATCAGTAACTTATTACGCCATGCAAATAATAATTGCAATGGTTTTTTTCATAGCAGCAGGCCTCAACTGTAGCGCAATAAAGTTGTAAATTGCTCGAGCATTTTATTACAAAATTGGCCCGAAATACGTTAGGCGTCGTTATTTATCGATTATAATGTCAGCATTTGTAATATGTAAAATAAATACAATGAAACAGTTTAAAGCTGCAGCAAGCCCACCATCCCCCCTTAACGTTCCCTCGCAGATAACCAATCGGTTACAAGCGACACGAGAGGACGCAACTGAACAAACACGGCACATCGGGAAAAGAAACGAATCGCAACAGTGGCGAGAGTAAGTTATCCCCGAGGCGTTGAGCAAAAAAAAAGTCGACACATCTTACGCGCACGCGTTCACCGAACAACAAAGAACAGCCGCTGCCAATAAGTTGACGGCTTCCACACAGCCGCTCTCGATAAAATGGCGTCCGAGGCGACAAATACAAAAGCGCGGCAAGCGACAACGCCGCCGCAAACGCCGCGCAAGATGCAAAAACCGTGGTCAGAAGGAAATTTAAAACATCGTCTCGCGTGCCTGTCGTGTAACCGCGCAAACGAAGTATGTCGGTAGCCGCAATACAAACAAAAAAATATTACGATTTGAAATGTTTCCCCCCCCTTCCCCCAGAGTTCACTACCTCCGCATTCGTTTTCCCCTCCGTCAATGGCAGCGCCCCCCGCCCCTTTCTCGCGCAGTTCCCGCAATTTTTTTTAACCCGACGCCATTTTGGCGGCCATATTAGGTAGGGTAGCCCCGAGGGGGAAATAGCCCCCCCCCCCCCCGTTTTTTTTAACCCGACGCCATTCCGGCGGCCGTATTGGGTAAGGGGAGCCCCTTTCCCCTCTCGCCGTTCCCGCATTTTTTAACCGACGCCATATTGGGTAGGGCAGCCCCCGCCCCCCCCCTTCTCGCGCAGTTCCCGCATTTTTTTCTAACCGACGCCATTCTGGCGGCCACATTGGATAGGGGAGCCCTGAGGGGAAAATAGTCCCCCCCCAATCCCCCCTAACGGTTTCAAACAATCAAGTAAAACAATTAATCAGTTAAAAAAAAGCAATCAATCAGGTAAAAATAATCTATCAGTTCAAAAATCTATCAGTTTAAAAATCGTTCAATTAGTCTGAGATCAGCCAATCTTCTCATTTGTTTCGTGCATCTGATATGCGCAGAGTAAACAACTACAACGGTGTCTCGCCGTGACGATGTCACAATTCGCATTGTGTGGATCGAACATTGCACGTCCCTCGTACTTTGTGGTCTGCTAAAGGGGGTTTTCGATGGCGCTGCGAGTCGCTTCTCGATCAGCCCCGGGACGAACCCAGCCGTAAGCTGTACCCACTCGTCATAGCCGTCAACCCCGTGTCAGTATCTCATCACAGACCAATTCAGACCTCATTGGTCAACCCCGTGCCCCTTATACATCTCAACGTTTATCCTACAAAGTCCCGTAACAAGGGAGAAGCACGAACACATGTCTACTCAATTTCCCTGTACAATAATGCGGGTAAACAGTGTGGGTTATCAGGTACGCCACGGTCACATCGCTGGTGGCAACAGCAAAAGCGCGCCACCGCGCAAAATACGAAAACCGCGAGCAGAGGAAACAGAAAAAAACATCGTCACGTGATGCCTGCCGTGTAACCACGCAAACCAAGTTAAAATCCGTCGAAATTTACGAGAAAATATATTACGTTTGAATTTTTTTAAGGATTCATATTCTTAGGTTTTTTCGGTAAAGTCACGTAGGTAAAAAATAAAAATTAATAAAAGTAAAATAAAAATCAAATAAAAATCACGTAGGTAAAAAATAAAAAAATAATAAAAGTAAAATAAAAATAACCGATTTTTATTTTACTTTTATTAATTTATATTTTTTACCTACGTGACTTTACGGAAAAAAACCTAAGAATATGAATCTTGGGTTGGGTTGGGTAACCCCGAGGGGGGGGGACTTATCCCCTCTTTAAGGGTTTCAATCAATCAGTATAACAATCAATCAGTTTAACAATCAATTAGTCAGTCTTTAAACAATCAGTCAATCTTGTCCTTATTTGCTTCGTACGTCTGATTGCGTTTGTGCGTAATATGCGCAGAGCAACAACTGCAATGGCTACGTTCAGGTGGTCTAAGCCAGACGATGTCACAATTCGCATTGTGTGGATCGGGCATTGCATCCCTCTCATACTTTGTGGTCTGCTAAAGGGGTGTTCGATGTCGCTGCGAGTCGCCGTGGAGTCGTTTCTTGGTCATCTCCTGGGACGAACATTGCCTTATTGGCCACCCCGTGCCCCTGATAAATCTCAAAGTTCATCCGACAAAGTCCCATCACAGGGCAGAAACACAACGAAATAGACACTTTTTTAATACTCAATTTCCCTGTACAAGAATTCGGATAAACAGTGTGGGTTGACAGGTTATGCCACGGCAATATAGCTGGTGGCAACAACAAACACACAATCATCAACACGTTCGTCATTCACAGTGTGCCCTTAAAAGGAAACGTTAAACAGGCGACGTTTCGGGCAATGGGCCTTCTTCATAATACATGTACCAGAAAGATTATACGTGATTTGGAGACATTATTTGGTGGTGATGCTGCTGCTGCTGCTGCTGCGATGGCAGTAGTGCCACAAACACAACAAAAACGGCACAACTGCCATCGACAACTTCCTGAAAGAAAAAATATATATAATCGGCGACTTTTCGGACAATGTCCCTTCTGCTCTGATTAAAAAAGGGGGCCATTGTCCAAGGCGTCGCAGATTCTATATATTTTTTTAAGGCTGTGTAGTTGACGTGTTGTGTTTCGAGTGAATTCATTCAAAGTTGCATATTACATCTTATGAGCATTCAAACAATATTTCTTCATGAACAATGTTTTAATTGGCATATAAAGTTAAACTCTTCGTAGCTATCACTTAACAGACAATCAATGCAATGACCAAAAGGCATTAGTAAATAAACTAATTCGTATTAAAATTATCAATTGTTGCTGGCACGCTGAATTTTGGGTCACCCTTTTGTAGTGAGGTCAACGAGAGCCTTCATTAGCATAACGACTTCGTGCTACATTCCTGGGCCGAATAGATTCTTTAGATTATTTGGCTGCTATAAATTTCCACGTAATACGCCACTACGTTGAGCAATCATTTGTAAGAGCCAGGTCGCTTCTGAAAAAGAAGCTAATCGCTCAGTGGGCTTTACCTGGTAAAATAAACAAAAATAGTAACATTTTATTTGTGTATATTTATAGTTTGTGATTTGCTCACCTTTCCCGTACTATTTTGTACTCCTATTGTTTGTTCTAGATTTGAAGTGCTTTCGCTAAGTTGTCCCCACCTGAAGAAGGACGCTTGTGTTGCGCCCGAAACGTGACTTACCGAAAAAACCAAAGACTATTGTTTGTTGTAACGGTCTGAACCCGCCCCTACTGAATATCTGTGAAAAAGAGCTTTATAGCTCATCGGATTTCTCCAGTTTAAATAAATAAACTGTTCGCCTTTTGGCGTTGTTCTCTGTTATGACACTGGTGAGACTGGCCTCTAAAGAAGGCTGCTGTGGTGTAGGCCAATCAGTTTCAAAGACGATGACCAGAGATTGTCAGAGCACGTTCAGTTTGCATGTTCACCACAAGGACTGTGTGTGATTAAATGCAGATATGATTCCTTGCAAAAGGTTTCCATTTGGTGTTTGAACATCTTAAGACTCGTTTTATTGCCAGAAAGGATAAAGTCGATTATAAAAAATGTCATACTTTAAATAAATCGATTCTGATTCTGAGCTGGAAGGGGAAGTGGTGGGAGGGGGAAATTCATATCCGATGACGTCACACCCCTTCACATTATGACGTGCGCCCTTAGTAATATGGCGGCTATGTACATGATATCGTTTTCCTGAGGGTACAAATAAAATAATCTACACGCGCAGTGCTTTATGTAATACAAAAAGGGTTGAGGCATCGCCTTAGCAGTGTAGTGCACGAGCACAAACTCGCCACACTTTGCTCAGAGGTTTTCATCCGAAAATAATATTGATAAAGTGACGTTTCGGGGGCAGTGACCCACCCTCCTTTAGAGTAGAGTTGGACTGAAGAAAATGTGATTTGTACAGGCATTAAACCACTGATTTTTACACCGTGGGGCCCTGATGCAATGCTACACGTTATGACCCAGTTTAGAATTGAAATCAAAGTTTCCCAATTCTATGTTTCATACAGCGAATGAAACAACCCGTGCCTTAATTTACACAATTTCGCCTGCCTATTGGCGACGTGATAATTAACACATTCCTGCGGAGGGAGCTGGTAGGAACGTTGGGTTGCTCGGTCAATGGCCAGGGTCAATGGCGGCGTGGTGTATTCCGCAAATATGGCCGACTAAGGGCACCACGGGGTGCCCCACCCCTCCCCACCCAGCCCCACCCCTCCCCACCCAGCCCCACCCCTCCCCACCCAGCCCCACCCCTCCCCACCCAGCCCCACCCCTCCCCACCCAGCCCCACCCCTCCCCACCCAGCCCCACCCCTCCCCACCCAGCCCCACCCCTCCCCACCCAGCCCCACCCCTCCCCACCCAGCCCCACCCCTCCCCACCCAGCCCCACCCCTCCCCACCCAGCCCCACCCCTCCCCACCCAGCCCCACCCCTCCCCACCCAGCCCCACCCCTCCCCACCCAGCCCCACCCCTCCCCACCCAGCCCCACCCCTCCCCACCCAGCCCCACCCCTCCCCACCCAGCCCCACCCCTCCCCACCCAGCCCCACCCCTCCCCACCCAGCCCCACCCCTCCCCACCCAGCCCCACCCCTCCCCACCCAGCCCCACCCCTCCCCACCCAGCCCCACCCCTCCCCACCCAGCCCCACCCCTCCCCACCCCTCCCCACCCAGCCCCACCCCTCCCCACCCAGCCCCACCCCTCCCCACCCAGCCCCACCCCTCCCCACCCAGCCCCACCCCTCCCCACCCAGCCCCACCCCTCCCCACCCAGCCTCACCCCTCCCCACCCAGCCCCACCCCTCCCCACCCAGCCCCACCCCTCCCCACCCAGCCCCACCCCTCCCCACCCCTCCCCACCCAGCCCCACCCCTCCCCACCCAGCCCCACCCAGCCCCACCCCTCCCCACCCAGCCCCACCCCTCCGCACCCAGCCCCACCCCTCCCCACCCAGCCCCACCCCTCCCCACCCAGCCCCACCCCACCCAGCCCCACCCCTCCCCACCCAGCCCCACCCCTCCCCACCCAGCCCCACCCCTCCCCACCCAGCCCCACCCCTCCCCACCCCAGCCCCACCCCTCCCCACCCAGCCCCACCCCTCCCCACCCCTCCCCACCCAGCCCCACCCCTCCCCACCCAGCCCCACCCCTCCCCACCCAGCCCCACCCCTCCCCACCCAGCCCCACCCAGCCCCACCCCTCCCCACCCAGCCCCACCCCTCCCCACCCAGCCCTCCCCACCCCTCCCCACCCCTCCCCACCCAGCCCCACCCAGCCCCACCCCTCCCCACCCAGCCCCACCCCTCCCCACCCAGCCCCACCCCTCCCCACCCAGCCCCACCCCTCCCCACCCAGCCCCACCCCTCCCCACCCAGCCCCACCCCTCCCCACCCAGCCCCACCCCTCCCCACCCCTCCCAGCCCCACCCCTCCCCACCCAGCCCCACCCCTCCCCACCCAGCCCCACCCCTCCCCACCCCTCCCCACCCAGCCCCACCCCTCCCCACCCAGCCCCACCCCTCCCCACCCAGCCCCACCCCTCCCCACCCAGCCCCACCCCTCCCACCCCCACCCCTCCCACCCAGCCCCACCCCTCCCACCCAGCCCCACCCCTCCCACCCAGCCCCTCCCCACCTTCCCCACCCAGCCCCTCCCCACCTTCCCCACCCAGCCCCTCCCCACCTTCCCCACCCAGCCCCTCCCCACCCTCCGCTCTCCACCCAGCCCCACCCCTCCCATTTTTCGATGC
The DNA here is from genome assembly GCF_964198595.1 of Lampetra fluviatilis. NCBI lineage: Eukaryota > Metazoa > Chordata > Hyperoartia > Petromyzontiformes > Petromyzontidae > Lampetra > Lampetra fluviatilis. The sequence goes on from NC_136297.1 coordinate 6,954,463, forward strand.
ACGATGGACGGACACAATAATCCCCTGTGGGCTGGTGGAACCAGGTGGTTCCTACCAGTAATGTCCCTGAGATTTGACCCCATATGCGAACGGGGCTGTGGAGGTGGCGTGCGCTGCCAAAGTGTGGGGGGGTGTGGGGGGGGGGTGTGTGGGGGGGTGGGGGGGGGTGTGGGGGGGGGCACCTCGGGCTGCAGGAGGGAACAAGTCTCGTTGCATTTGTCGTAGATGAGATGCAGCTTGCGGAAGAGCACCGTCAGCTGTCGCAGGTGCTCCTGCAGCTTGCTCAGCCGGTCGGCGTGCGTGCTCGGCAAGTACGAGCCGCCGTTGGGGAGCTGCACAAATCCTAGAGACAGAGGTCATCCCCCCCCCCATCCCACCACCTTCAACGCCGGATAGACTTTAACGAGTGTAGAGGCAAGTGCTGTTCGTGAATGTGACACCTATGAAAGGCAGGCAAGGTACACGCGGGGGATGGGTGGCCGAGCAACGCGACCGGTCGCCTTTGTCTCCCAAGTGGCGATGTTTTACAACATTACACCAGAGGCATTAATTTTGAGGCTGAGCCAACCTAGGGGAGGCCCAGCACCGCTTCCGATAATCGTCGCTGGTGTTTGTGGTCGCGAAATCGAACTCGGGTCGGCGGGTTCGGGTCTCGAGGGGGTGGTTGGTGGTCAGGCAGGGATGGAGCGAGACACACCGGGACAGATGGTGAGGCGTGTACTACTACAAACATACCATGTTCATCTGGACTATTTATTCCGGAGTGTGGAACTTACGGCCAGCAGGATGGATATTTCCCGGTGGCTAGATTTGACAAGACCCCAGGCCACATATAAAGGATTAGGGCTTGGATACAGCCTGCGAACAATACGTGTGTCACTGCAGGCAAAGTCCGTATAATCTTGCTTCATTCGATAAACGTATTCAGAGTGTGTCTGCTGTACGATCATGAGAGGGCTCTGTTGGCTGGTCACTCTCTTTAGAGTTCCAAGCACTTGCAACCGTGCCTTCGCCAACTCGCACTGACCATTGAGAATGGTCAACCACCCCCTACGACTAAAACACCACATGTGGTGGGCCGTCATCCCAGCAGACGATCGACACAACGCTCCAATATTTATATTATTAATAATATCTCTGGGTGGAGCGGTGGCGCAGTGGTTAGCGAACTGTGCGTTGACCCCGCGCGGTGAAGCCTCATCAACCCCAAGGGTGGCACAATCGGGTTTAATTGTCTTTTTATATTAAGCCCGATCATCTGAGATTGTGAGAAATCCGGTTTAATTGGTTCTAATTGCAGAACCGCACTTCTCAACGATGAGCTTCATCCATTCCAAGCTAAGGAACTCACTGGCGCCCACGATTGTGGATGAGAAGCTCGTGTTCATCACGACCAACCTGCCCGCAATCTACGACTACCCCGCAGAGGTGGGACAAAGTCATTGTTATGCAAGTCACAAGTAAGTCTCAAGTCTTTGCTCTCGAGTCCCGAGTCAAGTCGAGTCAAAGATGAGGCAAGTCCCAAGTCGAGTCAGAAGTCAAAGCCTGCAAGTCAAGTCGAGTCCAAAGTCCTACCATTTTAGTTTCGAGTCATTTCAAGTCCTCTTACCACAGAAATAAAATTTATACAAATCATGTATGTCTGTAAGATTTGTATTTATTTAAACCTCTTTTTATACAATGACATTAATCAAACACAGTAAAAAACAGAAAATTTAATTTTCACAAAAAATGCCCTTATTTCAACAGCATATTGCACTAGAACAATGCACAGTAGCTTCAGTCCTGTATTGCATTGACCTCATATTGCAAAACAGTTTAACTTTCAAATAGACATGGGTTCTTTTAGCCTAAACTTTTTTAAACATGTCATCAATAAAATCCTCACTCCTCAAAATTATCACTTCTGAAAAACTGGACCAACCTGATAATATAATTGGAATGCCTCCATAGAGACTGGTGTGTATGAGAGAGAGAGAGCTGTGTGGACAGGTGATGAGCAGAGAGTGAGTGTGTGTGCGCATGCGTGCTGTGGACAGGTGGAGGGAGGCCCCTACACTGCATTGCATTTGCAAAAGATCAAATTGGCCAAAAGTCTGTCAGTCATTTGTGCACGATGGGGACGCAGAATGATGCCACCATGGCTGAAAACTCGCTCCACTGGAGCACTAGAAGCAGGCACTGCCAAGACTCGGATGGCTACTTGAAAGAGTGAAGGAAGAGTCTTACTGTTCAGTGCTCAGAACAAAAGGGCATTCTGTCCTTCTGCCATGTCAATGTAGTGACTTAGCTGTACTGCTGGTGGGGTCCCAACATCCCTTTTCTGCCTCTTATGGTATGCAGCAAACAGCCCTTCTCCTTCCATGTCCTCTAGTTCTTCTTCAGCAGGCACCGGCACAGGCACAGGTTGCTCCGTCTCTGCAGCATCTTTCAGGATCAATTCTAAAAAAACGTGTCACAACAGCAGAAACAAAAGAGCTCTTATTACCATTACTGATGTTGATGATACTGTGCAAGACTGAAAATTGTTATTATTGTTAAAGTCAGATTAATATCACATTAGATCCTAGATCAGATTAAGATCAAATTATTTTACGTTGCATTTAAGTTGCATTGCAAGTCAATAAGATTTACCTTTAACTCGCTGTGCCACCTCTGCCTTGATGTCACGGTTGACCAGCACATGGGGCTCAATCCACAGCAGACAAAAGGCTGGATCCAAGGCAGCTGCTTTCAGGTAGACTGTGTCTGAAAAGGGGGCAGTGATCCCTTCTTGAGACTGGGCCATTTTCACATTAATGAAGATCCCAAGAAATCTTTTTTCCAGGGATGCCTGCAGACCTCTGACCAGGCCGCTCAGGAAACAAACTTGAGGCTTCAGCTTCTCAAGATGGTGATTGAGGGACAAGACGGATGGAACTACTGCACTGATTGTAATGACTTTCTCCCCCTGTGTCAAATCAGTTGCTTCTCCGAACGGTTTCAAGATGTCCACCAACTCCTTCAGCAGATTCCACTCTCGTAGTGTGAATGACAGTTCTTTATGCCCCGGCCTTCTCAAGAACTGCGCAGAGCTTTTGCTGATCACAATGAAGGACTGCTTTCACCTGCCGCAGTGTAGAATTTCACCTCGTGCTCACTGCAGCAGGGATGCCTCTGTGCTCCCCAAATTCACCATCGAATATGTCTTTAAACGTTGTGCTTGTGTGGAGCAGGGAGCTAAGTTTTGATAACTTGGAGAGAGAAGGACATGCCGCTTTTTTTTTCTTTCAAACCGTCTCCCACCACCAGCTGCAATGTGTGTGCAAAACACTGCAGGCGCTGTTTCTTTGCCATAGCAGCATCGACGGTTTGCTGGTCTTCTAGGGTTAAGTCATGCCATAGCTCAGGATCATCAAGATTATCTCCAGCATCATCATCTTCCTCCTGTTCGCTGGGGAAGCAGACCGTAAATGCCTTGCGCATGTTAGCAGCATTGTCACTAATGATATAGTCCAATTTAGCTTTGATGTTGTATTCATCACATATTGCCTCAAATTGGTCACAGATGCGCTCCGCTGTGTGAGAGCCTTTGAAGCGGTTGCAGGCCAAGAGATTTGTCTTTAGCTGTACCCTCTCTGCATCTCTCTCCATCCAGTGCACAGTGACACCAAGGAATCCCCTCATCTTTCGATCAGACCAAATGTCCACAGTGACTGAAACATGGTCAGTGTTGCTCAATTGAGTTTTTAACTTTGAACGTCTCTCCTCAGCAAGGCTCTCTGTTTTTGTGGTCAGCGTTCGGCGACAGACTGGGGTATACTTGCTGTCCAGCACAGCCAGAAAGTGACGAAAGCTCTTATTTTCCACAATAGATAGAAGAAAATTGCAATCAATAATCAAGTCAGACAGTATCGCATTGGAGATGGCCTTCTGCTGTGGGTGGCTCATGCTGTAACGCCCTACACGAGTGTCCAGGAATTGTGAGATTGAAGGCTGTTGTGGTTCATCTACGATGCTTTTGTTCATCTGGTATTCTTCATACCTGTAACAGAAAAGAATATGAAACAGATGTCAGAAAATCCCTTATAGCCACACATGTTGTATTTGAAACTACTCTTTACTCATATCAATGTTGTTGTGTTAATATTCATTGTCTATTGTACACTACGGTATACGATAATACATTTCAGTTTCAGTGTATGCAATATTAAGAATATTTTCACTGCTTCAAAAGTCATAAGAAAGCCCTTTCCCTCGAGAAACTGAAGTCATATGCTTTATAGCAGTGGTTTTCAAAGTGGGGACGGGGACCCCTGGGTGCCGCGAGGGGGTGCTAGGGGGGCCATGGCAAGTTGGCATGAAAAGTATAGCAAAACAAAATAATTGAATAAATTAAATAAGTAAAATAAACCAAATTAAACCAAAAATAAGCTAAACAATATCCCCATTAGTTAAGAACTGCACTATAATAATCTATTGCATCTCTGAACATTACTACTATAATCGTTATTATTTTATTATATACTGTATATATCCCAGTGGTGCGCTGCCTCACAGACCTAGACTACGGTAGCACGCTATGTCCATGCGCTGCCTGCTGTTTGGGCATGATATGAAAAGGGAAGGCTAATGGTGGATCTTCTGTGACTGTGTCATCATTTTCCTCTTTACAGTGTATATGTCTTACTATGTTTCCTGTTGTACTTGGATGGGTTTAGGGATGCACCAACTCCATCGAGTTGTGAAAGGAGGTGCACAGAAAAAAGAGTGTGGCACGGCCCATGTCAGGGGGGCCTTGGCTGGAATCTACTGGTATATGGGGGGCCTTGTCATGGTAAAGTTTGGGAACCCCTGCTTTATAGTTCACTCTCTCCTGCACACCAGATTCCATGGTGCCTTGCTGCATCACACAGCAATTGCAGGTCTACTGCTGCCTCATTCATTGTTTAATTGTGATAGTTTATGTCTTCAGCGACAGTTCAGCTTAGTTGTGATTAACCAAAATTACATAAACGACCTCAATGAGGCAGCACACCAGCCACTCTGAAACTGAACGATTGAAAGAGTAAAACTGGAAGGCCTGTTTTTGTCTCATGTGTGTTGGAGAGACTGAGATATACATTTGTGTTTATCCGTCTAGCAGCAAGGTAGAAATGATACTTTAAAACGGACGTTGACATGATGTTGAAGAGGTTTTCCATCTGAGTGTGTTACACTCATGTACCTCATATAATCGGGGTTCAAAAATCCCTATTTTTGTAAACATTAACCAGCAAGGGAGACGTGCGTTTACTGTCTCGTTGATACAGTAAATATGCAGCAGCTAGTAAGTTACGGTACATCCGATAAGGTGCTTAGCATTCGTTCAAAACTTACCTTTCTTTGTGCAACTTCAGGTGTCGAACAAAGTTAGACGTTGTGGCAGCACCGTCTGTAATCTTCGACCCGCATGTTTTGCAAATTGCAACTCGTTTTTTGTCGACTACATCGTAATTTTTATAGCCAAACGAAACTATCTTCGGTATCATTTTGCCAACTGGCGCGTTGTTGCTTGTTGCGCTTCATTGGTTGTCTTGCAATGTGCCTGCTTAGATGCTGTCCAATCAAAACAACGTGGGACTACAGTGATTGGATGTCGTGCAGGCAGCGCGCGTGCTCTCTGCATGCATACAGGTGATGCACATTTCTTTCACAGATGCAGATAAACTGAGAGCGGCGCGGCCGTGTGAACATTTTTTCCCCCAGTTTTCATGGGAAGTAGCAAGTCTTCTCGAGTCAAAAGGCGCAAGTCCAAGTGAAGTCACGAGTCATTGATGTTAAAGTCCAAGTCGAGTTGCAAGTCTTTGTACATTTTGTCGAGTCGAGTCTGAAGTCATCAAATTCATGACTCGAGTCTGACTCGAGTCCAAGTCACATGACTCGAGTCCACACCTCTGCTACCCCGTGCCCGACGGCCCCCCGAGTACGATAGCAGCACCGACGAGGAAGCAGCCTAAGCCTTGCAGAGTTTCGTATTCATTAAACCAGGTTTTAATTCCCCGAAATCGGGTTTAATTGTATTCAAGAAAAAACCCGATGCCTGCCGCTGGAAAAATTTGTTTTTTTCCACCCCATGCTGATCAACAATCAACCACACGTGTGTGGCCTTCGAAGCCATCGCTCACCTGCATGTAGCGCAGTATCTGGAAGATCTCCGTGGTCCTCGTCACGATGTCCTGCACCGTCTCCTGCCCGATGCGGCACAGCGAGGCCATGTTCACCTCGCGCGGCCCGGGGACCCCGGCGGAGACACCGATCCCGGCCCCCCCTCCGACTACCCCCCCTACACCGCTCGGGCCCCCCAGTACCCCTAACGTCCCAGGGCCCGCGAAGCCCTGGCCACCGCCACCGGGAGGCAGCGAGCCTCCCTGACTCGAGGCCATGGTTCACGAAGCGGCTGGTTGACGAGGTAAATCGCTAATTTGGTCAGAGACGGCGTTGCCTTTATTCAAATTCGCACTGTTCCGCCACTGTCCACGCGCGTCATTTGGGGGCCGAAGCTCCTGAGCGTGACGTCATTTTTTGAATAGGTGTGACATGACGTCATTTATTGAAGGGATGACGTCATCGCTAATTTCTTGGGATTCGTGTAAATAAACGGCTTTGGTATTTGATTAAAAGCTTTCGTGACTGCAGGGATTTCATATTTTGGTTTCTTTCGGTAAAGTCACGTAGAAGGGGAACAATAAAATAATAAAAATGTTATATTGACAAATATAAAACAATATTTTTTATTTTATTGTTTCCCTTCTACGTGACTGCACCGAAAGAAACAAGAATATGAAAGCCTTTGGTATTTATGACTGCATACCTGTCAACCCCTTATCAGTGCTTAGCTTATTACATATCAATTCAGAGCGTATTGATCACCCCGTACCCTTATAAATATCAACGTTCATCCTGCAGTCCCATCACGAGGGAGATGCAAATAGAAACACAAATAGGCAAAACAAATGCCCGTTATTGAAATGGCTGTACGCCGTATAAACCTGAAAACTCAATTTCCCTGTGCAAGAATACGGGTAAACCGTATGGGGAGACAGGCATCTTACTGTAGAGGTATTTATTTGGGTTTTCCCCCTCGCAAAACGTGGGCTTTGTATAGTACCACTAAAGGAGGCTTTGGCGCGGAAAAGAAAACCAGGCTTCATTGATGCCTCCCGAGCCAAATTGTTTTGCAGATCAGAGGCATAATTGCAACTCCGATTTTTGTAATAGCTATTCCGACACAACCTCCACCTACAAAGACACCCTTTGGTTGTTTGATAAATCTTGCCAAGTTCCCGATGGATATTAACTCTACAACCCTAGCTTACTATTGTGCAAATTGTTCATACCATCTTGTCCGCAGTTTTATAACATGAACTTTGTACCCTACAGGTTTTGTATAAAACGCCGATTTATATACATTTGAAGAACTTGTGGTGTGTCAATACCTGCTTGCATTTTGGTGCGTTCAACCAAATTAAACTTGGGACACACTGAATCAGGATGCGTACATGTCAACCCCTTAACAGTGCTTACTATATTAGACAAATTCAGACCATATTGGTCACCCCGTGCCTTTATAAATCTGAACGTTCATCCTCCAGTCCCATCACGAGAAACATTTTTTTGCCCGTATTGAAACAGCTGTACGCCGTATGGACCTCAAAACTCATTTTCGTTGCGTGTAAACAGTATGGGTTGACAGGTATGAGCATGATTATTGTGAATATAAATATGCCACTCGGAGACAAGCGTTGCTGTATCATGTTTTATTGAATTAACTCGAAGTTTAACTTCAGCGAGTTGCAGATAACTCACTCACAAGAGGTCAACAACCAAAGTGACGATCTGATACCTTTGATGGGATCTACGGCGCTCTGATTCACCCCAACATGACAACTCGTCTCCCCGACGTTAAAACTAGCGAAACAATTCTAAGCAGGCAACACAAGCGAGTTGTTGACATCACCGTGAACAGGCCCTAGTCACTGGACAAATGAATTACTTCATATGACCTATTGGTAAAATAACACGAAGCGATTATTCGTTAAGACCACTTAAGGGAGCAATATAACTGTCAAGGTGCAGCTCTGTGATTAATTGCTCACTCCAACGATGGTGGAAGGGCCTCCACTAAAGGGAGCTCTAAAATGCCACTCGAAGAGTATTTTGCTCTACTCTTCTTCCACGCTGGCAAAAACGTTTTGAATAAAGTGGGAGCACCCACGATACATTTCACAACACATTACTTGCCAACTCATTAAACAGCAGGTATTCGTAATGAATGACTAATGAATGCTTCTTCAGGTCATCCTGATCAATAGGAACAGGAAAAAAATCGTCGGGCGCGAGGGTTACGTTAATAGAAAACGCAGTGATGGGGCAAAACCGGGTTCGACAAATAAAATATATTATGGGAAACAGGGTTGCGTTCCTGGGTCCAAAATTATCACCCCCTCCCTCTTTGTTTAACAAATTCTAAATTTCTGCCTGTTATTGTTATAAGTCGCTCTCCATTTCTTGCGTGTGCATTCTTTCGATTTTACCGCAACACAAAACCCTCGTCTCCATTACTCTTACCACACCGCGGCACTCACGCCCAACGCTCGCCCCTCGTACTGTCACTTGAATATTAATGATTCGCCATCTAGGTGTCTGTATGACTGACATCTTCGAGTGGACGGCTAGATGCATGTGGCTATGTGAATATTTGCGTTTTGCGTGAGTACGGTTATATTATCACACATTCATTTAAATTCCTTTACACCAGAGGATCTTCCAACAGATGCAGCACTTTCACCTCTTGCAAGCCTATACTACATCTTAGCAACAATCTTAACAGTCATACCACGTATAGCCAAAATATAACTCCGAAACACAGACCTCATTAAGTAAACTGCATAGCCGAAACACGGGTTGGATAAAACCGTGTTCGGCGAGGTTTTCCTATAATCATTTAAGGGATGTTCAATGAGCAGCCACCTGTAATAACACTTAACCATCAGCCAGTTACCCCCAATAATTCTGAATCACTATTGTAATGACTTATCGAAAAAAATCTTGAAACGTGTCCTACCAAAATCGGTAAAATAACGGATAGACGTATTTGTAACAGCAGCAATAATTCAGGAAGCCGCCAAAAAAAATATTAAAATTTTCAATTAAATATCTGCCTCATGGTTAACGTGTCAAACTAGATACTTAGATCACTGTCGCAGTGACCAAAATATGAGGATTTTTTTTTTTTATAAAATACTGTGACGCCTTTTAAAACATATATTCGTGAAGTGACATTTGGGTAACACACAAATCAGATGACGTGGGAAAAATGTAATCATTGCAGCGCTCAATATTAAAGTTATGAACGCTTAAGAAATAAAGCTAAGTGGGCTTAAGAATAAAATTAAGAAAAGAGACAGTGCAACAACATTTTAGAATCAAGGGACCTCCTTTGCCAGTACCAAAATATAATAGGGTTTTCCCCTTTTTTCTGGCAACAAAACAGGTGTTAAGATGTTAAAACACCAAACTGAAACCTTTTACAAGGAATCATGTCTGCATTAACCAGTGCTGTGGTCAGAATGCAAACAAAAAACACTGATAATATATGCATTGTCCTTGAAACTAATTGGTCCACACCAGAGACAGCTTTATTTTGAGCCTCGTCTCAAACGGTGTTAGATCAGAGGACGCCAAAAGGCGTACAGCCCAAAGACAATTGACCAATCAGTTTCAAGGACAATGCATATATTATCAGAGTATGTTTTTTTTTGCATTCTGACCACAAGCATTGTGGTTAATGCAGACATGGTTCCTTGTAAAAGGTTTCAGTTTGGTGTTTTAACATCTTCACACCTATTATCAACATTTTAAGAAATTTCTCCAAAGCCAAAGCGCTTTTGAGAAGTTGCTCAGCCCACAATATTGATCATGACCAAAATAATATTTCTAGATTCTCAAAAAAGCCAAGCTATTAGTACTAATTAAGCAAAGACAGATTAAAACAACTTGAAATCAGCATACAATACTTCAAATCAATATTTTTTACCAGCGAGGTCTTGAAGAATAATGGTAATCCAGTAGAGATTTATGTAAGCACTATCCGAATAATGTGGCACTGCTAATGACAATGTGGAGATAAGTCTGATATCTCAAACATAAAGAGGTTCCACATGAAGATAGTTATATCGTTTGTAGATGCGAGACATTAGACATTAATTATAGAAAAAGCAAACCTGTTATATAATACATCAACACAGTAACATTTTATAAGCTACTTCTGGCCTCCAGTAACTCCCAAAATGATTGTAGCTTTAAAACTTGTCCTGTAAATATAAAAAAAATTCAAACCATATTGAAGCAAATCTATAATTTAACCACCACTAGCAAATGGAGCTTGTGCACTTAAGGTAATAAACAGAAAAAATGTCATGTTATTTTCTCTCATTTACATGGTAAGCTGTTAAATAAGTATAACCCGTAAAAACAAAGTTTTTCACTATAAATCCTTTATATGCGTGGCAGCGAACTTAATATAAAGGATTTAAAAATATATTCGCCTGTGGAGGACGCGGGGATCGATCCCGCGACCTTTGGCATGGGAAGCGAGGGCGCTACCAACTGCGCTACTCCGCCACGGCCTGTGGAGGGGTTACGCTCTGGGCTCTTATACTGTGACGTTCAGCCAAAGCGATGAATGAGTTCTATTTGAATATATATAAAATATATTTTTTTTGCCTAAAAAGTGTAAAATTTTGGGAATTTTTTTTCACGAACATTAATTGTCTGGCACAACGAGTCTGTGTGGAAAATATCAGCTCGATTGGATCACGGGAAGTGGGTTAAAAAACGAGCGAAAGATTTGCACGGTCCTAAGCAAGCAAGCACGCAAGCAAGCAAGAAAGCACGCAAGCAAGCAAGCGAACTTAATATAAAGGATTTAAAAATATATTCGCCTGTGGAGGACGCGGGGATCGATCCCGCGACCTTTGGCATGGGAAGCGAGGGCGCTACCAACTGCGCTACTCCGCCACGGCCTGTGGAGGGGTTACGCTCTGGGCTCTTACACTCTGACGTTCAGCCAAAGCCATGAATGCGTTCTATTTGAATATATGTAAAATAAAATTTTTTGCCTAAAAAGTGTAAAATTTTGGGAATTTTTTTTCACGAACAATAATTGTCTGGCACAACGAGTCTGTGTGGAAAATGTCAGCTCGATTGGATCACGGGAAGTGGGTTAAAAAACGACCGAAAGATTTGCACGGTCCTAAGCAAGTAAGCGAACTTAATATAAAGGATTTAAAAAACATTAACTGTACCACTTCCTAAGTATTTTTAAACGCTTTCATAAAACATTCTAAAAGATACAATTTTCATGCTGTTAACCATCATTGCCAAATGTTGCATTCCAAATGCGACATGGCTGAATGCACTGCACACAATATACTTAGTGGCCTAGTGGTTAGCATGCGTGCCACTGCAAGTTTGCATGTAGTCAATGGTTCAATTTCAGTTTCTGCAGTGCGTTATTTTACCATAATCACCTATGAAGTGAACCCTGTATTGTCATTTACAAATAGTGTATTCAGATCATGGTTATAATTTATTCATGTTAAATTTATCGTGCAGTGTTTTGCAAAGCACATCAGATCTGTAGACTTGCTTCTACATGGCCAAGGCAGCAATTAGAAATATACATACCCAGGATAACGCATATCTTTTAAATGATTATAAGAATCACGAATGGACATGTGGGTTACACAACCATACCGAGGGGAGCTTGAGATAGGTCGCTAAAAGGGCAATTTCATGCTTTAAAGAAGTTATGCTAGAGTTATTTAGCATCGACTTCAGTTTAAGGCTGCAACAAATATTCCAATCACTTATTTATTCAAATAAGCAAGTTATACTGACAATATTTTACGACGTTTAATGCATTTTGCCAAATGACCATGTAAATCAATCCATGCAAAGTATATGCAAATTACATCGAGTTTTCCTGGTAATTACTTCCAGCATGATCGGCCGATTGAGACTGGAAAGCAGGTGGATTGCTTCCCTATTCTGAAAAATTGCCAAATTATGCTGGCTGTAATTACCAGCGAAATGTCATACTCAAATTGTAAATGTTGTAGATTTACTCTCCAACAGACCGGTGGGCTGAAGTAGTAACTAATTGGCATGTTGTTTATGTGACAAACCTTCCTGGCTGTGTCGGGTGGTGGAGAGTTACAACACATTTATACTTACACGATGTAACACAAAAAAACTTCATTATAAATCTCAACAATTGACCATTTAAATAGTATTAAAATGTTGCAGCCTTAAGTTTTCTTGTTTCAAAATACTTGTCACAAATATTGTGCATTTACAACTTGAATTGACTGATTCTAGGTTGCAGCCACATTTATTGTAGCTGTGCTACTCCATTACAAGCTGGAGCATTTGTCAACATCTGATCCAGAGTGGAAATACCATGTGGGATGAGACTGGTGACAAAAATCACTGAAATATGGCCCATGGTATGTTATCATCCTTTCAGCGTTTATGGATTATGCCACTCAATCCCCGTGATGCCATCTACTTCTAAATGCACCTCCTCCATCTCTTCGTCATCTACCCGTGTCAGCTGCACAATTGCCGTCCCTATGTTTTCATTCTTATCCCGCACCTTTCTGTCGCCAATTCCTCTCTCAAAACCTGTGCTGACCACTATTTCGTCCCCAGACCCTCCGAGCATCACCATAGCAGCTTCATCCATCATGGCCACACCCTCTCCCAGAGTCGCCTCCTCCTCGACAACTCCATCTTCTCTTGGTCCTCCTTCCATTCCAAACTTCCCTGCAGTTCCTCCAGTTTTGTTGCTGGTGGCGGCCGTTGTGCTTCTGGGCCTGCCGCGACCCCCCTTCTTGCTTTTCACCGCCTCCCCTTTGGTGCCACCATCAATGTGTTCTTCTGCTGCAGATTCCGCATTGTTGGGAATGCGCTTGGGTCTCCCTCGACCTCGCTTTACCAGGCTTGTGGTGGTGGTGGTGGCACTGTTACCAGCCGGATCGACAGAGCGTCGTGGACGCCCACGTCCTCGCTTGGACAGGGAGCCACCCTTGGGGCGTCCCCGGCCTTGCTTGGGTAACCCGGTTCGTGTGGCAGTGGCACTAGCATCTGGCATGACTTTGTGCTGCTGCTCAGGCCCCCCCTTCTTCTTACTCTTGGTGCCCAAGTTTCCCCCAGAGCTGCTGCTCGACTCCAGGAACCAGTTCTGTGTAGACACAGTAGGATGTGGGGGCATGGCAGTTGGACGAGTGAGAAGATCCCTCATTTCTGTTACTACTGGGCAATAAGAATGCCCACAATATGGACCCCAGAATCTACTTAAAGGTAAACAACACAAATAAAGGCTCTCTTGTAGATACTTACCAAGGCTGTGTGTCCAGGGCTGTCTGACACAGGTTTGTAGCTTATTTAATGCTAAAAGTTACAAACAGCCACGTCATTATAGCATTCTAGTTATATAATCATTAACTGCATTTTCCTTTAGCTAACAATGTAAAACCATCATGAAGAATGGAGTGAGACCAAGATTGAGTGGTTTTGAGAAATTCAATTTGATCATGAATAGCAACAATGTGGCTCATGAATAACGTTTTCAATCGGTGCACATTATCTGCCACGACATATGGATCAGAAACATAGACTAACAAAGATCAATGAACAAAAGATATACAGCATACAAAGAAGCATGGAGATCCATGCTGAGAATTATACGGAGACAGAAAAGGAAACGCATGCCTTTGGCAAACAAATTAAAAGATCAGAGACACTGTTGATTGTTAACAAAAGTGGGCTTAGGCAAGACATTGATAGAAGTAATGATAAGACGATGGACAAGATTGGTAACACAATGGCAAACAGAGAGCTGCTTTAAGTAGAAAGTTTGAGTGACACCACGGGCCAAATGAAACGAGCTGGCAGGGTGAATTTGGCCTGTGGGCTGTGGTTGGGAGAACCCTGCTCTACAGGCGTGAGAGACCGGTGGAATGGGCAGGCCATGTGGGTGTGCAGGGCAACGTACGACGTTGTGCGTGTTGGTGATGTGGTACTTGACCCCACTCTCCGAGCCCAGCTCCTTCTGACAGATGAGGCACTGGTATTGGTCAGTGATGTGCTCTCCCTGAAGAAGACAGAGGAAAAGTTTAAGGTGCACTATCACTGTTTGCACCATCTCTCTTCTGTTGTGTATGTGTGCATTTGCCTGCTGTGCACACATTCACAGTAAGAGGTGCTAAGTGTATGAATTCCATATGTAAGAGTGTGACAATTATAATTCAAATTGGTGCAAAAAAATGAGGCACAGTTCAATATTGATACCAACTAACCTTCTCACAGCTGCTCAAATGTCCTCTCAGCCCAGACACACTTGTGTATGTTGATGAGCAACCCTGACCAAAACAAAACAAATGCATTGTCAAGCAGCTCATACTTATGCCTGTGTCAAAGTAATGAGCCAGCTCTAGGTTTAGATATGGATCCATGCTTTACTCAGTTTCCCTGACACAAGTTATCACTTAATGAGAGACACTTGTGTCATGCAAGGTCATTTCCAAGATGCTTTATTCACCTGGTTGGGACATATGACCTCGCCCTTCTTCTTCACATCCCGACGCCACTTTTCCAGAATTTTCGGTATGAAGTTTGGCAGGTCGGGCTTCGTGTACCTTAGCTGCACACGAAGCACATGCACACATAGGCACATACACAACCTATTACAACCAGCCTGAAAGCCGAGTGAAATAAAAAGAATGGGCAGAGATGCGCGAGCGAATGACTACGTTAGCGAGTGGAAGGGAGTGAACGGGGAATCCAAAAGTGAACAGGGCAACAGGAGATGCAGTAAGCAAGTGGGTGTGCATGCCTGGTTGCTGTGTGGGACCATGTCGTCCTTGATCTTGCGCAGGGGCCAATCGCGTGCCATCTCGCTCACCACCAGCTCATGCATCTGGCGCACCGCCCGCATTGCTGACTTGCGGGGCAAACGATTGCCCTCCGCCCGCATCCCATCACCATTGTCCTCATTGCCATCATCACTGCCCCGCATGTCGTTTTCGCCCCCCATACCTCCTTTGTTGGCAGCCTATGAGAAGCAGTGAAGTAACATTTACTGAACATCCAGGTTGGAGCCCATCAATATTGTTATATTCTTATTGCTGCATTTCTGAGGTGTGCCAGGCAAATGTTGGTACTTTCTAGCATAATACATTGCTTGTGTTTCACAGCTCTGAGGCTTTATAGGTTCAAACCCTGCCCTCTCATTCATGACCATAGGAAAGCATTTACATATCGTTAAAAAAATGTTTTATGCATGCTTAACTCAGTGATGTCACATCCGTTTCTGAAGGTGGTCCACAAGAAAGTGTGTAGCTCCATTTAAAATGTGAGCTACTCAGCCCTATAGAAGTGGGCCACAAGCCTAGCTAGAGATTGCTTGGCATGGAAAGCCTGCCGTGTGTGGGAAGCGAAACCCGAGCCCAATTTTTTTTTTTAGTGGTTGTGGGAACATCATTATGTTTTACAAGGGAGACCTGGTTGATCGTCGTTTACTTTGGCCAACTCATTCAAGTTATTTCCAGTGTCTCTACATTGCAGGCTGTAAGTGTAGGTGGTGCTGACCGGGCTGTGCTTGGCTTTGATGTGGTAGTCGTGTCCCACTTTGGAGTGGTGCTCTCGGCTGCAGTGCACGCACTTGTAATTCATAGCTGCCAGCTCCGCCGTGTTCTTGCCGCAGCGCTTCGCATGGTACTGATACCCCGTGAGGCTCAAAAATGATGCCGTACAGCCCTGCGCAGCGCACACACGCGAATGTGAAGAAGAGCAGGTAACTCTCTGAGTATGCACAATTGAACACAGGGGTACAGAACCGTTTGTTTACCAAGGGCTGATAAGGATTTTTAAATACCTTTGGCGGGCAACCACACAATAATAATGCACAACTTAGTGTTATCCAATAATAGGTAGAACAATTATGATAGATAACATTTACACGTGACAGAGTGGGCTAAAACTAGAAACACAGTAATTCCAGATAGAAAATATTCCTCTCTAATACCCAACTAGTGCGCCGAAGATGCTTGCAGTAACAAATAACGTTATTTGGATGTTTTGAAGTGGTACACATGTGGTCACAGGGCAGCCAAAATGAATACAGCCTGTGGGTCATAGATTTCCTAGTCCTGCTTTAACAGGTGGTGGCGAGATGTTAACTACCTCGCTTGGAATACAGGAGGTTGTGGGTTCGATCCCGACCCTGACGATGCCTGTATATCTGGAGCTTGCATGTTTCTCCCCGTAGTCGCGTGGATTTTTCTCTGGGTCCTCTGTTTTTTTACTGCACATTTAGAAAAATGCGTTTAGTGTTTGGCTACTATAAAGTTGGCGTGATGAAAAGCCACTTTGTGGAGCTATCATGTGGCCATTTTGCTTCTGAAAAAGAGCTATATAGCTCAGTGGGCCTTACCTGGTAAAATAAAAAGTTTAGTATGTCGTGCAAACCATTTTACATGAACTGCATACTGCAAAAATTCTCACCTGCTTTGGACACTTGATCTTGCCTATGCGCTTGATCACCTGCCTCAGTCGTTCCCTGTCAGTCTGCTCGTCCGGCACCTCCCCAGGATTTACCCTCAGCTGGGACAACATGTTGAGAGAGCTCCTTCAGAGTAAACCCGGTCCATATAGTTGAAAAAGTAAAGCTGCAACTATTAACTCCTGAAATAACACATCTACCCATTTTTGCTTCAATTGAATACAAAAATAAACGTACAATTTGCACAGCATTTTCTAATGGAGCCGATTCAAAGATCACAGTTAGATGAGATGGCATCATCGTCATAAATGCATTATACTGGGTATGAATTACGGTGAGATTCCAAAATGTTGGAGGCTCGATGCCAAGCGTACACTTTTTTAAGCTCTGTTGATTTCAGCACTAGCTGAGAGCACACAGCCAATGCCAATGAGAACCTGGGTTAAGAACCTAGGCGATGGACATCTAAGAATGCTGAGGTATGTCACGGGACAAGGCTAGTAGGTCCTTGGTCAAGTCTGAGCTAAGTGATTAAAAAGTAAAACAAAATACAAAGCAGTTCATAAAAGCAGACAGAAGTGGTGACAGCAACAAGATGAAATGCCATAAACTGTCATAAAAAGACTATGTAAGTGAAACAGTGGTGTGGCAAATGCCAATTCAAATGATCCCAACACTTCACTTAACACGCGGGAAATAGGGGAGGTGAGGGTAGTGGTAGAAGTGCAGGGAAAAAGGAACCCTCGTACGCACCCACTGGTTGTGCTCAGCCAACAGGTGGTACTTGATTGCTGCCAAGGACTTGAATTCCTTGGAGCAGTGCTCGCACTTGAGCCCCTCCTGATGGTGGCACAGCATTTCCTTGTTACTCGTGCACTAACATGCATGACCACGTCATTTCGTCCAGAGTAAAGAGGTTTTTCAAAGGGTTTGCCACTTAATATGCGACTTGTATTAGGACTATCACGAGTACCATAGTTAATGTGAATGATAAAGAGCCAAGGTCAGGGAAAGGGTTATTGTACACAAAGGCTATCTAGGTAACAGTGAGCATGAGAAATATAGCTTGGGAAAACACTACAGTTAAGATTTCCTGCAAAAGCTAAATGGCCATAAAATGCAGGAGAAATTTGGTTAAGTCTAATGAGTTAACGTAGAGGCCATGGTTAAAGACAGCATTGAGAATAAATACATGCCATTTGTAAGGTTTAATTATACTAGGTTTAAACGGAATGGTTGTGACTTAATGTTGGATGCTATATGATTAAGAACAACATACGGCTGCAGGTAGTGCCACTCATGCTGGTATCCATCACCTCTGTGCACTCCTGCCGATGTTTCTTGATTCCCTCCACTGTCTTGCGTATGGCAGCGTGGCAGATGGGGCACGACACCTGACCAGTCTCAGCAATCTCTACACTCCACAGCTCCTCTTGGCTCCCTGCATGTGCACACACACCCATGTATAGGCATGAGATTCGCACTTTACCAAATCAGACTGTTGGGTAAAGATATATTTGCAAGCGCCTATTGAGGCAGGCACTCCTCACCACAAGAGGTGATGGGGCTGGGTCAATAGCACTATACACTCTAGAATCCGTCAGGTGGACGACATGTGACATTTCTAGGTCACGGTGCAATTCGAGAATCAATTCTTATTTTGTCTTATTTGCATTGTCTTTTCTGTACAATTTTAAGCCATCTTAAACTCTTACACAGACAATTTCATGCATGTATTTGTGAGCGCATTTGTGAATCGTGACATTACTACCTTTGGGGACAAGTCACACACAGTAGGAAGTGGGGAACCTATGGCCTGCAACCTCATTTTGCACGCCCCATGGCAACATGCGGCCTACGCCAAAAAACTATAATTATCCTTTACTATCAGCATATTAACTGCATTAATGAGGAAAAACAAGGGAATATATTCTCCCTGGAAACACTGTTGCTAATTTCCCATGGTCAGTCTCCTTGTTGCCTTTCAAGTAGTCCTGAGCACATAGTCAATGCATACAGTCCCAGCGTGATCAAAAGTAGTGTCAAATAATGTGGCTGGCCAAAGGTAAGTAAATATTCTACCAGTCCCCAGCAAGGAAAAGGTTCCCCAACCATGCAGTAAAGACAGCAAGAGCCAATGTTGTTCAGGGAAGATGTATGTAGTCTCACCAGGTGTGTATGTTTCAGGGGTCTTGAGGTTCTTGCGCTGCTGGGTGGCCTCCTTCACCTTCCTCCTCTTGCCACGGGTACGGTACGAGTCGTCGTTGTCTTTACCGTCGCTTGAGCTATGCGAGGACTGCCGCTTCCTGTCTTCTGCCGCTGGGATGCGAGGGCATTGAGAAAGGATGCGAGACAAGGCGATGAATAACGGCAAATAATGACATGGGGAATGAGACAATAGTCAACGAGACAGCATAACCAATGAGACTGCATTGCATGTAACAATATTTTGGGATGTGACTCTTCATCAACATTGCCATGAAGGCCGTCGTCCCCCCAAGCCATTGGCCATTCCTCATGGTCTCGTGATGCAAAAATGTAGCATAGAGGCTGATTTCATTGCTCCCATCTCTTCGGTGGTCTTACTCTTAAGGCATTTTCCGTTTCAGCTGCCACTCCATTTTTAAGTCTTGGCTATCGGTCATTGTCTAGCGACTTGTCCTGCCCAAGCCCACTTACTTTAATGATCCATACATTTTTACCAAGTCAAACAACATAATAACGTGTATACAAAGTGACATGGTATCGGTACAAAACGACAATACGTGGAAGCAACGTTGATGCAGTATGGTGATAAGACGACGGTGATAATGTATTATAGTCTCACTGGGCAGAGGGAGATTGCTGTCCTCTGTATCACTTCCAGAGGATTTTGCCGAGTCTAGATTTTTGGAATCACCTACAATGACAATTGAAAACCAACATTAAATAACTCAGATATTCACATCTAGGCTCAAAATGTAAGACTAATTGTATATTGAACCACACCACAAAAACATGCGATTTCATATTCGGAGCTATTATTAGGAGTGAAATCACCCGGAATGCATCCAGACTCATCAGATCTTGGAAGCTAAGCAGTATTGAGCCCGAGTAGTGCTTTAATAGATGACCACCACACATCCAGTTTCGGGTTGTTATAGGTTGTGCCGATATGTGGTGGGCAGCACAAGACTGAAAAACCCCCACTATAGCACCGTACTTTTATGTTCCCACATTGATGATCCTCACTCTCACCAACCTGTATTTACCAGCACGGTGAATAACCTGCACGACATGAGGAAACCCTTAACCAAAAGGGTTGGATGTGTACACATATACATGATCATTTAAGCAAGATCAATCTGGGATCTCAGCGGTGTGGGCTCAGTGTTCCGGCTTACCCCTTATTAATGAAATCTCAGATCAGGTCAAATCATAAGCATATTTGGTATTCACACTATTCTTAAAGCACAAGGCTATCATGAAGGTGCAATGTGTTATAGATGATTGTGGTCTGCTGTATTTTCATAGTAGGGGGCAACATTGCTATGCGGCTTTATTAATTACGTAATTTCTAATGCTGGCCCAATTGAAAGTGCAGCCTAACCGTCGGCGACAGTACCCAATGTGTCGTGTGCCATGGTTTCCTTGAGGGAGAGAAAGTAGGCTGGCTTGCGGATGGCGCCTGTGCGACCCTTAGACCGGCCCCTGCGGCCCTTCGTCGGACTCCCACCATTTCTGTTGGCGTCTTTCTTCAGCAATGCCAGGGTGGGGGCCTGCTCACTACAAAAGGGTAGAGAAGAGCAATTGCATCGGCCATAATCTTCTCAAGGTACACACAGAATAACAATACCTTCTTGTTTTTAGAAAATCTTATCAAGTTATAGGTAAAGACATGCTAATAAAATGCAGGATATTCCATTAGTAGTTATTTACTAGCACAAATTGAAACACGTCAACTTAGAAAGAATATCATGGGACCTGCTTTGCCAGTACCAAAATATGATAATAGGGGTTTTCCCCTTTGTTCTGGCAACAAAACAGGTGTTAAGATTCTAGATTTGAAGCTTTCGTGACTGCAAGGATTCATATTCTTAGGTTTTTTCGGTAAAGTCACGTAGGTAAAAAATTTAAATTAATAAAAGTAAAATAAAAATCACGACGTTTCGGAGGCAACATAAGCTTCCATCTTCAGGTGGAACCGTCACAGCCACGATAGCTGTATCAAGTAAATGAGAGATTACAAGAGCTACCACTCCGTATATATAATGGTTGAAGAGGGGAAGGGCCAAGTACAGCACACTTTTTATTAATATAGTAAGGTGAGGCTTAAGACTAAGAATAGACTGCATAACAAAAGACTGAGCCTTTGTTATGGATAGGTGCGGTTTGTGACTACGACTAGCCTACATAACAAAAGTGTGAAAAAAAGAAAAAACTAAACCTGGTAAAACAAAACTGGCTGTCTATCAATAACCTGTAATAGTTGTCTGTCAAATAAGATGGTCCAAATAAGTGTAGTTAAATCTTTTTTGCATGGTTAATCACATATTTCCAATGATTACTCAGTTTGTAACCATCATCACGGTTGAAATTATGTCTGTGTTTGTATATTTGTATGGCTTCGTGTACAAACCTTTGATGGTAGCCAGGAGGTTTGCAGAGCACCTTGGTCTCGGAAAAGACAATTTCATGAGAGCCGACAGAGTTGTAGCAATGATCGGCAACGTGATGATGGTTACAAACTGAATAATCATTGGAAAGATGTGATTAACCATGCAAAAAAGATTTAACTACACTTATTTGGACCATCTTATTTGACAGACAACTATTACAGGTTATTGATAAACAGCCAGTTTTGTTTTACCAGGTTTAGTTTTTTCTTTTTTTCACACTTTTGTTATGTAGGCTAGTCATAGTCACAAACTGCACCTCTCCATAACAAAGGCTCAGTCTTTTGTTATGCAGTCTATTCTTAGTCTTAAGCCTCACCTCATCATATTAATAAAAAGTGTGCCGTACTTGGCCCTTTCCCTCTTCAACCATTATCTATACGGAGTGGTAGCTCTTGTAAACTCTCATTTACATGATACAGCTGTCGTGGTTGTGACGGTTCCACCTGAAGACGGAAGCTTGTGTTGCCTCCGAAACGTCGTGATTTTTATTTTATTTTATTAATTTTAATGCAAATTTTTTACCTATGTGACTTTACCGAAAAAACCTAAGAATAAGTGTTAAGATGTTAAAACACCAAACTGAAACCTTTTACAAGGAATCATGTCAGCATTAACCAGTGCTTGTGGTCAGAATGCAAACAAAAACTGATAATATATGCATTGTCCTTGAAACTGATTGGTCCACACCAGAGACAGCTTTCTTTTGAGCCTCGTCTCAAACGGTGTTAGACCAGAGGACACCAAAAGGCATCCTTTTCATTACTCTGACAGTACATTGTTTTTGTGCTGTACGCCTTTTGGCGTCCTCTGGTCTAACACCGTTTGAGCCGAGGCTCAAAAGAGAGCTGTCTGGTGTGGACCAATCAGTTTCAAGGACAATGCATATATTCTCAGAGTATGGTTTTTGTTTGCATTCTGACCACAAGTATTGTGGTTAATGCAGACATGATTCCTTGTAAAAGGTTTCAGATTGGTGTTTTAACATCTTAACACCTGTTTTGTTGCCAGAAAAAAGGGGAAAAACCTATTATCTTAGAAGGGATAATCACTGCCCTAACCCTGATAACAGAACATATACAGTGAGATAGCGCTTTGTGTAATGTATGTATGTTTGACCTTTCTTAAAGTACGATGGATGTTTGCAGGTAACAGGTCTAACTAGAATTAAAAGCCAATTGCAATGACCAAAATGAAACTAGGTGATTGTTAAGCATTATCAACATCTCCATGAATGTACTAAGCAATTTATGAGGGGGTGAAGCCCGATATACACTTTATCACAGCACTAGAATGTTGATATAATTCTTGTTTTGAGAACCAATATTTTAAAGACCTCATTCTGAGAGTAGGGGATGGGGGGGGGGAAACCCCAGTATTTTGTATTCTATGGGTCTTTCGGTAAAGCCACGTAGATAGAAAAAATAATAAAAATATCTTGACGTTTCGATCGCAACACAAGCAATCGTCTTCTCTCACCTGAAGACGATTTCTTGTGTTGCGATCGAAACGTCGTGATATTTTTATTATTTTTTCTATCTACGTGGCTTTACGGAAAGACCCATAGAATGTATTCCTGCAGTCACGAAAGCTTTAAGTCAAGACCCAGTATTCTGCTTTTGTTAAGATGTTCATGTAAACAAAACTATAGTTACAGGACACTATCAAATATCAGGATATCATATAAAAAGTAAAAAAAAACTCAATATATAAGGTTAACACCAGTGTAACCCAGACAGAATGTAGGCCTCTAGTACTATGAGAGGTATAGACGTCTGTGGGGGACAAGACCAACCTCCCGTCTGCGTGGCTCTCCAAGTGCTCCTTCAGTTGATCCTTGTCGGCGAAGGTGGCGCTGCACTGGGTGCACACGTGCGCCATTGCGTCCACCACCCTGGATACCTGTATTCCCACACATACATGCACGCCCGAGCATGCAACACTGTTTTTGTCGATAGGTGGTAGTGACCGGTGGAATTCTATTACCTTTTCATCAACCCAAAGATGAAACTTACTTTGTTAAACCAAATGACAGCCCATTGCAACACACTGGAAGCTGCTGGCCAAAACAGCTGCTGCTCCTTCTTCATGAAGAAAATGTGTCCTTTGGGGCTGGAGGCTCAAAGACCCTGGGCCTCACCTTAGGCTGCTGGGGCAGAGACTGATCCTTCCTTGGTCGCCCTTTCTTCTTGGTTACAATAGCTGGTGTCTCCATATTTTCTGGAGAGATAAAAATACATTATAGCCTCATCACAGTGCTTACTTTATGTAACATCTGGTCAGTAGTAATTGCATGGATAAAAGAGAATGTAAGGTAATGTATTGCCATTGTGCTGGTACCATTTGTCATCTTCAATTGTAGTGTTAATTTGACAATTCCCTTATTTCACTACCAACTGAAACATAGCAAATAGTAAAGAAAATGTACACCTTAGCTGTGCAATAATCTAGCCAATGATTTGATTTAAATGGCTGCTCTAGATGTCAGCACAATGTACCAGCACTGCTAAAATAATGGGATCAAATCTTAAGCTTAAGGCACATTTTCAAGTGTAACAGGGCATGTAGCATTTTCAAAAACGATAGTGCAATTTTTTTTTATTAATTTGAAATTACCTTCATTTGACCCTAGTTTTCAGGCTGTGCAAGGAAGATGCATTTGAGACATCGGTGGTAGCTATGGTGATCGTCTAAAATCGTTGACTGAAGTCTCAACATTCTGAAATCAAGATGACTGCACTATAAAGGATACACACTTGTACATATATAGCCCTTTTGTCAATTCACTCTCTGTGCTGTGTTGGTCTTGGCGGTTATTTGACAATACTTGTACCTCCCCACCCCAGGATTGTAACCATATCGTGGTGGTGGGGTTTGTGTTCAAATAACCCTCAGAGCTATGCTGCCTCAAGTCTTGTACTCCTAGTAGAGTCTCCTTTGGCAAACAGGTCTGGAGGGGAGGTTCCAGACAAATAACGATCCACTTTTCACTCTCTCGGTCACGTCATCAGGATGCAAAAGGAACGTCTTCCACGTAAGGTCCTGTATTGCCAGCTGGACTTAGACCACCACTCTAAAGGGGGCCAAAAAAGGCACTAACAAGGACCAACTGAAGGCTGCCTGAACCCTACCCAGCTGAAGGACTGACGCAGAACGCTGCATCTGGTGCCAGCTCTTCCAGCAAGAAGTGTCGAAGCTCAGAGGACCGAAGTGAGCTAAGGAAAAGGAAGCTTCTTAAGAGTCATGAAGCCAGAATAATCCCTTCAAGTTCATTTATTATTTTAAGTTCATTTATTAGGTATAGCCCTGTGAGCCATTCGGCTCTTGAATCGGGTGCAACCCCAACAAACAAAAACATGAACAAAAAACATCTTAAAGTGAATACTGTATGTGACTAAGTGCAAACAGAAAATCCAAGAAAAGACAGCAAAATATTGCAGAAAAAAACACCGTACACCAACACTGTGTGCAATCAGCGACTTCACCTGCTCTGTCCGCAGCAGACACTGTGGGTCGAGTATTGGACTTTACAGTCATACAAAATCCCATAAATAGAGGCAGAGGAAGAAGGTCATCATCACCTTGAATGAACTTCATCTCAGTTAGTGCGAGTTGGTGGAGGGGAGCACAGACATAATAGCGGATGGTGTTCTGCAATGTTTTCCGCACTGCCTTCATGGTAGCCTTATGCAGAAGCCTATAACGAGGTGTTATATGCATGGTGGTCCCCCACCTAAACACTATCCAGGCTTATCCTGCTAATCTTCTGAAATTGGGCGAATTCCGGATTACTGTGTATTGCAGGGATGCGTAGAAGTACTGTTGATTTTTTTATGCAATACCCTCTGCCCTCCCCCACCACACTTATAAGCTGGATAAATTAAATGTGGCACCTGTTGCTTCTTCTTTCCTCGCAGAGACATCTACATCGTGAAGCTTAGAACGCATGCGCCCGCCTTTGCGTGCAGATGGAGACTGCTCCTGTGAAGGTACGGTTGACTTGCTCGGAGAGCGAGTCGCCACCTGGACAAGGGACATGATACGGTTCCTGTTCGTAGTTCACACACACGCGCGCACACACACACAGAAGCCAGGCATCAATATACAAGCTTGTGGGAAAACACATAACCGTGTTGGCATGAGTACAAATTCACGCGGATGCATTTGTAGACATGTTTACATACTCACCAACAAATTTGCTTTCAGAATTAATGCGACTACTTTATTGATATAATTAGACTAATTCGTTGATTAGAATCATAAACTGTATTTAGAATTGAGGAATCCGTCCTGTAACTATCAAAAGATGGTCGTGGCAGTGTCACTGCCGAGAAGCCACATTTTGAAATCTATTGGGAGATTCTTGAACTAGTACTTACAATTCTCAACGTTTCCCCATGCAAAAACGCTATATTACCAAGAAACTACGCGTTTGCTAATCTCTTTAAAAAATAAAATAACCTCTTTTCTCTCCGCCTCTTGAAGACCAATTGTGTTGCGATCGAAAAGTCGTGGTTTTGCTTTTATTTTCAATGTATTTGTATTTATAATTTTTTTTCTATCTACGTGACTTTACCGAAAGAACCAAGACTTTGAATTCCTGCAGTCACAAAAGTTTTAATTTGACTTTATATTTCTGAATCTCATCCATAATATTTTTGACACTCATGCTTGTTATATCGACACCAGGACCCATATCTTCAACAAAGTCCTGGCTTATAAACATTTGCCAGTTCACCCGCATCAATTAAATCAAGCCTGTACTGGTGAGACACTGAATATTGAAACCGGTCCAGATTTGCTTTAGACTTAACAAGTGCTGAATTTAAGCAATCACATAAGGCCGTGGGGCCCGATGGGTTGTATATTAAAATATATTTCAATATACAGTAATGCAAATATGGTGACATTGTCTATTTTCTTCATACATGGTGAACTAAAAACTCGATATAATCGATACATCGTTACCACCCTAGTGGCCAGTAATGTCATGGCACTGTTACAAGCAAATATACCGTACGATAGCTAATGTAATGTTTCAATATGCAATGTAGTTTTAAAAAAAGCCCCTTTACTAATATATAATTTTATAATGTATACACTTGAATTAAACTAAGGTAAATGTAATGTGATTTTTTTTGTAATATCCAATACATTTCATTAACCAAAAACGTGAAGCATTCTGTATTTTAATGAAAAATATATACATTTAAAAACATTGAACGTAATCAGTAACTTATTACGCCATGCAAATAATAATTGCAATGGTTTTTTTCATAGCAGCAGGCCTCAACTGTAGCGCAATAAAAGTTGTAAATTGCTCGAGCATTTAATTACAAAATTGGCCCGAAATACGTTAGGCGTCGTTATTTATCGATTATAATGTCAGCATTTGTAATATGTAAAATAAATACAATGAAACAGTTTAAAGCTGCAGCAAGCCCACCACCCCCCCCCCTTAACGTTCCCTCGCAGATAACCAATCGGTTACAAGCGACACGAGAGGACGCAACTGAACAAACACGGCACATCGGGAAAAGAAACGAATCGCAACAGTGGCGAGAGTAAGTTATCCCCGAGGCGTTGAGCAAAAAAAAAGTCGACACATCTTACGCGCACGCGTTCACCGAACAACAAAGAACAGCCGCTGCCAATAAGTTGACGGCTTCCACACAGCCGCTCTCGATAAAATGGCGTCCGAGGCGACAAAAACAAAAGCGCGGCAAGCGACGACGCCGCCGTAAACGCCGCGCAAGATGCAAAAACCGTGGTCAGAAGGAAATTTAAAATATCGTCTCGCGTGCCTGTCGTGTAACAGCGCAAACGAAGTATGTCGGTAGCCGCAATACAAACAAAAAAAATATTACGATTTGAAATGTTTCCCCCCCCTTCCCCCAGAGTTCACTACCTCCGCATTCGTTTTCCCCTCCGTCAATGGCAGCGCCCCCCGCCCCTTTCTCGCGCAGTTCCCGCAATTTTTTTTTAACCCGACGCCATTTTGGCGGCCATATTAGGTAGGGTAGCCCCGAGGGGGAAATAGCCCCCCCCCCCGTTTTTTTTAACCTGAGGCCATTCCGGCGGCCATATTGGGTAAGGGGAGCACCTTTCCCCTCTCACCGTTCCCGCTTTTTTTAACCGACGCATATTGGGTAGGGCAGCCCCCGCCCCCCCCTTCTCGCGCAGTTCCCGCATTTTTTTCAAACCGACGCCATTCTGGCGGCCACATTGGATAGGCGAGCCCTGAGGGGAAAATAGTCCCCCCCCCAATCCCCCCTAACGGGTTCAAACAATCAAGTAAAACAATTAATCAGTTAAAAAAAGCAATCGATCAGGTAAAAATAATCTATCAGTTCAAAAATCTATCAGTTTAAAAATCGATCAATTAGTCTGAGATCAGCCAATCTTCTCATTTGTTTCGTGCATCTGATATGCGCAGAGTAAACAACTACAACGGTGTCTCGCCGTGACGATGTCACAATTCGCATTGTGTGGATCGAACATTGCACGTCCCTCGTACTTTGTGGTCTGCTAAAGGGGGTTTTCGATGGCGCTGCGAGTCGCTTCTCGATCAGCCCCGGGACGAACCCAGCCGTAAGCTGTACCCACTCGTCATAGCCGTCAACCCCGTGTCAGTATCTCATCACAGACCAATTCAGACCTCATTGGTCAACCCCGTGCCCCTTATACATCTCAACGTTTATCCTACAAAGTCCCGTAACAAGGGAGAAGCACGAACACATGTCTACTCAATTTCCCTGTACAATAATGCGGGTAAACAGTGTGGGTTATCAGGTACGCCACGGTCACATCGCTGGTGGCAACAGCAAAAGCGCGCCACCGCGCAAAATACGAAAACCGCGAGCAGAGGAAACAGAAAAAAACATCGTCACGTGATGCCTGCCGTGTAACCACGCAAACCAAGTTAAAATCCGTCGAAATTTACGAGAAAATATATTACGTTTGAAATTCGTTATCCCGCCTCAAGAGTTCGGACACCTTCTCGCCTTCGTTTTACCGCCGTAAATGGAAGCCACCACTCCCCCTCGAAGCCCCGCCCCCTCAAGACCACGCCCCCTCGAAGACACGCCCCTCTTAAGGGCCCGCCCCCTCCTAAGGCCACGCCTTCCCTCGAAGCCACACCCTCTCGAGGCCACGCCCTCCCTTGAGGCCACGCCCCCTCTCGAGGCCCCGCCTTTTTAAAAATCTGACGCCTTTCCGGCGACCATCTTGGGTTGGTTCTCGATTTGAAGCTTTAGTGACTGCAAGGATTCATATTCTTAGCTTTTTTCGGTAAAGTCACGTAGGTAAAAAATAAAAATTAATAAAAGTAAAATGAAAATCAAATAAAAATCACGTAGGTAAAAAATAAAAAATTAATAAAAGTAAAATATAAATAACCGATTTTTATTTTATTTTACTTTTATTCATTTATATTTTTTACCTACGTGACTTTACCGAAAAAAACCTAAGAATATGAATCTTGGGTTGGGTAACCCCGAGGGGGGGGGGACTTATCCCCTCTTTAAGGGTTTCAATCAATCAGTATAACAATCAATCAGTTTAACAATCAATTAGTCAGTCTTTAAACAATCAGTCAATCTTGTCCTTATTTGCTTCGTACGTCTGATTGCGTTTGTGCGTAATATGCGCAGAGCAACAACTGCAATGGCTACGTTCAGATGGTCTAAGCCAGACGATGTCACAATTCGCATTGTGTGGATCGGGCATTGCATCCCTCTCATACTTTGTGGTCTGCTAAAGGGGTTTTCGATGTCGCTGCGAGTCGCCGTGGAGTCGTTTCTTGGTCATCTCCTGGGACGAACATTGCCTTATTGGCCACCCCGTGCCCCTGATAAATCTCAAAGTTCATCCGACAAAGTCCCATCACAGGGCAGAAACACAACGAAATAGACACTTTTTTAATACTCAATTTCCCTGTACAAGAATTCGGATAAACAGTGTGGGTTGACAGGTTATGCCACGGCAATATAGCTGGTGGCAACAACAAACACACAATCATCAACACGTTCGTCATTCACAGTGTGCCCTTAAAAGGAAACGTTAAACAGGCGACGTTTCGGGCAATGGGCCTTCTTCATAATACATGTACCAGAAAGATTATACGTGATTTGGAGACATTATTTGGTGGTGATGCTGCTGCTGCTGCTGCGATGGCAGTAGTGCCACAAACACAACAAAAACGGCACAACTGCCATCGACAACTTCCTGAAAGAAAAAATATATATAATCGGCGACTTTTCGGACAATGTCCCTTCTGCTCTGATTAAAAAAGGGGGCCATTGTCCAAGGCGTCGCAGATTCTATATATTTTTTTAAGGCTGTGTAGTTGACGTGTTGTGTTTCGAGTGAATTCATTCAAAGTTGCATATTACATCTTATGAGCATTCAAACAATATTTCTTCATGAACAATGTTTTAATCGGCATATAAAGTTAAACTCTTCGTAGCTATCACTTAACAGACAATCAATGCAATGACCAAAAGGCATTAGTAAATAAACTAATTAGTATTAAAATTATCAATTGTTGCTGGCACGCTGAATTTTGGGTCACCCTTTTGTAGTGAGGTCAACGAGAGCCTTCATTAGCATAACGACTTCGTGCTACATTCCTGGGCCGAATAGATTCTTTAGATTATTTGGCTGCTATAAATTTCCACGTAATACGCCACTACGTTGAGCAATCATTTGTAAGAGCCAGGTCGCTTCTGAAAAAGAAGCTAATCGCTCAGTGGGCTTTACCTGGTAAAATAAACAAAAATAGTAACATTTTATTTGTGTATATTTATAGTTTGTGATTTGCTCACCTTTCCCGTACTATTTTGTACTCCTATTGTTTGTTCTAGATTTGAAGTGCTTTCGCTAAGTTGTCCCCACCTGAAGAAGGACGCTTGTGTTGCGCCCGAAACGTGACTTACCGAAAAAACCAAAGACTATTGTTTGTTGTAACGGTCTGAACCCGCCCCTACTGAATATCTGTGAAAAAGAGCTTTATAGCTCATCGGATTTCTCCAGTTTAAATAAATAAACTGTTCGCCTTTTGGCGTTGTTCTCTGTTATGACACTGGTGAGACTGGCCTCTAAAGAAGGCTGCTGTGGTGTAGGCCAATCAGTTTCAAAGACGATGACCAGAGATTGTCAGAGCACGTTCAGTTTGCATGTTCACCACAAGGACTGTGTGTGATTAAATGCAGATATGATTCCTTGCAAAAGGTTTCCATTTGGTGTTTGAACATCTTAAGACTCGTTTTATTGCCAGAAAGGATAAAGTCGATTATAAAAAATGTCATACTTTAAATAAATCGATTCTGATTCTGAGCTGGAAGGGGAAGTGGTGGGAGGGGGGAATTCATATCCGATGACGTCACACCCCTTCACATTATGACGTGCGCCCTTAGTAATATGGCGGCTATGTACATGATATCGTTTTCCTGAGGGTACAAATAAAATAATCTACACGCGCAGTGCTTTATGTAATACAAAAAGGGTTGAGGCATCGCCTTAGCAGTGTAGTGCACGAGCACAAACTCGCCACACTTTGCTCAGAGGTTTTCATCCGAAAATAATATTGATAAAGTGACGTTTCGGGGGCAGTGACCCACCCTCCTTTAGAGTAGAGTTGGACTGAAGAAAATTTGATTTGTACAGGCATTAAACCACTGATTTTTACACCGTGGGGCCCTGATGCAATGCTACACGTTATGACCCACTTTAGAATTGAAATCAAAGTTTCCCAATTCTATGTTTCATACAGCGAATGAAACAACCCGTGCCTTAATTTACACAATGTCGCCTGCCTATTGGCGACGTGATAATTAACACATTCCTGCGGAGGGAGCTGGTAGGAACGTTGGGTTGCTCGGTCAATGGCCAGGGTTAATGGCGGCGTGGTGTATTCCGCAAATATGGCCGACTGTGAGGGCGGACACAAGCCGGCGTGAGTAGGTTAAACGTTGAGTTTTATAAGGGCACCACGGGGTGACCAGCCCCTCCCCACCCAGCCCCACCCCTCCCCACCCAGCCCCACCCCTCCCCACCCAGCCCCACCCCTCCCCACCCAGCCCCACCCCTCCCCACCCAGCCCCACCCCTCCCCACCCAGCCCCACCCCTCCCCACCCAGCCCCACCCCTCCCCACCCAGCCCCACCCCTCCCCACCCAGCCCCACCCCTCCCCACCCAGCCCCACCCCTCCCCACCCAGCCCCACCCCTCCCCACCCAGCCCCACCCCTCCCCACCCAGCCCCACCCCTCCCCACCCAGCCCCACCCCTCCCCACCCAGCCCCACCCCTCCCCACCCAGCCCCACCCCTCCCCACCCAGCCCCACCCCTCCCCACCCAGCCCCACCCCTCCCCACCCAGCCCCACCCCTCCCCACCCAGCCCCACCCCTCCCCACCCAGCCCCACCCCTCCCCACCCAGCCCCACCCCTCCCCACCCAGCCCCACCCCTCCCCACCCAGCCCCACCCCTCCCCACCCAGCCCCACCCAGCCCCACCCCTCCCCACCCAGCCCCACCCCTCCCAGCCCCACCCCTCCCCACCCAGCCCCACCCCTCCCCACCCAGCCCCACCCCTCCCCACCCAGCCCCACCCCACCCCTCCCCACCCAGCCCCACCCCTCCCCACCCAGCCCCACCCCTCCCCACCCAGCCCCACCCCTCCCCACCCCTCCCCACCCCTCCCCACCAGGCCCCACCAGGCCCCACCCCTCCCCACCCGGCCCCACCCCTCCCCACCCGGCCCACACCTCCCCACTCGGCCCCACCCCTCCCCACCCGGCCCCACCCCTCCCCACCCGGCCCCACCCCTCCCCACCCGGCCCCACCCCTCCCCACCCGGCCCCACCCCTCCCCACCCGGCCCCACCCCTCCCCACCCCTCCCCACCCCTCCCCACCAGGCCCCACCCCTCCCCACCCTGCCCCACCCCTCCCCACCCGGCCCCACCCCTCCCCACCCGGCCCCACCCCTCCCCACCCGGCCCCACCCCTCCCCACCCGGCCCCACCCCTCCCCACCCCTCCCCACCCAGCCCCACCCCTCCCCACCCAGCCCCACCCCTCCCCACCCAGCCCCACCCCTCCCCACCCAGCCTCACCCAGCCCCACCCCTCCCCACCCAGCCCCACCCCTCCCCACCCAGCCCCACCCCTCCCCACCCAGCCCCACCCCACCCAGCCCCACCCCTCCCCACCCCTCCCCACCCTCCCCACCCAGCCCCACCCCTCCCAGCCCCACCCCTTCCAGCCCCACCCCTCCCCACCCAGCCCCACCCCTCCCCACCCAGCCCCACCCCTGCCCACCCAGCCCCACCCCTCCCCACCCAGCCCCACCCCTCCCCACCCAGCCCCACCCCTCCCCACCCAGCCCCACCCCTCCCCACCCAGCCCCACCCCTCCCCACCCAGCCCCACCCCTCCCCACCCAGCCCCACCCCTCCCCACCCAGCCCCACCCAGCCCCACCCCTCCCCACCCCTCCCCACCCAGCCCCACCCCTCCCCACCCAGCCCCACCCCTCCCCACCCAGCCCCACCCCTCCCCACCCCTCCCCACCCAGCCCCACCCCTCCCAGCCCCACCCCTCCCCACCCAGCCCCACCCTCCCCACCCAGCCCCACCCAGCCCCACCCCTCCCCACCCAGCCCCACCCCTCCCCACCCAGCCCCACCCCTTCCCACCCAGCCCCACCCCTCCACACCCCTCCCCACCCAGCCCCACCCCTCCCCACCCCTCCCCACCCAGCCCCACCCCTCCCCACCCAGCCCCACCCCGCCCCACCCCTCCCACCCAGCCCCACCCCTCCCACCCAGCCCCTCCCCACCTTCCCCACCCAGCCCCTCCCCACCCTCCCCTCTCCACCCAGCCCCACCCCTCCCATTTTTGGATGCACAACGGACGGACACAATAATCCCCTGTGGGCTGGTGGAACCAGGTGGTTCCTACCAGTAATGTCCCTGAGATTTGACCCCATATGCGAACGGGGCTGTGGAGGCGGCGCGCGCTGCCAAAGTGTGGGGGGGTGTGGGGGGGGGTGTGTGGGGGGGTGGGGGGGGGTGTGGAGGGGGGCACCTCGGGCTGCAGGAGGGAACAAGTCTCGTTGCATTTGTCGTAGATGAGACGCAGCTTGCGGAAGAGCACCGTCAGCTGTCGCAGGTGCTCCTGCAGCTTGCTCAGCCGGTCGGCGTGCGTGCTCGGCAAGTACGAGCCGCCGTTGGGGAGCTGCACAAATCCCAGAGACAGAGGTCATCCCCCCCCCCATCCCACCACCTTCAACGCCGGATAGACTTTAACGAGTGTAGAGGCAAGTGCTGTTCGTGAATGTGACACCTATGAAAGGCAGGCAAGGTACACGCGGGGGATGGGTGGCCGAGCAACGCGACCGGTCGCCTTTGTCTCCCAAGTGGCGATGTTTTACAACATTACACCAGAGGCATTAATTTTGAGGCTGAGCCAACCTAGGGGAGGCCCAGCACCGCTTCCGATAATCGTCGCTGGTGTTTGTGGTCGCGAAATCGAACTCGGGTCGGCGGGTTCGGGTCTCGAGGGGGTGGTTGGTGGTCACGCAGGGATGGAGCGAGACACACCGGGACAGATGGTGAGGCGTGTACTACTACAAACATACCATGTTCATCTGGACTATTTATTCCGGAGTGTGGAACTTACAGCCAGCAGGATGGATATTTCCCGGTGGCTAGATTTGACAAGACCCCAGGCCACATATAAAGGATTAGGGCTTGGATACAGCCTGCGAACAATACGTGTGTCACTGCAGGCAAAGTTCGTATAATCTTGCTTCATTCGATAAACGTATTCAGAGTGTGTCTGCTGTACGATCATGAGAGGGCTCTGTTGGCTGGCCACTCTCTTTAGAGTTCCAAGCACTTGCAACCGTGCCTTCGCCAACTCGCACTGACCATTGAGAATGGTCAACCACCCCCTACGACTAAAACACCACATGTGGTGGGCCGTCATCCCAGCAGACGATCGACACAACGCTCCAATATTTATATTATTAATAATATCTCTGGGTGGAGCGGTGGCGCAGTGGTTAGCGAACTGTGCGTTGACCCCGCGCGGTGAAGCCTCATCAACCCCAAGGGTGGCACAATCGGGTTTAATTGTCTTTTTATATTAAGCCCGATCATCTGAAATTGTGAGAAATCCGGTTTAATTGGTTCTAATTGCAGAACCGCACTTCTCAACGATGAGCTTCATCCATTCCAAGCTAAGGAACTCACTGGCGCCCACGATTGTGGAGGAGAAGCTCGTGTTCATCACGACCAACCTGCCCGCAATCTACGACTACCCCGCAGAGGTGGGACAAAGTCAATGTTATGCATGTCACAAGTAAGTCTCAAGTCTTTGCTCTCGAGTCCCGAGTCAAGTCGAGTCAAAGATGAGGCAAGTCCCAAGTCGAGTCAGAAGTCAAAGCCTGCAAGTCTCAAGTCGAGTCCAAAGTCCTACCATTTTAGTTTCGAGCCATTTCAAGTCCTCTTACCACAGAAATAACATTTATACAAATCATGTATGTCTGTAAGATTTGTATTTATTTAAACCTCTTTTTATACAATGACATTAATCAAACACAGTAAAAAACAGAAAATTTAATTTTCACAAAAAATGCCCTTATTTCAACAGCATATTGCACTAGTCAATGCACAGCAGCTTCAGTCCTGTATTGCATTGACCTCATATTGCAAAACAGTTTAACTTTCAAATAGACATGGGTTCTTTTAGCCTAAACTTTTTTAAACATGTCATCAATAAAATCCTCACTCCTCAAAATTATCACTTCTGAAAAACTGGACCAACCTGATAATATAATTGGAATGCCTCCATAGAGACTGGTGTGTATAAGAGAGAGAGAGCTGTGTGGACAGGTGATGAGCAGAGAGTGAGTGTGTGTGCGCATGCGTGCTGTGGACAGGTGGAGGGAGGCCCCTACACTGCATTGCATTTGCAAAAGATCAAATTGGCCAAAAGTCTGTCAGTCATTTGTGCACGATGGGGACGCAGAATGATGCCACCATGGCTGAAAACTCGCTCCACTGGAGCACTAGAAGCAGGCACAGCCAAGACTCGGATGGCTACTTGAAAGAGTGAAGGAAGAGTCTTACTGTTCAGTGCCCAGAACAAAAGGGCATTCTGTCCTTCTGCCATGTCAATGTAGTGACTTAGCTGTACTGCTGGTGGGGTCCCAACATCCCTTTTCTGCCTCTTATGGTATGCAGCAAACAGCCCTTCTCCTTCCATGTCCTCTAGTTCTTCTTCAGCAGGCACCGGCACAGGCACAGGTTGCTCCGTCTCTGCAGCATCTTTCAGGATCAATTCTAAAAAAACGTGTCACAACAGCAGAAACAAAAGAGCTCTTATTACCATTACTGATGTTGATGATACTGTGCAAGACTGAAAATTGTTATTATTGTTAAAGTCAGATTAATATCACATTAGATCCTAGATCAGATTAAGATCAAATTATTTTACGTTGCATTTAAGTTGCATTGCAAGTCAATAAGATTTACCTTTAACTCGTTGTGCCACCTCTGCCTTGATGTCACGGTTGACCAGCACATGGGGCTCAATCCACAGCAGACAAAAGGCTGGATCCAAGGCAGCTGCTTTCAGGTAGACTGTGTCTGAAAAGGGGGCAGTGATCCCTTCTTGAGACTGGGCCATTTTCACATTAATGAAGATCCCAAGAAATCTTTTTTCCAGGGATGCCTGCAGACCTCTGACCAGGCCGCTCAGGAAACGAACTTGAGGCTTCAGCTTCTCAAGATGGTGATTGAGGGACAAGACGGATGGAACTACTGCACTGATTGTAATGACTTTCTCCCCCTGTGTCAAATCAGTTGCTTCTCCGAACGGTTTCAAGATGTCCACCAACTCCTTCAGCAGATTCCACTCTCGTAGTGTGAATGACAGTTCTTTATGCTCGGCCTTCTCAAGAACTGCGCAGAGCTTTTGCTGATCACAATGAAGGACTGCTTTCACCTGCCGCAGTGTAGAATTCCACCTCGTGCTCACTGCAGCAGGGATGCCTCTGTGCTCCCCAAATTCACCATCGAATATGTCTTTAAACGTTGTGCTTGTGTGGAGCAGGGAGCTAAGTTTTGATAACTTGGAGAGAGAAGGACATGCCGCTTTTGTTTCTTTCAAACCGTCTCCCACCACCAGCTGCAATGTGTGTGCAAAACACTGCAGGCGCTGTTTCTTTGCCATAGCAGCATCGACGGTTTGCTGGTCTTCTAGGGTTAAGTCATGCCATAGCTCAGGATCATCAAGATTATCTCCAGCATCATCATCTTCCTCCTGTTCGCTGGGGAAGCAGACCGTAAATGCCTTGCGCATGTTAGCAGCATTGTCACTAATGATATAGTCCAATTTAGCTTTGATGTTGTATTCATCACATATTGCCTCAAATTGGTCACAGATGCGCTCCGCTGTGTGAGAGCCTTTGAAGCGGTTGCAGGCCAAGAGATTTGTCTTTAGCTGTACTCTCTCTGCATCTCTCTCCATCCAGTGCACAGTGACACCAAGGAATCCCCTCATCTTTCGATCAGACCAAATGTCCACAGTGACTGAAACATGGTCAGTGTTGCTCAATTGAGTTTTTAACTTTGAACGTCTCTCCTCAGCAAGGCTCTCTGTTTTTGTGGTCAGCGTTCGGCGACAGACTGGGGTATACTTGCTGTCCAGCACAGCCAGAAAGTGACGAAAGCTCTTATTTTCCACAATAGATAGAGGAAAATTGCAATCAATAATCAAGTCAGACCGTATCGCATTGGAGATGGCCTTCTGCTGTGGGTGGCTCATGCTGTAACGCCCTACACGAGTGTCCAGGAATTGTGAGATTGAAGGCTGTTGTGGTTCATCTACGATGCTTTTGTTCATCTGGTATTCTTCATACCTGTAACAGAAAAGAATATGAAACAGATGTCAGAAAATCCCTTATAGCCACACATGTTGTATTTGAAACTACTCTTTACTCATATCAATGTTGTTGTGTTAATATTCATTGTCTATTGTACACTACGGTATACGATAATACATTTCAGTTTCAGTGTATGCAATATTAAGAATATTTTCACTGCTTCAAAAGTCATAAGAAAGCCCTTTCCCTCGAGAAACTGAAGTCATATGCTTTATAGCAGTGGTTTTCAAAGTGGGGACGGGGACCCCTGGGTGCCGCGAGGGGGTGCTAGGGGGGCCATGGCAAGTTGGCATGAAAAGTATAGCAAAACAAAATAATTGAATAAATTAAATAAGTAAAATAAACCAAATTAAACCAAAAATAAGCTAAACAATATCCCCATTAGTTAAGAACTGCACTATAATAATCTATTGCATCTCTGAACATTACTACTATAATCGTTATTATTTTATTATATACTGTATATATCCCAGTGGTGCGCTGCCTCACAGACCTAGACTACGGTAGCACGCTATGTCCATGCGCTGCCTGCTGTTTGGGCATGATATGAAAAGGGAAGGCTAATGGTGGATCTTCTGTGACTGTGTCATCATTTTCCTCTTTACAGTGTATATGTCTTACTATGTTTCCTGTTGTACTTGGATGGGTTTAGGGATGCACCAACTCCATCGAGTTGTGAAAGGAGGTGCACAGAAAAAAGAGTGTGGCACGGCCCATGTCAGGGGGGGCCTTGGCTGGAATCTACTGGTATATGGGGGGCCTTGTCATGGTAAAGTTTGGGAACCCCTGCTTTATAGTTCACTCTCTCCTGCACACCAGATTCCATGGTGCCTTGCTGCATCACACAGCAATTGCAGGTCTACTGCTGCCTCATTCATTGTTTAATTGTGATAGTTTATGTCTTCAGCGACAGTTCAGCTTAGTTGTGATTAACCAAAATTACATAAACGACCTCAATGAGGCAGCACACCAGCCACTCTGAAACTGAACGATTGAAAGAGTAAAACTGGAAGGCCTGTTTTTGTCTCATGTGTGTTGGAGAGACTGAGATATACATTTGTGTTTATCCGTCTAGCAGCAAGGTAGAAATGATACTTTAAAACGGACGTTGACATGATGTTGAAGAGGTTTTCCATCTGAGTGTGTTACACTCATGTACCTCATATAATCGGGGTTCAAAAATCCCTATTTTTGTAAACATTAACCAGCAAGGGAGACGTGCGTTTACTGTCTCGTTGATACAGTAAATATGCAGCAGCTAGTAAGTTACGGTACATCCGATAAGGTGCTTAGCATTCGTTCAAAACTTACCTTTCTTTGTGCAACTTCAGGTGTCGAACAAAGTTAGACGTTGTGGCAGCACCGTCTGTAATCTTCGACCCGCATGTTTTGCAAATTGCAACTCGTTTTTTGTCGACTACATCGTAATTTTTATAGCCAAACGAAACTATCTTCGGTATCATTTTGCCAACTGGCGCGTTGTTGCTTGTTGCGCTTCATTGGTTGTCTTGCAATGTGCCTGCTTAGATGCTGTCCAATCAAAACAACGTGGGACTACAGTGATTGGATGTCGTGCAGGCAGCGCGCGTGCTCTCTGCATGCATACAGGTGATGCACATTTCTTTCACAGATGCAGATAAACTGAGAGCGGCGCGGCCGTGTGAACATTTTTTCCCCCAGTTTTCATGGGAAGTAGCAAGTCTTCTCGAGTCAAAAGGCGCAAGTCCAAGTGAAGTCACGAGTCATTGATGTTAAAGTCCAAGTCGAGTTGCAAGTCTTTGTACATTTTGTCGAGTCGAGTCTGAAGTCATCAAATTCATGACTCGAGTCTGACTCGAGTCCAAGTCACATGACTCGAGTCCACACCTCTGCTACCCCGTGCCCGACGGCCCCCCGAGTACGATAGCAGCACCGACGAGGAAGCAGCCTAAGCCTTGCAGAGTTTCGTATTCATTAAACCAGGTTTTAATTCCCCGAAATCGGGTTTAATTGTATTCAAGAAAAAACCCGATGCCTGCCGCTGGAAAAATTTGTTTTTTTCCACCCCATGCTGATCAACAATCAACCACACGTGTGTGGCCTTCGAAGCCATCGCTCACCTGCATGTAGCGCAGTATCTGGAAGATCTCCGTGGTCCTCGTCACGATGTCCTGCACCGTCTCCTGCCCGATGCGGCACAGCGAGGCCATGTTCACCTCGCGCGGCCCGGGGACCCCGGCGGAGACACCGATCCCGGCCCCCCCTCCGACTACCCCCCCTACACCGCTCGGGCCCCCCAGTACCCCTAACGTCCCAGGGCCCGCGAAGCCCTGGCCACCGCCACCGGGAGGCAGCGAGCCTCCCTGACCCGAGGCCATGGTTCACGAAGCGGCTGGTTGACGAGGTAAATCGCTAATTTGGTCAGAGACGGCGTTGCCTTCATTCAAATTCGCACTGTTCCGCCACTGTCCACGCGCGTCATTTGGGGGCCGAAGCTCCTGAGCGTGACGTCATTGTTTGAAGAGGTGTGACATGACGTCATCTATTGAAGAGGGTGTGACATGACGTTTTATTGAAGGGGTTGTGACATGACGTCATTTATTGAAGGGGTGACATGACGTCATCGCTAATTTCTTGGGATTCGTGTAAAAAGACGGCTTTGGTATTTGATTAAAAGCTTTCGTGACTGCAGGGATTTCATATTTTGGTTTCTTTCGGTAAAGTCACGTAGAAGGGGAACAATAAAATAATAAAAATGTTATATAGACAAATATAAAACAATATTTTGTATTTGATTGTTTCCCTTCTACGTGACTTCACCGAAAGAAACAAGAATATAAAAGCCTTTAGTATTTATGACTGCATACCTGTCAACCCCTTATCAGTGCTTAGCTTATTACATATCAATTCAGAGCGTATTGATCACCCCGTACCCTTATAAATATCAACGTTCATCCTGCAGTCCCATCACGAGGGAGATACAAATAGAAACACAAATAGGCAAAACAAATGCCCGTTATTGAAATGGCTGTACGCCGTATAAAACCTGAAAACTCAATTTCCCTGTGCAAGAATACGGGTAAACCGTATGGGGAGACAGGCATCTTACTGTAGAGGTATTTATTTGGGGTTTCCCCCTCGCAAAACGTGGGCTTTGTATAGTACCACTAAAGGAGGCTTTGGCGCGGAAAAGAAAACCAGGCTTCTTTGATGCCTCCCGAGCCAAATTGTTTTGAAGATCAGAGGCATAATTGCAACTCAGATTTTTGTAATAGCTATTCCGACACAACCTCCACCTACAAAGACACCCTTTGGTTGTTTGATAAATCTTGCCAAGTTCCCGATGGATATTAACTCTACAACCCTAGCTTACTATTGTGCAAATTGTTCATACCATCTTGTCTGCAGTTTTATAACATGAACTTTGTACCTGTTGGATCTATGCCCTGTTTTCCGTTATTAATATTAAGAATAATAAAAAAAAACTATTTCTCTTTTTATTATATCTATATATACCTTTTAATTAAATAATGAAAACAACCCACTACAAACACACCAGGAATCTGTGAAACGGCCATTAAACTGGTAAGAAGTCGGTGACAGAGAGGTCATAGACATCCAGATGGACAAAAGATGTATGGACTAACCTCCCAAAGACATCTGGAGATGTACAGATAAGGTGCAGAGCAAACAACGGTTGAAACTCGCGTTTTCTTAACGTTTTCCTTACCGAAAAGTAGAAACTTAACATAGATAATTAACCAACAAACAATAATTTTTATTATTAGTAATTCCCTTATATTCACCGCTTACATATTATTTAGAAGTATATGTTTCCTATCTACACGACCTTCCGAAAAACTAAAGAGTACGAATTCCAGAAAGCTTAAGTGCATAGTACATTTAACCTCAGGACATTAAAAAAAAAATAACTCAGAATAAAAACACCAATCTCTGCAGAACTAAACTTGGCGAAGCCCAAAATAATAATGTGAAGAGGATCATTACGAAATTCATTAAACATAGACGAATGATAACCACGATACTAAGACCGAAGGAACTCACAAAATATAATTCAAGAATAAATGTAACACACAGGACCACTTATTATTTTATTTGTTTCTTTCGGTTAAGTCACGTCTAAAGATAAAATAATAAATTAAATAAAATAATAGAATACGACGTTTCGATTGCAACACAAGCAATCATCATCAGGTATAATGAAATAGCGACATAAAATCTAACCAGAAAACTATAGACAGACATATTAGCAGACAGATATCACCAAGATACATAGCGAGAGCAACACAGGTAACAGAGAGGGGTGATCGTCTCTGTGTGGTGGCCTTAAATAGACAGAGGGGGGGGGCGGAGGCAGAGAGAGGGAGGAGGGTTAGAGAAAAAATTAGCATATCAATGAGTGGTCAACAGACGTGGTGCTGCGAATGTGATGGCACGGCAAGCAAGCCTGAAAATCAGGAGGACACACTAAAATTAAATAACCTAGTAAAATATCGAAATGTAATGTAATACAACACAGAGGGTCGGTCAACACACAATTAACGCATAGCCTGGTTGATTACGTATTTCAAAGATTGCTAAGTTAGAATTTAAGTGTGAACAATCTAAAGAGAGGACACAGGCAGAGAAAACAAGTCGCCAGAGAGAGAGAAAAAAGATAAGCTTAAAACTTCCCCGTAGAAGTGGTTCAATCTTAATTTTAGAACTTTCGTGACTGCAGGAATTATTATTTGTTTCTTTCGGTTAAGTCACGTCTAAAGATAAAATAATAAATTAAATTAAATAATAGAATACGACGTTTCGATTGCAACACAAGCAATCATCATCAGGTATAATGAAATAGCGACATAAAATCTAACCAGAAAACTATAGACAGACATATTAGCAGACAGATATCACCAAGATACATAGCGAGAGCAACACAGGTAACAGAGAGGGGTGATCGTCTCTGTGTGGTGGCCTTAAATAGACAGAGGGGGGGGGGGCGGAGGCAGAGAGAGGGAGGAGGGTTAGAGAAAAAATTAGCATATCAATGAGTGGTCAACAGACGTGGTGCTGCGAATGCGATGGCACGGCAAGCAAGCCTGAAAATCAGGAGGACACACTAAAATTAAATAACCTAGTAAAATATCGAAATGTAATGTAATACAACACAGAGGGTCGGTCAACACACAATTAACGCATAGCCTGGTTGATTACGTATTTCAAAGATTGCTAAGTTAGAATTTAAGTGTGAACAATCTAAAGAGAGGACACAGGCAGAGAAAACAAGTCGCCAGAGAGA
The DNA here is from genome assembly GCF_964198595.1 of Lampetra fluviatilis. Classification (NCBI taxonomy): domain Eukaryota; kingdom Metazoa; phylum Chordata; class Hyperoartia; order Petromyzontiformes; family Petromyzontidae; genus Lampetra; species Lampetra fluviatilis. Next base: position 6,996,938 of record NC_136297.1, read on the forward strand.
GAGAAAAAAGATAAGCTTAAAACTTCCCCGTAGAAGTGGTTCAATCTTAATTTTAGAACTTTCGTGACTGCAGGAATTATTATTTGTTTCTTTCGGTTAAGTCACGTCTAAAGATAAAATAATAAATAAAATAAAATAATAGAATACGACGTTTCGATTGCAACACAAGCAATCATCATCAGGTATAATGAAATAGCGACATAAAATCTAACCAGAAAACTATAGACAGACATATTAGCAGACAGATATCACCAAGATACATAGCGAGAGCAACACAGGTAACAGAGAGGGGTGATCGTCTCTGTGTGGTGGCCTTAAATAGACAGAGGGGGGGGGCGGAGGCAGAGAGAGGGAGGAGGGTTAGAGAAAAAATTAGCATATCAATGAGTGGTCAACAGACGTGGTGCTGCGAATGCGATGGCACGGCAAGCAAGCCTGAAAATCAGGAGGACACACTAAAATTAAATAACCTAGTAAAATATCGAAATGTAATGTAACACACAATTAACGCATAGCCTGGTTAACCAGGCTATGCGTTAATTGTGTGTTGACCGACCCGGTGTGTTGACCGACCGGTGTGTTGACCGACCAGTCAACACACAATTAACGCATAGCCTGGTTAACCAGGCTATGCGTTAATTGTGTGTTGACCGACCCTCTGTGTTGTATTACATTACATTTCGATATTTTACTAGGTTATTTAATTTTAGTGTGTCCTCCTGATTTTCAGGCTTGCTTGCCGTGCCATCGCATTCGCAGCACCACGTCTGTTGACCACTCATTGATATGCTAATTTTTTCTCTAACCCTCCACCCTCTCTCTGCCTCCGCCCCCCCCTCTGTCTATTTAAGGCCACCACACAGAGACGATCACCCCTCTCTGTTACCTGTGTTGCTCTCGCTATGTATCTTGGTGATATCTGTCTGCTAATATGTCTGTCTATAGTTTTCTGGTTAGATTTTATGTCGCTATTTCATTATACCTGATGATGATTGCTTGTGTTGCAATCGAAACGTCGTATTCTATTATTTTATTTTATTTATTATTTTATCTTTAGACGTGACTTAACCGAAAGAAACAAATAATAATTCCTGCAGTCACGAAAGTTCTAAAATTAAGATTGAACCACTTCTACGGGGAAGTTTTAAGCTTATCTTTTTTCTCTCTCTCTGGCGACTTGTTTTCTCTGCCTGTGTCCTCTCTTTAGATTGTTCACACTTAAATTCTAACTTAGCAATCTTTGAAATACGTAATCAACCAGGCTATGCGTTAATTGTGTGTTGACCGACCCTCTGTGTTGTATTACATTACATTTCGATATTTTACTAGGTTATTTAATTTTAGTGTGTCCTCCTGATTTTCAGGCTTGCTTGCCGTGCCATCGCATTCGCAGCACCACGTCTGTTGACCACTCATTGATATGCTAATTTTTTCTCTAACCCTCCTCCCTCTCTCTGCCTCCGCCCCCCCCCTCTGTCTATTTAAGGCCACCACACAGAGACGATCACCCCTCTCTGTTACCTGTGTTGCTCTCGCTATGTATCTTGGTGATATCTGTCTGCTAATATGTCTGTCTATAGTTTTCTGGTTAGATTTTATGTCGCTATTTCATTATACCTGATGATGATTGCTTGTGTTGCAATCGAAACGTCGTATTCTATTATTTTATTTTATTTATTATTTTATCTTTAGACGTGACTTAACCGAAAGAAACAAATAATAATTCCTGCAGTCACGAAAGTTCTAAAATTAAGATTGAACCACTTCTACGGGGAAGTTTTAAGCTTATCTTTTTTCTCTCTCTCTGGCGACTTGTTTTCTCTGCCTGTGTCCTCTCTTTAGATTGTTCACACTTAAATTCTAACTTAGCAATCTTTGAAATACGTAATCAACCAGGCTATGCGTTAATTGTGTGTTGACCGACCCTCTGTGTTGTATTACATTACATTTCGATATTTTACTAGGTTATTTAATTTTAGTGTGTCCTGATTTTCAGGCTTGCTTGCCGTGCCATCGCATTCGCAGCACCACGTCTGTTGACCACTCATTGATATGCTAATTTTTTCTCTAACCCTCCTCCCTCTCTCTGCCTCCGCCCCCCCCCTCTGTCTATTTAAGGCCACCACACAGAGACGATCACCCCTCTCTGTTACCTGTGTTGCTCTCGCTATGTATCTTGGTGATATCTGTCTGCTAATATGTCTGTCTATAGTTTTCTGGTTAGATTTTATGTCGCTATTTCATTATACCTGATGATGATTGCTTGTGTTGCAATCGAAACGTCGTATTCTATTATTTTATTTAATTAATTATTTTATCTTTAGACGTGACTTAACCGAAAGAAACAAATAATAATTCCTGCAGTCACGAAAGTTCTAAAATTAACACAGGACCACATTAATGTATTACAAACATCTCCTCAGCCACCCTTGTCTTCCAGCGGGGTCTGGCCTCGGAATGACCCGCGCGGGGCGGGCAAGAAGGGAGCAGAAAGGTCGCAAGGAGGGGGGGTGTCTGCTTCTTCTCGCTCTGTTTGTGTTTTTGTTGCCCGCTCACAAGGAATGCGCAGGAGAGGGGAGTCGCGTTTTGAGTTAGGCACGGGCGCACACAGCGAACGAGCAGTCTGGGTTGAGTCGTACTCGGGCTCGCAACTCGGTTTGCGACGCAGCGTTGCGACAGGGCTCACAAGAGAGCTGTGGCAGTCGTGCCTCGAGGAGAGATGGGACGACGAGACATCGTTAAAGTGGCAGCCTGAAAGCAGTCAGTCCGAGTCGCGCTCAGCGGTGCGACGGGGCTCGCAAGAGAGGTGTGGCAGATCGTGCCTCGAGAAGTGATGGAACGAGGAGGAGTCGTTCGAGTCGCAGAAGTCTGAGTTCAACCTGGGTCGGGGCTGGGTTTCAGCCGTGCTCCGGCTGGCGGAGCGTCGTGAGGAAACGAAACACCGATGCCGATAGCAGGTGCCGCTTCTCGCAGAACGAAGTTAAGTGCGAGTGAAGCTGGCAGCTACACGAACAAGAGAAGCACGGAGCAGAGAGAGTGACGAGTGACGACAAGCAATCAACCTGTAAAAGGGCGGAGATCGCCAAGCGTCGACCAAGCGAGCAAAGCAGAGAGCGCGAAGCAGTGGAGAAAGCCTGGTCAAACGGCTGTGAGGAAGAGGACAGCGCCATCGAATGTGCAGTGTGTTTGAGGCGCACACCGACCAACGACCCAGTGAGAACAGACCAGACGTCCAGAGCGACGGCGAGCATCGTGCCGACTCAACAATCAATCGAGCAGTGGAGAAGCCGGGGGCTGCCACCAAGAGAGAGAAAGCGCCATCGAATGTGCAGTGTTGGATACTCAGACCGACCACCACCCAGTGAGCACAGCCGCGTCGTCCAGAGCCACAAGCCAACACAGTCTGAAGCAAGGGCGAGTGTCCGTGTGAAGTTGGCAGCGATCAAGGAAAGAGCGACAAGAACAGCACGACCCGGGCGTCATCGAGCATCGTGCCAACTCATCATCTAGCAGTAGAGGGAGAGAGAGCGCAAGAGCAGCACGACTCGGACGTCACCGAGCGTCGTGCCGACTCGTGGAGGAGCTGCGCGCTATCCGGCGACGGAATCATCGCGCACCACGTCGGCGAGCGTCGTGGAAACTCAATCGAGCAGTGGGGAGAGAGAGAGCACGAGCAGAGACACGCCCAAGCGAGGGAGCAGCACGACTCGCTGCGGCCACGCCCAACCCAGAGGAAACCTCTGGCCGCTGTTTGTATCCTCCCACACCACACAAGCTAACGACACAACTCCCGGCTCTAAGAATTAATTAATATTACCAGGGGACAACGCACACACAGCACGCACACGAATAAGAAAAATTGTCATTGCGTTTCAGAAAGGGTTGCCATTTCGAGGTGGTGCGTTCAATATCAACGGATCGTGCAAAGCAGTTGCTGCCGTCGAGTTACATGAAAAAAAAAATGTTTAGTCATTCATACTAGGTAATCGTATAATATCGTAAATGCATGAGTTTTGTCATTCATATTAGTTCATTGCATAATCTTGCTCATGAATTATTGACGCATGTTTGACCTGCATGATAGAATGTCACATGCTTGTTAGAATAAAATTGCTTAACACCAACTGTTCGAGTGCTTCTTTCCAAGTCCATGCAAAACTATCTTATTCTCGATAACTGTATCCTGTGATGAGATATGAACTGGTGACCTAAAATAATAATAAACACACTAAGATAATCGGTAAACGTTTAATCGATGATAATCGTGTTATCCTGATGGATATAACTCTGGATAAACGAAGCTAAGCCTAATTATCACAACTGCACACATTAACATCGCAAGCATCCGCATAAATTACTACGATTATCTCCGCGATTATCATAATTTATGCATATAATTACTCACACCATCATAATTTATGCATATTGATACACACATTAACATAATTAATGCGATTTGCGCATTTTTCGGAAAATTATTAATTTTTATTATTTTCATCAAAATTTCATAACCCGACACATACAACATACCCTACAGGTTTTGTATAAAACGCCGATTTATATACATTTGAAGAACTCGTGGTGTCAATACCTGCTTGCATTTTGGTGCGTTCAACCAAATTAAACTTGGGACACACTGAATCAGGATGCGTACGTCAACCCCTTAACAGTGCTTACCAGAGGTGTGGACTCGAGTCATGTGACTTGGACTCGAGTCAGACTCGAGTCATGAATTTGATGACTTGCGACTCGACTTGGACTTGCATAACAATGACTTTGTCCCACCTATGAGATGTGGACTCTAGTCATGTGACTTGGACTCGAGTCAGACTCGAGTCATGAATTTGATGACTTGCGACTCGACTTGGAGTTGCATAACAATGACTTTGTCCCACCTCTGGTGCTTACTATATTAGACAAATTCAGACCATATTGGTCACCCCGTGCCTTTATAAATCTGAACGTTCATCCTCCAGTCCCATCACGAGAAACATTTTTTTGCCAGTATTGAAACAGCTGTACGCCGTATGGACCTCAAAACTCATTTTCGTTGCGTGTAAACAGTATGGGTTGACAGGTATGAGCATGATTATTGTGAATATAAATATGCCACTCGGAGACAAGCGTTGCTGTATCATGTTTTATTGAATTAACTCGAAGTTTAACTTCAGCGAGTTGCAGATAACTCACTCACAAGAGGTCAACAACCAAAGTGACGATCTGATACCTTTGATGGGATCTACGGCGCTCTGATTCACCCCAACATGACAACTCGTCTCCCCGACGTTAAAACTAGCGAAACAATTCTAAGCAGGCAACACAAGCGAGTTGTTGACATCACCGTGAACAGGCCCTAGTCACTGGACAAATGAATTACTTCATATGACCTATTGGTAAAATAACACGAAGCGATTATTCGTTAAGACCACTTAAGGGAGAAATATAACTGTCAAGGTGCAGCTCTGTGATTAATTGCTCACTCCAACGATGGTGGAAGGGCCTCCACTAAAGGGAGCTCTAAAATGCCACTCGAAGAGTATTTTGCTCTACTCTTCTTCCACGCTGGCAAAAACGTTTTGAATAGTGGGAGCACCCACGATACATTTCACAACACATTACCTGCCAACTCATTAAACAGCAGGTATTCGTAATGAATGACTAATGAATGCTTCTTCAGGTCATCCTGATCAATAGGAACAGGAAAAAAATCGTCGGGCGCGGGGGTTACGTTAATAGAAAACGCAGTGATGGGGCAAAACCGGGTTCGACAAATACAATATATTATGGGAAACAGGGTTGCGTTCCTGGGTCCAAAATTATCACCCCCTCCCTCTTTGTTTAACAAATTCTAAATTTCTGCCTGTTATTGTTATAAGTCGCTCTCCATTTCTTGCGTGTGCATTCTTTCGATTTTACCGCAACACAAAACCCTCGTCTCCATTACTCTTACCACACCGCGGCACTCACGCCCAACGCTCGCCCCTCATACTGTCACTTGAATATTAATGATTCGCCATCTAGGTGTCTGTATGACTCACATCTTCGAGTGGACGGCTAGATGCATGTGGCTATGTGAACATTTGCGTTTTGCGTGAGTACGGTTATATTATCACACATTCATTTAAATTCCTTTACACCAGAGGATCTTCCAACAGATGCAGCACTTTCACCTCTTGCAAGCCTATACTACATCTTAGCAACAATCTTAACAGTCAAACCACGTATAGCCGAAATATAACTCCGAAACACATACCTCATTAAGTAAACTGCATAGCCGAAACAGGGGTTGGATAAAACCGTGTTCGGCGAGGTTTTCCAATAATCATTTAAGGGATGTTCAATGAGCAGCCACCTGTAATAACACTTAACCATCAGCCAGTTACCCCCAATAATTCTGAATCACTATTGTAATGACTTATCGAAAAAAATCTTGAAACGTGTCCTACCAAAATCGGTAAAATAACGGATAGACGTATTTGTAACAGCAGCAATAATTCAGGAAGCCGCCAAAAAAAATATTAAAATTTTCAATTAAATATCTGCCTCATGGTTAACGTGTCAAACTAGATACTTAGATCACTGTCGCAGTGACCAAAATATGAGGATTTTTTTTTTTTATAAAATACTTTGACGCCTTTTAAAACATATATTCGTGAAGTGACATTTGGGTAACACACAAATCAGATGACGTGGGAAAAATGTAATCATTGCAGCGCTCAATATTAAAGTTATGAACGCTTAAGAAATAAAGCTAAGTGGGCTTAAGAATAAAATAAAGAAAAGAGACAGTGCAACAACATTTTAGAATCAAGGGACCTCCTTTGCCAGTACCAAAATATAATAGGGTTTTCCCCTTTTTTCTGGCAACAAAACAGGTGTTAAGATGTTAAAACACCAAACTGAAACCTTTTACAAGTGTAATGCGGGCGTGAGCGACCTTCCGGATGTGACGTCACGGGGAGGCGGAGCCAGGTGACGTGGGTGAAAGGTTGGGGTCCTTAAGTGGGTAAACCGGAAAGAGAAGTCAGTCGGGGTGTGAATGGAAAAGAGTGGGGCCACGCGGGCGAACGAGAGGAGGGGGGCACGGACAGCCAGGAAGGCTGTGTGTCAGAGGCAGCGGTGTGGCTGCAGAGAGTCGCAGGAGCGACGAAGAGAGAGAGAGACAGCACGAGGCTGTCAGAGCTGCGGAGAGAGCAAGAGAGAGAGAGGAGCTGCAGCGGTGTGTGTGTGGAGACAGCACGAGGCTGTCAGAGCTGCGGAGAGAGCAAGAGAGAGGAGCTGCAGCGGTGAGAGCCAGGGGGGCTGGGAGAGAGTAACAGCAGCGGAGCTGCTGTGGGGGCTACAAGAGCGACAGAGGCCAACAGAGGGGCTGCTGGTGGAGACTGGAGAGACATCGGAGTCAGCACTGTGGGGACTGAGCAAAGAGGAGACAGCCGTGTGGGTAATACAGTACGGACCAAATAAAGGACACTGAGCCAGAGATCGTGGTCAAGTCTTTTATTACACTGGTGCCAGAAGTGAAACGGCATGTCGAAGCAAGTGAGGAAGAAGATTACTCCGCCGCCAGCATCAGCTTCATCGTCCGACGACGACGAATTCCCTCCAACCATGGATCCTGCTGGGGTGGTGGAGGAGAGCTCTGCTGAAGCGAGCATGGGGACGGGTGTGGAAGATGTCGGCGCGATGGCGGGGCCGTCAACATCATCGGACGCTGATCAGAGATGGCAACAGATGGCGGTGCAACTGGAGGCACTCAAGGACGTCCTGGCGCAGCTATGTCAACTCGTCACGCCGAGGACGACGGAGGAAGCTGAAGGTGCTCCACGGGCCGCCACGTTGCCTGCCCTGCCGCCGCCATTAGCCACGCGGCAAGAAGCCGCCATCTTGCGCGTCCCGCGGCGCCAAACCGCCATCTTGGACACGCCGCGGGCCGACGCCTTTTTGAATTTGCCTCCAGAACAACCAACAATTGAAGAGAACGTGAAGAGGAGTCGGAGTCGCCACCTCACCACAGTTAAGGAATTCTCCATCGGGGGCGATTGGAGCGCTTTCGCCTGCCGATTCTTGGCGGCGGTACGTTCCGCAAGATGGACCGATGCTGAGGCCTTGGAAGTGTTGCCGACTCTACTGGACGATGAATCTGTTCGCTTTTTCCGTTCCATAACGGCCGATAAGAAGAAGACTTTATGTGGAGTTTTTGAGGAAATGGCCGACGCCTATGAGCCACCTGACGACGCGCATCGGCGATTCGCTCAACGACAACGAGCACCCGAAGAGTCGCCCGTGGCGTTCAGGGGTGCGGTGTTGGAGCTGGCCATGGCAGCATATCCTGAGACGCCACAGGATCTGCTCGAGCCTCTCATATTGGGAAAGATGCTGGAGCTGTCTCGGGATCTGGGGATCCCCATGCCTGTGTGTGGTCATGAGAAGCTCACGTCCAGGGCGGCAGCAAAGTGTCTGGATGCGCAGTTTAATCTCCGTCGCTGGAAGCAAGTGGCGGCATGGACGGGTGGGCCCGTCAAGGAAGGAGGCGCGATGGGGTGGGACCCCACAAAGGCGATCTATGTGCCGGATGAGCGGGGTCCTCGGGAGCTGACGGCCGCCTCCTCTCCATGGTCGGGACGCGGAAGGCCGGGGCCGCGCGCTACGCCATCGGAACGGGGCCGTCGGGATGCAAGACCTGCGCTTCGGCGCAACGATGCCGATTGCTTCCGCTGCGGCCGTAGGGGCCATTACGCCAGGGATTGCTGGGCCCGCTTCCCGGGTCCGCCGCAGCAGGAGGCCACAACACCGGACAAGCCGACCAAGGAACCTCCGAAACAGGCATGTCGGCACGCACCAGACACCCGGCAAGGCTTTACACCTCACCCACCACCTGTGTTGCGCGATCCTATTGTTGTTGTTAAAGAAAGGCCATCGACGGGGCCTTGTCGTTCAGTTACGCAGTGGCGCAAATTGGCACGGAGAGTTGTCGCGGCCGCTACGGGTTCGTCCACTGTACCGGGGTCTATACAAGGTGTGGACGTGCGCATTTTGGTCGACTCGGGAGCGTCTGCGACTATTATATCGGATGTCATTTTCCATCTGTTGGGCATTCCGCCGGGGGCTGTGCGTCCGGTTTATGGGTCGTGCGTCGCTGCAAACGGGGGTAGTATGGGTATCGTGGGCCAGGTGGATGCTAAGATATCTATTGGGGATGTGTCGGCTTCGGGCGTTGTGTTAATATCGAGATCTTTGGCGGTTCCTTGCTTACTAGGCACGGATTTTTTGGCTAAGATGCCCATTTTGATTAAAATCAATGAAAATTGTATTGAATTGCCGGGGGGGCGTCGAATCTCGTTTCTGCCGTCGCCCTGGGGGCGACCTGCTTCGGCCGTACAGGTGCAGGCGCTGTCCGTCGCATCTGTGGACATCCCACCTGGTTCACAGATGCTTATACCCTTGCGGTATCGGAAGCCCCTGCCCAATCGGCTAGGAGCAGTAGGGGTCTTGTTGTCGCCATCCGCCACGATAACAACAGGGTTGGCGTTAGTTGGGGCACAGACCATCGTCCGGCCGGATCAATTACCGTTTTTACAGGTGCTTAATGCGGGGGTGGAAAACATCCGTGTTCCGGCCGGTACGGTTGTGGCACATGCCACTACGGCGTTTGCGACGCGCGATTGTCCGCATCGCCGAGGAGTGGTCGCTGGTGTTTCCGAGCCAAGGGGTTCGGATAATCGTTGGATCGCTACCTTATGTGACGAAAATTCTTCCCTGTCCGTGGGGCAACGTGATGCGCTGCGTAAATTGTTGCTGACGTATTCGGATGTGTTCAGCTCCGATGATTTGGATTTGGGACGCACATCGTTGCTTTCCCATCACATTGAGACGGGCGACGCTGCCCCTATTCGATTAAATTCGCATCGGATGAGTCCAGCGGAGCGAGAACACGTTCGGGGGGCGGTGGAAGACATGTTGGCTGCGGACATTATATCGCCATCTAACAGCCCATGGGGCGCTCCTGTGGTCTTGGTTAAGAAAAAGGATGGCAACTTGCGATTTTGTGTTGATTTCCGGAAATTGAATAAGATATCGGTGGCAGATGCGTATCCCCTGCCGCGTATGGACGACTCCCTTGACGCATTGTCGGGGGCTAAGTTCTTTTCCACACTGGACCTCTCTTCGGGATTTTGGCAGCTTCCCCTTGACGAGTCCTCACGGGAGAAAACCGCATTCCGTACGCCGCAGGGGTTATTTCAATTCAACTGCCTCCCGATGGGATTGAATGCGGCCCCTGCTACATTTCAAAGATTGATGGAGCTCGTTTTGACGGGGTTGCAGTGGGAGACGTGTCTTATATATTTGGACGATATTATTGTGTTCAGCCGCACATTTGAGGAACATTTAACGCGGCTGGAGACGGTGTTCACGAGGATGCGCTCTGCCAATTTGAAATTCAAACCAAAGAAATGCCACCTACTGCAACGGTCCGTCCGTTATTTGGGGCACATTGTGAGTGCAGAGGGGGTGTCCACGGATCCGGAAAAGACGGCGTGTGTTCGGGATTGGCCGACTCCGGCCTCCGTGGGGGATGTTCGGCGGTTTTTGGGATTTGCCTCGTATTACCGAAGATTTGTGCCGGGGTTTGCGACGATTGCGAGGCCCTTGCATCTCCTTACGGGTAAAGGACGGAAATTTGTTTGGGGAGAGCCGGAAGAGGCGGCCTTTCGGAGTCTGCGTGATCTATTGGCTACGGCCCCGACATTGGGTTATCCCGATTTTGATCGCCCTTTCATTCTTGATACGGACGCGAGTGACACAGGTATTGGGGCGGTATTATCACAGTCTAAAGGGGGCGTAGAGCGCGTCGTGGCGTATGGTAGCCGAGTCTTGTCGCCTGCGGAAACACGCTACTGTGTCACTCGTAGAGAACTTTTGGCGGTTGTTTTTTTCCTACGGCAATTTCGACCGTACCTTTACGGTCGTTCTTTTATTGTGCGTACGGATCATGCGGCCTTGCAATATGCACTTAAAATGGACCAGCCATCGGGACAGTGGGCACGTTGGTTGGACACGCTGCAGGAATTTTCCTTCCAAATTCAACATCGGAAGGGAGTGCGCCATGCGAACGCTGACGCACTTTCCAGATTACCAGGGCGCGCCCCTTGTAAATGTACATCGGGGACGCATAGGTGTTCGCCGATTTTAAACCCCCCTCAGCCGCTTACGTTGGCCGTCGAGAAGTCGGATACTCCGATGGAACCCGGACCGACTGACGGGGTTTTAAATCTGCCGCGGTCTGTCTGGATTCGGGAACAGATGATGGACGAGTCGTTGTTGTCCATGCGGAAGCGGTCTGAGGGACAATGGGAGTCCGAGTTCGGCTGTGGGGCCGCGAACCGCTCTCCGAGATGGTCTGCTTATGTGGCAAGAAAGGTTCCAGGAAAGCTGGCGTGTGGTGGTACCAACGTCCTTGCGATTTGAGTTGATTAGAACTCTCCATTGTGACACACTATTGCATTTAGGGGTGCAGAAGACTTTGTTGACGTTACAACGTCATTATTTTTGGCACGGCATGGCGACAGATGTCGTAGGGCACGTGCGCGCGTGCCCTGAATGCGCCCGGCGTAAGCCGCCTAAACATCCTTACGTGCCGCCTCTCCAGTCGATTCAGGTGTCTAGAGTCAATGAATTGGTGGCACTGGACATATTGGGACCCTTCCCACCATCGGCGAGGGGAAATAAATATTTGCTGGTAGGGGTTGAGTATCTCTCCCGTTGGCCGATGGCCTGGCCGTTGCCCAATCAGTCGGCCGCGGCCATCACCGACGCATTTTTGTTTGGGTACATTATGGACAAGGGGGCGCCTGAGAGACTCCTCACGGACCAGGGCCGAAATTTCTCTTCTAAATTATTGGCTGAAGTGTGCGCGGGCCTTGGGACTAAGAAAATACGGACATCCCCATACCATCCGCAGACGGATGGTATGGTTGAGCGGCTGAACAGGACATTGTCTGCCATGCTTTGCCATACTGTGAGTGAACAGCAATCAGATTGGGATCTGCACATCCCCGGAGTGCTTTCGGCGTACAGGATGACGCCCCATGCGGCTACAGGGTCTTCGCCGTTTTACCTTATGTATGGTCGGGAAAACGTGCCTCCGGTGGATGTGCAATTGGGTACTGGGGTAAAGGGACCTCGTAAACCACTCCCTGAATACATTCAGGACACGGTTCGCCGGGTTACGGAGGCGCGGGAAAACGCCCGCGTGGCTACGGCCAAAGCCCAGGCCCGGAACGAGCGGTATGCTCGGCGGTCTGAGGGGGAGTGCCCCTGGAAGGTTGGTGACCTGGCCTGGCTCCATTGTCCGCAGGTGCGGCCGGGGACCTCTCCTAAATTGCACAAACCTTGGCATGGTCCTGTGCGCCTCATTGAGGTTCCCAATCCACAGTCGGCGCGCGTTCAGATTGGGTCTCACCGTTGGTTTGTTCATACGTCGCGGTTGAAACCATGTTGCTCCCCTACGTGATGCGTCATCTCCCAATGTTGCCTTGCCGGGGTCTGTTGCTGCCGACTCTCCCCTGCCTGCGTCCACTGATCTTGCTCGAGCGCCTGTCGTACCTGTTCCAGACAGGTCGGCCGTGACACCGTGGGGGACGAGGGGCCCTGCTCGGAGGGCGCCTGCCAGGTCTGCGAGACCTTCGAGCCCTGCAGCCCTTCCGACCCCGCCGCAGGCACATTCAAAGGACACGGCCAAGACTGATTCTTCGGGAACACGGGACGTTGGTGGACTTCCAACCGCAACAGGAGAATTACCCCGTCATTCATCGAGTTCCATCGCGTTCCCGTTCTGCGAGCGGGCCGCCGACCGTCCGGGACGGGCCGGCGACGCGCACACGCTCTAAATCACTTACGTTTCGTTGATTGTATGTTGTGTTGTTGTTCTTACCCTTGTATTTATTGCATGCTTTCTGTACGTCCGTGATGTTTCTTGTTGTTATTGTTCTGTTGTTATATTGCATGCTTGGTGTCCTTTAGCGCGGAAGGTCGGTTCACCGCATTACGCTTTGGTATTGTTCAGCCGAGGTCGGCTGGGTTTTTTCTACGGGGGAGGGTGGTGTAATGCGGGCGTGAGCGACCTTCCGGATGTGACGTCACGGGGAGGCGGAGCCAGGTGACGTGGGTGAAAGGTTGGGGTCCTTAAGTGGGTAAACCGGAAAGAGAAGTCAGTCGGGGTGTGAATGGAAAAGAGTGGGGCCACGCGGGCGAACGAGAGGAGGGGGGCACGGACAGCCAGGAAGGCTGTGTCAGAGGCAGCGGTGTGGCTGCAGAGAGTCGCAGGAGCGACGAAGAGAGAGAGAGAGACAGCACGAGGCTGTCAGAGCTGCGGAGAGAGCAATAGAGAGAGAGGAGCTGCAGCGGTGTGTGTGTGGAGACAGCACGAGGCTGTCAGAGCTGCGGAGAGAGCAAGAGAGAGAGAGGAGCTGCAGCGGTGAGAGCCAGGGGGGCTGGGGGCTACAAGAGCGACAGAGGCCAACAGAGGGGCTGCTGGTGGAGACTGGAGAGACATCGGAGTCAGCACTGTGGGGACTGAGCAGAGGAGACAGCCGTGTGGGTAATACAGTACGGACCAAATAAAGGACACTGAGCCAGAGATCGTGGTCAAGTCTTTTATTACACAAGGAATCATGTCTGCATTAACCAGTGCTGTGGTCAGAATGCAAACAAAAAACACTGATAATATATGCATTGTCCTTGAAACTAATTGGTCCACACCAGAGACAGCTTTATTTTGAGCCTTGTCTCAAACGGTGTTAGATCAGAGGACGCCAAAAGGCGTACAGCCCAAAGACAATTGACCAATCAGTTTCAAGGACAATGCATATATTACAGTATGTTATTTTTTTGCATTCTGACCACAAGCATTGTGGTTAATGCAGACATGGTTCCTTGTAAAAGGTTTCAGTTTGGTGTTTTAACATCTTCACACCTATTATCAACATTTTAAGAAATTTCTCGAAAGCCAAAGCGCTTTTGAGAAGTTGCTCAGCCCACAATATTGATCATGACCAAAATAATATTTCTAGATTCTCAAAAAAACCAAGCTATTAGTACTAATTAAGCAAAGACAGATTAAAACAACTTGAAATCAGCATACAATACTTCAAATCAATATTTTTTACCAGCGAGGTCTTGAAGAATAATGGTAATCCAGTAGAGATTTATGTAAGCACTATCCGAATAATGTGGCACTGCTAATGACAATGTGGAGATAAGTCTGATATCTCAAACATAAAGAGGTTCCACATGAAGATAGTTATATCGTTTGTAGATGCGAGACATTAGACATTAATTATAGAAAAAGCAAACCTGTTATATAATACATCAACACAGTAACATTTTATAAGCTACTTCTGGCCTCAAGTAACTCCCAAAATGATTGTAGCTTTAAATGTGACTTGTCCTGTAAATATAAAAAAAATTCAAACCATATTTATGCAAATCTATAATCTAACCACCACTAGCAAATGGAGCTTGTGCACTTAAGGTAATAAACAGAAAAAATGTCATGTTATTTTCTCTCATTTACATGGTAAGCTGTTAAATAAGTATAACCCGTAAAAACAAAGTTTTTCACTATAAATCCTTTATATGCGTGGCAGCGAACTTAATATAAAGGATTTAAAAATATATTCGCCTGTGGAGGACGCGGGGATCGATCCCGCGACCTTTGGCATGGGAAGCGAGGGCGCTACCAACTGCGCTACTCCACCACGGCCTGTGGAGGGGTTACGCTCTGGGCTCTTATACTGTGACGTTCAGCCAAAGCGATGAATGAGTTCTATTTGAATACATATAAAATATTTTTTTTTTGCCTAAAAAGTGTAAAATGTTGGGAATTTTTTTTCACGAACATTAATTGTCTGGCACAACGAGTCTGTGTGGAAAATGTCAGCTCGATTGGATCACGGGAAGTGGGTTAAAAAACGAGCGAAAGATTTGCACGGTCCTAAGCAAGCAAGCACGCAAGCAAGCACGCAAGCAAGCAAGCGAACTTAATATAAAGGATTTAAAAATATATTCGCCTGTGGAGGACGCGGGGATCGATCCCGCGACCTTTGGCATGGGAAGCGAGGGCGCTACCAACTGCGCTACTCCGCCACGGCCTGTGGAGGGGTAACGCTCTGGGCTCTTACACTCTGACGTTCAGCCAAAGCCATGAATGCGTTCTATTTGAATATATGTAAAATAATTTTTTTTGCCTAAAAAGTGTAAAATGTTGGGAATTTTTTTTCACGAACAATAATTGTCTGGCACAACGAGTCTGTGTGGAAAATGTCAGCTCGATTGGATCACGGGAAGTGGGTTAAAAAACGACCGAAAGATTTGCACGGTCCTAAGCAAGCAAGCAAGCACGCAAACTTAATATAAAGGATTTAAAAAACATTAACTGTACCACTTCCTAAGTATTTTTAAACGCTTTCATAAAACATTCTAAAAGATACAATTTTCATGCTGTTAACCATCATTGCCAAATGTCGCATTTGGAATGGCTGAATGCACTGCACACAATATACTTGGTGGCCTAGTGGTTAGCATGCGTGCCACTGCAAGTTTGCATGTAGTCAATGGTTCAATTTCAGTTTCTGCAGTGCGTTATTTTACCATAATCACCTATGAAGTGAACCCTGTATTGTCATTTACAAATAGTGTATTCAGATCATGGTTATAATTTATTCATATTAAATTTATCGTGCAGTGTTTTGCAAAGCACATCAGATCTGTAGACTTGCTTCTATATGGCCAAGGCAGCAATTATAAATATACATACCCAGGATAACGCATATCTTTTAAATGATTATAAGAATCACGAATGGACATGTGGGTTACACAACCATACCGAGGGGAGCTTGAGATAGGTCGCTAAAAGGGCAATTTCATGCTTTTAAGAAGTTATGCTAGAGTTATTTAGCATCGACTTCAGTTTAAGGCTGCAACAAATATTCCAATCACTTATTTATTCAAATAAGCAAGTTATACTGACAATATTTTACGACGTTTAATGCATTTTGCCACATGACCAGGTAAATCAATCCATGCAAAGTATATGCAAATTACATCGAGTTTTCCTGGTAATTACTTCCAGCATGATCGGCCGATTGAGACTGGAAAGCAGGTGGATTGCTTCCCTATTCTGGAAAATTGCCAAATTATGCTGGCTGTAATTACCAGCGAAATGTCGTACTCAAATTGTAAATGTTGTAGATTTACTCTCCAACACACCGGTGGGCTGAAGTAGTAACTAATTGGCATGTTGTTTATGTGACAAACCTTCCTGGCTGTGTCGGGTGGTGGAGAGTTACAACACATTTATACTTACACGATGTAACACAAAAAAACTTCATTATAAATCTCAACAATTGACCATTTAAATAGTATTAAAATGTTGCAGCCTTAAGTTTTCTTGTTTCAAAATACTTGTCACAAATATTGTGCATTTACAACTTGAATTGACTGATTCTAGGTTGCAGCCACATTTATTGTAGCTGTGCTACTCCATTACAAGCTGGAGCATTTGTCAACATCTGATCCAGAGTGGAAATACCATGTAGGATGAGACTGGTGACAAAAATCACTGAAATATGGCCCATGGTATGTTATCATCCTTTCAGCGTTTATGGATTATGCCACTCAATCCCCGTGATGCCATCTACTTCTAAATGCACCTCCTCCATCTCTTCGTCATCTACCCGTGTCAGCTGCACAATTGCCGTCCCTATGTTTTCATTCTTATCCCGCACCTTTCTGTCGCCAATTCCTCTCTCAAAACCTGTGCTGACCACTATTTCGTCCCCAGACCCTCCGAGCATCACCATAGCAGCTTCATCCATCATGGCCACACCCTCTCCCAGAGTCGCCTCCTCCTCGACAACTCCATCTTCTCTTGGTCCTCCTTCCATTCCAAACTTCCCTGCAGTTCCTCCAGTTTTGTTGCTGGTGGCGGCCGTTGTGCTTCTGGGCCTGCCGCGACCCCCCTTCTTGCTTTTCACCGCCTCCCCTTTGGTGCCACCATCAATGTGTTCTTCTGCTGCAGATTCCGCATTGTTGGGAATGCGCTTGGGTCTCCTTCGACCTCACTTTACCAGGCTTGTGGTGGTGGTGGTGGCACTGTTACCAGCCGGATCGACAGAGCGTCGTGGACGCCCACGTCCTCGCTTGGACAGGGAGCCACCCTTGCGGCGTCCCCGGCCTTGCTTGGGTAACCCGGTTCGTGTGGCAGTGGCACTAGCATCTGGCATGACTTTGTGCTGCTGCTCAGGCTCCCCCTTCTTCTTACTCTTGGTGCCCAAGTTTCCCCCAGAGCTGCTGCTCGACTCCAGGAACCAGTTCTGTGTAGACACAGTAGGATGTGGGGGCATGGCAGTTGGACGAGTGAGAAGATCCCTCATTTCTGTTACTACTGGGCAATAAGAATGCCCACAATATGGACCCCAGAATCTACTTAAAGGTAAACAACACAAATAAAGGCTCTCTTGTAGATACTTACCAAGGCTGTGTGTCCAGGGCTGTCTGACACAGGTTTGTAGCTTATTTAATGCTAAAAGTTACAAACAGCCAAGTCATTATAGCATTCTAGTTATATAATCATTAACTGCATTTTCCTTTAGCTAACAATGTAAAACCATCATGAAGAATGGAGTGAGACCAAGATTGAGTGGTTTTGAGAAATTCAATTTGATCATGAATAGCAACAATGTGGCTCATGAATAACGTTTTCAATCGGTGCACATTACCTGCCACGACATATGGATCAGAAACATAGACTAACAAAGATCAATTAACAAAAGATATACAGCATACAAAGAAGCATGGAGATCCATGCTGAGAATTATACGGAGACAGAAAAGGAAACGCATGCCTTTGGCAAACAAATTAAAAGATCAGAGACACTGTTGATTGTTAACAAAAGTGGGCTTAGGCAAGACATTGATAGAAGTAATGATAAGACGATGGACAAGATTGGTAACACAATGGCAAACAGAGAGCTGCTTTAAGTAGAAAGTTTGAGTGACACCACGGGCCAAATGAAACGAGCTGGCAGGGTGAATTTGGC
The DNA here is from genome assembly GCF_964198595.1 of Lampetra fluviatilis. Taxonomy (NCBI): domain Eukaryota; kingdom Metazoa; phylum Chordata; class Hyperoartia; order Petromyzontiformes; family Petromyzontidae; genus Lampetra; species Lampetra fluviatilis. The sequence continues at coordinate 7,015,035 of NC_136297.1, forward strand.
CTGTGGGCTGTGGTTGGGAGAACCCTGCTCTACAGGCGTGAGAGACCGGTGGAATGGGCAGGCCATGTGGGTGTGCAGGGCAACGTACGACGTTGTGCGTGTTGGTGATGTGGTACTTGACCCCACTCTCCGAGCCCAGCTCCTTCTGACAGATGAGGCACTGGTATTGGTCAGTGATGTGCTCTCCCTGAAGAAGACAGAGGAAGAGTTTAAGGTGCACTATCACTGTTTGCACCATCTCTCTTCTGTTGTGTATGTGTGCATTTGCCTGCTGTGCACACATTCACAGTAAGAGGTGCTAAGTGTATGAATTCCATATGTAAGAGTGTGACAATTATAATTCAAATTGGTGCAAAAAAATGAGGCACAGTTCAATATTGATACCAACTAACCTTCTCACAGCTGCTCAAATGTCGTCTCAGCCCAGACACACTTGTGTATGTTGATGAGCAACCCTGACCAAAACAAAACAAATGCATTGTCAAGCAGCTCATACTTATGCCTGTGTCAAAGTAATGAGCCAGCTCTAGGTTTAGATATGGATCCATGATTTACTCAGTTTCCCTGACACAAGTTATCACTTAATGAGAGACACTTGTGTCATGCAAGGTCATTTCCAAGATGCTTTATTCACCTGGTTGGGACATATGACCTCGCCCTTCTTCTTCACATCCCGACGCCACTTTTCCAGAATTTTCGGTAAGAAGTATGGCAGGTCGGGCTTCGTGTACCTTAGCTGCACACGAAGCACATGCACACATAGGCACATACACAACCTATTACAACCAGCCTGAAAGCCGAGTGAAATAAAAAGAATGGGCAGAGATGCGCGAGCGAATGACTACGTTAGCGAGTGGAAGGGAGTGAACGGGGAATCCAAAAGTGAACAGGGCAACAGGAGATGCAGTAAGCAAGTGGGTGTGCATGCCTGGTTGCTGTGTAGGACCAGGTCGTCCTTGATCTTGCGCAGGGGCCAATCGCGTGCCATCTCGCTCACCACCAGCTCATGCATCTGGCGCACCGCCCGCATTGCTGACTTGCGGGGCAAACGATTGCCCTCCGCCCGCATCCCATCACCACTGTCCTCATTGCCATCATCACTGCCCCGCATGTCGTTTTCGCCCCCCATACCTCCTTTGTTGGCAGCCTATGAGAAGCAGTGAAGTAACATTTACTGAACATCCAGGTTGGAGCCCATCAATATTGTTATATTCTTATTGCTGCATTTCTGAGGTGTGCCAGGCAAATGTTGGTACTTTCTAGCATAATACATTGCTTGTGTTTCACAGCTCTGAGGCTTTATAGGTTCAAACCCTGCCCTCTCATTCATGACCATAGGAAAGCATTTACATATCGTTAAAAAAATGTTTTATGCATGCTTAACTCAGTGATGTCACATCCGTTTCTGAAGGTGGTCCACAAGAAAGTGTGTAGCTCCATTTAAAATGTGAGCTACTCAGCCCTATAGAAGTGGGCCACAAGCCTAGCTAGAGATTGCTTGGCATGGAAAGCCTGCCGTGTGTGGGAAGCTAAACCCGAGCCCAATTTTTTTTTTTAGTGGTTGTGGGAACATCATTATGTTTTACAAGGGAGACCTGGTTGATCGTCGTTTACTTTGGCCAACTCATTCAAGTTATTTCCAGTGTCTCTACATTGCAGGCTGTAAGTGTAGGTGGTGCTGACCGGGCTGTGCTTGGCTTTGATGTGGTAGTCGTGTCCCACTTTGGAGTGGTGCTCTCGGCTGCAGTGCACGCACTTGTAATTCATAGCTGCCAGCTCCGCCGTGTTCTTGCCGCAGCGCTTCGCATGGTACTGATACCCCGTGAGGCTCAAAAATGATGCCGTACAGCCCTGCGCAGCGCACACACGCGAATGTGAAGAAGAGCAGGTAACTCTCTGAGTATGCACAATTGAACACAGGGGTACAGAACCGTTTGTTTACCAAGGGCTGATAAGGATTTTTAAATACCTTTGGCGGGCAACCACACAATAATAATGCACAACTTAGTGTTATCCAATAATAGGTAGAACAATTATGATAGATAACATTTACACGTGACAGAGTGGGCTAAAACTAGAAACACAGTAATTCCAGATAGAAAATATTCCTCTCTAATACCCAACTAGTGCGCCGAAGATGCTTGCAGTAACAAATAACGTTATTTGGATGTTTTGAAGTGGTACACATGTGGTCACAGGGCAGCCAAAATGAATACAGCCTGTGGGTCATAGATTTCCTAGTCCTGCTTTAACAGGTGGTGGCGAGATGTTAACTACCTCGCTTGGAATACAGGAGGTTGTGGGTTCGATCCCGACCCTGACGATGCCTGTATATCTGGAGCTTGCATGTTTCTCCCCGTAGTCGCGTGGATTTTTCTCTGGGTCCTCTGTTTTTTTACTGCACATTTAGAAAAATGCGTTTAGTGTTTGGCTACTATAAAGTTGGCGTGATGAAATGCCACTTTGTGGAGCTATCATGTGGCCATTTTGCTTCTGAAAAAGAGCTATATAGCTCAGTGGGCCTTACCTGGTAAAATAAAAAGTTTAGTATGTCGTGCAAACCATTTTACATGAACTGCATACTGCAAAAATTCTCACCTGCTTTGGACACTTGATCTTGCCTATGCGCTTGATCACCTGCCTCAGTCGTTCCCTGTCAGTCTGCTCGTCCGGCACCTCCCCAGGATTTACCCTCAGCTGGGACAACATGTTGAGAGAGCTCCTTCAGAGTAAACCCGGTCCATATAGTTGAAAAAGTAAAGCTGCAACTATTAACTCCTGAAATAACACATCTACCCATTTTTGCTTCAATTGAATACAAAAATAAACATACAATTTGCACAGCATTTTCTAATGGAGCCGATTCAAAGATCACAGTTAGATGAGATGGCATCATCATCGTCATAAATGCATTATACTGGGTATGAATTACGGTGAGATTCCAAAATGTTGGAGGCTCGATGCCAAGCGTACACTTTTTTAAGCTCTGTTGATTTCAGCACTAGTTGAGAGCACACAGCCAATGCCAATGAGAACCTGGGTTAAGAACCTAGGCGATGGACATCTAAGAATGCTGAGGTATGTCACGGGACAAGGCTAGTAGGTCCTTGGTCAAGTCTGAGCTAAGTGATTAAAAAGTAAAACAAAATACAAAGCAGTTCATAAAAGCAGACAGAAGTGGTGACAGCAACAAGATGAAATGCCATAAACTGTCATAAAAAGACTATGTAAGTGAAACAGTGGTGTGGCAAATGCCAATTCAAATGATCCCAACACTTCACTTAACACGCGGGAAATAGGGGAGGTGAGGGTAGTGGTAGAAGTGCAGGGAAAAAGGAACCCTCGTACGCACCCACTGGTTGTGCTCAGCCAACAGGTGGTACTTGATTGCTGCCAAGGACTTGAATTCCTTGGAGCAGTGCTCGCACTTGAGCCCCTCCTGATGGTGGCACAGCATTTCCTTGTTACTCGTGCACTAACATGCATGACCACGTCATTTCGTCCAGAGTAAAGAGGTTTTTCAAAGGGTTTGCCACTTAATATGCGACTTGTATTAGGACTATCACGAGTACCATAGTTAATGTGAATGATAAAGAGCCAAGGTCAGGGAAAGGGTTATTGTACACAAAGGCTATCTAGGTAACAGTGAGCATGAGAAATATAGCTTGGGAAAACACTACAGTTAAGATTTCCTGCAAAAGCTAAATGGCCATAAAATGCAGGAGAAATTTGGTTAAGTCTAATGAGTTAACGTAGAGGCCATGGTTAAAGACAGCATTGAGAATAAATACATGCCATTTGTAAGGTTTAATTATACTAGGTTTAAACGGAATGGTTGTGACTTAATGTTGGATGCTATATGATTAAGAACAACATACGGCTGCAGGTAGTGCCACTCATGCTGGTATCCATCACCTCTGTGCACTCCTGCCGATGTTTCTTGATTCCCTCCACTGTCTTGCGTATGGCAGCGTGGCAGATGGGGCACGACACCTGACCAGTCTCAGCAATCTCTACACTCCACAGCTCCTCTTGGCTCCCTGCATGTGCACACACACCCATGTATAGGCATGAGATTCGCACTTTACCAAATCAGACTGTTGGGTAAAGATATATTTGCAAGCGCCTATTGAGGCAGGCACTCCTCACCACAAGAGGTGATGGGGCTGGGTCAATAGCACTATACACTCTAGAATCCGTCAGGTGGACGACATGTGACATTTCTAGGTCACGGTGCAATTCGAGAATCAATTCTTATTTTGTCTTATTTGCATTGTCTTTTCTGTACAATTTTAAGCCATCTTAAACTCTTACACAGACAATTTCATGCATGTATTTGTGAGCGCATTTGTGAATCGTGACATTACTACCTTTGGGGACAAGTCACACACAGTAGGAAGTGGGGAACCTATGGCCTGCAACCTCATTTTGCACGCCCCATGGCAACATGCGGCCTACGCCAAAAAACTATAATTATCCTTTACTATCAGCATATTAACTGCATTAATGAGGAAAAACAAGGGAATATATTCTCCCTGGAAACACTGTTGCTAATTTCCCATGGTCAGTCTCCTTGTTGCCTTTCAAGTAGTCCTGAGCACATAGTCAATGCATACAGTCCCAGCGTGATCAAAAGTAGTGTCAAATAATGTGGCTGGCCAAAGGTAAGTAAATATTCTACCAGTCCCCAGCAAGGAAAAGGTTCCCCAACCATGCAGTAAAGACAGGAAGAGCCAATGTTGTTCAGGGAAGATGTGTGTAGTCTCACCAGGTGTGTATGTTTCGGGGGTCTTGAGGTTCTTGCGCTGCTGGGTGGCCTCCTTCACCTTCCTCCTCTTGCCACGGGTACGGTACGAGTCGTCGTTGTCTTTACCGTCGCTTGAGCTATGCGAGGACTGCCGCTTCCTGTCTTCTGCCGCTGGGATGCGAGGGCATTGAGAAAGGATGCGAGACAAGGCGATGAATAACGGCAAATAATGACATGGGGAATGAGACAATAGTCAACGAGACAGCATAACCAATGAGACTGCATTGCATGTAACAATATTTTGGGATGTGACTCTTCATCAACATTGCCATGAAGGCCGTCGTCCCCCCAAGCCATTGGCCATTCCTCATGGTCTCGTGATGCAAAAATGTAGCATAGAGGCTGATTTCATTGCTCCCATCTCTTCGGTGGTCTTACTCTTAAGGCATTTTCCGTTTCAGCTGCCACTCCATTTTTAAGTCTTGGCTATCGGTCATTGTCTAGCGACTTGTCCTGCCCAAGCCCACTTACTTTAATGATCCATACATTTTTACCAAGTCAAACAACATAATAACGTGTATACAAAGTGACATGGTATCGGTACAAAATGACAATACGTGGAAGCAACGTTGATGCAGTATGGTGATAAGACGACGATGATAATGTATTATAGTCTCACTGGGCAGAGGGAGATTGCTGTCCTCTGTATCACTTCCAGAGGATTTTTCCGAGTCTAGATTTTTGGAATCACCTACAATGACAATTGAAAACCAACATTAAATAACTCAGATATTCACATCTAGGCTCAAAATGTAAGACTAATTGTATATTGAACCACACCACAAAAACATGCGATTTCATATTCGGAGCTATTATTAGGAGTGAAATCACCCGGAATGCATCCAGACTCATCAGATCTTGGAAGCTAAGCAGTATTGAGCCCGAGTAGTGCTTTAATAGATGACCACCACACATCCAGTTTCGGGTTGTTATAGGTTGTGCCGATATGTGGTGGGCAGCACAAGACTGAAAAACCCCCACTATAGCACCGTACTTTTATGTTCCCACATTGATGATCCTCACTCTCACCAACCTGTATTTACCAGCACGGTGAATAACCTGCACGACATGAGGAAACCCTTAACCAAAAGGGTTGGATGTGTACACATATACATGATCATTTAAGCAAGATCAATCTGGGATCTCAGCGGTGTGGGCTCAGTGTTCCGGCTTACCCCTTATTAATGAAATCTCAGATCAGGTCAAATCATAAGCATATTTGGTATTCACACTATTCTTAAAGCACAAGGCTATCATGAAGGTGCAATGTGTTATAGATGATTGTGGTCTGCTGTATTTTCATAGTAGGGGGCAACATTGCTATGCGGCTTTATTAATTACGTAATTTCTAATGCTGGCCCAATTGAAAGTGCAGCCTAACCGTCGGCGACAGTACCCAATGTGTCGTGTGCCATGGTTTCCTTGAGGGAGAGAAAGTAGGCTGGCTTGCGGATGGCGCCTGTGCGACCCTTAGACCGGCCCCTGCGGCCCTTCGTCGGACTCCCACCATTTCTGTTGGCGTCTTTCTTCAGCAATGCCAGGGTGGGGGCCTGCTCACTACAAAAGGGTAGAGAAGAGCAATTGCATCGGCCATAATCTTCTCAAGGTACACACAGAATAACAATACCTTCTTGTTTTTAGAAAATCTTATCAAGTTATAGGTAAAGACATGCTAATAAAATGCAGGATATTCCATTAGTAGTTATTTACTAGCACAAATTGAAACACGTCAACTTAGAAAGGATATCATGGGACCTCCTTTGCCAGTACCAAAATATGATAATAGGGGTTTTCCCCTTTGTTCTGGCAACAAAACAGGTGTTAAGATTCTAGATTTGAAGCTTTCGTGACTGCAAGGATTCATATTCTTAGGTTTTTTCGGTAAAGTCACGTAGGTAAAAAATTTAAATTAATAAAAGTAAAATAAAATAAAAATCACGACGTTTCGGAGGCAACATAAGCTTCCATCTTCAGGTGGAACCGTCACAGCCACGATAGCTGTATCAAGTAAATGAGAGATTACAAGAGCTACCACTCCGTATATATAATGGTTGAAGAGGGGAAGGGCCAAGTACAGCACACTTTTTATTAATATAGTAAGGTGAGGCTTAAGACTAAGAATAGACTGCATAACAAAAGACTGAGCCTTTGTTATGGAGAGGTGCGGTTTGTGACTACGACTAGCCTACATAACAAAAGTGTGAAAAAAAGAAAAAACTAAACCTGGTAAAACAAAACTGGCTGTCTATCAATAACCTGTAATAGTTGTCTGTCAAATAAGATGGTCCAAATAAGTGTAGTTAAATCTTTTTTGCATGGTTAATCACATATTTCCAATGATTACTCAGTTTGTAACCATCATCACGGTTGAAATTATGTCTGTGTTTGTATATTTGTATGGCTTCGTGTACAAACCTTTGATGGTAGCCAGGAGGTTTGCAGAGCACCTTGGTCCCGGAAAAGACAATTTCATGAGAGCCCACAGAGTTGTCGCAATGATCGGCAACGTGATGATGGTTACAAACTGAATAATCATTGGAAAGATGTGATTAACCATACAAAAAAGATTTATCTACACTTATTTGGACCATCTTATTTGACAGACAACTATTACAGGTTATGGATAAACAGCCAGTTTTGTTTTACCAGGTTTAGTTTTTTCTTTTTTTCACACTTTTGTTATGTAGGCTAGTCATAGTCACAAACCGCACCTCTCCATAACAAAGGCTCAGTCTTTTGTTATGCAGTCTATTCTTAGTCTTAAGCCTCACCTCATCATATTAATAAAAAGTGTGCCATACTTGGCCCTTTCCCTCTTCAACCATTATCTATACGGAGTGGTGGCTCTTGTAAACTCTCATTTACTTGATACAGCTGTCGTGGTTGTGACGGTTCCACCTGAAGACGGAAGCTTGTGTTGCCTCCGAAACGTCGTGATTTTTATTTTATTTTTATTAATTTTAATGCAAATGTTTTACCTATGTGACTTTACCGAAAAAAACCTAAGAATAGGTGTTAAGATGTTAAAACACCAAACTGAAACATTTTACAATGAATCATGTCAGCATTAACCAGTGCTTGTGGTCAGAATGCAAACAAAAACTGATAATATATGCATTGTCCTTGAAACTGATTGGTCCACACCAGAGACAGCTTTCTTTTGAGCCTCGTCTCAAACGGTGTTAGACCAGAGGACACCAAAAGGCGTCCTTTTCATTACTCTGACAGTACATTGTTTTTGTGCTGTACGCCTTTTGGCGTCCTCTGGTCTAACACCGTTTGAGCCGAGGCTCAAGAGAGCTGTCTGGTGTGGACCAATCAGTTTCAAGGACAATGCATATATTCTCAGAGTATGTTTTTTGTTTGCATTCTGACCACAAGTATTGTGGTTAATGCAGACATGATTCCTTGTAAAAGGTTTCAGTTTGGTGTTTTAACATCTTAACACCTGTTTTGTTGCCAGAAAAAAGGGGAAAAACCTATTATCTTAGAAGGGATAATCACTGCCCTAACCCTGATAACAGAACATATACAGTGAGATAGCGCTTTGTGTAATGTATGTATGTTTGACCTTTCTTAAAGTACGATGGATGTTTGCAGGTAACAGGTCTAACTAGAATTAAAAGCCAATTGCAATGACCAAAATGAAACTAGGTGATTGTTAAGCATTATCAACATCTCCATGAATGTACTAAGCAATTTATGAGGGGGTGAAGCCCGATATACACTTCATCACAGCACTAGAATGTTGATATAATTCTTGTTTTGAGAACCAATATTTTAAAGACCTCATTCTGAGAGTAGGGGATGGGGGGGGGAAACCCCAGTATTTTGTATTCTATGGGTCTTTCGGTAAAGCCACGTAGATAGAAAAAATAATAAAAATATCTTGACGTTTCGATCGCAACACAAGCAATCGTCTTCTCTCACCTGAAGACGATTTCTTGTGTTGCGATCGAAACGTCGTGATATTTTTATTATTTTTTCTATCTACGTGGCTTTACGGAAAGACCCATAGAATGTATTCCTGCAGTCACGAAAGCTTTAAGTCAAGACCCAGTATTCTGCTTTTGTTAAGATGTTCATGTAAACAAAACTATAGTTACAGGACACTATCAAATATCAGGATATCATATAAAAAGTAAAAAAAACTCAATATATAAGGTTAACACCAGTGTAACCCAGACAGAATGTAGGCCTCTAGTACTATGAGAGGTATAGAAGACTGTCGGGGACATGACCAACCTCCTGTCTGCGTGGCTCTCCAAGTGCTCCTTCAGTTGATCCTTGTCGGCGAAGGTGGTGCTGCACTGGGTGCACACGTGCGCCATTGCGTCCACCACCCTGGATACCTGTATTCCCACACATACATGCACGCCCGAGCATGCAACACTGTTTTTGTCGATAGGTGGTAGTGACCGGTGGAATTCTATTACCTTTTCATCAACCCAAAGATGAAACTTACTTTGTTAAACCAAACGACAGCCCATTGCAACACACTGGAAGCTGCTGGCCAAAACAGCTGCTGCTCCTTCTTCATGAAGAAAATGTGTCCTTTGGGGCTGGAGGCTCAAAGACCCTGGGCCTCACCTTAGGCTGCTGGGGCAGAGACTGATCCTTCCTTGGTCGCCCTTTCTTCTTGGTTACAATAGCTGGTGTCTCCATATTTTCTGGAGAGATAAAAATACATTATAGCCTCATCACAGTGCTTACTTTATGTAACATCTGGTCAGTAGTAATTGCATGGATAAAAGAGAATGTAAGGTAATGTATTGCCATTGTGCTGGTACCATTTGTCATCTTCAATTGTAGTGTTAATTTGACAATTCCCTTATTTCACTACCAACTGAAACATAGCAAATAGTAAAGAAAATGTACACCTTAGCTGTGCAATAATCTAGCCAATGATTTGATTTAAATGGCTGCTCTAGATGTCAGCACAATGTACCAGCACTGCTAAAATAATGGGATCAAATCTTAAGCTTAAGGCACATTTTCAAGTGTAACAGGGCATGTAGCATTTTCAAAAACGATTTTTTATTAATTTGAAATTACCTTCATTTGACCCTAGTTTTCAGGCTGTGCAAGGAAGATGCATTTGAGACATCGGTGGTAGCTATGGTGATCGTCTAAAATCGTTGACTGAAGTCTCAACATTCTGAAATCAAGATGACTGCACTATAAAGGATACACACTTGTACATATATAGCCCTTTTGTCAATTCACTCTCTGTGCTGTGTTGGTCTTGGCGGTTATTTGACAATACCTGTACTTCCCCACCCCAGGATTGTAACCATATCGTGGTGGTGGGGTTTGTGTTCAAATAACCCTCAGAGCTATGCCGCCTCAAGTCTTGTACTCCTGGTAGAGTCTCCTTTGGCAAACAGGTCTGGAGGGGAGGTTCCAGACAAATAACGATCCACTTTTCACTCTCTCGGTCACGTCATCATAATACAAAAGGAACGTCTTCCACGTAAGGTCCTGTATTGCCAGCTGGACTTAGACCACCACTCTAAAGGGGGCCAAAAAAGGCACTAACAAGGACCAACTGAAGGCTGCCTGAACCCTACCCAGCTGAAGGACTGACGCAGAACGCTGCATCTGGTGCCAGCTCTTCCAGCAAGAAGTGTCGAAGCTCAGAGGACCGAAGTGAGCTAAGTAAAAGGAAGCTTCTTAAGAGTCATGAAGCCAGAATCATACCTTCAAGTTCATTTATTATTTCAAGTTAATTTATTAGGTATAGCCTTGTGAGCCATTCGGCTCTTGAATCGGGTGCAACCCCAACAAACAAAAACATGAACAAAAAACATCTTAAAGTGAATACTGTATGTGACTAAGTGCAAACAGAAAATCCAAGAAAAGACAGCAAAATATTGCAGAAAAAAACACCGTACACCAACACTGTGTGCAATCAGCGACTTCACCTGCTCTGTCCGCAGCAGACACTGTGGGTCGAGTATTGGACTTTACAGTCATACAAAATCCCATAAATAGAGGCAGAGGAGGAAGGTCATCATCGGACACAATGGACAACCTTGAATGAACTTCATCTCAGTCAGTGCGAGTTGGTGGAGGGGAGCACAGACATAATAGCGGATGGTGTTCTGCAATGTTTTCCGCACTGCCTTCATGGTAGCCTTATGCAGAAGCCTATAACGAGGTGTTATATGCATGGTGGTCCCCCACCTAAACACTATCCAGGCTTATCCTGCTAATCTTCTGAAATTGGGCGAATTCCGGATTACTGTGTATTGCAGGGATGCGTAGAATTACTGTTGATTTTTTTATGCAATACCCTCTGCCCTCCCCCACCACATTTATAAGCTGGATAAATTAAATGTGGCACCTGTTGCTTCTTCTTTCCTCGCAGAGACATCTACATCGTGAAGCTTAGAACGCGTGCGCCCGCCTTTGCGTGCAGATGGAGACTGGTCCTGTGAAGGTACGGTTGACTTGCTCGGAGAGCGAGTCGCCACCTGGACAAGGGACATGATACGGTTCCTGTTCGTAGTTCACACACACGCGCGCACACACACAGAAGCCAGGCATCAATATACAAGCTTGTGGGAAAACACATAACCGTGTTGGCATGAGTACAAATTCACGCGGATGCATTTGTAGACATGTTTACATACTCACCAACAAATTTGCTTTCAGAATTAATGCGACTACTTCATTGATATAATTAGACTAATTCGTTGATTAGAATCATAAACTGTATTTAGAATTGAGGAATCCGTCCTGTAACACTATCAAAAGATGGTCGTGGCAGTGTCACTGCCGAGAAGCCACATTTTGAAATCTGTTGGGAGATTCTTGAACTAGTACTTACAATTCCCAACGTTTCCCCATGCAAAAACGCTATATTACCAATAAACTACGTGTTTGCTAATCTCTTTAAAAAATAAAATAACCTCTTTTCTCTCCGCCTCTTGAAGACCAATTGTGTTGCGATCGAAAGGTCGTGGTTTTGCTTTTATTTTCAATGTATTTGTATTTATAATTTTTTTTTCTATCTACGTGACTTTACCGAAAGAACCAAGACTTTGAATTCCTGCAGTCACGAAAGTTTTAATTTGACTTTATATTTCTGAATCTCATCCATAATATTTTTGACACTCATGCTTGTTATATCGACACCAGGACCCATATCTTCAACAAAGTCCTGGCTTATAAACATTTGCCAGTTCACCCGCATCAATTAAATCACGCCTGTACTGGTGAGACACTGAATATTGAAACCGGTCCAGATTTGCTTTAGACTGAACAAATGCTGAATTTAAGCAATCACATAAGGCCGTGGGGCCCGATGGGTTGTATATTAAAAATATATTTCAATATACAGTAATGCAAATATGGTGACATTGTCTACTTTCTTCATGCATGGTGAACTAAAAACTCGATATAATCGATACATCGTTACCACCCTAGTGGCCAGTAATGTCATGGCACTGTTACAAGCAAATATACCGTACCATAGCTAATGTAATGTTTCAATATGCAATGTAGTTAAAAAAAAAGCCCCTTTACTAATATATAATTTTATAATGTATACACTTGAATTAAACTAAGGTAAATGTAATGTGATTTTTTTGTAATATCCAATACATTTCATTAACCAAAAACGTGAAGCATTCTGTATTTTAATGAAAAAATATACATTTACAAACATTGAACGTAATCAGTAACTTATTACGCCATGCAAATAATAATTGCAATGGTTTTTATCATAGCAGCAGGCCTCAACTGTAGCGCAATAAAGTTGTAAATTGCTCGAGCATTTAATTACAAAATTGGCCCGAAATACGTTAGGCGTCGTTATTTATCGATTATAATGTCAGCATTTGTAATATGTAAAATAAATACAATGAAACAGTTTAAAGCTGCAGCAAGCCCACCCCCCCCCTTAACGTTCCCTCGCAGATAACCAATCGGTTACAAGCGACACGAGAGGACGCAACTGAACAAACACGGCACATCGGGAAAAGAAACGAATCGCAACAGTGGCGAGAGTAAGTTATCCCCGAGGCGTTGAGCAAAAAAAAAGTCGACACATCTTACGCGCACGCGTTCACCGAACAACAAAGAACAGCCGCTGCCAATAAGTTGACGGCTTCCACACAGCCGCTCTCGATAAAATGGCGGCCGAGGCGACAAAAACAAAAGCGCGGCAAGCGACGACGCCGCCGCAAACGCCGCGCAAGATGCAAAAACCGCGGTCAGAAGGAAATTTAAAACATCGTCTCGCGTGCCTGTCGTGTAACCGCGCAAACGAAGTATGTCGGTAGCCGCAATACAAACAAAAAAATATTACGATTTGAAATGTTTCCACCCCCTTCCCTCAGAGTTCACCACCTCCGCATTCGTTTTCCCCTCCGTCCATGGCAGCGCCCCCGCCCTTTTCTCGCGCAGTTCCCGCTAATTTTTTTAACCCGACGCCATTTTGGCGGCCATATTGGGTAGGCGAGCCCTGAGGGGAAAATAGTCCCCCCCCAACGGTTTCAAACAATCAAGTAAAACAATTAATCAGTTAAAAAAAGCAATCAATCAGGTAAAAATAATCTATCAGTTCAAAAATCTATCAGTTTAAAAATCGATCAATTAGTCTGAGATCAGCCAATCTTCTCATTTGTTTCGTGCATCTGATATGCGCAGAGTAAACAACTACAACGGTGTCTCGCCGCGACGATGTCACAATTCGCATTGTGGATCGAACATTGCACGTCCCTCGTACTTTGTGGTCTGCTAAAGGGGGTTTTCGATGGCGCTGCGAGTCGCTTTTCGATCAGCCCCGGGACGAACCCAGCCGTAAGCTGTACCCACTCGTCATAGCCGTCAACCCCCGTGTCAGTATCTCATCACAGACCAATTTAGACCTCGTTGGTCAACCCCGTGCCCCTCATACATCTCAACGTTTATCCTACAAAGTCCCGTAACAAGGGAGAAGCACGAACACATGTCTACTCAATTTCCCTGTACAATAATGCGGGTAAACAGTGTGGGTTATCAGGTACGCCACGGTCACATCGCTGGTGGCAACAGCAAAAGCGCGCCACCGCGCAAAATACGAAAACCGCGAGCAGAGGAAACAGAAAAAAACATCGTCACGTGATGCCTGCCGTGTAACCACGCAAACCAAGTTAAAATCCGTCGAAATTTACGAGAAAATATATTACGTTTGAAATTCGTTATCCCGCCTCAAGAGTTCGGACACCTTCTCGCCTTCGTTTTACCGCCGTAAATGGAAGCCCCGCCCCCTCGAAGACACGCCCCTCTTAAGGGCCCGCCCCCTCCTAAGGCCACGCCTTCCCTCGAAGCCACACCCTCTCGAGGCCACGCCTTCCCTCGAGGCCACGCCCTCCCTTGAGGCCACGCCCCCTCTCGAGGCCCCGCCTTTTTAAAAATCTGACGCTTTTCCGGCGACCATCTTGGGTTGGTTCTCGATTTGAAGCTTTAGTGACTGCAAGGATTCATATTCTTAGGTTTTTTCGGTAAAGTCACGTAGGTAAAAAATAAAAATTAATAAAAGTAAAATAAAAATCAAATAAAAATCACGTAGGTAAAAAATAAAAAAATAATAAAAGTAAAATAAAAATAACCGATTTTTATTTTATTTTTATTTTACTTTTATTAATTTATATTTTTACCTACGTGCTTTACCGAAAAAAACCTAAGAATATGAATCTTGGGTTGGGTTGGGTAACCCCGAGGGGGGGGGGACTTATCCCCTCTTTAAGGGTTTCAATCAATCAGTTTAACAATCAATCAGTTTAACAATCAATTAGTCAGTCTTTAAACAATCAGTCAATCTTGTCCTTATTTGCTTCGTACGTCTGATTGCGTTTGTGCGTAATATGCGCAGAGCAACAACTGCAATGGCTACGTTCAGGTGGTCTAAGCCAGACGATTTCACAATTTGCATTGTGTGGATCGGGCATTGCGTCCCTCTCATACTTTGTGGTCTGCTAAAGGGGTTTTCGATGTCGCTGCGAGTCGCCGTGGAGTCGTTTCTTGGTCATCTCCTGGGACGAACATTGCCTTATTGGCCACCCCGTGCCCCTGATAAATCTCAAAGTTCATCCGACAAAGTCCCATCACAGGGCAGAAACACAACGAAATAGACACTTTTTTAATACTCAATTTCCCTGTACAAGAATTCGGATAAACAGTGTGGGTTGACAGGTTATGCCACGGCAATATAGCTGGTGGCAACAACAAACACACAATCATCAACACGTGCGTCATTCACAATGTGCCCTTAAAAGGAAACGTTAAACAGGCGACGTTTCGGGCAATGGGCCTTCTTCATAATACATATACCGGAAAGATTATGCGTGATTTGGAGAAATTATTTGGTGGTGATGCTGCTGCTGCTGCGATGGCAGTAGTGCCACAAACACAACAAAAACGGTACAACTGCCATCGACAACTTCCTGAAAGAAAAATATATATAATCGGCGACTTTTCGGACAATGTCCCTTCTGCTCTGATTAAAAAAGGGGGCCATTGTCCAAGGCGTCGCAGATTCTATATATTTTTTTAAGGCTGTGTAGTTGACGTGTTGTGTTTCGACTGAATTCATTCAAAGTTGCATATTACATCTTATGCGCATTCAAACAATATTTCTTCATGAACAATGTGTTAATTGGCATATAAAGTTACACTCTTCGTAGCTATCACTTAACAGACAATCAATTCAATGACCAAAAGGCATTAGTAAATAAACGAATTAGTATTAAAATTATTAATTGTTGCTGGCACGCTGAATTTTGGGTCACCCTTTTGTAGTGAGGTCAACGAGAGCCTTCATTAGCATAACGACTTCGTGCTACATTCCTGGGCCGAATAGATTCTTTAGATTATTTGGCTGCTATAAATTTCCACGTAATACGCCACTATGTTGAGCAATCATTTGTAAGAG
Organism: Lampetra fluviatilis; assembly: GCF_964198595.1. Classification (NCBI taxonomy): domain Eukaryota; kingdom Metazoa; phylum Chordata; class Hyperoartia; order Petromyzontiformes; family Petromyzontidae; genus Lampetra; species Lampetra fluviatilis. Next base: position 7,030,763 of record NC_136297.1, read on the forward strand.
CCAGGTCGCTTCTGAAAAAGAAGCTAATCGCTCAGTGGGCTTTACCTGGTAAAATAAACAAAAATAGGAACATTTTATTTGTGTATATTTATAGTTTGTGATTTGCTCACCTTTCCCGTACTATTTTGTACTCCTAATGTTTGTTCTAGATTTGAAGTGCTTTCGCTAAGTTGTCCCCACCTGAAGAAGGACGCTTGTGTTGCGCCCGAAACGTGACTTACCGAAAAAACCAAAGACTATTGTTTGTTGTAACGGTCTGAACCCGCCCCTACTGAATATCTGTGAAAAAGAGCTTTATAGCTCATCGGATTTCTCCAGTTTAAATAAATAAACTGTTCGCCTTTTGGCGTTGTTCTCTGTTATGACACTGGTGAGACTGGCCTCTAAAGAAGGCTGTTGTGGTGTAGGCCAATCAGTTTCAAAGACGATGACCAGAGATTGTCAGAGCACGTTCAGTTTGCATGTTCACCACAAGGACTGTGTGTGATTAAATGCAGATATGATTCCTTGCAAAAGGTTTCCATTTGGTGTTTGAACATCTTAAGACTCGTTTTATTGCCAGAAAGGATAAAGTCGATTATAAAAAATGTCATACTTTAAATAAATCGATTCTGATTCTGAGCTGGAAGGGGAAGTGGTGGGACGGGGGAATTCATATCCGATGACCTCACACCCCTTCACATTATGACGTGCGCCCTTAGTAATATGGCGGCTATGTACATGATATCGTTTTCCTGAGGGTACGAATAAAATAATCTACACGCGCAGTGCTTTATGTAATACAAAAAGGGTTGAGGCATCGCCTTAGCAGTGTAGTGCACGAGCACAAACTCGCCGCACTTTGCTCAGAGGTTTTCATCCGAAAATAATATTGATAAAGTGACGTTTCGGGGGCAGTGACCCACCCTCCTTTAGAGTAGAGTTGGACTGAAGAAAATGTGATTTGTATAGGCATTAAACCACTGATTTTTACACCGTGGGGCCCTGAGGCAATGCTACACGTTATGACCCAGTTTAGAATTGAAATCAAAGTTTCCCAATTCTATGTGTTGCATATGGCAGCAATATGGTCAGAAGCTAATGCCAACGTGGAAGTCTGCTAGCCACAATTAGAGTGATTCAGGAGAGAGTTCGTGTAGTTTTGCTGTTCCCTCCGTTGAAGGAGCGCAGACTACAATGGTTTATGATACGGTCCATAGTTTGGGTTACATGGTCACAATCGCACTGTGGCTTGTCTGTAATTAATCTATATGTTTCCCTATGGGTATCTATGTTTATCTATATGAGTCTCTAAGTATTTATATGGGTCTCCTATCTCTGCGCGTCTCTGGTTTTACGATATGATCCAGTCTGCTTTGTATGGCCACAGTTGCACAACAGTTACACAACTGGCTTATCTGGAATGGTCTATTCATGTAGATGTGTAGTGACATCGCGGGATGTCACTGTGTGGTATCGGCCCTAGAGAGACACGGCGTGCGATGTGGCGACATCACGGACACCACTTGGATGTGGGTGCAGTACCGGCCCTAGAGGGGCTTGGTGAGCGCTGATCGATAGCGCTGGATGGCACTACGATCGGCGTGCAGTGCCGGCCCCTACAGGATAGGGTGTGGGAGTGCCGGCCATGGACATGGGGTTACTATAGGCCGTGGCACTCTGGTTGACCCCAGAGGACACGTGACCGGTTAAGTCTACACAGGGGCCCCAAGTGGGGGCTAGGGGTGGTCACGTGGTCAGAATCGAGATCCTGCTCGAGGATTCTGGAAGGTGGGCGTGGCCAAGGGCGGAGCCAGCCACGCCGCAGAGGATAACAGGACCCTGCGGGGTGGGCTGGTAGGAACGAATAACCAAAGAATTTAAACATAATGTATTATTACACTTGTTTAGCCAGGAAAGCCCCACTGAGTCTAAAGGTTTTTGTAGGGTCCTGCCAAGTGTTTGGAGTAGGGGGCGATGTTGCTACACCGAATCGGACGATACAAAGGGAGAGTGTGAGGCCTAAGTCTAGGCTTTAGGCCTAGCTGTAGGCTTTAGGGCGCCGTAAGTTAATTTGTAATTTACCTGTTTTTATAATTCATGTAAAAGCTTTAAATTTAAATGTATCTATTTAAAAGCATCAGGGAATGTAACATTGATAAACATAACTCCCTTGCACACACGCAGGGGAACGATACGAAGGGAGAGTTTGAGGCGTTGTTCGAGGCTTGAGGCCTAGCTGTAGGCTTTAGGCCGTCGAGAGTTAATTTTTAATTTAAATGTTTTTATTATTTATGTAAAAGCTTTAAATTTAAATGTTTCTATTTAAAAGCATTAGGGAATGTAACATTGTTAAACATTAACTCCCTTGCACACACGCGGGGTTACGATACGAAGGGAGACTTTGAGGCCCAGTTCTAGGCTTTAGGCCTAGCTGTAGGCTTTAGGGCGCTGTGAGTTTTTTTTATTTAATTTCAAAGTTTTAATTAAAAGCTATCTCAGGGAATTATAAGGGAATGGTACACGTGTTTAGCCAGGAAAGCCTCATTAATTTAAATGTTTTAATTAAAAGCTATCTGAGGGAATTATAAGGCAGGAAAGCCTCACAGAGTCTAAAGGTTTTTGTAGGGTCATGCCAAGTGTTTGCAGTAGGGGGCGATGTTGCTACACGGACGGACGGACGGACGAAATAATCTATTGGTGGCTGGTCCACTTCGTTCCTACCAGTATAAGCCGGGTCCCCTAGAAGGAACGGCTGCTGTTGTTCATCCTGAAGAATCCTTCGTCTACGTTCTACGTCCTACAGAGTCTCCAACACGTGGACCTGGACCCAAGTTGTGGTCCTGTCCGTTGTAGCTAGTTACCGTGTAATTAGTGTAGTTAGCCTGGTGGTCACCACCATAGGTTGTTATTCTGTCAAGGGGCAGTTACCCCGTGTGTTGGTGTTAATAAATGTGTTGCCTCCAAAGAGTGCGTCTGCGACTCAGTTGAACTCACTACAGATGTCGAGATCGGCCTGTAAGATGTACTAGTGCGGTTGATGATTACACTGGTGTGTTCGAAGAATATCAAGTTTCCCAATCAAGAGCATAAAACAAAAACATTAAAAATAACCGTGTATCCATCAGCTCCATTTAACAGGAAAATCAAAGGTTATCACACAAGTGCATTCAGGAAAGTCTGGCACTGGTGCAGAGGTCATAATTAAGCCATGCCCATTGCCTCTCTCGCTAGCATGGTGAAGTATGGTCAAATGAACCGCATGACCGATATGATGTGGAGGTCTGAATCCAGACGTGGACTGATAAAAGGGCTGGGAATATTGTTCTAAAAGAAGTATATCTCTACAAATTGCGCCAGCTCTGATGTAAGCCTATTAAGCTATTACAATGATTTAGTTTTCTTTTTATTATTGTGTTAGTTGTCACGAGGATACAAGTCTTGCATATTCACTGTCTGCAACTGAAGTTGGCCAGGACTCCACCACTATCGCTGGTGTCTCACGTAGGTATTTGGTTGGTTTCCCTGTGGGATTCACAGAGAGCCGATTGTTTGAAATGGTAATTGAGAGGTAACAGTGTGGGTCAGAGGTCAGAGCGCTGAGCGAGCTTCCGCTAAGATCCTGGGTTTAAATCCAGGCAGTCACCTTTGATAAAACCAGATTTTCAAGTGTAGTGAGTTCACGGTGTCAGACCGGTCACCAAAGAATGCGTAACATTTGTTTAAAGTCCGACTCTGAAAATGCAAAATATTGGTTTGCCATACGACAAACATTACTCTCAGTGGCATAGCGAGGAGGAAAAGTGCTGCCCTCCTCCTACCTTACATGGGCCATTCTCCGACACGAAGGGTTTCACTGCTCCGTGAGAGATCCGAACGGATACTTCGTTCCGTGAGATGACGTATATTGTACAAGTGGGATAAAATTGGGTTAAATGTTTTAAATGTAAAAAAAAATAATGAGAATATTGAGTGTTACACTCCCCTATGCGTGGGGTTTATCCAGGCATTGCCTCTCACAAATACCGAAAATACATTCAAATGATAGGATCCAAATTCAAGCGGTCCTCTACTGAAAAAAAGTCAAAAAGACTCGGTGAGAAATTCGTATGTAAAAAATATATTTTTTACTTTAAAACAAATTAAGATATTCATGTAAAGTGCTGTACAAACCTGGTTTGTGTGTATTGGTAGTTTGAAAAAAATACGGTTTTAAATAATGGCGAATAGTCTAGAAATAGTGAACTTTTAAACATTGAAACTTTATTAAAGGTTCAACATTATTATACACAATAAGTGGGTCGTCAAGACAACAAAATCCACAGCTGGGAGGCGGGGGAAGGAGGAAATAAAAAATATAAATATTCTGGAGTCGTGGCAGACTTAAACGTCAGTTTTTTTGGGGATGGTTTTTGTCAAATGAACAGAACAGAGCAAGAAACAAATACGAACGATAAAAGCAACTTAGGACGTACGCAGTTAATTCCCACACAATGTGTGCAAACCACGATAAGCGCGGTTGTTTTTATTCAAGATGAAGTGAGAAAATTGCATTTTTCTCGTTTGTTTGATCCTCTGCATCGCTCTGAGTTAGGTGAGTATCTCGAGCGCGTCATGTGACTAAAATTGATTTATATTCGATTTTTGTAACCGATAAAAAATACGGTCATGTATTTTTCATTCATTTGTTTTGGGGGCAGTGTGGCAGGAGTGGGAGTGAGACTGATATTTTATATGTTTAACGCTTTCCAACTCGGGTTGAAATCATTTATGCATTAGCTCCATACGTCTGTAATAAAAAAAAAGGGGAGCACTATAATTATTGTACACATGATCCCATACGAACCACATTGTGGTATAAAGTTGTGTTGCTATGAGCGATTTGCCAAAATTGATCAACCCGTTGCTCAAAACTTGGAATACTCAAACCAGAGAAAAAATAACAAGCATTTGCAAATATGCAAATGACTTTGCCCGGCTAGCGAACAGTGTGCTACTTAAATACTGCAAGGCGAAGGACATGCATATGCATTTAATTTTCCTTTCCAGCTTGCTTAATTTTCTGGTTGGTCCTTTTTGTATTCATGGTTTGACTTCAATTGTTATGAATGTTTTACAAACGTGACTTGTGCTAAATACATACTCTATTTGGGTAATGAGGAGCCCACATCCACAAAGCACTGAAACAGTCTACACCAATAGTCTGCTCCCATACACTTTCACTCAACACATTCGTCAATAACAGTGGCCTTTAAAAAAACGATGTGCTATGAAGGGCCATTGCCTGAAATGCCACCTATTATTATGTTTTTCTTTTAAGGCCACTCTGTTATCGACGAATGTGTCGAGCGCTTTTGTTATTTGTGCTTGTGCAACACTGCCAAACGCAGGAACACCAAATAATTTGAAATAGTTGATTGGGTATGAAAGGGGCACGGATGACAGTTTAGCTTTCAACACATTTGGACTGGCCCCCATTCAACGGATACACACAAAGACACACACACACACATACAAGGTGCTTATTTAAGGCTACTGTGACCTAGGTGAAGCCCCCCCAACCACCTGTGAAGCCTGCAGCGAACCCAGCGTAACAAGTGATGATCATAATATCATGGAATAAATCCTTCTTCGGGGACCTAGTGGGTCCCGTTAATAAACCAGAATGTGGACGGGGAAATCCACAATGGCGCGCATCACAGCACAGGGCCACCGACAACCCTAGGTCTCACTTAAATGTGTGATGGTCAATTCACCTGTCCACCAAAGGAAATCTGATCAATCGTGCAAGAGCACAAAGCCCTGGTGCCACTGTGACCAACTTCCTCGGGTGGCTTTAAAGTCAGGTTGGGTTCTTTATTTAAACCACGCAAGTCCGATGATGGGTCAGTGTGCCTTTTGCAAGGGACCCTGGTAGTCTGGGTCCAAGACCATACCAGTTAGTGTTCTCATCTCGACTGAGACCAACTAGGTCTCCTGGTAACTTGGAAATGATATCTAATTATACGAGACGAGCACTGCGTCTCATGGACTGTTGAGACTGAGTGAGGCCAGCGTCTCCGGGTTTCTCTATTTAGAGCGAGTTTAATTTGAGACAATATATATTCGGCATTACAACTGCAACTAAATGTTAACTACAGCCGTGACACATTCGTGGTAATAAACGATGTGTGTACGCTTAATATTGTACTGACTGCTCTGGCCGAGTTAAATTGCCCGACACGGAGATAACAAAGGCACCCTAACAAGTCAATAGTTATAAAGCGGAGGGATCGTTGGAGCCGTGTTGTTGGTGTGAGGCTTGGCAGTGTCCGATGACTTCTACTCCACAAGCTGTATTCCCAAGTATGTAAATCAGAATCAACTCACTTCTTATTCCAGACCAACCGACATACGCGAATATTTGAATAGCCACGGAAAAGTGGCAGGATCTCGTGAAAACCTCTTGGGAACAGGCGAAACATCGTGGGGGTGCGCTTAAATGCAAGTGTAGGACAAACATATTTAATGACAAGACAATAATGAAGATTACGAGGATGACGATGACGTTGATGACAAAGTCAACTGGATCCAAGACGGAAGCATCTTCTGTGCTGTTTAATTTCACTTCCATAACCGTTGGCTTTTGTCCGTATTTTCAAAGTGTTCCGTCGTTTAAAGGTCCTCTCTGGAAAGAACTTTGCCCGACCAGCTTTATTTTAAGGCGTTTTCACCACCTGTCCCTGAATTCCGTTATCCGCGGCGGTGTTTATGTGTGCAAGTGTGCCCGTCAATGTAGGCGCGGTAATTGTACTCGTGTCATATTTGCATTTTGTCTATATTTCCACGATCCGTACACTGGGTTACCTTCAAATGCAATAATCTATTTACAGACGCCTTACGGAACGTCTGCATCAACGGAACGTACATACACACTGTGCATGTTTAAAATACATTGTAAAATGTCTAATTGCCATACAGTATGTGTGGTATGGTACTGCATTTCACTTTGTGAAGCAGCGCTTTATGCTTTTGTATATGTGTACACACACTACGTGTCATATATACACACTATATACACAAATACAGCATACACTATACAGTATACATAATGCGGTATTTACAATGTACAATGTGTGTGTGTATACATATTTTCCTTTCAAATTTTGCTTCAATTTGTTTATTTTCCAGCAAACATGATTTTTACAGTCGCCAACGTATCACTCCTCCTTCAGCAATGCACACAACGTCACCACTGTTGGTTTTTGTTCAACGAGCAATGTTTCCCCCATTCGTTTTGTTTTTTTTGTGCGCATTTCACATTATGCAGCGTTGAGACTGGAGAGCTTAAAGCACTGTCTTCACGAGAGGGCGCAACCTTCATGCTTGCATAGAACCGACAAGCTGGGTAAGACCAGTCCATTTTCTGAGTTTCAATTCACTCTGGAACCTATAAAGCAAGCTGCTCTCTGCAATGATGGACCGTAAAAAAAATAAAAATAACCCAGAACGAAATAAAAACGGTTTTATGGCGTACGAATGCTGTCTCGCTAGTGTCTCCTTTATGATATCCTTTTTCAGATTTGCTTTTACTTGATCCAAAATGCATCCAGTAAAATCGTTTGACCAGTCAACCACCTAGCCAACCAGTGGGCCAACTGTCAAACGATTCAAGAAGACAGTTACGCAGATGGATCTCCAATAAAGCTTTTCGATCATTGAAATAGCCAATAAAGCCACTCATATGATGGCTGATCTGACAGGACCACCTTTTAGACAGCCAACCATATAACTAATTTATCCCACTAGTCAACGAGGGTCAATCAGTTATTATCCACCAGACAGCCAGCTAGCCAACTATTTGGTCAACCAACCAGACAATGTGAACCACCAGACAAGTCTACTCAACCAGAGACAAGCCAGACACCAAAATGCTCAAATATCTAGTGGGCCACACAGGCGTCCAATGAGGTTGTAATTTTGGGCAGTCATGTGGTCATATATCCAACCCTACCAGCCATGTGGCCGAAAGGCAAGATAACACGTTCCTTCGGAGTGGGCAGGTAGGAACTTGGTTGGACAGCGCATTCGTGCTATCCGTGTCACGCGGCGCAAGCTGCGTGGGGCGGCGCGTCACGTGGTGCCGAGCCCGCCCGAAGCGCTCTATGAAATACAAATCGAGGGCGTGGCTATGCACGACAGACAGACAAATAATCCCTGGTGAGCAGTGTGGAACTGTTGTTCCTACCTGTATTAAACCTCCACTGCACTCAAGTGTCATCTCCACAAATGGTGTGGTCTATTCTCAACCCGCTGGTGGACGGAAGCCTTCCCATATTGATGCCAACAAGCAGCGATGGGCTGCTCGCTTCAGGGAAAGTGTGGACGGCAATTGAGCGATTCCGGTGATGATCAGCAACACCGTTGTGATTTAACCCTTTAAGTTTTGCAGACAACTAGCTAGAAAGCTGTGCTATTGAAAGTGACAGTGGTTGAAAGTGAAATCATGGATTGATATAAAAAAAATCAATGTTAAACATTGCATTTCAAATCATGGTCGATGCACAAACGCTCCATGATTTGTGTCTGTTGTGATTTTAACCGTTGTCACTGCAGAATTGACACTCGATTTAAACACCATGTTTCTCAAACTTGGCTAGTGTTCTGATCAAGGACGGTAAGTCCTGAATGAAAGACCTCCACTCAAGGCAAATGATTACTTCGGCCTGAGGCCATAATAATAATAATAATGGCAATGACATCTTCAATATTTATATTAAATAATGTCATTTTTCAGATTCATGGTGCCTAAAATAACCGTAATGGTATTAAAATTAAAAACAAAATTATCAATAACTTATTTCCAAAATAACGAATACAAATGTAGTAATAGAACAAAAATAAAATTATAACTAAACGGCCGGAACTGTTGTATCGAAACGAATGTAAATCACAAATTTCTTTACAATTGTAACCACTACAAGAGTAAAAACGAAATTAAATATGTAAATGAGCAGTACCGATAACTTAAAAAGACTGGCATCATATCAAGAGTATGAAGAAGCCATGCAGGACATGATTACAAGCCAGTCATCTGCTAAACAGTCTAAAATCGACATCGTTTTGCCAGCATCGTAATAACAAAAAAAAAGATTTATAAAACTGGCCTGGCCAAGCCAGTGGCTCAGTTTATACAATTATTATTAAACAACACATACCGACATGAACATGATTATATTCAGAGGCCACACCGTATTTCCGGTGTGCACCAAAAACATTATTTCACGTCTCCCATGATGCAATGCAACATAAGTTGGTAAAAACAAATGGAGAGCATATATGCTTTGATTATTACCTCGGCCTGCATACATTTGTTTCAACCGACAGGAATTTTTGTTTATGCAAGATACCTGTAAATTGTATTGTAAGGAATGCATGAGATGAACGGGCAAATAAACTGTAATTAAATAATGAAGCTAGCAGCGCAGCTCTCTGAAAGTGACCCCAACTTCCGTCACTGGACTTCAAACAGCACAGGTGTGTTTCATTATTTCTTGACTTTGTCAAAAAAGTGAAATTCTAGTGTTAAAGTGATTTTTTTCACGTTAAGTTTAAAAAAAATTATACGACCGTGCTTTTCCCTCAAGGTACCATTTTAATTTTTTTTTGCATTTTCGTCTTGTCAGTTTTTTGTAAAATAAAAACGTAAATAAGAAAACAAACGGTCATAGTAAAAACTATTATTTTTGTACTGATTTGTGTACCTCAAGAGTTCAGCGTCAAGTAAGTCAGCACGCTCACTTCCACTCAGGCTTGTTTATAGTTTGGCATTTTTTTGTAAAAAAAAACACAACCGTTCGATTCTCTTCCTTCGGTCCATCGAAGCAAACACGTGATTGGTCGACGGGTGTGTGTGTGCGATCACATGATTGGTCGATGGGCTCGCTTAGTTATGTTGGGAGGTCAGCCATAGTCCTTTTTGTCTATAGTCTGCAGCTTCCAACCTCCCGTTCCTCCTCGGATCAGGAGCGGCTTCTCCGATACGGAGACTCCGCACCACAAGGGCCCAACGGGCGCGCAGAATAACCACCGAGCCGAAGCAACGAGCCACTGAGCCAGCCAGCATGTGAGAGACGACATGCCACCGAGCCAGCCACCGAGCCAGCTAGCGGAGCCAGCCAGCGAGCCTTCCACTGAGCCAGCCAGTGAACGAGACTCTGTGCACCCGCGAGCTATCCTCGGTGCCAGCCGGCAAGCGAGACTGAGCCAGCGAGAGAGCCTGGAGGTGGTGGTGTGGGGGGCTCAGAGGCGCTCGACGTCGCGGTATTTCTTGCGCAGGATAGAGACCTGATCCTTGAAGAGCAGTGGGTCCATGCGGCTCTGCGTGTGCTGCAGCGGCATGGTGCCGAACCACGTGGCGAACGCGTTCATGCAGCTCTGCCGCTGAGCGAAGTGGTCTGGGTCGGCCCAGCGTGACAGTTTTGAGCCCTACGGGTGGGGAAAGCGAACGAAAATCATCATGATCTGCCCAGCCGCATGCTGTCGTGAACACGTACATGCCAACAAAACTGCCAACAACCACAGGTATGTACGTGCCACCAGTAATACCACCAATGCAATCATAGGTATGTCTACACCACCAGTAATACCACCAATACAATCAAAGGGACGTCTACACCACCAGTAATACCACCAATACAATCAAAGGGACGTCTACACCACCAGTAATACCACCAATACAATCAAAGGTATGTCTACACCAGCACCACCACCACCACGAGAATCACCATGAGTATCACCACCAGCAATTGCACCACCATCACTCCCACGATCAGCACCACCACCAACAGCAGCTGCATCAACAAGCCCAACACCCAGGACCACCGTCACAAGCATGTGGCACAGCAGCAGCAGCAGCAGCACCGCACCTGCATCATGGCCTCCTTGTATTGCTTCTTCTGTGTGACCTTGATGGGTGGCATCTTTATGACGTCCGACACGAGGAAGTTCATGAGGATGTCCTCGCAGTTGGACAGCGAGTCCACCATGTCCCGCAGCGATGCCGGCAGCGCGTGCGTGTATAGGTAGTTGTAGTATCTGCGGTGCGGGAGAAGGGGTGGGGGACACGGTGTTGGGGTTAGGGGGCTAGGACCACTGTTAGGTTGAGGGTTAGTGTTTGTATGTATCCATAATAGAGGTTTTTGGGTTAGATCGCGTAAATATATGAATGTGTCGTTATGTATGTAGAACTTCTTTCGCACTGTACATAGCCAATCATGCTAATCAGAGCTGCGGGGGGAGGACAACAGACTAAATTAAAGAAATGAGTTGTCAATCTAGATTTAAAACTGCATAGCTCCAGTGGCTCCTTAATATCAGAAGAGAAGAGCATTCCGCAGAAGTACATCTGACAGCGTGCATTGCAGTGACCGTCTAAAACTAAACTATTTTATTTGACCAGGTAAAGCCCTCTGAGCTTTTAGCTTCTTGTTCAGAGCGACCCGGCCACAAATTGTAGCGCAATAAAGTGGCTTATCAAGTGGAAATTTATCGCAGCCAAATAATTTAAATAAACTAATGAAAGGTACAGCATTCACTGCACGTGTCCATGTTAGTAGTGTACGACAGCTCTCACCGGTGGTAGAACGCGGCTCCCGTTAGCACCATGGAGTAGTGGTTTGTCCACTTGGACGTGTAGCCCCAGCGGCTCTTGCTGCTGTCCCACAGGTGGCTCCGGGCCGGGTATCCCACGATCCGCTCCGGGAAACTCTGCCACACTACAAACGCAAAGTCCACCTGCGCAAAGCACGCGTGCACACACACAGAAATGTTAGGATCGAACGCTGTTTAGCCAACTCGAAGGTTCATCACCGTTTGGTGTATTATAACCATTTGGGTGGATGGACAGAGGCGAGAGGTTGCAGGAACAGTGCAACAATTGATTTTGCTGCACCGTCTCGCACTGCCCACCACGCATGTACTGTACACATGTTGAACTTCTTTCGCACCGTATGCAGCCAACCGTGATAATTGGAGCTGTGGACCACCACGTGGCCCCAAAGCGAGCCTATGATGCCTGTTTTATACACGGTGGCCACCCATCCAACTTCGCTTAGCTGTGAGTTTGTGTGTATTCTGGGCAGTGTTTTATAAAAGCTGAAGGCAAAGGTGGAGCACTGAAATGGCGTGCTTATTCTACTGCTGGCGCGAGGGGGGGGGGGGGGTATCCCGCTGGAGGAACGATGGACAGAAGCGGTGGGGGGTAGGGTGGTGGTGGGGGAGTCCAGTGCGTTCACCACGAGACCGTGGCAGAGTCCATCTCGATCGCATACGTCTGTGCAACCGGTTAGACACCTCGTCGGTGCGTCCCGCGCACACTCGCGCTCACCTCGTCCGTAGACAGCACCGTGTCCTCGTCGAGGCTCAGGACGGCGTCTGTCGTCACGGCCTCGTGCGGCACAAAGCGGCTGCTGATCGTCTGCAAGTGGCGACAAGGGACACCACGTACACGTGAGCGCACGCGCAGGTTCGTAACGAAAAGACAAATCTAATAAGTTGAATTTTGGTATTCGCATCGTTCCTACAGCACAAGGCTATCACGAAGGGCCTGTTTTTCACAAATAAACTAAAACTAAACTCAACAATTTTGATTTTTCCAGATACTGAGCTATGTAACTCTTTTTCAGAAGTGACCAGGCCACAAATGATAGCTCAACAAAGTGGCTTATCAAGACGGACGCCGTTTTTAAATGTGGAGGGAGTAGAATCCGGAGAAAAATACACACAACCACTGGGAAAACATGCAAACTCCAAATATATCAGGCATCATCATAGTTGGGATTGAACCCACAACCTCCTGTATACCGGGCGAGGTGGTTAACATCCCTCCACCGTGGTGGGGTATGGTCTGCAAGTCGGCAATGTTACCGTGTGGTATTTACCGTATTTGTGGGAAATTTTGCAAATTTCGAAGGAGATGCCAGCCACATGTATCTTCTAGTTTTTAGAATAACGTCACCCGCCGGTATTCATAATCAGAATCCTTATTTAGACTGGAAGAATTCGGATGAGCTATGAAGCTCTTCTTCACAGATGTCCCATTAAGGGTGGGTCAAAAATTTACAACAACAGACAATACAAAAACAGATAGGTGTGCAAAGAATAGGAAAGCTAAGCAAGTCACTTAATAAAAAAAGTGAAGTATACAAGTATTATCCAGGGTGTACGGCCGGGCTTAAACCGCGAACCTCTGCAACACGCGGCAAAATTGCCACCGTTTGGGAAATACACGTCCCGCACGTGTGTTGACATGCGCCGATGCAGCACATGCCAATGCGTGGACACTCCGTACCTTCGCGACTGGCTCTGAGATGATGAGAGGCACGGGTAGCACTGGCCAGAGGCTCCTTGCGGGTGGTGGACGATCGCAGTTCCACAGGACGAGCACCTGCACACAGTGAAAAACACGTCAGCCAGTGATCACCCAACACTGTGTGTGACCCTAGCAGAGAGCTGGTTCACACACTGCACGATGAAACCGGGAACCTGGCCGATGACTATCATCAGGAGCGAGTGATATCCGAGCTGGTCCTGGTTGCTCCATCACCTTAACCGACCCACACCCACTGACCAGCACAGTGTAGCATGGTCAAGCGCCACAGTGGCGAGATGATAACTACCTCACCTGGTATGCAGGAGGTCGTGGGATCGAGCCCGACCCTGACCTCCGCTTTTTTTCCTTTAAACATTTAAAACCTGGACTGTGGACAGAAACGAAGACTGGTGTTTGAGAACTGATAATTAATATAATTAATCCCAATCCCTGGGGATCATGGGAAACGTTGGGCATTTCTAACTGCGTTGGCTGAGAACTCTGCCCCCCACCCCCGCATGTGGCCAGGAGCGAAACTACCGGATTTGCCACACGACTTGCCCGAGACTCACCTGGGCACAGAACTTGGACTTGCCGACCGCCTGGATGAGCTTGATGATCGGCTGCGACTGCACGAGGAGTGGCGAAGTGGCGTGGATCACGGCGGTGAACTTGGCCTCGGGGCTCTGGCCTGGGCGCGGATATGAAAGTGAGTGACGGGAACACACGACGCATAACACACACAACATACGCACACGCACACACGTGCAACGGAGCATGAAGGCACGCACGGGCAAGTAACATATGCACAAAACCACACAAAACACACACGACAAACAGATGAAACACAAAACACTTGAAACACACACACACAAATGCACAAAGATCCCACATATTGCCTTTAACAGGCTGTTGGGGAAGGTGCAGCTATACAGGCTGGCCTGTCACAAGGGGGTGGTTGGCCAACACCACGCCAGACTGCCTATGTCCCCCCAGTGCTGATGATTACACATCACATCAAGTGCTCAATTAAGGGTGAGTCAACCTAAGGGGAGGCCCAGGACCAGTTCAGATATTCATAACTGTTATTGGTTCTAAGCGGAAATTGAACTTGGGTTGCCAGGTTCGATGTGCCGTGTGCTAACCACTACACTAGCTCTCCCCCACTAAAGATAAAGATCCCCCGTATAGCCTTAACAGACTGCAGGGGCAAGTGCTGTTAGCGAGCACCTATGAAGGCCGGAACGGTACACGAGGGGGTGGGTGGCCAGCACCACGCCCGACCGCCTTTGTCTCCCTAGTGGCGATGTTTACACACCGCACCAGGTACTCATTTGAGGCTGAGTCGACCTAGGGGAGGCCCAGGACCGGTTCAGATAATCGTCACTGGTGTGTGCTGTAAGCGGGAATCGAACCTGGGTCGCCAGGTCCGGAGTGCAGCGCGCTAACCACTATACAGTACTACCGCTCCCCACTCTCCCCCACTACGCAGATACACACACACACATCATTACTCATGAAACCCCAGCCTCTGCACCTCGCGAATGGTTCAGCTAGGATCTTGTTTCCCCCGGGATGCGAGCCACCCTCTCTGGCACTCACCCAGGTAGGCGTGGTAGAAGGGGTAGTGCGCCAGGGCGGACGAGAAGCCGGGCAGCACGTGGAGACCGCCGGGTGGGTGGTTCCACACAAGCGCCGGGCGCACTGCCACTCCGGCCACACGCTCCCGCACAATCTGGCAGGCACGCGCACACGACGACAAAGTTTAACCCTCCGTATGTGCAGCCTGCGCAGACTGTTGTGGCAAAGCGCTGTTGGACGAGGGACTGCTCAGACTCGTGCGGCACACAAAATTATAGTGTGGCCGAAAAAGACGCGTCCGGCCGTGAACGAGCGAGCGAGAAAGTTAGCGAGCAGGTAAATGAGTGAGAGAATGGGTAAGTTAATGAGCAAGTAAGAGGGCGAGCTCGTGATCGAGCGAGCGAGCAAGCGAGCAGGGCTCACCTCGAGCGTGGTGTGCACAATCTTGTCGATGGAAGAGAAGTACGCGTTCCACAGGAGCTGCGTCTGCTGCCTCATGGCAAGCACGCGGTCGTGATCGAGCCACCGCACTGTCGACGGGATCTGGGATACACGGACATGTGGAGTTCAGGGTCAGCATTCGGGGTTGGCGATAGGGGGTCACAATATTTCCTTGCTGGCCTTAAAGCGCTGACGCCAAGCGAGTGAGCAAGCGACTGGCCTCGGTGGCAATATGCTCTAATTAATGAATACATTACATGCAGTTCAAACTTAACCTCATGTATGTATATTGAACTTCTTTCGCACAGCACGCAGCCAACAATGCTAACCGGAGGTGCGGGGGAAGGACAACAAAGTAAACACAATCGAGATGATTTAAAAGTGCATAGCTCCAGTGGATTCCTAATATCGGAAGAGCGCTCCAGATGGCCGCAGAAGCACATCTGAAAGTGCGCGATGCAGTGACCATCTTTGTTCGATGGCTTAGCCAAAAGCCACTGCGAAGATGACCTGAATTTGCATGATGGTTTATATGCTCCTTGACAAGATGAGCAAAGTATTGTGGTTCATTTGTGTAATGACTCTGACCTTAAAATGTATTTGTTCAGCAACCAAAAACCAATTCAGCTCGGCGAGCACTGGATGGACATGGTCAGATCTAGCAGTACCCATCACGGCACGTGTAGGAGATGAACGCGACATTCTGTTCATGACAGCTTAGGGCACAATACACACAATGCGCTTCGTACGGCAGTGTAAACATTACACGCCTCCCCCACCCCCTTCCATAAGAGATTTTGATAGTGAGTGTTACAGCGAGGATCGAGTGAGCATTCAGCAGGGTTTACGAGTGTTAAGTCGAGTGAGTGCTTTGGTGAGCGAGCATTGGGGCGGGGAAGTATTAGGGCGTGCGAGTGCTGGGATGAGCGAGTGTTGGGGTGAACGAGTGTTGGGGTGAGAAAATAATGGTGAGCGAGTGTTGGGGTGAGCGAGTGTAATGGTGAGCGAGTGTTGGGGTGAGAGAGGTCTTTTTTATTTGGTATGTAAATCTGAAATGCAATATTAAAAGTTGGAAGCCAAGTTACAGCACAACCGGCATACAGCTGGGGAAAAAGACAATGAAAGTATTTAATAAGATTTAAAAACGATAAATAATTTGGGTTACAGCGCTGGGCTCACCTGGAGGAGCAGCCTCTCGTCTCCGATGACGGCCGCTTTGTTCCAGTCGATGACCTCCGAGAAAGGCAGGGCCCAGCCGTTACTGAGCAGCACAGGCACACACGCCGCCTGCGCACACACGCGCACAAGACAAAGATCCCCCATATAGCCTTAATACTGAACAGACTGTTGGGGCAAGTGCTGAAAGCGAGCACCAATGAAGGCCGACACGGCACACGAAGGGGTGTGGGTGGCCAAGCACCTCGTCTCCCCAGTGGCAATATTTACACACCGAACCAGGTATTCAATTCAGGCCGAGTCGACCTAGGGGAGGCCCAGGACAAGTTTAGATAATTGTCACTGGTGTTCGCCGTGAGCGGGAATTGAACTCGGGTTGCCGGGTTCGTAACGCAGTGCACTAACCGCGACCCTACCTCAAGCACACGCACGCGACGTGGAAACGGGTCAAACACGGGTCACACACGGGTCTGACACAGATCTGACACGGGTCACGGACATAGACCAGGCATGAGTCAGACACACGAATCAGACTCGGCTCTGACGTGAGACACGAAGGCAGACCAAACACAAGGCAGACACGGATCACCCCCAGAATAGACATAACAAGTCGGGCAGGCGTTAAGACGCATGGCAACCAAGGGTGTGGCACAAAGATACAAGAGGCACACAGGCGCGTGCACACACACCTCACTTTTACAGCACACCGGCAACATGGAAAGCTTATGGCCACAAACATGGGCGTGAAAATAATAATTATGAAAATTATATACCGTGCAAATCCTCAAGAGTCTCAAGACACTCTTTCAGGAGGGTCCTGTACTGGAATGCTTGGGAGATGTTTGGCCAATTCCACCAATGAGAAAATGAGAATTTGGAATGGGGGAGGAAACCAGTACACGAAGAAAACCCACCACGCTTACGTGAGACTGACTCCCAACACTGCTATCTCCAGGCTACACCTCGAAGCCAAACGCCCAAAACATCTGGCCTGCCCAGAGGGAACCCATCCACGTTTCTTTGTTTTATTTCTCCTTGTCGACCCAGGAAAGCTTCACCAAGTCTCATGACTCTCTTTCAGGAGGATCCTACCAAGTTTTCAAAGTGGGCGATGATTGCGATGCAATTTACAATTGAGTAATTTTGCAGGTAACTTTTGAAATTTGATCAAATCTGGACCATAATGCTGCCACACAATGGTCCTAACTCTTACAAATGACATCGCGGGATCTTTAACGTCCACTATGAAACAAACGGGGCATACTTTTACGATTAATACACCCGCAATATTAAATCAGGACAACCGGTGGATTCCAACCGAAAATCTCTGCAACAAGCTGTGCTAGGCCAGGTCACCGCCCGTGCACTAACCAGGCTCAAAAACCTGCTTAGCTTCTGAGATCCGACGTGAATCGGGTTAATAATTTTGGGTGACTGGGTCACGGCAAAAGTCGTGGTGGGCACGAGCGACGGCGAGCACGGGTGTACGTTAAAGTGCGAGCGCCAGACGCCGTCCCTCCTCCTACCTGCAGAGCCTCGAGGAACCTGAAGGATCCGAGTCTTCTGCCCCGCGGGACGAGACAGAAGGTGGAGTTGTAGAGCATCTCCTTGTAGTCGTATCTGTAACGCACACGAGCACACAGCGGCAGGGGGAGGGGATGGACATGAGATTCACACAGACCCAAGAGATCCACGGGGACTCGATGACACCTCCATGATAGGGACACACAGCAGCATTGCAGTGGCAAATTTAGTTGCTATAAATGCTGTATTGAATAACAATTTCAAAAAATTAGTTACGCAGAAGCAGGTGAGCATAATTGATCACGTTCAGAAGATGCAGTGCCATTACTGCACGTTCAAAAGGCGTTGTTGTTCGTAAAGCCTAAATAGACAATAGCGACAAGTGCTGTTATAGCAAGCACCGATGCAAGCCAGCACCGCACATTGGGTGGGGAGGGGGGGGCACCACCATGCCCAATGCTGCTGTTTACACACCACACCACATATAGCACTCATTCATGGGTTGAGTCGACTTAAGGAAGGCCGAAGATAATCGACACCAATGTTCGTTGTGGCCGGGAATCGAACTCGGGCCACCGGGGTTTGTAGCGCGGCGGTGCAAACAACTATGATAACAACTGCCATTCACTACCAAATGTCAGCCCAGGTCCCGCTTTGAGATCCCGTCAAGCGTCAGGCTCGCCGGTAGGAGGTGTTTTGTACGGGTTAATGGAGTGAGTTGACTGGCAGATGCAACATCTGGGCTCCCGACTGTGCTACCAGTCTGCCTGATAGTGTCTGTACAAAGACAAATATTCCCCGTATAGTCTGAACAGACTGTTGGGGCAAGTGCTGTTAGCGAGCACCTATGAAGGCGGGCACGGCACATGAGGGGGTCGGTGGCCAACACCACGCCTAGCTGCCTTTGTCTCCCAGTGGTGATGTTTACACACCACACCTCGTGCCAGTTTGAGGCCAAGTCGACCTAGGGTAGGCCCATGACCGGTTCAGATAATCGTCACTGTGTTGGCCGTGAGCGGGAATCGAACTCGGGTCACCGGGTTCGTAGCGCAGCGTGCTGACCACTACACCACCGCTGTCTACACACACACGAACGCACACACGCACAAGTCGACTTGAATGGGAGGGGGGGCCCCCGTCTCTGGTGGAGTTTGATCAGACTTGGCGGTGGCGGACGAGCGACTGTGTGAGCCGAGTCCGGGGATCTCTCCGAGCATCTCGGGTGCTCGCGCTCTTGGGAGCACGCATGGCCACGCCACATCAAACGCCGCGGAACAGCTCCACGCCACCGGATTGTTTAAATTCCACGACGTTTTTTTATACTTTAAACTTAAGGGGATTTTTTTTTTGGTCTGTGTGTGCGTGTGTGACACTGTCTCTCTTTACATTCATTCTTTTTTTATTTCCCCTGCTTCTCTGCCCTCGTTTGAACCCAGGTGAGAAGGGATTTTTTTTCCCCCTTCTTTTTTTACTTTAGTGTTAGTATCTTGCTTCGAAAGATTTTCTTTGCTTTACTGGTGATCCCGGTGCAATTTCCCTGTTAACCAGACGGGGGTTGTTCCCCGTGGCAATAAGACTCGAGGAATTCAACACAGCCATTGAAAAACACATGTTACGGTAACCCCGAGCGACAGAAGTGATGCTTGCCAGGGTGTAGTGGTGAATACACCGGACTCGCGGTACAGAGGTCGTCGTTGAAACAATGGCGCAAGTGTCTTAAATTAGCATTCTTGCTAACGTCTGTCATGCGAGCCATTATTTATTTATTTATAATTTGCAGGTGCAAAATTCACTTTTTCTCTTACCAGGTAAGACTCACTGAGCAATACAGCTCTTTTCCAGAAGCGACCTGGCCACAAATGATAGCTCAACGAAGTGGCTTATCACGTGGACATTTTATAGCAACAAAATACTCTAAATGTGGAAGGAAAAAGTGGAGGACCCGGGAGAAAATCCACACGACCACGGGGAGAACACACAAACTCCAAATACAGCAGGCGTCAAGGGTTGGGATAGAACCTACGACCTCCTGTATACCAGGCGAGGCACCCGCCCCGATATACGATTGGCTACTGCCACCATTGACATCACCGGGTCATTAAGGTCCACTATGCAGCAAACGGAGCACTTTGTTCAGTACAGTAACAGCAAGCAAGTAAAGATTCTCTCCCAACTGTGATTCAATGTACCGGTCCTGTTAAACGCAGAGTCACAATTTTATTTTATCACGATTCCATTGTGCACAGCATACCGAGTTGCGGGCTCATTCAAGATTTTAGACGACAACAATGTTAATGGCTAAAGTGAATTCTATTGCAATGACGTGCATTTCAGACAAAGGTTGAAATATTAATCATACATCGATGACTCTTTGTCAATACACCGCAGGATGAAGGCCTGCCCACGCCGTGTCAGCAATCGGGGGCTGTTTGACCATAAATGCAATCTGGTCTCTTGACACTTTATAAAATTAGAATACAGAGAAGGGGCGGGGGTAAATGGGTCTCGGCGGGGGAAATGTCGGAGACAGAAGACAGCACGGCATCGTCTGCGATGAAGCAACCTGGGATCAGCGCATCCAGCAACAATAAGCTGCAGGGAGAGCCGGGGAAGGCAGGGCAGCACCAATGAGTCCCCCAGGGCATTCTCGGAGAGGCTGAGGCCCTTCGACAAGCCCGAGGGACAGTCGAGGCAGCCACGTCAGCCATCACAGCAGCAAAGCTATCTGAAGCCAAACCCGATTGCGCTGTATCATCAAGCAAGGCAATTATTTTTTCCGGCACGGTGACATGAAAGGATCTGCGGAGGGAGATCACTCAGCTCCTCTGCCAGCCACATCAACGCCCGTGCCGCGTCTCCACCTCGTGGGCTCTATGCCCAAGGCGAATGGAACGTGCGCGCTCGCAAAGCCCAATATCCATCCAAAGCTCCGCGCCTCCCTCCCACGCGCACACGCACGCACATGCACGCAGGCTGACTCAGCCGCCACCACCAACCGCAAAATCAGAAGCGTTCCCAAGGGAAGGGAGCGTCCTCGCATGGTAGGGCGAGAAAAACATTACAATAAAAGGGATTATTCGGTTTGTCGGTTCTGCCACGTCACCAGGCTGCACTGCAAATGTATCCACGTAATATCGGATTGTTTTGCTAATGCGTGTCAGCACACGCTCTGCCACTCACTGTGCGAGCGACCGAGCGAGTGTGGGTCAAGACTAAGGTCGGGAGCGGTAGTAGGGTGGGTGAGCGAACTGAGTCATGTACCCAGCTACCCCAGTGCGATTCCTGCTCCCGGCTAAGTAGCGTTTATACAAAACATCACTCAGCCTTAAAATTAATATCTAGTGCTGTGTGAATGTCATTAGTGGGGAGACAAAAGCTGCTGGGTGAGGTACTATGCCAGCTTTCATAGGCGGTCACGAACAACACTTGTAACGACAGCCTGTGAGGCCGTCTCAAACTATTAAACAATTTTTTATTTTACCAGGTAAGGCCCACCGAGCTCTATCGCTCCTTTTCAGAAGCGACCTGGCCACAGGTGAAAGTCCAACGAAGTGGCTTATCATGTGTAAATTTATAGCAGCCAAATATTCTAAACGTATGTTTCTAAATGTGGAGCGAAAAACCGGAGGACACCGAGAAAAATCCACGCGACCACGAGGAGAACACGCAAACTCCAAATATACAGGTGTCAGGATCGGGATCGAACCCACGACCTCCTGTATACCAGGCGACGTAGTTAACATCTCGATACTGAGGGCCTGATCTGGATTTGTTATTTTGTTTGATGAATGTGAAAGTATGGCGAATGACGTCCTTCACTCCGCACCCTTTACATGTCATGGTACCGGATAATCCCGTATTACCTGGTGGGGCAAGGCAGGATACTAACAGCTAACACTGACTTACAGCCCTTTGTCCATCTGCTGCTGCATGAAGGACTTCCCAAGCAGAGTCGGCCACAGAGGTTGTTTTGACCGCTTCACTACGCTACTCAGTGTAGATTGATTGGGGGGGTAGGGCAAGTGGCAGGGGGGGGATGCTACCAGTTGGCACTACACACAATTCTTCCAAATGTGTGTGGGTGGAGGTGAATCATTACATCCCTCGGGGGTGTAATGATTCACCTCCGCCCAGGTACTGCAGGGTAAGGTAAAGGAAAGGTAGCGTGGGGTAAAGCAGGCCACTTCAGGCGAGGTTAAGCTGGAGTACATGGTGGCAGTGCATGGTAAACGTGTAAATACATCCCCGTACATCTTACGTAAATCTGTTGGGGCAAGTGCCATCATTGAGCACCTATGAAGGCTGACATTCACACACACACACATCACCAAGCCTGGCTGCCTTTGTCTTCCCAATGCTGATGTTTACACATCGCACTAGCGAATGTATGTTTAACTATGCACACAGTACATAGCCAATCGTGCTAATCGGATGTGCAATATTATTTCAAAATCAAATTGATGTAAGGGAGCAGGACCCAGGGGTTGTCCTGGCATCACTCGCCACTGATGTCAGCTGCGGCCGGGGATCGAACCCAGGTTGCCGTTTTTGTAGCACACTTCACTAACCACTGCCCCGCCGCTCTAATTTTGTAGCTGTGAAGACTCTTGACACATGCACGCACACAACACTATCTCTCACTCACCCTCTCACGTACGCACACACAAACTCTCTCTCACGTACACTTTGAGAGATGAAACAACACGTTGCAATCTTAGATAACACCTACTGCCCTGTCTCAACGCAGCCGCATTTTTGGAAAACCCTCGCCAAAATAGTTCTCAAATAAGCACCGCATGTAAACGTTTAAGGGTTCACTTAAAAAAAAAATCTGCTTACTCGCTTCTTCCCGGCGACCTCTGGATTACAAGTCCATTGTGTTGCTAACCAATTCCCCCACAGCCTCTGCCTACACCCAGCAAATACCCACGGTGGGGGGGCGGGGATCACCACGGTTTGTACAATCGGCAGATTCGCTTGCGATTGAGCCAAGTGTGGTTTACCCCCCCCGCCCCCCACCACCACTTCGAAGACGTCTGTCCGGCATGAAAGTGTCTGTGAAAATACCCCACCACCTCAAAAAGGAAGATGCCAAGTGTGGTTACTCGCCCCCCCGCCCCCCACCACGTCGGAGACGTCTGTCCAGCATGAACGTGTCTGTGAAAATACTCCCCCCCTTAAAAAGGAGCTATTTAGAGGGTCTCTCTTGAAGAGGAGAGCTTCCCTCCAGTAGAGGCATGAGCATTCAATTGCAGAGCTGAAACTTTACATTTCATTCCGCACCCCCCACCCCCCCACCACTAGATTTTTTTGGTTTTTCTTCACAGCATGAATCAAGCACGAGGGTATTCATTAGTACACTGTGCGTGCATATATATGCAGTATACTGTCTCCTCTGCTTAATGATCTTGAAGACAGGTTTGTTTTCCTCGTGGCAGTTTAGCCCCGAGACTGAAACTTCTTGGCCACACAGCGCCCAGGCACGGCCAGTCTGGTGAATGAGATTGTGCATACACACGTCACGGCTTTTGGCACGAGCCGGATTAGAGAGTTATCTAGGCTCTCGCAAAGAAACAAAAACTCACGAATAAACAAAAGAAAATTAACAAATGAGAAAAAAAAAATTGCCCATTTACAACAACGCTACGGGTGAACAATGCACAAAAATAAAGTAACAAAACGCACATCGGTCGGAAGGGGGAGTCGGGTAAGGGCACGTCACGAGATGAAAAGCTCGCGGAGATGCACGACAGAGAGACACGGGCGCGGAATTCCACCGCGATGCAGAGGAAAGCGCGCAGCAAATGCGAGTTGGACACATCGTGTCGCCTTTGAAAGAAAAAGTTAAGTGCCCCCCCAGCACGCCCAAAACCCCCCAACCCTTTCACCTCCCCTTACTTTTGTTCCTTTCACCTTTGCTTTTCCTTCCCTTTATATATAAAAAAGTCCTTTCCCCTGCTCGCAGTCCCTACGCAAGTACGGCAAGTGTGAACCCATCTCTCTCACTTTCTCCCCAACCCCGAAACGCACAGCATTTCGGGCCTCTGCTCGTCGAATTTCTGTGCCCCCTCCTCTCCCCCCCCCCCCGCCCTTGTATTGCCCGTGCTGTGTACCCGGCTCTTATAAAAAAAATTAGAGAAAAAATAATAAAGTGGGCTTGGGCAGGACACGTCGCCAGTGCTTGCAAATAACAACGGAGTGGCAAGCCAAAGGATGGAATATGTCCAAAATGATGTTGACCGCAGAGGTGGAGCGTCGCGCACTCCACCCACTCAAGAATGAAATTGGATTTGTTGCATTGTGTAAAACCACGAGGGATGGCGATAACTTGGGGAAGCCTTCAGCCAACCGTGGACAGATCACGGCTGACACGCATGTTGGTAAGCCCACCTGCCATGCACTTAAGACAACGGTCCCCCACTTAGCCTTTAACAGACTGTTGGGGCGAGTGCTTTTGGCGAGCGACTATGAAAGTTCGCACGACACACGAGGGGGTGGGTGGCCAGTGCCACGTCCAGCCGTCTGTCTCCCCAGTGCTGATATACACACACCACACCGGGGACTCATTTAAGGCTGAGTCGACCTAGGGGAGGCCTAAAACCGGTTCATATAATTGCCACTTTTATTGGTTGTGGTCGGGAATCGAACTGGGGTCGCCGGGTTTGTAGCGCAGCGCACAAACCACTGCGCCAACGCTCCACACTAGCACATGCATATACGTACGCTCACAAGAACACACACACATACGTGCACACGTGAAAAAGAACACAGGATTCACACTTCCACATGGATTGCAAGACACTCACACCCACACGGGCACCGCAAATACTCACATCCGCACACGTGCGATCGAAGGGTATGCAAAGTACCATAAAATGCGCGATCAAGTTATGCAACATGGCACACCACGCCCGCGGTGCGACTTACTCACCTCACATCCTTTTGCGGTCAGGCACGGACACAATAGCTTTTGCTCAGGGCTGGCAAAGCCAAGGCTCAGGTATGGTGGGTTATGGCAGGTGCCCGTTGTAGAAGGAATGGTTTTTGGCAAAGGCCGGCTGACTTAATAAAAAAAACCACTCAAAAGCTCCGAGTGGCATGGGTGCGACTCTGCCTCTCTCTCCCACAGCCGGCAATGGTGGCGAATGCGTGGAGATAAAACTAAACTATTGTTACTTTATCAGGTGAGACCCACTGAGCTACATAGCTCTTTTTGAGAAGCAACCTGGCCACAAATGATAGCTCAACGAAGTGGCGTATCCCTAATAAGAGGTCTTTTGGGTTTGATCGCGTATCTAACCCAAAAAAAACGATCTAACACAAAAAAAAAACTATTATGGATGATATTGGTCGCGAAAGCCTACGTGTTGAAGTGGTTTATCATGTGGACATTTATAGCAGCCAAATACTCTTGAATGCACGTTGATTCTCAATGTGGAGGGAAAAACCAGAGAACGCGGAGAAAAAAACGCGCGACCACGGGGAGATCACGCAAACTCCAAACTTACAGCAGGCGTCAGGGTCGGAATCGAACTCACGACCTCCTGTATACCCAAGGAGAGGTGGCTAACATTTCGCCACCGTGAATAGCTTCAGGTTGGTGTCATTAGGCGACTTCTCTCCAACGGGTGACTCAGCGGAGGGCCTTCTCCCCTCTTGGCTCAGTACTGTTCCACATGTTTTCCATTACCTGTGCTGGACGCCTCCTATTCGGGACAAGCTTAGCAAAATGTCAAGATGCTAATTCTTCCATCCAACAAAAAACACACGTGGCCTGTATATCAAGCTTGCATAACTGGTACACTTGGGCCAAATATCAGCACGTCATAGATCTATCTATCTATAAAAAAACTCTCTCTCAGAGGCTTCCGAGAGAGGACCGCACGCACTTGAAAGGGCCTCAAATTGAATGCTTGATGATGCCATGGGTGAAGTATGGTTAAATAACCCCCACGACCTGCACGGTTTGGGTTAGGCCCTCATGCAGCAGTTGATCAGGATGAGAGCTCTACTTGCACATTACGCGGTACAACAAGTGAAGCGTGGGCATCGACTACAATGCGTGCAGTGACTTGAGATGTGGGGGTTAGCAGTGCACGTAGAGAAGGAGTCATGGGCATGCAAAAGACGCCCACCAGCAGTGAGGCAGGGAACGGAAGAAGGCTCACAACACGTCCAATGAAATCCCTCTTCAAAGATTACCCCCATCTCATTTGCTTGGGATTTCCCCCAGGCATTTCAGTTTATACGAACCCAAAGCAGAGATATGCAAATCCCATACATATGAAAACTCGGGATATTCGAAAAACATTTCCAATGTTGCAGCAACTCCTGCTTAGCTTCTGAAATACGATAACGATCAGGGTTGCATTCCGGCTGATTTGTCACAGGCTCAGGAGAGCAAGAATTTGCTCAAGATAGCAATTTCGACAAGTTGGAAGGAGCCAGCTTCACTAATTAACTGCTGGGGGGGGGGGGGTTAATGGGAGACCGGGCCCATCCTCCCTGCGGTGGCAATTGCCGAGGTCGTCAGAACGATCGAGCGGAGATACCACGTGACCCCCCCCCCAAGCCCCGCGGTGTCGTCGGGTCCGGGTGCGGTTGGGCCCATGGCCAAAGATGTGAGGCCAAACCGCGTGCCACTTGCACAAGAGCATAACGACCACGCGCGCACGCTCGCCCACGCAAGCTCGCCCACGCAAGCTCGCCCACGCAAGCGCACAGTCGCCCACGCACGCACGCCGACAGATGGACCCCCATGCACACATTTATGAACTGTACACGCGCGTGCGGGCACATGCAAGCAAAACGCACGCAAGTGCACACGTCTGGACACCCATGCACACAAATGTATGAATGACAAAAAAGGCAAAGCTAAAGATCCCCCATATAGGCCAAGTGTTGTATGTATGAGCCACAAAGACAAAGATATCCCCTATATCCAGAACAGACTGTTGGGGCAAGTGCAGTTAGCGAGCACCTATGAAGAACGACAGACAAATATCCCCCATATAGCCTTAACAGACTGTTGGGGCAAGTGCTGTTAGCGAGCACCTATGAAGGCCAGAACGGTACACGAGGGGGTGGGTTGCTAGCCAGCACCATGCCCTCTCGCCTTTGTCTCCCCATTGACGATGTTCACACCATGCGAGGTACGTATTAACGGCTGAGTTGACCAAGGGGAGGCCCAGGACCCGTTCAGATATTCATCACCAACATTGGCTGCGAGCAGGAATCGAACTCAGGCTGCCAGGTTCGTAGCGCAGCTCGCAAACCACTGCACCACCGCTAGCCACAAACTACACACACATCAACGTACACACGCATCTAATTGCCCGATCGCAATTCCATGGAAGCAGCACTTTTTTTCTAACATTGCCGTGAGTGGCTATGAACCAGTTGCATATTCATATGAAATGATTAACACTGCGAATAATCAGGCTCTTCGAGTTGGTCCCCGCATCTCAAGCTTAAGAACCGATATTATAAAAATGAATCACCGTGACATTCCACGCCTTCTGTGGTGGGATTGCAGGATTTACAGCCCGATCCACGTGTCCTCACATGATACCAAAGCTACCCGATGCAGTCATTGTACCCTCTTGATTGTCTTTGGAATCGCTCAACTTTAATTCGTAATCATTTCAATCGTATAGAGTGATCAACCAGTACATGGTAAATACAAGCATCTTGCCGACAAGCATCTGAAAAAGGATTCACAGTTTGGGAGTTACGGCTGCTTGGCAATCCATGGCTAGAGGAAGGCCTGCCTACTTTCTGCTGGTCGTTGGGGTTGTTTGACCATACTTCACCACTCTGGTCAGTGCAGGTTGGTAAATTGGTGGTGGGGGGGGGGGAGGTAAAGAGGATGTGGGGGGGAGGGGGGGGCAGTCCACTGTCCAAGACCAGTTCAGATATCACTCACCATTGATGTTAGCCATGGCTGGCAGTCAAACTAAGGTCAAGAAGTTTACAGCACAGTGTGCTAACCGCTGCACCACCGCTCCGCCTAGAAGGTGGACGATGGAAATTCCACCGAGCACGAGGCCGATGATGCATTTGTTCAGCTGAACCATTACACCCCCCTCCGTCCACCCCACGTCTCATACGTTGTCGCGCACGACGACCCTGTTACATATTACGTGCTACACTCTGTAAATCACACGTGTCATGTTTGCCTATGTGTTAACATCCGCTTAGTCTGGACCTCTCCACGATAGCGTTTAACCCCGTCGCTGGCTGCCACGTGGCTTCCAACCAGCGCTTGACTCACCATTGGTCGTAAAGTTGCGAATTCAAAACCCAGCATTGGCCGGGCTCTGTGAAATGGGAACAACGTAACGAGAAATCGACAGGGGAAGTCCAATGGCAAGAATTTCCTGTGCCTCCCCCTTTACCCGCCCACACCGACCATCGCGGTACAACCCACATTACCAGCACAAGTGTGTGGAGGGGCCTTCATTAAGCAGTGGCTAAACACCACACCTGTAAATCTAATACAAAATAGCAACCTTTAGCTGTAATGGGCATCATGCACTCCGTTGTAGCCTTGTGGTACTACTGGATAGGTTGTCGCGGTCGCGTTGTGGAACACTCGGATGACAATTATGCATTGTAACGTACCGTGTGTCATTCAGCACGATGTCTGACGTTTTGCTCCCATTCAGTTTTTTTTTGTTCAGGAACCAAATTGAAAAAACTCCCGGGACACCTGTTCCGAACAGCGTAGGGTGCAACCTGAAAGCACGTTGGGAGAGCTGCGGTTCATAAAAGGCAAAGGTGCAGCCCTGCGATTGCTTCCTCCCCGTCACTGCTGACAAGAAAGGTATCCGCTAGGAGGGAGCTCTAGCAGGTATTCGGTCTACTCTTCCACGATGACCAGGCGTGTTCGAGGCGGTGGGCGTACCCACAATTTACCCCACCACACGTGACTTGTTGCTCGAAAAACTGTGGGTGTAGTGAATAACTTGCAACATTGTTCTAACTGCTGCGCCGGAAGGCAGAAAGAAACCAGTGATATCTGGATTTCACGTCTTGCGTGCCAACCATTTTAGTTTGGAATAAAATCTTCCCAATTATTTGAAGACACTGCATTGGTAGAAGTTCACAAGGGTGCATAATCTGCTATGAGGAAGGACCATTGTCCAAAAAGTCACAGATTGTATGCATTTTTATTTTAAGGCACGTCATATTGACGAAATTGGGTTGAGTTTATCGTCTGGAGCATTCACCGAATCCACTGCAAACTAAAACACGGGCCGGTCCGAGTGGAGCGAGTTCTGCCTCGGGAGACGCGGGGGGTGCAGGTTACACCGACAGTGCAAGTCATTCCACGCTCGTAGTTAAAGCATTTGTCTGAACGGCGCGTGCAGGCGCTTTGACAGGGCTGTGGGGGCCAGGCAGGCAGGCGTGTCCGTGTCAGCCCATGGTGCAGGTACACTGACAGGGTCGTTGGTATTTATCTCAAACTAGGGGGGGGGGGGTTGGGGGGGTGCGGGGGGGTGGCGGTACAATGACAGCAAAGTCGGGAGAGAACGTGGGCTGCAGGTACATTGATGGGACGTCCTGTGGATGAGGGCCTCCCCGTGCCGTGCGGATCACAGGGCGTTCACTATATTGTAAGGTCGTGCTCATTACCCAACTGTTTGCCACAAATGAACCACAATACTTTGCTGATCTCGTCAAGGAGCATATGCCATCACGCGAACTCGGCTCACCCTCGCAACGATGCTCTTTTGGGCTGGCTGGCCACCGAACAAAGACGGTCACTGCACGCGCACTTTCGGATGCGTTGCTGTGGCCGTCTGGAACGCTCTTCCTTCCGATATTAGGAAGCCGCTGGAGCCAATTAGTTTGCAATCATCTAGATCGAAAACGAATTCATTTAGAACTGCTTTTTGTCTTTAGTTTGATGTCCTTCCCTCGCACCTCCAATTCGCACAGGTTGGCCAAGTACGGTGCAAAATAAGTTCAACATACATACATATGACCATACTTCACCACACTCAACAGCGCAGGTTGGTGAAGGTGGGAAGTGTAAACCTTGGGAGCATAGTAGAGCTCAAGAATGGATTTTGCTGCACTGCTCTCTGCTGACAATGTAACCCCGGCAGCAGCCTTCAACACCTGTTTTTTTTAGGCATGTGGTCATCCATCAAAGCAGACCCAGGCAAAAGCTTGCTTTTGCTTCGGAGATCTTAAAATATCGGACACGTTCCAGCCAATTCGGGCATAGGTAAAGTAGTGATGCAAAATCAATTGAATGTTACCCACGTAAAACATTCTTCAAATCGTATTGTAAAACTAAATTTTTTTTGATTTATGACACTAATATGAACACGTCATGAAGCACCTCAAGGGCTAATGGAAAGTACGTGACAGAACTCAAGAAAACATACGAGACGTACGACAGTATAAAAAAGGATTTTTCTTTTTAAAATATCAAATTGCACCAAAGAACCATGCCAATTCACTGAATCTCCACAATATAATCCTCAAACTTGTGGGATAAGAATTACATTTTCCGATCCATATTTACCTACGCATGAATCGTTTGTCGGGCCACCGCAGATTACACACACCACCGTGGCCTACGTCAGAAAGCGGAGCCAACCAGCAACGCCAGCAGCAGCTGGCATTGCTCTATAAACGAGGGGGAGAGTGAGCTGCTCCAATCCAGTGTCTGCAGAAGCAATCCAGCACGCGGAGCGAAACGTCGGACACAGAACCAAGCAGCACACGGCACAGCCTGAAAACGAGCCGGAGAGGCAATTGATTCTCGAATCAAATTGTGGACCTCCCCCCAATCCATGACGATTGAACAAACAGAGGCACCGGTGGATCGTTACATGCAACGCAGTATTTGCCCAAAGGTAGGGGGATGGGGGGGCCCACGTACATCTGACAGGAGCGGTCGATCTGGCGACGTTATCTCAAGTGTGGGGGTCGCGCATGGAGGCAGGGTAGGTCAGCGTGTACTTTTTGACGGCTGGCTGGTGCAGGAGCGGCTGACAGGGGGGGACGCGTGGTGTGCTGCCGCTTGCTTATCTTGGGTTTGCAGTGGAGGCACGTTGGCAGGGCAATTCCCATATCCCAAGGCTTGTCATCACACATGTGAGAGGAACGCTCAGATCTCTCGGGCATCAGATCCTCTGGGAATTATTGCAGAGCTCTCTCCCCCACCGAGGGTGGAGGGCAAGTGTGCACCAAGAGAGTTAAGAGCACATGCAAGTTACATGGGAAAGCAATACTAATTAAAGAGGATTTGGGATTTGAAAATTTTACTCTGGAAATTCCCAAATCCTCTTTTAATCGTTAAGAAAATTACCAATGACGGATGCATGACGTTTGCCAAAATTTTAAACATCCAACCAGAAAAGCTTTAAATTATTCTTTTTTTTAAATATATGACAAAACTTGACATATTTAAGCTTTTTTTTTTAATCCAACATGAACTAGGGGAGTAATGATGATCCGAGTAAAAAAAAAACTGGGACAAAATGTATTCAGCGCCATCGTGGGATTTTCCACACTGCTGTACAGCTACAGTTCACATTCATCATTCATAACCCCATCATTGATAATGATCTATCCCACTGCTGGATGAAGACCTCCCCCACACCGCGTTCGCCATTGTAGGTGGTTTGACCGTACTACACCACACTGCTCTGTTTGAGTTGAAGGTGGGTGGGGGGGGTGTCTGGGAACCGGTCCGGATAGCACTCACTCGCATGTTAGCAGTGGCCAACAATCCAACTCGGAGCCACCAAATTCACTGCGCGGTGCGCAAACCCACCCTACGTCGCCGTCCCAACCCTATTTTCACCACAGCAGGAAGTATTCACCGCTGCTAACGCCCCCCATGTGTGCGCTGGTTTGAATGAAACTGCTAACATGGATGAGTGAATGAACCCACAGAGAGAGGTGGCTGGCCGCCGGGTAAGGGGCCGTCCATAAATGACGTCACGCGATTTTGGACAATTTTTGACCCCCCCCCCCTTCATCACACGGCGTCACAAAAAGTCAGACCCCCCTCAAATATGACGTCACAAAGCTCTGCCCCCCCCCCCAAATAAAACATGCTTCAAATCGCTTTAAACAATTTTCATTGTAGTGCGTATTTAATGTGGCGCTGCACTCTGATGTTGTAGGAGAAAACATTTATTAAAACGTCTATTTAATAAAGCAGAACGTGTTGTCTGTCTACATTTATTTAAAGTTGGGCATTTTTATGTGACGTCACATTTCTCAACCCCCCCCCCCATCGTCACAAATGTCTGACCCCCCCCTAGGTGCGTGACGTCATTTATGGACGGCCCCTAAGTGTGCTTCGTCCCAGTCCCACCGACCTCCCCAACCCCATCTCCCCAAAGCACACCCCCCCTGCCATGTGCCGGCCTTAACAGGAGCTTGCAGACTGCACGCAGACCGCACGCTGGGAGAGCTAAACAGGCACAACCTTTGTGCGTGTTTGCCAGCGGGTTCCACGTGGGGCAGTTAATGTTTAAAGAGATTTGAAACGGGCGCATTTTTAAACGTTGTCCAAAATCAATCAACCTTTTAACCCGTAGCAAATGTTCGAAGCGCAAACACGCGGGGTACACACACGCGTGGACGGGCGGACGCACGTGCGCACGCGTACGGATTCCTAACTGCGTGCATGTGTGGTTGTCAAGTTAAACGGGGCCATAGCCGATCCATGAAAAACGATGACCAATTTGTCACGGTTCTGGGTGACGATTCTGTTAAAAAAATCTACGAATTATTTTCCCCTCCCATCTAATTTTTTCCCGTGTTTGTTTCTCGCGTTTTTTTTTTGTCAAGTTTGTACTAGCTTTGTTCGACTCATTAGCCTAAGAGTACGTTAGCACGTCATTAGCATATATCGTAAATAATTAATTGCTACGATTCGACTGCGTGTATTTAGAGTGGAGTACCTGGTGCGGTGTGTAAACATTGCCACTAGGGAGACAGAGGCGGTCGGGCGTGGTGCTGGCCACCCACCCCCTCGTGTACCGTTCCAGCCTTCATAGGTGCTCGCTAACAGCACTTGCCCCTACAGTCTGTTAAGGCTATATGGGGGATCTTTGTTTTTGTGGTGTGGCGTGGTTGCCATGGGTCCTGTCCAATTCACCCCTCCGCCGCTACACCCTCCCCTCTTCGTCTGGTGCACCTCCGGCCAGTGAGCAACGGTGCAGTTGCGCTGCCTGCACACTCGATATATACACCACCGCATGAGCGTGGGAGTCAATTGTAGTTGATGAATTGTTACATTCCGAACGATGATAATGGACGATACCGAAGGTGGTTGAAGATGCTGAAGATGATGGGAATGGTGATGATGCTGAAGGTGGTGGTAATGATGATGACGATGATGGTAATGGTGCTCTAACTTTGCGGATACAAAGGTGGTGGTCAGGTGGCCCAGGGGACTAAGTACAGTGACAGACTAACGAGCTATCATCGTATGAGATCCTGAAATCAAAATTCAGATTTTAGCCAATTGCGATTAAAACCGTGTTCTCAAGTGTCAGCAACTAGATGGCTCAACTGGTGCACCAATGACTGCACAAAAACAATATCCGATCATTATTAATTTGGTTTGTCACTCAATTTGGCGTATACCAGGCTCTGCTTCCTAAATATTTCAGCTACATTGCCTCGTGACATTCACACTCTGCTGAGCATATAATAAAGCGCTTCATATCTAAGTGTATATAAGAATACCATGTAAGGATCTTGAGAAGTAGTTCTGCAACACACACTTCTTCTAGGGGTCACTCTCCGACACAAAAGGGGGTGCGCAGATTTCGGCGAAAGTGCCCAGCGGAATATTCTTCACTAGCATGACACAATGGTCAAAAACAAAGCCCTCACACGTAGGGCTGTGCAACCCCTACACAACAGGACCACGATCATATCACACGGAATATAAAATCAAACTACTATTATTGTCATTAACATTCTCTGGACTTTCGCAGATATCAAGAGCTTACCAGGTCAGGCCCACTGAGCTATAGAGCTGTTTTCAGAAGTGACCTGGCCACAAATAACAGCTCAACGAAGTGGCTTATCACGTGGAAATGTAAAGCAGTCAAATAATCTAAACGAACGTTTCTAAATGTGGAGGGGAAAAACCGGAGAACCCGGAAAGAAATCCGCGTGACCACAGGAAGAATATGCAAACTCCAAATATACAGGTGGCGTCAGGGTCGAGATCGAGCCCACAACCTCCTGTATACCAGGGCGAAGTAGTTAACATGCTCACCTCCAAACCCGTAATCGCGCACATTGTGGTGTTCCGATTAACACGGTTGGCTACGTACGGTGCAAAATAAGTTCAACATGCATGCGTTCCCATAAGATTTTAGACTTTACTGTGGTTTGCAAGTGCACCGTGTTTGAGATGCAATTTGCATGAATGATGCGATATAAAGTTATTATTCATGCACCCGATCGTGTCAGATCTCAGAAGCTAAGCAGGCTTTAGCCTGGAGTGCCTTCATTGAGGCAAGCACCGTGCAAAAAACAGGTTGTCACAGGGCTGTGGGGGCTACGCGTTGGTCAGTAGTGGGCTGTGAAGCACAATCCACCGTCTATCTGTACGTCTGTGCTTCTGCATCGACGCTTTCCACTTTCATCAGCCTGCACTGACCAGCGTGGTGAAGTAGAGAGACACACACACACATACCCCACCAACCGTACGGCATGTGGATTGACAAGAAGGGCTGTACTTGTGTATAACATAGGAACCAGAAGCACATATTATAATATTCGCACACACATTCGCACAACGCTAACTACTACTGCGCAGACATGATTACTACGACACATATATGGAGACCAATATGCTCACACATACTTAAGAGTCAGAGAGTTGGCCACATTAATCTGGATATACTGGTGTATATGTCAAGTTTTTTTGACCAACACCTATTAATGATGTATGAACCGCGCACACACGTGTAGGGGTTCATATGGTCATGAGCACAAACACACACCCCCCCATTCACCAGTCTCCCCATTGCTGAAAGATCATGACCACACCAAACAAAACCAGCACTCCATCAGGTACTCGATTTCGACTGAGCCAACATAGGGAGAGAGATCAAGGCCGGGTTAACATACCAATCAATGGCCACCGTTGGACTGCATTGCAGTCAGGGATCAAACCCGGATCCTCTGAGATCGCAGGAGAGTGATTCTGATCCACAAGTGGCCACGTTCCCACGACCGCTGGGTAGAGAGCCAACCCGGTTCACGGACCCGCGTTCCCTTCGACAGCTTTTCTTAACTAAACTATTTTTGGTTCTTTCGGTGAAGTCACGTAGAAGGGAAATCATTTTTAGTATTTTATTATTTCCGTTCTACGTGACTTTACTGAAAGAACCAAGAATATGAATCCCTGCAGTCACGAAAGCTTTAAATCGAAATTGAAACTATTTTTTATTTTACCAGGTAGGGTTCACCGAGCTCCACAGCTCTTTTTCAGAAGCGACCTGGCCACAAATGATAGCTCAACAGAGTGGCTTGTCGTCTGGACATTTATGGCAGCCTAATACTCTAAATGCGTGTCGATTCTGGACGTGGAGAGAAAAAAACCAGAGGACCTGGCGTAAAATCCACGCCACCACAGGGAGACATGCAGACTTCAAACAAAACAAGCGTTAAGGGTCGAGATCGAACCCATGACCTCCTGGGCCGAGCAAGCACCAACCGAGCCGTGCGTCTCGATTGTCGCGAGCCGTGCATCTCCCCCCTTTGCAAAAGGAGCGACATACTTTTTCACCCAGGTTAGCTTCATAAAAACCTAACCCAGGCATGCGTTAAACTTTAGTCACACACAGGGAGGTGGTGGGGGGGGGTGTTTGGTGAGGGCGTGAAGTCCCGGAGCGCGAGAGGTCGAGCCCACAGAGCTGCGCTGCACATTGGGACAAAAAGTCCCAATGTGCAGCGCGACCTGAGTTCGATTCACGTGAGCGTGAATCGAACTCAGGTCGCCGGAATCACAGCGCGCCAACCGCTGCGCCACCGCTCACCTGAGCGCACACGTACACACACGCGTACCCATGCACATGTATACACACGCGTACCCATGCACGGCGGTGTGCCCGGTCGTGTTTGAACAGCCCCAGAGGTTGGGAAGGTGGTAACCTTGGCGAAAGGATGCGAGTGGGTGTGGGTAGGCTGGGTAGGAGAGGCAGGCGTGGGCGTGCGAGGGGGGGCCCGGCGTCAAGGTGCCGCGTGCCGCTGAACCCGCGTGCCCTACCGCCTTGGCTCCGTGGCGCCTCGCACGATGCCAGTGCTGGATTTAGCATGGACGTAGACTTTACATTGAAGCTGGCCCAAGGAATGGTAATTCATTTTAAACGTCCAGTTCCTCTTTTCATTTTTTTTTAACAATTGCGAGGGAGAGCAGAGAGAAAAGCCAAGCATTACAAGGAGATGATGAGACGACAAAAGGGCACTGAGCTTCCGATGGAAATGGCTGCATTCTATATGGATCTGAAATAAAATAAAAAGAGTTTTCACGGTGAAATATTTAATAATTCGATGGAAAGACTGTTTACTTAGGCAAACTTCTTGGATTTCTCAAATTCGGGGGGACCACTTAATCCTGCGAACCCTAAAAAAAACAGAGGGAATCCTTAAGTTTCAGTAGAATTCCCATCCACACATGGTCCCATAAACCCACCCCATCCACACATGGTCTCACAGACACACAAACACACACGTCCTCCCCCTAAACCCACACCATCCACATATACCCTCTGAACCCACACCATCAGCAGACAGCCTCTGAACCCACACCATCAGCAGACAGCCTCTGAACCCACACCATCCTAAACCCACACCAGCCACACAAAGCACCCCCTAACCCCCTACACCATCCTAAACCCACACCATCCACACAAAGCACCCCCTAACCCCCCACACCATCTTAAACCCACACCATCCACACGGGGTCTCCAATACACACACACACAAACACACCATCAACTCACAGATTCCCCAGACATACACCGCCCACTCTTGGGCCCAGAATGCCCCACTCTCAGCACACACACACATTCCACACGCCACGGCGACACAGCCACTGGGATCAGGCTCAGCCCGGTCTGTTCGCTCTGTGAGATGTGAAATAAAATATAAAAATTGGTCACGCAGAGGCGCGAACGCCACTCCCCGGCCCGTCCAGCCTCTTTGAATTCAGCTGTAAACCTCAGTCGTGCTGGAATGGAATCACAATTTCATACGCCCGTATGTGTGCGCGTGTGTATGCGTGTACTCGAGCTCGCGTGTGCGTGCGAGAGTGCGAGTCAAAAGTATCGGGAGGCCCAGATACAGGTTCGGATACCGCTGGCACCTAAGAAATGCCGCCAGCTCGCACACCGTCGCGCACACTCGACATTCACTCGTTCACTCCGATATGCTCGCGCTCTATCACTTGCGCACACTCCCTCCTGCACGTACGTGCCCTCTCGTTCGCAATGTCAGCGATTTAAACAAAATCTGCCCTTGGGGACTGCCAGGGCAAGTGATGTTACCAGCAACCTATTCAGAAACAGGATATGTATTTATACTGGATGAATCCGAAGAACTGTACATCTCTTTTTCACAATCGGCATCACACCTGGGCACTGCCTTTGTCTCTCTCGTGTGGCGACGTGTGCCCCTTTGCTATCTACACAGGTTAGATATATCATTTGGACTGTTAAGAAAATTAAGTAGGGGGCTTAGTCAGGGCAGGCCACGTCTCTCGAAGGGTTGATGGCTGGCGGGTGGCCGTGACTAACGACGGAGTGGCAGATAAGGGAGGGAATGCGCCCCAAGAGCACCTCCACCGTGGAGGAGGAGCAATGAGCTCGGCTCACGTGCAGGAACGAGACGAATTGCTGCAATTGCAGGACCGTGAGAGACGGCGACGGCTTTGGTGAGGCCTTCATCCAGCACTGGATTGACCAAGGCTGACGGACAATCCACACGCAAATGACCCCTGCAGCCACTAGATGTGGCGATGCCATTCAACCCCAGAATCACAGCAATAAATTCAAGTGGCATGGCAGGGTTAATCATTCCACCTAATGTACACACAAACACACAAAACAAACCAACTGGGTACTGTACTGATTTTAGGCATATTTCAGCTACAGGAGACCAGATATCAAATGCTGGCATTGTATATCATGACCAGTAGTACTCCACTCTTTGGGTACAAGGATCGTGGAGCAGTGCACCAATCCCAGTGCCAACTTTCTTGCTAACACACAAACACACGAAGACATGCATAAACATAGGAATGCCTGTGTCCGGAGTGGGCACACACATCACACAGCCCCACCGTGCCACCCTCCCCAGTCCACAAATATTTGTATTTCCCATCGTGTGGTCGGCCAAAGCCTTCAGCTTGTGGGGTGTTCGCCCTGGCGGTTCAGGGAGGCCGATGCGGACGCCTTGTGTCCGTGCACTTGAGTCAGAATGGCTGGAGACCCCGAGTTCGAATCCTACCCAAGATTAAACCATTTTCTCAAGTGCAGTGGCCTTGAATAACCTCAGCCCAGTGGTTAATTACCATTTGATTCGGACTCGCTCAACAAAGAGGGATTATTAATCACTCGGGGTGAAAAAAATTCACCTCCCACTCTTCTGTAGACAACTAACGATCGCAACTCAGGGTCACAATTCGATTGTGAACTGACACATTTTTTTCATAATGCGGTGAATGGAAGCACCTACAATGGACCGCAGGGGTGAAGTCAACCCATGATGCACAACTTATGATTCTCGCACACATCGTCCGATTAATGCATCATGAGGTCAAGAATTTATATTAAACTGAGGCATCATTAGACCCATATGTACGTTGAACCTCTATCACACCGTACGTAGCCAACTGTGCTAAACTGGAGATGCGGGGGAAGGACGACAAATATTCCAACAGACATATTCAGCAGACACGGAGCAAATCGCTCATACATCTGCACAGCTGAAGATGGGCCTGGTGGAGGTGTAAGGACAGCGATTTGAAGGATGAGCAGCAAGGGGCCTGTGTCATCACCGCCGCGCTGTCCCGTGACGTGGCCGGTGGAAGATTCAGAATGTCGCAAGTCATGACCCTGCTCTGTCTATGGGTACCCATCAATGCGATCAGGTTCGACCATACACACCAGGGTCCTTCACTCACGTTTTCCGACGGACCGCGTGATCAAATTGGCATGGCATGCGTCACGCGTACAGACGTTGCGACGTCACACGGTGCCGTGATGTCACGTCTGCACTTCTGTACCTCGAAGTCTCTGGGGCCCGTCATGCCTACCGTGTTTGTCACTTCACCGAATTACGATCGCATTCAACTCAACAATCTGCATCTCTCATTTACCTACATCTGTCGTCTCCATCTCTTGTTTGTCTCTCATTCATCGCAACTAATTGGTCTCCCCGCGAGCCAAACCACTCGGAAGGCCACAGCTCAGCGGGCCGCTCTAAGAGCCTTCGTGGGCCAGATGTGCCCCCGCAGGTCATCGGCTGAAGAATCCTGTCTGAAGAACCCTGTTATAGCGGTGTAAAAAAAACCCTGCAAACGATAATTAAATTATAAACGTTCAACTCATAAACAGGGCTTCACAACACAAACCGCTGGACGTGTCGGCGACAAACCCACAAATCTGTCCTGTCCCTCCTACGATCCCTGCACCCACCTCCGCCGCACCCTGGGGCCCATGGTTAACGAGCCCGCGAGAGAGGCGGCAGGGAAGGAGTCTTGCCACTCCTATAATTAGATCAGGAGGCGCAGGGGATGTTTGCTTTTAGTGCCATTGTGTGTGCTTGTGTGTAAGCGTGTGTGCTCACGCATCTGCGCTAACCCCAAACGCGTGAGCGTGCCTGCGTGGAGTGTGAGTACGTACGGTTCACAAGCCGGTGTGTTGGCCTGCTGTGTTTCTCGTGTGTGTATATGTGTTCAATATAAGTATCTGTGACAACATGCGCGCGTGCACACGGTTGTGGTGTACATGGGCATGATGTGTAGATGTATGTGCCTGTGCTTATGCATTTGTGGTATTTGTGCAATAAAAAGCTATTTCCAGCCCTACATTAACTTAATGCTGGATGAAGGCTTCCCCATGCCGTGTCAATTACGAGGGTTGTATTGACCATACTTCACCACGCTGGTCAGTGAAGGCTGGTGAAAGGGGTTGATGGGTTGCCCAGGACGCGTTCAAATATGTATGTTGAACGTCTTTCGCACCGTACGTAGCCAACCGAGCTCATTGCTTATGCAAGCCATGGCTTACTGCGCGAACGCGTGTCCATATAACGCGCATACTTCATGTGCAACCACACTGGGGTTTCCTTTGACCATACTTCACCGCGCCGGGCGGTGAAGGCTGTTGATGCGGGTGGAGGAGGGGGGCCCAGGAAGCATTCAGATAACACTCTCAGCTGATGTAAAGCCCTATGCGCACATGCATGGGGGTACGCATGTCAATACGCATACACATGCTAGGCTAGCAAGCGTTACACGTGGCCATGCCACAGGTTAATTATGGGGGGGGGGGGGGTTTAGAAAGAGGGGGGGGGGAAACCCCGTGCTACTGAAACCAGCTTAGTCACAGGAAGGGAATTTTTTTGGAGAAACTATTTTTTTTTACTTTTACAAAAACAAGAGAAAGAAACCTCCCACCACCATCACCACCACCCCCGCCCCCCGACCTAAGCCTCATGCGCACGCGAAGCTTTAAAAACGACGGCAACGGAGCCCCCAAATTTAAAAGAGAATGCGATCACAGACGACGACAGGGGGAGAGGGTAGGGGGAGGAAAAAAAACAGGTGGCCGGCCCTTCAAAGCATCCCCCATCACCACGACCCCTCCAAAGACAAAGATCCCCCGTGTAGCCTATCATAGACTGTTGGGGGCAAGTGCTGTTAGCGAGCACTTAAGAAGGCCGGCACAGCACACGAGGGGATGGGTGGCCAACACCACGCCCGGCCGCCTTTGTGTCCCCAGTGGCGATGTTTACACATCGCACCAGGTACTAATTTGAGGCCGAGTCGACCTAGGGAAGGCCCAGGACCGGTTTAGATAATCGCCACTGGTGTTGGCCGTGAACGGGAATCGAACTCAGGTGGTCGGGTTCGTAGCGCGCTAACCGCAACACCACCGCTCCCCACCACCACCAACAACCCCTTTCACCATCGTCACTGCATGACAGAAACGCCCCCCAATCAAAGGGCGCCCCCCACCCCCCCCGCCGTTTATAAGCTAATTTGGGGGCAACAAAAGGGAGACAAACGCTTCTCGCAGGAGGCAGTAGCTGGGCCGCCGGGGATGTGGTGGTGGGGGTGGCCCTCGCTTCTTAAAAGGAGGGCGTCCAGGACACAAAAGGGATAGACAATAAAAGAAATGGGCGCTCGCAAACACGCCAGGGCATGTTAAAAGATTTTAAATGACAAAAGGGGAATGGTGGAGCGGGCTTCCTTGCTAGCCGGACCCTGATAGGACTGGCAGTGGTGTTGAACCACATGTTACTTATATATATTTGGGACGATTGTGTTTATAAACATGCATAAATGGTATTTGTATACTGATATTAACTAATCCACGAATTAGTAATGATAATGTTGATCCACTGCTGCACGAAGGCCGTGTCGGTCAAGGTGTTTGTTTGACCATACTTCACCAATTGGTCGGTGCAGGCTGATGAATGGGGTGGGGGGGGGGGGCATTGATGTAAGCCACGGGTGAGAATCGAACTCAGGTCACCAGGTTCATAGCAGTCCACAAACGACTGGACCCCGCTGCTTCCACTTACTCAACTTCTTAGGGTAAACTCTGATTTAATTTCGCTGAATTATTCCTGCTGGTTTTATTTGTTTTAAGGAAACATCGCAAATAGCAACATTTGCTTAATTTGAATAAACTTACCTTCATGAACCCACGCTGATCAGTGTAGTGAAGTATGGTTAAATAACACAAGATGCACGTGGTGTGACTAGGCCCTCATGAGAGATGTTAACTACCTTGCCTGGTATACAGGAGGTCGTGGGCTGGATCCTGACCCTCACGTCTGTGCATTTGGAGTTTGCATGTCTCTCTCCAATGCGTGTGTAGAGTATTTGGCTTCTCTTCTAATAAATATCTATATAGCTCAGTGGGCCTTACCTCGTAAAATACAAAGTATTGTTTAGTAAAGTAATGCTGAGACATGGGAGCAGCGAAGTTGAACGGGCTATCACCTGGTTAAATATGCCAACGATCAGAATTAATTACGGCACACGCACGTATGCGTACCACCGCCAACACCAATAAATATATCAACACAGGTAAATATTTGTCAAACAACCAAGTTGTTTGACGCATATGTGACTTAACACGACAAAACATTTCTACTTTAAGGTTCTCATTAGTGTACACACACACACATTCTGTACACCAACACAGATCAAAGACCGAGATTGTCCGTGTACCTCTTAACAGACCGTTCGTTGGGCTGCAAGCCCCGTTAATGAGCACCTTTTAAAGCCAGCACAGCTCACGATAGGGGGTGGTGTGGCCTATGCCACCATGCTGATGTATTACACACCACACTAGGTACTGTAATCAATTTAAGGTCAAAGCAAACTTTGGGGGGTGGTGGAGATTCAGCGCAAGTTCAGATATCAATCGCCACCAATGTCAGTCGTGGCCACGGAATTAAACTCGGACCCTCTTGCTTGCAGCACCGTCGTTCTCCTACCGCTGTTCTGCCGCTCCCCAAACAATTTACAAACATCCACACGCAACTTTAATCACGAAAGTACGCAAGCGTGGGGAAGGAAGTGTGTAGGGCTGTGGCGATGACAGCTGAGTGGGCGAGCTCGCATGTGGGTAGGAAGAGTTGCCACATGCCCCAATTAAAGAAACACCCTCGCTTATGCAAATCTACAGATGCCTTGGGGCAGATGTTGAGTATTGTCAGAGACACTGAGCCGGAACTGCTGTAATCAATGATTTGAGCCTTGGTTATGTGTTGTCTTCTGCGTCTCAGTGACTTTATAATGGCTGTGTCGGAGCACAAAGCCATTAATGCCGATATCCTTGATACAAGCCCTGTGTTTCGGTTGTCATCCGCATCTTAGCCTGCTCATTATGACTGTCGGAACACCAAGCAATTACTGCAGAATCTCTTACTTCTTGACACCAGTCTCAGTGTTTTTGTTTCTCAGGAAGGATCATAATGACTGTGTTAGAGCAATGAGCCGGCACTGCCGAGATTCCCAATTATGAAAATGTGCGAGAAAGCATGTGCCGGTTTTATGAAAATAATGTAACAAGAGTAGGGATTGTATGCTGAAAGTTAATGAATGTGCAAGTCATTCAAATAAGTTAATGTATACGAATGTATGGGTTAGTGTGTAACCATACTGCAGTATATTTAATGTGGGATCACTTTCTCCCAACCCAAAAGAAAAAAAACTTTTGACTACTTCTCGTATTTTGAAAGCTCCACTCTAAGGTGCTTTACAAAACAAACATTCTCTTGTGCGTTCACACCCGCACACAACACACGCACACATAACAGATCCCACCTATTCGTCTGGAAAAGAAAATGCTTGGGCAAGCACTTGTTAGTGAGTGCATATTTAGGCACGCACGGCACTTTAAGGGAACGATATGGCCAGAACCCAGCACATCAGGATACATCGATCACCCAAGCAATTATCCAAGTACCTATTTTAATCAGAGTTAACCTAGAGCAGCCCAAACCAGGTCCCTGTACTAACTGGCAGTGGTGGTGTGTGTGGCTAACAAATCCATTCACTAGCTCGCTGGTAGTGAGTTGCTTCCTTCCCACTTTCTATTGCTACCGGGGTTATTGTGCGCATGAACATCACTCATTGACTCCCCCCCCACCCATGTTGAGGACTCTGGGGCTACTGGGGGAGTGATTGTTTCGTGTCATTCACACCGTGTTCAACAACCACCACACACCGCAGGTCACAACCACTTCTCTTCTTTCTGCTTCTTCCCTTCGTGCTGCTCCACTTTGGAATTCCCTCGCATCGTCTCTTTTCATCTATATTGTAATAAC
This sequence comes from Lampetra fluviatilis, assembly GCF_964198595.1. NCBI lineage: Eukaryota > Metazoa > Chordata > Hyperoartia > Petromyzontiformes > Petromyzontidae > Lampetra > Lampetra fluviatilis. Next base: position 7,074,885 of record NC_136297.1, read on the forward strand.
CTTGCTCACTCTCATCTATCACACCTTCAGTCCTGCTGTTTTGTTGTTGGGCTTGCTTGACATTTCGGGCCTTTGGGCCTGTGCTCAGCAACCATGATTTAAAAACAAACAAACACAAAATCGAACATATTCTGGCTGGGATTGTAGAAGAGTGGGCTCGCGGATACAGCCACACTCTTTCGCAATCCGCCCACGTGCAAGATGTGGTTTTGACTCATGTTTTAGGGTTTTGGTCCTGCGGGAAATAGCAGCATGATGCAGTTTCGTCCAGTAAAACTGAAAGTTTCAATACGCACGTCATAAAACAAAGGTGTGCCTAAATTTAAATAACCAGTGGGGGGGGGGGGGCAGGGAGGAGGAGGAAGAGGCGGAAACACCACGGTTCTTAACCTTTGATTAACAAATACAACCTTACGCACGTACAACCGCTCGGTCAACCGCGCCGACACACCCCATCCACCACACTGCCTAACTCTTCCCCGAAAGCTGTTTCTTCACACCCCCACCAACTCACTCATCGCTACACGCACACCGCCACTCGCCCACACAAACTTTCATACTCACGCATCCGCACACTCAATGAACCATAATCAGCAACACCCACTTAAAACCTTGCTACGATACCAATCGGCACTCGTGAAGCACGCCAACTAACCCTCATTCATAACTAAACACGTAAGAACGTACTGTAAACAACACAAAATACAACATTTACCCGTATAGTCTACATAGACTTGGAGAAAGTGCCGTCGTAGACATGAAGGCTGGCAAGGCGCTAGAGGAGTTTGGCGATTTGACATAGGGGAGGCCCAGAACTGATTATGCTATCACTTCTCAATTGTCAATCAATGCCAGGAATTTCACTCATTTGGCCGGGTTAGTAGCACGATGCACTAACCCACCTTGTGCAACAACTTGCCCACACATGCACACACTTCCTTAAACTAATCTAAAAGGTAACCGTCACGCCATCGGACACGTGGCTGCAAACAGTCACGCTACACACATTGCACGCACACTTCCTCACGCAGGCCTAACCAAGAGTTTCTGATCCACATCCAAACCCTGACCTCAACCCAACCTAACCCTGGCCAAAACTTCAGCACTCAGTCAATGGTAATGACCTACACTCTTCTCAGATGAACATCCAGACCTCAAAACCTCACTTTCAAATCCGATGCGATGAACCTGATAATGAGCCAAACACATACACACACAAAAAACCTAACTCAGAACCACACAGATCCAGATTTCCAGCTTACTATCTACCCAGACTCTGACTACCCAAAACCAGAGTCCAGACTCAAACTCCGATTCTCAGACACCGACTCAGACCCCTAAAGCCTTATCAGCCCACATCCCACCAGGCCTCAAACTCCCAAAGCCCCATTAGAATATCCAGACCTCAACCTCAGCAGCCCTGCTCAAGCTACCACACACGAACCCAGACATCAACACTCCACATGTAAACACAGACATGACCTAAAAAGCCCAACCCAACTACAACCCATACTCCCGCTCTCTGACCACACCTTGGAACGAAAGACAAAGTTCCCAGACCCCAACTCCCAGCAGTGCACCCCCAAACTCGAGCTCAAGAAATGTAAAACATTCCAACACATCACCTTAAACACCCAGACCTCCAACGTCAACCAACTAGGACTAAAACGCAATCCAAATACTTCCCCATACATTGACCCAGACAAGTTGAACATCTAGATGCCATTCTCACCAATCACCATCAAACCCTTGCTGACACACGAAATTCCATACTCCCACACATCGATTTCCACCACAGCACCCAAGTTTAACACCCAGACCTCTGCCTCCATTCAAACATAAGTTTCAACCCAAAACCCCACCCACCAGCCTACACAGTAGGACACCAGTTTCACAGCCAAGCCACAATAATGGAATTTGGCCCATACTCCCACAAGCCGACCCAGACATCAGGACACCAGCTTCAATACCCAGACCTCCAACCCAAACGCATTAGTCATGCAACAGCCAATACTCCCACACACGACCCAGAAACCACGACACAAGTTGAACTCTCAAACTCTGACCTATGTAATCCACTCCAATCCTAGCTCGCTCCATTCCAAACTTTACCGCACACAGACGCAAGCTATTAGTTGAACACCCAGACGCCAGTTTGACCTCATCAGTTCCATCTCAAACCTCACGCACACCGACCCACCAAGACCCAGATTTAACACCCCCCCCCCTCCACCACCTTGACAACCACATATTCCAAACCACCCCACTTAACGCTCCAGGACCCAGACGTGAGTAACACGAGTTCAGCCCCCCTCCCAAATCAAGACCCGACCTTTCTCTCTCAACCCCACCAAATACGCACCGTTCGTACTCGGCGTTGTCGGCGTCGCAGCGCGCGTCCTTGTGCCTGGCCCAGTCCTTGCCGTGGCGGCACGTGGTGAGCAGCAGCACGTCGCGGCCGTTGTGTGCGTGGTGGAGCGCGTTGCGTGTGTCCGAGCCGATGCCCGTGAGGTAGCGCTTGCCCTTGAAGACGAGCAAGTGGTGGCGGACCGGGGGCACGTTGTTGGCGCGCAGCGCGCCCGGCTCGCCGCCCGTGCGCGGGTGCTCCCGCGAGAAGAGCGGCAGCGAAACGTCGAAACCGGGTCTCAGGCTGTCCACGCTCACGCTCGCCTTGGCCAGCATGGCCTGGCCCGTGTCAAAGCCCAGGTCCTCTTCGGCATAGTCGGGCCACGTCCCCGAGTACAGGTTGAACACCAGGTGGTTCCGACCGCCGTTCCAGTGCGGCAGCGCGGCGACTCGTGCGCGCACGTTGTGCACGTACTGGTGCGAGAGGCGGTCGCGGTCCAGCGTGTCGATGCCCAGCACGAAGAGGCACGCCTTCTTCGGGTCGGTCGTGTAGTAGCGCGACTCCTCGATGGACGTGAGGATCTTCTGGTACGTCTCCGACACCTTGTCGCCCTTTGCGCGCGGGTACACGTACACGGAAAAGCCGTGCTTCTGGCACGGCGTCGCGTCAAAGCACGTCTCCATGCGGCAGCGCCGGCCCCGGTACGCGCTGCTGCCGCGCCTCGACACTCGGTGCCTCTCCCTCGGCTGCTGCTGCTGCTGCCCGTGCAGCCCGTGTCCCTGCTGCAGCTGCCCTCCTCCTTCGTCGTCATCCTCCTCCCAGGACGAACCGGGCGACGACGGCCCCGCAGCTCCGTCGCTGTTGCCGCCGAGCAAGGCCGGCGGCAGCGGCGCCCCCTCCCAGCGGGGCCACGCGTGGCCCCGCTGCTGCGCTAGGCGAGAGCGGGGGGCCCAATGCGACCTCGCGCCCGTGGCCACGGCGCCCAGAAGCGTGGCGACCGACAGCAGCGCCAGGCAGCAGGCGGCCGCGGCGATGGCGAGCAGCAGGTAGCGCTTCTTGGCGTGCATGTGTGCGGCGGCGGCGAGGCTACGCTGGTGGCGTTGGGCGGGCGGGTGCGTCGCGGCGGCGGCGGCCTACTCACGTACGGAGCCCCCTTGCTTGCCTGGACGCACCGCCCGGCAGCATCGCCCCCGCCTCGGTCGGGCTCCGTGTGCGTCTCGCCTGCCCCGCGGTGGCGCATTAGGCTTCTTGTGAGCGTCCGCGCGGGCCGGCGGGCATCACACCTCGCCGGGTACAGCGAGCTTCAGCCAAACACTTTGAAACGAAGTCGGCAAAGTGGTGGAATTTTGTGTTGTTGTATAGAAGTGACGCACCCACTACTTGCCAAGAGCGGCCGCCCGTCGCTAAGAACGGGGCCGCTATGAAGCCTCCGACTGCGGGAGGGAGGCCAAAAGGCATTTGATGCACTCAGCAATGCGGAAGCAAGACGCCCTCCAGGCAGATAGCGACACGAGCGAACGTTGGACGCCAATTGGATTGCATGCTTGACGAGCTACTCTTTGCCCTAGAGGCGGTTAGCAATAGCAATGCTTGCGCATACGTGTATCCTTATTTAAAGTGCTGGGTTGTGTTTAATTGCCTTTGTCTGTGCCCCGTGGCTTGTGTCTTACTTTAAATAGTTATGTCTACTCTATGGTCCTTGGCCATTCATTCAGCCTCAGATTGTCATTTGAACAGGGTGATCTGTCGACATAAGCCCCACGAAATGAACACCTGGGTCTGTCCGTGCTTTTAACCAGCAAGCTAGATTTGAAGCTTTCGTGACTGCAAGGATTCATACTCGTGGGTTTTTTTGGTAAAGTCACGTAGGTAAAAAATTATAGAAATAAAATAATACATGAAAATATATAATTTAATCACGACGTTTCGGAGGCAACACAAGTCTCCGTCTTTAGGTGGGACCGTCACAGCCAAATTTGATACACTTGATACAGTAAATCTCGCTGTGACGGTCCCACCTGTAGACCGAGACTTGTGTTGCCTCCGAAACGTCGTGATTTAATTGATTTATTTTCATTTATTATTATTTCATTTCTATTATTTTTTACCTACGTGACTTCACCGAAAAAACCTAAGAGTATGAAGCTTGCGTGCTTGCTTGCTTGCGACCGTGCAAATCTTTCGGTCATTTTTTTAACCCACTTCCCGTGATCCAATCGAGCTGACATTTTCCACACAGACTCGTTGTGCGTGACAATTAATTTTCGTGAAAATTTTTTTCCAAAATTTTACACTGTTTAGGGAAATTTTTTTAAATATTGAATTACCAATTGCTTAATGCTGGCAGACAATCATCTGACCCATAGGTGACAGCCATCTCAAGCCAGAGGACGAGAGGACTCTAGCCGCCCCGATGCCACGCATATAAAGGATTTATAGTGAAAAACTTTGTTTTTACAGGTTCATTTTTTCCACTTGATCTTGCCTCAAGTGCACCTAGCCTGGAGCAAGAGTCATGGCTGGGCAATGGCAGCTGTAACTTCATCTCTCCATCATCTCTATTGGGAGCTTGTTTCCAGGTCTTGGCCAGATAATATAATCACACATTATTACCCCCTGTGGAACCCACACCTGTCAACCGCTTATCAGTGCCCCATCTTATTACACACCGATACAGGTGTTATTGGTCACCTCGTGCCCTTATACATCTCAATGTTCATCCTACAAAGTCCCATCACAAGGGAGAAACACAAACAAATAGACAAAAATTATGTTACTAAATGTATGTATTTTGTTGCCCGTATTGAAAAGGCTGTATGCCGTACAGACCTGAAAACTCAATTTTGCTGTACAAGAGTAAACCTTATGGGTTGACAGGTTTGGTAACCTCACTAACTGACTTAAAATCAGGAAATGTTGATGACATGAGGCACTCAAGCACAAAGGACAGCTTTTTTGTCAATCCACTGCGGGATGCAGGATTCTCCACGCTGTTGGTCGTAAGGGTTATTTGACCATACTTCACCACGCTGGTCAATGCAGGTCGATGAAGGGAGTAGGGGGAGCCCAGGACCGGTTCAGTTGTCACTCGCCACTGATGTTAGCTGTGGCCAGGAATCGAACTCAGGTGTGTAGCGTGGTGCTTATAACTACCGCTGAATACACACAGATTTACACGTAAAATATAACAAAAAAGTTTTAAAAGGAGGGAAAAAAACCAACACCTACAACTTTTCATCTCAACACTTTATTAAATAAAATACGGATCCATGGCAAATCGTCACCAGCACAATGTGAGGATATCCAGACTCGATGAACGACATTTTTTTTTCTTTTTCCAGAGAAGAGTCACGCAAAGTAAAGTCTAAGAACTGCACGTGGGTTTGGCACGAAAGTGTTGTTCTCTCTGCAAAAGTTTTGTTTCCGCATTGGGTTCCAACATTCACGTATTCATTAATTCACCGACTCATTATTTGAACGTATTTTTCGTCTTTTTTTTTACCAATCACATCGAAATTGGTGACTGGGATGAGAACATGAAGCATATTACATATGCCTTGACTTTTTAACTTTCATCCCGAGTGAAAAGACACGAATAGACCCAAGAGGTGCTGGGTCAGTGTCCTGCCGTGGACAACAGCCCTTGGGCTTAAACCCAGTGCTCAGCAAGCAAGAGAGGGGTGGGGGTAACCTTTTCCTTCCTGAAGGCCAAAGATGACTTTCAAATACCTTTCTAGGACTTTCAAATACCACATACCACATGAACGCACGCCTGTCACGTTTGTCATGGCAAGAGGTCCTTGCCCTGACAGATGTGACCGAGTGCGTTAAGATAACAAAACACTGTGTTGTTGCCAAGTCGAAGTTATTCACCCTCTAGGACCCAATTAGTGCGGCTAGGATGCTATCAGTGACAGATAAATATAATTTTTGGGCCATTTTGAAGTGGTGGGCTTCGTGTGGCCACAGGCCGAATGGGGTGAATTTGTGGGCTGTATTCGGAAGCCCATGGGCCATAGGTTCCACACCCTTGAATAGGTGCTGGGCTCAATTTCCTGACGTGGGGCTTAACCAATCATTTTGTAACGTAATTGACTTTAAACCCAATTGTGTTATTACTAGGCATGTAATAATTCAACCTCCTCACCATTTGAGGAATCGTCACAATTTGGGGTCACACATCAATTGAATACTTGAATCATTTTTGTCTCGTCTTTAACGTCTCATTTATACAGTTTATACCATTTTTGTATTATTTGTACAGTGTTGTCTGCACCATTAATATCTGCACATAATTTGCATACTTTATAAGTAAGAGTTTATTTCACGTACGATTTGATACATGTATTATGAGCGTCAAAATGGATGTCAGTCTATGAATCGATGCATCATGACATACCTCATTGTTATCATTATTATTATTATTGTCAGTAAATGTTAACAAGCCATCCATTTTCGTACAGACTACTGTGCCCACATATATGGCAAAAAAAACAAGTCTCTAGCGGTACTGTCCTCACATTTTTATTCAAATTACAGACCAGAATTTAATTCAATCCCATAACTTCTAGCGGTTGTGCTTATCTATTTCAGGTCCTTTCCAATGTTCACTTCCTTAGCTTTCAGTTGATGAAATACAAAGGAGTGATAGTCCTTTAGTTTTTGTGTTGGGTTACGATTAGAGGATTGGGGGGGGGGGGGTTATAGTTTGGAGTTCGGCTTCAAGTTTTAAGATTATAGGTTATTATTACGGTTTAGGTTATGGGTTAGGATATGGTTTATGGTAAAGGGTTTAGACTGCTCAACTTAATCCATATCTGTAGGAAAGGTGAGGGTTAAGGGCCAGAGGTAAGGGCTATGTTTAGGGATTAGGGGTTTGAGTTAGGGACAGCAGTGCCTAAGACCGCCTTTCTTACCTCTGCGAGAACACCTATCTACCAGTCCTTTTAAATAGGGACATCGATTTCTCATCAATGCTGCCTCTATGTATGTGCAAGCCCTGCTCTGATGGCTACTGCAGTCACAGAAACGTTGTCACGAGCACTGTGAGTTTAACACAGACATGCACTACTGACTACTCTACGAAACCTCCTCAGTTAACGGAGCTACCGGGAGAGCACGGTGGGGGTCACAACTTACACAGGTGAACACAGTTACTCGGTGTACACTTAAAGTTATATATAGTAAAAATATACTCAACATAAATTCCTGCATCAGATAATAAAATAAATTATGTGGGGGGAAAAGGAAAATATATTGGATGAAAGGGGAATAAATATACCATATTCCCCAGGTTCTAAGTTGCACCATTCTTCCCTGCATGCGCCTTTATCTCTCGGTATTTTATAAATTAAAAGTCGGGGGTGCGTTTTGTATTCCGGTGCGCGCGTGTGTGCGCGTGTGTGTGCGCGTGACCAGATTTGTGTAACTTTGTTCACACCGGGCACAAAATTTGTGGCGCGTCGTACTTTTCGGATCATCTTATAATCTGGGAAATACCCGTGATGAGAACAAAATTCAAGGTGATGCTACAATAGGTTGCTTCAAGATTTAGTCCTTACCAAAGTGCACTATTGTTCCACCAACATAAATAAATAACGCCACCATTTACAATTAAAGTGCAAACACCAATTAGTTACAAACACAAATACAGACCTATGTGAGCCTGGTTACCCTGTTGGGGCAAGTGCTGTTAGTAAGTGCCTATTAAGGCCAGCACGGCAGAACAGCTGGTGGTGTTGCCAGCACCACGTGCTCCTGGCCACCTTTGTCTCCCCAGTGCTGATGTTCATGAACATACCACCATTACCACCAGCACCACCACACCAGGTACTATTTTTTAGCCGAAAATAAGATAGGAGAGGCCCAGGCCAGGTTATGATATGTGAAGATATACAGCACACATAAAATATGCACAAATAAATACTGTACACATGAATATATATACACACACGTAAACACATTCACACACACACACACACTGCTAGATAAAAAAACAATAGAGCTGCAACAACTGCTGATGAGCCCTCAGTTTTAATCATTATATAAGATTCATCCATTTGGATTTCAGAATTTGCTAATAAAATTTACGATAAAAACCAATGAAAAAACTTCAGCCATGGTGAGCCATCCAATAAAGAAACCGCCTCATTTGGGTGCCAATTTTTGCATTTTGGAAGTGGCCGCCAATTCCACCAACTTGGAGTAATCCTCCAAATGGTACGTGAGCACACCTTGTTCATTCAGGGCTTCAGAGATATGAACATAACCGCAAGCAATGAATTCGTGACTCAATGTCAATCACAACGGAGGTTCAGAGTGTGTGACACAATCAGCCGTGAGTTGCAGCCCTAATAAAACACAAGTGATGGTCATTACGTAACGGTGAAAAATGGCACATGTGACGACACAAGATTACGTCAATGTGAGCGGAATCTCCATTCCCTACTTTCTCGATGATCTGTGCCAGGCTTTCTTTCTTCCAATTCTCCCTCTTCCAATGATTCAGCACTGGCACAGCCCAAAATTCCATATTCCAGTTACAAACTCTCTCCCCATCCTGCAATGCAGCACAGGCAGACAGGCAAATAATTAATCCTTACTGAAATGTTCCTTAGTTGAACAATCATTTGGTGACATTTCTCGAGGTCCCTGGTGATATCATTAAAAATGTATGTTATCTATGAAAAAAATGGCTTTCAAATTGTCCGGCTGGCTCAAAGGTCAGAGTATTCAACCAGGTAGCCACCTGTGATTAAACTGCAATGTCGAGTGTCCTGAACTGGCGGTCTTAGCCTCGTTACTCATTACTGAAGAAAACAGAAAAACACGTTAAATAGAATTTTTCATTGAATTTCACTTATTCCAGCTCTGAGATAAACATAAAGTAAAATAAAAAGTGGGTTTGATGGCAATGCGACAAACATTCTTTGTATGGTATCACAGGCATGGCTGGTGTGACACCGCTGATAATCTCAATGACGTCATAAATCCCCGCCCCATCACCTCCCGACCACCGTCACGCGTGTAAAACAGAGGTGAGAATTTTATTTTTCCTACCAACGTTTGTCCGATCAAGTCGAGTAATCGAACAGATTGTCGGCAATCGATTACTTAAAAGATCGGACAGAGCCAGTTCTACTCGGGTCTCGGCCGAAACATTTCCTCCCTCGCTCACCTCGGCTGAGCAGCGATAGCTGCTGCGCTTCCTCACGAAGACGCAGCTGAAGCAGCTGCTGCAGCAGCTCCTGACGCTGGCTCTCCCGATGCACGCCCATGCGCGCCAGCTTCCCTTCGTTGAGCCGCAACAACGCTCGGCCTTGCGGGGAATACATCAACAAAAGGCATTGTGGGGAGGTTAGATTTAAGAAAATGTATCAAGCGGCCTTGTGGGAAACAGCGTATGTAAGCAGAACTGCATTCCGTGTCTCTGTGTACCAACGCGCACAACGCATACAAATACAAAAGAACCCCATAGTGGAACAAAAAACATTAATTCTGTGTTGTGGAGCATTCTAGGTAAATAAATAACACGACTTCAGATTCATTTATCCACATAAAAGGATATTTTTAGTCCATTGCCTATTGGCTTTCCAGACCAGTATTAACCAGCAGCATTTTGGTTAAACTTGCAAATTCTGGACCTGTTTCAACCACCTGGGTCTCTTCCGCAGAACCAGGGTTGCTAAATAAATGATGCTGGGTTACCGCATGTCATTGGCAAGAGCAATTCATCTCAACAACGATGGGGCCCTGTTAAATGAAAAAAAATCAATATCGTACGCAAACTCAACGAGGATAAATGGTGTACGGCTGTCGGTTGATGGTTCCTGGAATTTCGTTTGGGCAAACAGTGGTTTGGATTTGATTGCGTAATTGAATCACAACAAAACATTGCATGGCAGATGCGGCTATCTTCTGCATCGATATAAAACGAAGAATAGGCCAATTCCAAATCATGGATGACATCGTACCGCCCCTGCCTACATCGATCATTCGCTGGTAGCTTTTCAGATGTTCACCACGATGCGACTCCTGAAGCCATCCACTGGCTCACAAACCAATCTTGACATGGATCTACGAACATTGTTGATCATATCTCCCAGCTACACGAAGGAAGTTGGTCATTGGTGGTCATGGCTGACAGGAGTTCTAGGTTGTATTTGGTGGCTGTATTGGATGATTCATCAGAGTTTGTGGGTCATTGTGGTTTATGGTGGTCAGTGATTGCTGTGTTCGATCGTTGCTGTTGGTCTTTTGTTTGGATGTGGAGAGAATCCGTACCCCCATTAGTGGCATTAAGACCCTTTTTCTCAATGAAAAGTTGTTGTGTTTCTGCTGTCAGTCGGCCGCATTTGCTCAATGTTGATCTCAGACAACAGGACCACAATGCACTTCTTCAGAAAATGCTGCTAAATTGTTTGTTTGTATTATGTACAAAGAAAGAGACTGCCTGCTATGTACACATATTTGCGTCTTGTTTGAAACCGATGCTCTTGTTCACGCGAGGTTACCGGTGATGTCGTGTTGAGAAAACAGCTCCAGGAGGCTGGGGTAATGGTGGGGGCAGTTGCGCTTGAGCCACCGGCACACCTCCTGCAGGGTCCACGTGTAAGCCGGCTTCTCCAGCCCAGCGTACACGCCCCATGGGGACAGCGCGGGAGGCTGTGGGTGGGTAAGGTTAGACCCAACAGGGGATGGAGTAACGGTAAGAGGCAATGTATGTTGAACTTATTTCGCACCGTGCAAATCGGCGGTACATGTGTTTCTGCGTATTATGTGGCGAGCGGCGGCGCAGTGGTTAGCACACCACGCTAGGCTGCGAACCCAGCGACCCGAGTTCAATTTTCACTTACGACCAACATCAGTGACGAATATCTGAACTAGTATTGGACCTCCCCTGGGTCGACGCAGCCTTTAAATGTGTACCTGATTGTCGTGTGTAAACATCGTCGCTTTGGAAACAAAGGCAGCCGGGCGTGGTGCTGGAACAACACCCCCTCGTGTACCGTGCCAGCCTTCATAGGTGCTACTCGCTAACAACACTTGCCCGAAAAAGTCTGTTTAGGCTATATGGGAGATCTTTGTCTTTGTCACGTATACATTTTAAAGGGTGGCTCACCAAAAGTTATGCTTCCAGATCCCCTCGGTGACGAGATGTTAACTATCTCGCTTGGTATACATGAGGTGGTTTGTTCGATCCCGACCCTGATGCCTGTATATCTGGAGTTTGCATGTTCTCCCTGTGCTCACGTGGATTTTTATCCTCCACATTTAGAATCATGATATACATTTCCATACAATAAGCCACTTCGTTGAGCTTCCATTTGTGGCCAGGTCTCTTCTGAAAAAGATCTACATAGCTCAGTGGGCTTTACCTGGTAAAACAAAAAGTTTTGTTTCATTTTAATTTAGAATCAGCACCACCGCCACCGCCGTTCCGTACCGTCCTCACGTAGTTCTCCACCGGCGATTTCAGCGTCGATTTCACGAGCGGCAGAGTGCCCACCTCCCTCCGCCGGCCAGACGGCTGGCTTGGTCGCTTCACGCCACCATCCGAGGCCAGCGGGCCCAGCTCGCCGGGTCGTTTAGGCCCAGAGTCGGAGGGCAACGAGCCCAGCTCGGCCAGGAGCTCCAAGCGGACCTCCTCAAAGGCCAGCGAGCTGCCCAGCAGCAGCATCCGCGCGGGACTGTAGCAGGCGGCTGAGAGACGAGAGGCACGGTCAAAACGATAGTCGCAAGGCACTCTCGCAAGTTTTCCACGAGTGCTTGTTTAAGTCCGTATATATGATGAGCTTCATTCACACTGTACGTAGTCAACCGTGCTAATCGTAGGTGCGGGGGAAGGACAACAAGTTAAACATAAAAAGCAGTTTTAGAGAAATTCGTTTTCAACGGTACCCCAAGGCATTTCAGCAAACAAGGCAAAAGCTTAGGGCTCCAAGAAATCTAAGAGGCCCTCAATTAATGAAGAAAAAACACACAAGGATGCACCAAGTATCATACGATGCTGATATGTCTTTCTCATCACCGTCATACTGCAAAACTCTTCTATCACGTCAACACGTTTCAGTCTTTTGTCCACATCCCTGTAATTGCGCTAAATTTTTGTTGCATCATCTCATTACAACTTTTGTCCACATTTTTCTCATATCTCTATTCATTTCTACCTCTTGTCTGTTTCTCTTCTGCAATCCCACGAGAAGTTTATAGATTTAATATTGTCTGCTTAGAGCCCCCAATGGGCAAGTACCGCCCCCGTATCCGTCGTTCGCTGGACACTGGCTGGACTGGCAGGCCGATGCACTTGACAATGGGCTACAATCATCAATACTATTACTGGTAGGAACCTCCTGGTTACACCAGCCCAAAGGGGATTATTGCGTCCGTCCGTCCGTCGTACAGGGAGGGGCTGGGTGGGGAGGGAGGGGCTGGGTGAGGAGGGGCTGGGTGGGGAGGGGCTGGGTGGGGAGGGGAGGGTGGGGAGGGGATGGGTGGGGAGGGTGGGGCTGGGTGGGGGTTGGGAAGGGTGGGGCTGGGTGGGGAGGGACTGGTCACCTCGTGGTGCCCTTATAAAACTCAACGTTTAACCTACTCACGCCGGCTTGTGCCCGCCCTCACAGTCGGGCATATTTGCGGAATACACCACGCCGCCTTTGACCCTGGCCATTGAACGAGCAACCCAACGTTCCTACCAGCTCCCTCCGCAGGAATGTGTTTATCATCATCAAGAACATAATCGCCACATGGAGCAGCGGGAAGTCTCTCTTGAAAACAACACCTCTGGGACCAGTGACGAAGTAGTGTGGTTGGCATGGACTCTGGTGCAAGAAATTAAATGTGGCCCCCTGTCCAGTGCCCCCCCCCTCCCCCCTCTTTTATAGCTTCATGCCTGGGCCCATCTTCTGGTCCATGGATCTCAGGGTCAGTTACACCACCTGCACACGCTGGGTGGCTTGGCCCACTGCTTCAGTCTTATCGTTCCCCATCTTTGGTAGATTGCTCATTGCAAGTCGAGGCTTCTGGCGTAAATGCAGCAGCGCCATTCGCGTGCAACATCCGCCGACAAATTGAGCTGTCGAAACAATTTTAAGCTACAGGGGAAAAAACAATCTTAGGCCGCGAACGAACAAATTGTGTCAAGGTGGGAATTGCTCACTTTGATTGCGTAATTTTCAATGGGCCCTCGCCCTGCGTGAAATAAATATTGAAAGATGTCAATAAATGTTTACGACTGCCATTTCAGTACTAGTCTATTATTGTCCAGGGCACAATCAGTGACCGTCTTACACAGTACATCGTCGCCTGTGCCTTCTTAATCATTGTAATCATCTCGGCAGCCATATATTTAAATACGCAGGTGGGAACCAAACTGACGCAACAAGTGTTTTTTTTCTTTCCCAAAAGAGATCAATGCAGTTCTGTATAAGAACTACGTATTGGTAAATAAGAAAAAAAATACGTACATATGTCACAGACCCGGTACATAATTACATACTTATGAATGCATTGTGCAATGTACATTTACAGACGTGGCCTATTGTCAAGTCACTGGTGGATAAGGGCATCCCCTACGCCTTACGTGTCGTACGAGGGGGCTCATTTGACCATACTTCACCAATGCCGGCTCAACCACACCCTCCCCCCCCTTAGTTTTGTGATATCTGACGAGATAAAGCACATTCCAGGTGATTTGGTTATTGGCAGCAATTCTATACACTGGCCAACAAAAAAAATTCTGGCCTGGACTTTTGCAGCTATTTTAGACTAATTTCAGGGTGCTGATTCCAAATCTGGTCTCAGATTTGCTCTATCACATCTCATTTTTATGCTATCGGCATACCCGATTATCAATGATTTTACCAGAAATTAACTCTCTCACTCATGATTGCAAGTTGTTGCGAGTCAGTGACTGCTTTAGTGTTAAAATAGGGTGCTGTATTTTTAGGATAGTGTGTTTATAATAGCATTTTATGTAGATATCCACATTTATTTAATATTTTTCTTCTGCAGTTTTTATTGAAAATGCTATATTTTATATCTCAAAAACCTGATGTGATAGACAAAAACTGATGCCAGATTTGGAATCAGCACCCCAAAATTACATTAACACCGTTGGAATACCTTATGCCAGAAAAAGTGTGTTGACCAGTATAATCCGTACTATATGTTTATCATCATCATCACGATCCACTTGGGGCAGATAACCCGTGGGTCTCCGCTGCTCGTTTCGTCATTTTTTCACTTTCCTCTTTCTTGTGCCGGCATGCTCAAGTAGTGCGACATCTTTCTGGCACCACAATCTCTTACGATGTCGTCTTACAGTCGTCAAGCCAGGTCTTCCTTTTATATATATAAAGCACACATTTATAAGCATACAATGTACATACATCATGCTGTGGAAATAATCGCTATGCTGCATGCTCGTTCGATTTACAATACGAACACGTGATCAGTTGAAGAATTGTGTGATGGCCTTACATTAGGCACGCATGTACCAATGGGGTTGTAAACAGTAATATACACCACTTTGTCAATCCACTGCTGGATGAAGGCCTCCCCACACTGTCAGTCATTGTGAGTGCTTCACCACACTTCACGACACTAATCATTGTGGGTTGGTGAAGAGGGGTGGGATGGGGGTCAAGACGAGTTCAGAGATGAACTCGCTCCTGATGTGAGCCACAGCTCGGGGTTAAACGCACGCTAAGTAGATACAGAGAGAGAGACAAGCAACCGAACCAAACACTGTGTCGCTGAATTGGCATATGGTGTACGGTACATTTGCTTGAACGCAGTGACACAGTGCGGTTACCCTCAGAATTGCCGTTATGCAAAGCATTGCTCATGCTAATGATAATTTAAAATGACGTAAGATTTTCGCACACTTGGCGGTGGATGAACGATACAATATTGTCAGAGTGAAACCTTAATAGGGGCATTAGCAGCAGCAGATTCGCAACCATCGTCAGTGATTAAACAGCCTCGGCGTCTTTAGTAGCAGTAACGAAGTGAGGAGGGTCAAATCATCAGCAGCAGCAGCAATAGCATTAGCATGGGCTCAAATGCGATCAGCATCATCAGAGCCAATCATCATCAGCAGCAATAATAGCGCCACAATTATCGGCACCATCAGAGGCAGTATTATTGTCACCAGCACATGAATGATCGATAGCAATAGGGAGCGGTGGTGTAGGCTTTTTTTTAAATTATCATCACAGCAGCGGCATCATTATTAGCAGCACACACCCATTACAGCGTTATATCACAAGGCATCATCAACAGTAGCATCAGTGGCAAAATGAGTAACAGTAGACATCATTGCCAGCATTATCACCTTCATCATCATCAACAGGGTCATTAACATCATAGGCAGCATCACCACCACCACCACCACAAGCAGAATGATCATATTCAACATCTTCACAATCATCAACATAAGTACACCATCATCATTAACGTAATTGACATCACCATCTTCAATACATGCGGATACATCATAGGCATTATTACCGTGATCAACAGCATGAACATCAAATGCATCGCTATTCGAAAAATAATTAGCATTACCATCACGGGCGTAATCATCATAACCACAACCACCATCATCACAAACACCATTAGCATTAAGGTGACCGGTATGATCATCACCATTGTTCCCCATCATTAACATCACAGGCATCGTTATCACCACCACCACAGGGGACCGTTATTACCACCAAAGGTACGCAACACCAACCATCAACCCCATCATCAGCATTAACATCATCACCATCATCAATTCTGGTATTAACATTATAACAGCCCCCCCCCCACACACCATCACCATCCCGACCATCACCCTCGGCACCCCCGTGCAAGCCCCCCACCCCACCCCCCTTCCACCACCCTGGGGTGAGGCGACGAGGTGTGGAGGTGATGAGATGGCAGGCGAGGCCACTCACTCTGCACGGCCATTCCTCCTCCTCCTCCAACCATCCACCCTCAATGAGCGCTGCAGAGAAACGGGAGGCGATTCCGATTTCCTCGCGCGTCGAATCGCCGCGCACGACTCCGAAATCGAGATGATGCGTTCCTGATTATCACTCGAATCATGCACTGTGTCACACAATTTTTGTCCCTGGGTAGTAAGTGTTATTTTCTTATTGATTATGCCTAAAAAGTAGAGAAAATGGCTATTATTCCCCACAAACGTTGCTTTTGTGACCAGGACTTTACGTGAAGGAATGACGCAAATGCATACGTTTTCTCATTGAAAATAGGTGCATTTCAAAATATCACTGTCCTGGTCACAACAGGCAAAGTTTGTGGGGAATAATAGCCATTTTCTCTACTTTTTAGGCATAAGCAATTCGGAAATAACACTTCCTACCCAGGGACAACATTTTGTTTTTTTGCTACGCAGTCATCGACAGCAGTAGCAGCAAGCAGCCGTGGTTAATCTACCGCTGGATGAAGGCCACCCGAATTCACGGCCATCTCTTGTACATGCGATGGAAGAATCCGCTGAGCAGCGGCACACGAACAGATTCCATTGCTCCACGATGGAGGTGCTTTCTGACACCAAATATTGTGTTTAAAAAAAAATATTAATAATTCTGTAATCATAATAATGATCATGTGTGATCATAGTTGTTCTATATATTTAGTTTTTTTTACTGTTGTTTTAACTAGCAGTTAGAATGGTTTTACAATGAAGGGGTTACATTTAGCGAGAGAAAAATACAATTACTGTTTAAAATTTCATCAATTAAATTTGTTAAATTATAGTTCACAAAAATACATTGTTTCGGATGATATGTACTTTACATTTAATTCACGTTTGTCAAGTTGCATCGTGTTAACATGCACTATTCTTTTTACAACTATCGAATTGTATCGTAACTTTATGTTATACACCGCTCTTTCACTGTGCTTCATTAAAATATATATATTGCTTCATTAGGTTTACAATTCAGGACTAATTTTGATGACATTTTTGCAATCGCTTTACGCCGCGATTCGGCTCCGATTCACGTGGAATCGGAATCGCGATGCTGAATGCGATGACGTCACGGGATAGAGGTTCTATGCTTTATGCAGATGTATGTAGCGATATAAGTGAATGCCATAATCAGCAGCAACATGAGCTACGATCTATCCACTGCAGGATGAAGGCCCCCCCCCCCTAACCCCCACGTCGTCAACATCTCTCACCATTCCGCAATGCAACAAGACATATATCTGCTCCTACCGGCGAAATGATCGCTTTTATTTCCACGTGAAACGTCATCTTGTTGGGTGGCTTTTCTCACCTTTGACTGCCACTCCGTCCCGAGTCTCGGCCATCGGCTATCATCCCTTCGAGCCATGACGTGCCCTGTCTAAGCCCACGTGCTGTGCTTTTTTCAATTCCAGAAATTTGCCCTGGTTTTTTTTCAGACGAAAAGGAGGAAGTTACATGTGTCGCGCATGAAGATGTCCTTCGCAGAATAAAAAGGAATGGAAATAAATCTCCCGGAAGCAGATGGTGTAAGTGGATAACTGTCAAAATAGTTCAAGAAGAGGGGCCAGTTATAGGAACTAAATTAGCGGTCCTATTTTTTTAATCCCTAAACAAAGCATTGACACTTCAATCGTGGAATGAGGCCTCAATTATTATTCTACTAAATAGGGTGATCAAACTCACTTGAAGAATGAGAGTCCTATTAGCCTCTTATCGTCGCACGATATCAATTGTTCACTGATATCATTGCGATTACAGAATATAAATATAACTTAAATAGAGGCCAACCAGCCACCAGAGCAATCCCGGTTTTGGAAAGGTTTCTCTACCATCGACCACATATACTGTTTAGAGCAGGGGTCGGCAACCTACGGCTCCGGAGCCGCATGCGGCTCTTTACGGGCTGCTTCTTGACGATATGTACGTATGTACAGTATGTACTCAGATGCATTGCGGCTCTTGAAATACTGAATTTTGTACCGAATTGGAAAGAAATGGCTCTTCTTGTTATTTTGGTTGCCGACCCCTGGTTTAGACCATTCATTAATCATATTGTAGAAAATTATTCACGTGAAACACATTCGTCAACAACACTGTGGCCTTAAAAGGGAAACATATATAAAAGGCAACGTTTTGGCAATTGGTTAACACGTCGCCTCCAAATGAATAAAATATAATCGGCGACGTTTAGGCCATTATATATATAGACTCGGCCATTGGCCAAATCGTTGCCTATTATATATTTTACCTTTGAAGGCCACAGTGTTATTGACAAACGTGTTGAGTTTTGGTTGTTGTTAATTGTGATTGTACACCACTGCCAACACACCCAACGCAACATTACCAGATTCATTCAGGTAAAATACAGATTTGCCGATATTTTGGTTGACTATATAAAAAAGGTAATTGATTGAACAATCAAATCTCTCTCAAATGAAAACATATTGAGACATTAATATTGCCAAAAATGGAAAAAATTTGCTGAGATATATATGGAAAAATATAAATTGAGAGCCAGAAAACAAGACACGCGAAATTAATGCAATGATCACCAATTATATTTAATGTGGACAGTGATGAAGTGTTGGTAGTACAGTACTACCAACACATCACAATTAACATCAACATAAAACATCTTCACCAATTGCAACCTCAGCACCAGAATCACTTGCTAAATCGTCAGCAGCAGCAGCACCAACAACCGTTCGCCACTAAGTGACGGTAACGTCATCACGGCCCTTGTGTCAGGTTAGGTGCACCTTGCGGCCACGTGAAGTATCAAAGGCTCGTTGTGGGCAGGTCACGGGACGGACCCAGGGGTTATAGGGCGACTGAGATGATTTACAGATGCAGCAGCACCACCATAAACAAAGCATCGCCTGCATCTTTATCTGAGCATCATCAGCATTGCCATCCCTAACACCGGCATCACCTGGTTATCATGGGCATCAGTGTCATCAGCACCAGCATCGTCATCAGCGGCAATACCAGCAGCACCGTCAGTACCAGGCACTGCCATAATCAGCGTCAATATCACCAGCAGCAGCAGCAGCAGCATTATCAGCACCATGAACAGAGCCACCAACAACCAAAAACAATAATAATAAATTATCTTTATTTAAACACTGTTTTGCCGTGGTACATACACATCAAGCGTGCTGCTGAATAAGTGGGGGCCCGAGCTGGGTTTCGGTTGGATTCGCATAGTGGTTCGTGTTAGACGCAGCCCCGGGACGGCGCCTACCCAGACCCATAGAGGACCGATACCTAACAGGGACTCATTCGAGCCCATGTGGAAGTTACCCAGACTCGTCTACGATTGTTCCAGATTCAATTGTGGGCAACCTAAAGCCATCTCGCCCAGACCCACGTGAAAATCGCTCTGATTTACACGGACCTACCTCGACCTACTTTGTACTCAATCAAGACCCATGTGATAAACATGGAACTCAGTAGAAATACCGACTGAGACCATACCCTGTAACAAAAACTGCACTTGCCCAGCCCCACCCGGATTCATACGGATCAAACTAGGACTCAACCATACCCACCTGGGACTCGCTCCAGAACCACGTGGACCCACATGGGGGACCCGGTAGAGACACCGACCGAGATTATACCCTGAACGCAAACCGGACTCACCCAGAACCACCTACGGTTTCAGCCTAGACCCACCTTGCACTCGCCACAAACCCATCCGGGACTTATTACAAGACCCACCTGGCCCAACGTGGGACTCAGTGGTCAGAAATAACCTACCGAAACTGTACCCTGGATGCAAAAAGGACCCATTCCAGAAATCACGTGGAACATCAACCTGGGGTCCAACCCGGTTGCCCCCCCTGCTCAGCAGCCCCCCTCCCTCGCCGCGTGCCGTGACGGTGGCGTGACAGACGAGAGAGGGGGAGTGGGGGAATGACCGACGACGCTTCATGCACACGGAAAGGGAACGTGGGGAAAGGAGGAAGGGGGTTGAGAGCCACGTGGCAGCTAGCGCACACCGTCACGGCGCCACCGAGATATTAATCGTTACACCGTTATTACACGCCAAGACCCTGCGAGCAGTCAGACGGAAAGTCATTGTGGGAGACGCCAGGGACATCACCCGGCCAGCATGCTCGCCAGTGTTACACATCCTGTGTTGATGGGAGATGCACCACCGCATTGCTTCAAAGAACATTTTATCTGGGAGGGCTCAGCCAGGGCACGTTAATGGAGCTGACAGCCTCTCCCTCCCTAAGCCCTGCCTACTTGGTATAGCCACCGCCCACTCCTCCACTAGCACCACCCACAAAGGGAGTGGCCTCCTCGCTTTCTTTGTGACGTTGGGCCCCTTTCCCTCTTCTGCCAACCCCGCTCACGACCGATTGTAAATTGCACGATGATCAGTCTTGCTACGGGACATGTATTTATTTAACATTGATTGTTGTTGCTGCTGCCCTGATTTCTATTTGCTTTATTGCAGCGTTTAATTCATTTGTTTGACCTTTCGTAATTTTGGTGACCCCTTTTGGCCACTCTTGCAAATGAGACTCTCATCCTGGCCTCTGAAGTTGTCACCTGCGTAAAACATCAACTTGAAATCTACTCAGCCCCCCCCCACCCTTTGCCGTATCATCAGGCCGGGTCGAGCATAAGGCTACAATATTTGAAACAGGGACAGTCACTTTCTGGGAAATGTGCCCAGAGCAAACCAAACCAAAAGTGGTTTAAAAACTTTAACTCCTTTAACCACGGGTGCCCAATTGTCAAAGCGAGGCTACCACTATTGTCACGTAAGATAGCAACACTCTAATTCGCATTGTGTACATTATATATACATCCCCTTTCGTGAATCCACTGCCACGTGGCTTTATTTGACCATGCTTCACCACGCTGGTCAGTGCAGGTTTGGTTGAGAGTGCGGGGAGCATTGAAGTATAGCACAACGTATGTTTTGTTGTTGTTGTGCTGCCCCCCTCTGGTTCTCCACCCCCCTCACCACCTCGCATAAGCCAAGAACAACCAGATAACGCATGGTGGCAGCCCATCCAAGTACTATGCAGGCCCCATTTTGCTTAGCCTACTGAGACCTGATGATAAGTGCGCGCATTAATTTGCGGGTGATTTTGGTTATAGGGCGGTTCTACATCACCAATTGTTGCTCTGTCTTCCTAAATCAGGTGGCTGACAATCAAGCCAGGTCAGCGTCACCAAGACGATGACATCAAACACCTTATTAATATCTCCCAAAATGATTTGCCGACCGATTGTTCACGACAACGTGGCGCTGTAGTAATATATATTTATCTCTCGTCTCGCACACATTACCCCCGAGATGACTGGAATTGTCACCGACCGGAGATCACATTATGTTACATTTTACAGTTACTGTATCTTAAATTAAATACTCCCATTTAGCATATACTTTGTGTGGATCGTAAATCATCATGAAACGAGGATTAAAACAAGGTAAAATAAAAACACGTTTACATTTCATTGTTTGGGGATAAAATACATGTTTAAAGTACATTCTCTATTTGGCCTTTTATTATATATATTGTGTGTGTATATATATGTATTTGGCAAGTGGCTGGTAAGTTAGTGATCATATACAGGCTAAGAAAAAATACTGCAATAACAACAGTCAGATAACAAAAAAATATATTCCTGTTCATTATTGCACACATTCAATCAACGTGTGTATGATCACGTGAGCAACTTCGTTATCAATTGTGTGTGTGTGTATGTTTAGTCTTTCAATGACGTCTGCGGCATACATACTGTGCACGTTATATATACACACACTATATAACACGTTTCTATTGCTTGCACCGAGATACTGAATGTCCTAAATAATACTCCTATTCAGGTTGTATGTAAAGTGTACACCAAAGTACACCTATTTATCTCCATACCCCGCCACGGTTGGGTCAGCCAAGTCGGCAGAATACTTGGGGAACACGATCGTACAGACCTAAGGGTTCGACGAGTTTGAATCCTGGCCAGGGTTTGACTCAGCCCCATCATCATCATCATCGGTGGCTAAAATAGCTTCCAACCTGGCTAGGCTTCAGCACGTGGCGCACAGAGATGCTCGTGGGTTGCGTTAATAAAGCACAAAACATTGGGCAAACCCACCAGCGGAACGTGGAATTTCCACCACTGGCTCAGGATCGACAACAGGGGGCGAGTGTGGCCAAGCCCAGTGCTCGAAAGATCGCTGGAGAAACTTGGGACACCTGTCTGGACTCCTAACCACCGTTGATCTATCAACCGACTCGTTTTGCATAACTACCTGAATGGTACTAGCCTACGTATTTATATATATACTGTAATGATGTTTATGCTCATTGAAGCCCTTTAATCAATATTTACAAGTAACGCGCATAGTAATCAATACAGTACGCCTTTTAGTCAATACAGATGCACAGCTGACGTACAGCACATGTCCGTGAGTGAATGGATGGACGAACGATCGTCCTTTATTTAACTGGGTCAGAATCGCCGGTGAGATTAAAGTCTCGATAGCAAGGGATACCTTGGGAGGCCGGAACGACTTATCTTAACGCGAATGTTTTTTGTTATAAATTGTATTTGCCGAATAGTGTGTCTGCATCGTGTTTAACGTGCACTTCAGAGCTTTGGTTTGTGTTCATGAAAAATTAAGTTATCCCCGGGGCGGGAGGGGGTTGGTGTGGGGCGACAGTGGTAGAAATCGAACTGGTGAAAAACTTCAATCGGTGGCAAGTAGTGAGCTGTGCCAACCGCCCGGCCAGGTTGACCACGGCCACCGCCGTCCCCACCACCGCCCCCCTATGCGAACAGAAAAAGACGATTCAATGAAAACGATGCCGTTTGGGAAACGGCACGAGTCTGTACGCGGTGTCCACGTGACATGTATGTTGAACTTCTTTCGCACCGTACGTAGCCAACCGTGCGAATCGGCGGTGGGAGGGGGGGGGGGGAGAACACCAATCTAAACACGAAAAGCAGTTCTCAAGAAATGAGTTTTAGAACTGCTTTTTGTGTTTAGTTTTGTTGTCCTTCCCACGCACCTCCGACGTGCGCCAAAATCCCGTGGTGTCTTGGAATTTATCGTGTTGGGACGCGCGATTCCTTTAGCTTTGTCTGAGAAACAAAACAGGACGAGAAAAGAAACGAGGCGTTGAAAAGAAGTGCAAACAGGACACCTTCAAAGCACGAAAACGAACATCAAAAATGACATGACAAATATTATCAAACATTTGAATGTGTGATTTTAAATTTGTGAGATAATATCATAAAATTTGATCAAATCTTTCAAAACCTAAATTCGATTAAGTTCATTAACACTTCCAATGTAAGGCATGCCAAACATATGATGCACGTGTAGCATACATGTGAATACCGAAAATGGTTTAACAGTATGCGATCGAGTCACGCTTACGTGGAAAACATACTAACTCAACAGGATCATAAACACGTGCAACACGATATTTTTTCTTTTATTTATTTTTACCTTTTAATGCGGATGGCAGTAAAATCAATGAGAGCCATGCATGGTCTACGAGTGACAGACTTGAAGTCAAATTGGATTAGTGGTCGATTTATAATAAAATAAATCAATATAGGGAAAACACGGACTTAAAACTAAACTGGAGAGAGCATCGTTATCAAGGCAGAAAGATATGTAAGACACAAGGCAAAGATGTTAAATATACGCGGCAGAGAGATATTAAGAGATGTCGGCTACACAGCAGAGGTAGACATATGGTAGATGTTGTACAACGAGGGCGAGAGGTGTAAAATACAAGGCAGTCTCCATCTCCAGGTTCTGATCGGCTCAAAGGAGTTTCCCACTTGTAGCAAGCATCCTGTCCAAGAGCGTGATCACTTCATCGCAACCCAATGTGCCAGTCGAGCTGTCTGTGACACGGGGGGGGGGCGGGGGGGTGGGAAAGACGTGCGCATTCCAGAGACTCGAACGGACACAGCGGGGTTATCCTTCAACGCGGTTGGGACCCCGGACCCCAGACGAGACACCACAGAATCTCTTTCCATAGGCGGACGACACTTCGATGGGCCACCGTCTTTGCTGTAACCACTGGAGGGCACCCCTCCACGCTTTCTGGAGAGCGGCTCACCACGTGTCCACTATATATATATTGAGCCCTCCAGGACTTGAGCATACCAAATAAAGTGAACGAGCAATTTTATGAAACAAGTTTTTTTTTTTTGCGTAGTCATTGGTGGCCAGGCTGAGACCAACAAAAACGCTCGCTGAAGAAACTGGCGCAATCTCAGGCAACTGCCTAGATTCTAACGAAGGTTCTCAACAGTGCTGGCTTGGAGCTCAAACATGGATGGTATGAATCACCAAAACCACCCGGCCACCTCAACAACCTTAAACCGATTTCACTAAAGTGAAAGCCAAATCGGAGACAACTCCACAACTGAACCTTCGGACTGATTGGCAGAATGCAACAATCTAAAAAAAGGCCTGCTCAATCTTTGTCACAAGAAGAAATTCGTTGATTTCTAAGTTTTGCGCACAAAAAAAAGACAAGCAAGCAAGCAGCCCCAAGGCTGAGGAAAGAGGAGCCATTTTGTGTATTCAAAATATAAGCTGCAGGAGACAGCCATTTCGGCAATGGAATGGGCACGAGAAGAGACTTACGGCTCTTAGGTCACCGCCAAATTGGAAATGTTTAATTTGTGTCAACGTGGTGCTAAGCAGCATTTGATGCATCCATCCACAATGACAATTCCGCTACCAGATTTGGCTCTATAGCAAAAACATAAATAAACCATTCTTTGACCAATCTTTTAACGTTTGTTTCTGCATTTCACAAGTGCCGTGCGAAATTACATTGTTTACAACACGCACGTCAGACACCGATGTTGCTTTCTGTTGGTTTATCAAAGTGAAAATCAAGCACATGATGAAATCCTGGAATACCTTTGCAAGAACTGGTTTAGCCAGCTAGGTGTCATAGTGCCGTTCCTAAAAAATATGTACTCACATTAATTCAGGACAAGCGGCCTAAAGATATCTGATGCAATAAACTTCTTTACACTAAGGTTCACAAGCCAGGGCATTAAAACCCTGACTGGGACACCAATAAGCTTAGGCTTAGTGTCTGAACTGACCGAGGCTTGGGCATATCTTGCGGACTAAATCCTGGAGTCATAGTCCTCTGGCTGCCAGGCATGATGCAGGCTATAGCCAAGTTTCAACGTCAGGCCTAGCATGCTAGCAAAATTTAAACCTGGGCTCAAAGGACTTGGGCCTAAAAACTCGTTACACAATGGCATGATCTTCATGTACAATGTAGGCTAAGACCTGGACTGAGCCATTGGCCTGGTGCACTACAGCATAAATAACCCAGAACCTCACATCAAGCACATTAAAGCCTGGACTGGGCCTCAGGTGTAGCATACTGTACAGCGTCATAGCCACAGCCTTAGCCTCACATCTAGCACACTGCAGCATAGTGCTCTGTGACTTGGGCCAAGTGCACTACAGCCTAAACAACCCATTTCCACAAACCAAGTGGAATGCAGCCCAGACTGAGCCTCAGGCTTAGCACACTGGAGCCTGGTCTGTGCCTTGTGGCTGGTTCACTACACCATAAACAATCCAGAGTCTCACATCTTGTGAACTACAGCCTAGACAAGTATACTCTTAGTTCTTTCGGTAAAGTCACGTAGGTAAAAAAATGAAAAATAAATAAATAATAATAAAAAGCCTAGACAAGGCCTCAGCGGGCCCAGCACACTACAGCCTGGTCTGGGCTTCTGGCAGGTACACGTCGAGGCTCTCGTTGCTCTCCGTCGTCGAGCGCTGCCGATACGCCATGGGCCGCTTGGGCGCGGCGGGCGAGCGGGCTCGTGGCTCCGCTGTCTCGATGGACGTCTGCTGCGCGATGCTGGTACGGGGCCTGGGCTGGGGCCGCGGCGACGGGGGTGGCAGCGGCGGTGCCATCAACTGAGGGGTTGGAGTTTGCGACGCAGATGATGGCACGGGTGTGCTCCGCTCCTGTTTGGACGACAGTGAGTTTTTTTGTTAGTCTTTGCCAAACGTCTCTCTGTGTGTGTATGAGCTAGGGTTACCACCTCAGGTACGAAAAACTGGGACATCTTGGAAAGAAGAACAACTCACAGAAGAAGGGAGAGTTACATGTATGTGTATTGACTTGAGTGGTGTGTCATTACGCAACTGACACAAACCAGGACTTCCAATGTTCCAGCAAGACTTACAGATTTGCTATGACAGCTATCCCATAAAGACAAATCCTGGAAAAAAACCAGAACAGGTGATAGATAACCTTAGTACGAACGTGGGGTGCAGTGGCACGGGCATTAGCATGCTGCGCTACAATCCAGGAAACCTGCGACCGATTCCCAGTGGAGCGTTATATCTGAACTGGTCCTGGGCATCCTGGTGTAAAGGAGAGCCGCCTTCCCCTGACATCCCTTACATCGGTAAACACCAGCATTGGCCCGGTGTGGTTTTTTCACCCTCTTTCAAAGGTTCTCCCTAACAGCACTTACCCCAACTGCCCGTGTAGGCAGACGCAGGTGACCCTGTGTCTTTGTGTATGAGCGTGCACCTCTGGGGAGGGAGTTCTGCTGCTGCCGACCCAGCCACGCGCTCGCAGACGTTCAACTTGTTCAAAGCGGCGTTGCACATCCCTCAGTGGGATCTGCAGCAGCTCCCAGAAGCCGGCCAGGTCCTCATCAGTGGGGCGCAGCTCTGTTGATGGGTCCTGGTGCACAACACACGTTAATGTTGCACTGGCTCCCAGTGCATATCCGGATAGTGTAAAAATATCTGCCCATTAAAACTCTTAACATTTTTTTTATTTTACCAGGTAAGACCCACCAAGCTATACAGCTCTTCTTTGGATGCGACCTGGCCACAAATTATAGCTCAATTAAGTGGCTTATCATGTGGAAATGTATAGCAGCCAAATACTCTCAATGCACGATTTCAAATGTGGAGGGTAAAACCGGAGAACCCGGATAAATATCCACACGACGGGGATGACATGCAAACTCCATGCATACCAGGTGAGGTAATTAACATCCCATCACGGTGGCGCCCTATGAATACACATGGCCTACATAAACAAATGTCCGGTCTACTTGTCCAAAACCCTCACACTCAAAGCAGATCTCGTATAAGGGGGCTAATTTTCGCTCTGCAGACAGCTCTGACGAGGACGTCCCGCATGTTAAAAACAAGCGTGGGGAGCGAGTCTTCTCGTACGCCGGGGCCTAAGGCTTGAAACTCGCTTCCCAGCCAACTGCGTGCCAAGAAAAAAATCAAATATCTTGCGGAAACTTCTAAAATCTTACCTTTTAACCTGGATTTTAATGCTTGAACTCAGAATTAATAATATAATGCGTTGCTGGTCAACATTGTAAGCAGCACAATATAACTTACTTTCATAGTTGGTAACGTGTATGCTGCAGGTGATGTGAGTGTGCACACTACAGGTGATGTGAATGTCCACGCTGGTGGTGATGTGGATGTTCACACTACAGATGATGTGAATGTGCACACTGTAGGTGGTGTGAATGTGCACACTGCAGGTGGTGTGAGTGTGCACGATGCAGGTGGTGTGAATGTGCACACTGTAGGTGGTGTGAATGTGCACACTGCAGGTGGTGTGAGTGCGCACGATGGAGGTGATGTGGATGTTCACGCTGGAGGTGGTGTGAGTGTGCATGCTGGAGGCACAGCTGATGTTCAAATCAAGTTGACGGTGGTGGTGGTATAATTGGGGCTGGACGTGCGTGTGGCTTTGCTCACCAGGTTGTCCTGACAAAGCCTCTGGAACTGCTGCCACTTCTGGGAGAGCAGTAGTCGAGTGGAGCCCACGGCGCTGCGGATCACGCCCAGCGCTGCACAAGACAACCACAACCGCTATCAACGCCACCTTCGCGGCATCAACTGAAGCCACTGCCTAGCTAACTAATCCGGACGTAAACCCATGAGTTGCTATTCATCCAGCCATACGCAATAGACACAGAGGATAAAACAAAAACTATTACATTTGTTCGCAAAATGTATTCACTTAACTATTTGTTCATTCATTTACCAATTAATTGACTAATTTGACTACATATGGTTGCTCATTCCCCCACACTTCCTCGTGCCGCCGTCTATGTATGGACGTATGTTGAACTTCTTTCGCACCATACATAGCCAACCGTTCTAATCAAGAGGTGCGGGGGAAGGCCAACTAAACACAAAAAGCAGTTCTAAAGAAATCCGTTTTCAATCGAGATTTCAAAAGTACAGAAGCACATCTGTGTGCACGGGGCCACGATATCATGAGTCGTCGTAGGGTCACGGGGTCACCTTCCTCCGGCACGTCCGTGTCCTCCGCCAGGTCCTCTGCGTGGCGGCACAGCGCGTCGAGGCGCTGGCCCTCGGACCGCAGTCGCACCAGATACCAGTGAGCGTCCCTGGCCGCGGAGGTACCGGCCGTCGACGCGCCGGGGGAGGGGACTCCGGCGATGGGGATTCCCCCGGCCGGGGCCGCGGAGAGAAGGGGGCTGCGACTACGCGAGGCCCAGGGTCCCGGGGACACGGCAGGGCTTGGGGACGGGGCCCGAGCTGTCCCCTGCGCGTGCTTGTGCGAGTGCGTGTGCGTCTGGGTCTGCACGCTGCGAGAGTGGCATTGCCGTCCCTCCTACGACACACGTGGCGGCGCCGGGCAACGAGACGGGAAAAAAGACACGGGCGAGAATATAATGACACAAAGAATGACAGAGGCAGATCACCCAGACCTAACCTCACATTCAGTGGCGGCTCCTGCAAAATCTCTCAGGGGGGGCAAATGTCTGGATGATTGATAAGGATAAGGTCCACCCATGCAATGGATAAATTAACAGCTTAAGCATGTAAAGGCAACTTCACTTCTTTAATATTAATGCAAAATAAAGTGACTCTTACAATACATCTTGTTTGTTTCTATACTCACTATTATTACAATCCACTCAGTTTCTTTTATTAAAGATTCCACTAGGTGGCGACAAATAATATTGTTGGATGAAACGTGCTTACGTATGATGACGTAAGCACGTTAGTGCGAGCCCTCCCGGAAGCCATAGAGAATGCATTGCAGCGCCCGCCGTTCGAAAAAACATATCTTTGAATGTAAGTCTATGGGAACACTCTGGGCGATTCTCAGCCGGAGTGAAATCGCCCAAAAAGAGGCGGTACTCCACAGAACGTAGCATGACGCTGATTGGACTATATCCAGAGGCACAGTAACGGCTCGCGAAACTCGGTGGTTGAATGACATTGGTGGTGCGTCGCCCAATCGCCCTAATGAAGAAACCGCCCCTGCTCACATTCATATAGCTCCAACCCTAGACCTAATCTAGTTTCCATACAGCCCCAGCCCTAACCCTACACCTAGCCTAGCTGTAAAATAGCCCAAGCTCCAACACAAGACCAGACTTGGCTTCACCATAGCGCTAAGATTGGTTGGGATTTGAACGAGTTTGAACGAGTTCAAATCCCAAACAATCCTAACTTACTCTTTGGTTCTTTCGATAAAGTCACGTAGGTCCGTCATCAGATGACAGACGCTTGTGTTGCGCCCGAAACGTCGTGATTTATTTTATTTTATACCTACGTGACTTTAACGAAAGAACCAAAGAGTATGGATTCCTGCAGTCACGAAAGCTTCAAATCAAAATCCTAACTTAGCTCTAATTTTGCTCTAACACTAGAATTAACCTTACTTTAACCCTAGCTCTAACACAGCCCTAGCCCTGGCAGTAACCCTAGCCCTAACCCTCGCTCGAACACAACCACAACTCCCGCCCTAACCCTAGCCCTTGCACAGCCCTAACCCTGGCCCCAACCCTCGCACGAACGCGAGCGGCGCTCTCCCACCCGCGGGTGCTGGCGGTAGCGAGGGCTGGCCGCGTGGCGTGAGCGGTGGGAGCTGCGGTGCGGGCTGTTGCCGGTGCCGCCGGTGGTGTT
Source organism: Lampetra fluviatilis (assembly GCF_964198595.1). NCBI lineage: Eukaryota > Metazoa > Chordata > Hyperoartia > Petromyzontiformes > Petromyzontidae > Lampetra > Lampetra fluviatilis. The sequence goes on from NC_136297.1 coordinate 7,105,185, forward strand.
TGCCGACGACGAGGACGAGGGCCGCTCGGGGAAGCCGGGCCCCCCGGGGCTACGAGCGCTGCCCAAGATGCGCCTGGAGATCTCCTCCACCTCCAGGTCGGCCTGCACGCTCGTCGCCACGCTGTTGGAGCGAGTGTTGCGCCCGCATCTGCACGTACACGCGCACGCACATACGCACAGCGCGTGCACGCTTACACCGGCGGTTCTCAACCAGTGGGTTGCGCCGCAGCCGGGAGGGCACAGGCTGTGGGGTGGATACTGTGCAGGAGACACCTCCGATTAGCAACATACATACGTACACACAAACTTAGAATGTGTATGTGGAACGGCAGGGTTGCTTTGCGGTGACAAAACACACTCATGGACAACGTGAAACAACTGCCGTACTAACACTGCACTGGCTAGAGGCGTGGACAACAGTGACTCGTGTGCGACAAGAGACATCTGTGTTGGGAGTTTTGCTGGCGGGGGAGGGTAAGCACCGGTGGTCTTTTGGAGGCTGCCAGACCAAAAAGGTTGAGACTGCCAGCGAGTGTCCATCATCATTTAATATTCTTACCATGTTTCCCATGCAGCGCAACTCGAGGAGCCAGAGAAAAGGGGTATTTGATTCAATTACTCACAAAGGAAGTGGTTTCAGACCAAATACAATGCTCGAAAACTAAATAAAAACAGGAAAAAAACCACACGACAAATGAGTGAACAAAATTAAAACGCCGAGCTGTTGGGTCTTCGCTCTTTTTTGTTTTGCCCACTCCGTTAGAGTTACTCACGCCCCGGCACGGCGCACTTGCCTGACCGCCTTTGTCTTCTCAGTGCTGAAATGTTACATGCTGTACCAGGTGCTCGTTTAAAGACAAGGGAAGACAAAGACCCCCCCGTAAAGCCTGAATAGACTGTTGGGGCAAGTGCTGTTTGCGAGCACCTATGAAGACTGTCACGGCACACGAGGGGGTGGGTGGCCAACACCATGCCCGGCCGCCGTTATCCCCCCAGTGGTGATATTTAAACACCGCACCAGGTACTCATTTTTGCTGAGTTGACCTAGGTGAGGCCCATGACTGGTTCAGATAATCGTGACTGGTGTTGGCCATGAACGGGAATCGAACTCAGGTCACCGGGCCCCTAGCACAGTGGGATAACCACGACACTACACCTCCCCACATGAATACAAAGACAAAGATCTCCTGTATAGCCTTAACAGACTGTTGGGGCAAGTGCTGTTCGTGAGCACCTATGAAGACTGGCACGGCACACGAGGGGGTGGGTGGCCAACACCACGCCCGGCCGCCTTTGTTTCGCCAGTGGCGATATTTACACACCACACCGGCTACTCATTGGATGCGACAAGGTACGTATTTTAAGGTCAAGTTGATTCAGATGAGGCAACAGAATCCCCAAACCCAGTGCAGCTTCAGCCAATGGAGACGGGGATTGAACGAGTTCCTCTCCACAATCATCACTCGCCGATCCTCACCTCCGGTCCTCCTCCACCTGCACACCGATGGACTGGTACCTCCCAACGGGAGACGGAACCGGGGTGCAGACTTCTTCCTCCACGCTGTCCGGCGTGTCCACCTGGTGGTGACACAAAGACCGGCTCACCGTCAACGACAACCATCGATGGCAGTCAACAACATCCATCGACGCCAGCCATCAACGGAAGTCAACAACATCCATCGACGCCAGCGATCAATAACCGTCAACAACAACCATCAACGCCAGCCACCAACAACCATCAACAACAACCATCAACACCAGCCACCAACAACCATCAACAACAATCATCAACGGAAGTCAACAACATCCATCAATGCCAGCCATCAACAACCATCAACGACAACCATCGATGACAATCTCCATCTCATCTGCATCTCGCTCCTCCAATCATCTCCATCTCTTGTCTACAGCTATCCCAGGCACTCTGTAAAGTGGATTACAAACGCCACAGTGAGCTGTAAATTATCACACGGCGAGTTGTAAAACCCAGGAACGCAATGTTTATCAGAAGCGATTCATCTTACAAGATGAAGAAACATTTCATGTTCGTGGGCGGCGTTGCCGCTCACGACCGAATTGCATGGGGAACTGCACGTCCTCATGCAGGCGCTGCGTGTGCACGTGCCAGCCCAAAAGTCCTGGGAGTCGCATCGACTAGGGCTTAACGATTTGGAGAAAATATCTAATTGCGATTTTTCTGACAGATATTGCAATTACGATTTGATTTGCAATTACATATTTTTAAGTTAAGCTTCAGTTCAATATTCACTGTGTAATAGATTTAAACCATGTGATGGAGCATTCGCACATAATACCATCAAAATATGAACTGCTCTATATATTCTAATGCAGGATGAGAACTTAAAAGGTACGAATTGCTTCCAACATGTATTTATGCAAAAAATGTAATTGAAATAGAACAATCAAACATAGAACAATTGTTAACTTAAATCAATAAAATTATAATAATAAAAAATAAAACAATTCCAATTAGAAAGTAATAGGGACTTTTCAAATCGTAAAAGATCGCAGCCTTTGCGATATGCTAATCGCATTGTTGCAAATATCGATTTTGATTTGAAATCGATTAATCGTTCAGCCCTAGCTTCTACCCAACAACGCGTATAGCCAATTTCCCCTCTGGTGAGGATGCTACAGACAAGATAAAAGCACACAAATCCGAACTAGATTTCAACTAAACTATTTTTTATTTACCGGGTAAAGCCCACTGAGCTATCAACTCTTTTGCAGAGGCGACTGTGCCACATGTGATAGCTCATCGAAGTGGCCGATAGTCGCAGCCAAATAATCGAAATGTGGAGGGGGGGGGGGCAAAAGCGGAGGAACCCAGAAAAAATTCCACACGACCATCACGGAGGGAGAGAACACGCAAATTCCAAATAGACAACAGGCGTTACCAGGGTCCGGGATCGAACCCACAACCTCCTGCGTACCAGGCGAGGGAGATAACAACTCCTCGGCACCGCAGAGTCCAAGCCAGAATTATGGATAAGCCGGAAAGGCTACCGAAATAAATTCATAAAAATCCATTTAAAAATAAACCACACGAGTAAAAAGCAGACTAAGCTGCACACCATAGAACGCAGCAGAATGCTCTATGCAAATCATGAGTATGAAATTCTATATGCGCTTAGTAAGGCTAGGAAGTTTAACACGCTATCAACGACTATTGACATGCAAATGTGCATGAGTAATTCTAAAGCCATGGTCTATAAAGCACTAATCTGTTGTGTGGGATTTGCACACTAACCTGCACACACACTCATCTGCATACTCACACACACTCAACAAGACGCTTGCACACAAATGTAGTGACGTAATGGTGTCACTCGGGTGTTCGCGCCAGCTCCTGTTACAGGAGTGCAACCGTGCGTCCTGGAGCCTCTCTCTAGCACCAGAGTAAGTACGGCATCTCAGCCAGCCCTAGGGGGCATAGTCCTGGTGATGGCCTGAGAGAGAGGGTGAGGGAGGACGTGGTAGCCTGAGTGGGGCACGTGATGCTCGGTCGAGATCCTTCGGGAAAGGTCTCGAAGGGGGCGTGGCCGAAGGCGGAGCGAGGCCACGCCCAGGTGCATCAAGGGGCAGTCCCGAGAGCGTTCTTGGCTCGTCTGTGTAATCAAGCCGGGGTCCTGAGTCTCGTTGTCTGCGGGTCTTCGTCTCGAGTTAACTCGCTACTCACATAGTGAGCCACATCACCTACTATAGAACCCGAGTTACGTTCAGTGTTACCCGCTAGGGAAGTTGTTAAATAAAAGTGTTGCCTCCCAGTCCAGAGTGTGTGCCTCCGTGTTGAACACTACACAAACACACACACACCTGCATGCTCACACACACATACCTCCACACTCACAAAATACAAAGATCCCCCTGATAGCCTTAACAAACTGTTGGGGCAAGTGCTGTTAGCGTACACCTATGAAGGCTGGCATGACACATGAAGGGGTGGGTGCCAGCACCACGCCAAGCCGCCTTTGTCTCCCTCGTGGTGATGTTCACACACTGCACCAGGTACTCATTTGAGGCTGAGTCGACCTAGGGGAAACTCAGGACCGATTCAGATGATTGTCACTGGTGTTGGTTGTGAGCGGGAATCGAACTCCGGTCGCCGGGTTCGTACCGCGGCCACTCACACAGACACACACACACCTGCACGCTCGTACTCACACACGCACCTGCACACCCACGGAGAGACGCTCGCTCCTCTGCGACACCTCCGTCGTGGCCGAATCCTCCGACGCGACGCTCCCCGCGTGTATGCGGCTCCTTGCCCTGCCCTCTGTGCCGCTCGATGGGCCGCTCGAACTGCCACCGCCACCACCGCTCCCGACTCCAATTCCTGTTCCGGCACCACCAGCAACGCCAGCAGCGCCCATAGCAGCAGCATTGATAGCTCCAACATTGGCGGCGCCAGCTTGATTCGTTGCAGAAACTCCACCACCACCACCAGCAGCGGCAGAGGCGGCCGCCACTCCATCAGCAGCGCTAGCCGCCATGGCCCGGGCGCTGTCGAGGCTGTCCAGAGAGTCGCTCAGCTCCCACGAGCTCCCATCAGCCGCCGGGCTCTTTGCCGACAGCTTCACGGTGGCGGCGACGGCGGCGGCGGCGGTGGCGGCGGCGCCACCCGACGGCCAGCGCTCCCTGTCGCGCGACTTCTCCGAGGCGCGGCGCTGGCTGTGCCTTCGCTCGGGTGGCCCGCCCGAGATGGGGCCTCCTCCTGACCCTCCGCTGCTTCCTCCTCCGCCGCCTCCACCGCTGCCGCCCTGCTGCTGCCCACGCTCGGAGGGCGGTGGAGCCGCGGGGGTCGTAGGAGGTTGTGCAAGGAGACCACCTCCTGCTGTTGCTGCTGCTGCCACGGACGACGTAGAGGCTGCCGCGGCGGCCCCCGAGCCGCCGCCCTTGGCGCCGCCGACCTTGGAGGGCCGGGGCGCGTCATCCTGCGTCGACTCGGTGCTGCTCTGCGTCGACACGGACGTGGACGCCTTGGCGGCAAATGGGCGGTGCGATGACTTCAGCGGGAGCGGAGGGAGAGACTTGCGGCACACGGTGGCGTACGTGGCCACTGGCGGGTAAGAAGAGGCGTGCGCGCGGAAGAGCGCACATGCAAAAAAAAGACACGACAACAGTTTTCGATGTATAAACGATAATTTTTTTAAAATTACTGTTTAGTATAATTGGTAAGGTTCACGTGATGAGTGTAGCCTGCTGGTATGGAGCGGTGTTGCTGCGTGATTTTACCCAATTAAGAAATTTACGAGTCATTTTTACAAATTTGGCAAACATGGGGACCGTGGCGCCAGCACAATAGGCGTCTTTGGAGATTTTATATCCACGGTTAATACACCCACAGAATTAATTTTGAGCGGCCGCCAGGCCCAAACTGAAAACCTCCGCCACTTGTGGCAAACACGCTCCTACTGCTTGGGTCAGGTCACGTGCTTCGAATGAGGCATTAGACATGGCCTCGTCTAAATCCGAGCAGTCGGCCCAGGCTGTCCACAGAATCAACTGAATCTTTATTCAGACTGGAGGAATCCGATGAGCGATCAAGCCCTATTTGACAAATGCCCAGTAGGGCCATAGATGTCCAGTAGGTCACAGATGTCCACACCGACTCACTCGGAGCGGGCGACTTGGATGCGCTGCCCCCCATTTTTCCCGCTGGGCCCGTTGCTGCCGCCGCCGCCGCCGCTACCGCGCCTTCTTCGCCGTCTTCGCAGCCGGCCTGGATGGCGAAGAGATAGCTGTGGCGCCGGGTGCGCATGCAGCGAGGCAGGTCCAGCGCCTCCATCGCCTGCGAGCCCCTGGGACCCAGGCCCTGGCCGGCTCCAGGCACGGCCAGCTCCCGGCTCTAGGAGGCAAATAAAATATATCAACGCAATCATGGGACCTCCTTTGCCAGTACCAAAATATGAGAATAGGTTTTTCCCCTTTTATCTGGCAACAAAACAGGCGTTAAGTTGTTAAAACACCAAACTGAAACCTTTTGTTGCGAGATAAAAGGGGAAAAACCTATTCTCATATTTTGGTACTGGAAAAGGAGGTCCCATGATGTAGATGCTCACCCCGAGCTCTCATTACTCTGATAGTGCATTGTATTTTGGCTGTACGAATTTTGGCGTCCTCTGGTCTAACACCGTTTGAGATGAGGCTCAAAAGAAAGCTGTCTCTGGTGTGGACCAATCAGTTTCAAAGACAATGCATATATTATCAGAGTATGTTTTTTGTTTGCATTTTGACCACAAATATTGTGGTTAATGCAGACATGATTCCTTGCACAAGGTTTCAGTTTGGTGTTTTAACATCTTAACACCTGTTTTGTTGCCAGATAAGAGGAAAAACCTATTTTCATATCAACACAAGCGAGAGAGATTTGCCAGGAGTAGAGACGGATTCGCCAGACATAAAGAGACATATTCATTGGACGTCGACAGACAGATTCACCAGATGTGGAGATACAGATTCATCAGACGTACGGAGACAGATGTATGCATGAACTTCTTTCGCACCGTACGTAGCCAACCATGCTAATTGGAGGTGCGCAGATTCATTGGCCGTAGAGAGACAGATTCGCCAGACATCAAGACAAGGATTGGGCCTGCAGGACTACTTCAGGGGTTGGAGGTGTGCCAGTCTTTATTTTTTCTTAACAAAACCCCATTACTTCCCAGAAGATCAAATGTGACCCAGTTACCAGCTCGCACTGTAATGTGTGAATGTAAAAGAAAAACCCCAGAGTATTGTAAAAGACAAAACATTCAAGTATGAAAGGAGCGTAAAGTAAAAAAAAACTAAAAGCAATATTAAAGAAGGGCAAACGTTTTAATCTCCCTTGAACTATGGCTACTCGAGTTGCATTCCACAATGATCTAAACAAACACCCAGTGGCATTATAATCATAATAATTATTGCAATATCACAATGTAAACAATAATTATTATAACATAATTAATGATAGTTGTTGATTATAATAATTATAATAACGTACTCCATATAATACGAACGAGGTATGGTCCATTATGAATCCGTGACTGGGTGATGCAAAATATTTCTCTGCGCTGCCCTCTGTTGACCACAACGCCTCCCTGCAGCAGTCGACAGCACCAGGCCCTCTCCAGGCTCAAGCCTGCTTAGACCTCTGAGATATGACCAGATCAGATGAGGTCTGGGTGGGTGATCTGGACCAGAAGCAGATGTAGAAAAATTGCTTCCCAAGGTGAGGGGTGGAGGGGCCTGGTAGTGCGACCAAAAATTCCAAGGCTTTTTATTTTTTTAAACAGGGCCCCCTCCATCGATCAATTAAAGCATTCCATGTCTTTTCCCTGGTGGATATCAATAAGATACTAATTTTATGGATCTCAAGGCGGGAGCGGAGGGGGGAAATCGCCCCATCGCCCCGCCCTTACATTCACCACTAATGAACACCTCCGTTGGAGCTATGTCACCGCAGCTATGCACTTTTAAATGATCGAGATTGAAAACGAATTTCTTCAAAACTACTTGTTGTGTTTAGTTTGCTGCCCTTCCCCCGCATGCCTCCGATTAGCACGGTTGTTTACGTAAGGTACGAAAGAAGCTCCACATACATACACACACACATGTACTCATCAGGTCACAGGTCAAAAGCACAGCTGGCGGCGGGGCGGCGGGGTGACACAAAACGATAACGAAGTGGCTGCTTGCGCCCACCTGACCGTGCCGACTCAGCTGGCTGTGCTGGCCCCAGGTGTTGCCCTTGCTGTGCGAGTGCCCGTCCTGCGCCGTGGAGATCCCCACCTGGTCCAGGCTGTCCAGACTCCGGTTCAAGCTCGCCTCCTTGAGCAGCCGGGGACAGCTGAGACACGCAGGCACACAAAGACAAAAGTCAACCCGTGTAGCTTACGTACAGACCTTGGGGGGCGGGGGGGGGTAAGTGCTGTTAGCGAGCGCCTCAACGAAGTCCAGCTGGGTGCACGAGGAGGGTGCGGCTGTTTCCAACGCCATGCCCGTCCATATTTGTCTTCTCCGGTTCTGATGTTTACACATCACACATCATCGCCGTTTGATGTCAGGTTCGCAGGACGCCGTTACAATACCACTCCACACACGTGCACGCACACTCACACATAAACACGCCAAGTACACACCAATGCAGCTGGAACAAGGTTAAGTTATCTTCATGGCCCGGTGGCTTAGCTATCGAGTGTGCAAGCCGTGTAGACTGCATTGTGGTCCTGCGGCCAGAGGGGCACAGGTGCTGGGCTACAAAGACAGGGGAGAAAATTGTATAGGGAGCCACCATTTCATTTAGTGCACCAGGGCCATGCCCTTCGTCCTTGTTCGAGCTTCAAGCCACCTTGAGAAACTCCAACGTTTGATGAACCATCTCGCCCGTGTCGTCCATCCGCGCCTGCCCTCCCCTCCCTCCGCTCCATCTACTGGCTTTCCATGGCCTGCAGGGCCAGCTGTAAGATCACCTGCCTCTGCCACGGTACCTCGGGTTGTTTCACTGCGACTTTCTTCACTCCTGTCACCCTGCCCTCCAGCTCGGGCTAGAACTCTTCGCAGCAGTGTGGCGGCTCACAACCCCCTCCACTCTGCACAAAGGACCGGTGCCATTGTCACTGCCGCTCGTCATGTCTCAGTGGCAGCCCTCGCCGCGTGGAACGCGGCCATCATCGTTCCGCTGCGCATTCCCAGCAGCAGCGTTCAACCTACGCCGACTTTAAATAGACACTTGAAGACCCCCCCCCCCTCTGTGTGTATATTTAACTTTTTTTGGACTGGATGTAGCCAACCATGCTAATTGGAGGTGCGGGGGAAGGACAAACTAAATACAATAAGCAGTTCTAAATAAATGAGTTTACAATCCAGATAGAAAAGTGCATAGCTCCAGTGGCTTCCTAATATCGGAAGAGCGTCCCAGACGGCCGCAGAAGCGCATTTGACAGCGCACGATGCATTGGCCGTCTTTGTTCGATGGCTAGCCAAGGATGACTGGAGTTTGGATGATTGCTTATTATCATCTGGCTGTCGGTCATTCATGCCCGTGAAATATTGTGCGCCCTCTCGATTGCATTATCGTTACATATTCAAAATAGACTTCCTGCCTGTTCATTGCGTATTCTTTATCTCCTGATGGTGGCTCACCTCATTGATGGAGGCCGCCTCAATGAAGACCGGCGGTGGTGCGGTGGCACCTCCGATGCACCACCACCACCACCGCCACCACCACTACTCCGGCTGCCCGCTCTGTGCAGCTGCTGGTGGTTGTGGTGCTGGTGGTGCGGCGGTGGCGCGGCGCTAGAGGACGAGGCACCCCCCCGCTGCTGCCGCTGCTGTTGCTGCTGCTGCTGGTGGTGATGATGTTGATGGTGGTGATGGTGGGGAGGGTCGCCCTCCATCGCCATCATGTAGCTGCCACTGCGCATCCGGCGGCACGGGATGGGGGCGACGGTTTCTGGGTGGGAGGGAGCGCAGCACCGCGGGGGGGCGTCGTCGTGCGGGACCTGCATGGGGACACAGCGGAGGGATGAGCAGGTGAGGCGAGCAGAGAGACACACACGTGGACGCGTGCTCACACACACACACGTGAACACACAAACAACTGAAACAAGCAGATAAGGCACGTGGACAAGCAGGTTGACACGCAGGTTGAGGTGTGGACAAGCAGACTAACACACAGATAAAGGTCCGGAAAGACATGTGGAGAAGCAGACTGACATTCAGATAGATGTGCGGATAGACACGTGGACACGCAGATTGACACAGATAGACGGGCGGGCAGCTGTGTGGACAAGCAGACTGACACACAGAGAGACGTTTGGATAGACACGTAGACAAGCAGACTAACAAACAATGCATGCACAAACACAGATGAAAAAAGAGACAAGATCTCCCATATATAGCCATAACAGACTGTTGGGGCAAGTGCTGTTAGCGAGCATGAAGGCTGGCACGGCACACGAGGGGGTTGGTGGCCAGCACCACGCCCAGCCGTCTTTGTCTCCTTAGTGGCGATATATACACACCGTACTCATTTGGGGCTGAATCGACATAAGGGAGGCCCAGGACCGATTCATATAATAGTCACTGGTGTTGGCCATGACCAGGAATCGACCCTGGGCCGCCGGGTTCGTAGCGCAGCGCGCTAACCACTGCACTGCACACACTAATACGTCAACCAACACACAGACAGGCAGACAGACGAACATGCAGATAGACACGCACAGGCGCACATGGACAAGCGAGCATGAAGGACAAGTGAATAGACAAACATGAAATCTGTACAGAAATACACAGTCAGTAAAGGAAGCTGGTCATTCAATCGGCCATTCAGAAGAGACACTCTATCCTCTAGGTGATGAAGTACGTACACTCCCCTCTGGGTTCGCTGGGCATTGGATGATAAAAGAGGGCTCATCGGGAATGAGGTAATGAAAGAGGTATCTCTGGACGTCTCAAGAGACGCTCGTTTGGGGGTGTAAAGTACGAGGCTCTGTGAACAGCAGCAGCGGAAATCTGAAATTGATACCCTGATCGGCAGATTGTAATGATTTTCCAAAAACCAGCTCAATCCGGCTGCCTTGCGCTAATTTTACCGTGCACGAGATGTATACAAACGCACAAACACGTACACATTGCTGTCCTATATATAGGTACTAGCTTTACTACCCGGCTTCGCCCGGGACTTGGATTCTTGTCTTGGATTAATGTAATATTCCCTTACAGTATTTCACTGAAAAACCCTGAAAAAAATTGATGCTTGCAAGAAAGAAAAAAGCCGAAACAGTAAATTTAACTAATTCAGTCATCACAAATTATTTATTCATAGTGTGATTATTTCAACACTTTTCCATACACAACATTTTTGGTTTCTGTTTATTCATCGGTGAGAATGTATAATTTTGTTGGATCCTTTGCTCTTGACATTCCCACATACAGCTGTCCATGTGAGAAGCATGTCTGTCAAATCCAAGCCCGTAACTTTAAGTGACTGTCCCTGCGATTTATTAATGGTGATTGCAAATGCAAGCCGAACAGGAAAATGTAATCGTTTGAATGAATATGGCATATAAGTTGGATTCAATGGAATCCTTGGAATGAAGACGTGCTCGCCTTCAAATGGACCAGTTAGAATCGATGCCTCGATGACATGAGCATTTAATGCCCTCACTGTTAGTCTTGATCCGTTACACAGTTTTGGTGGGTCCAAATTTCTTAACAGCATGATGGGAGATCCAACTTTCAGTACTAATTTGTGTGGCAGAATTCCGTTTGGATTCAAAAAATTTAAATATTCTACCGGATAGCTTGCCGCTTCGTCTTCATTCATACATTTGTCAATGGAGAAGAATGTTCGTGAAAGTGTTTGAATCATTTATTGAATAGATTTGTTGATTTCCTCAATTTTGACGTTTAGTGGTGTCAGAATTGCACGTTCCTTAAGCCATTTGCGATTTAGAAGATTTGCTCTGATGTTTGGATACACGCAATTGATGAGACTCTTCAGAGTAAGACAAATTTTGCAGAATTCTTTGGAGAGCTTGATTTTTCCAGTTTCAATCTTGATTTAAAGCTTTCGTGACTGCAGGAATCCATACTCTTTGGTTCTTTCGGTAAAGTCACGTTGGTAGAAAAATAATAGATCACGACGTTTCGATCGCAACACAAGCAATTGTCATCAGGTGGGACAACCACAGCAAGAAAAGAAACTGCTGAAGTAGGCGAGAGACCTGCCGTGGCACGAGATTATATAGGACTCGGCAGTAGGGGGCGAGAGAGAAGGGGGGGGCGTGATCTATTATTGGAGACTGCCAATTCAAAGCGCCGCAAGGACCATGTACCATGTTTTAATGACGATGTCATGAAGCTTCTTATCGGTGTCGGGATCGGGAATTTCAGCAGAGATGATGTCGTCGATTTGATTTGTTTTGAGTCCATTCGTCAACCAAATACAAATGTGTGCATGTGGAAGACCTCTCTTTTGCCACTCGACGAAATAAAGCCAATATTTAACAGAGCCAAAAACTTCGCCTTTGATGAGAACATTCATGCATTTGATGAGCTTCTGCTGGAAAATTCTTGCCATCAAATCATGTCGGTCCGTTTTTGATTGGCCGTTAATCAAATTCTCTTCCATATCTTTGCAATTAGGATTTAACGTGTACGTGATGAATGATGACGGCTTGCCTCCATGACGAACGTAGGTGATGGCGTCTTGAGCATATTCATGCATGGTTCGTGGCCCTCCGGTATATGTCGATGGCAGAATCACTAACTTAACGTGATTTTATGCATTGCCATCGTTCACAATCGCATCTTTCAAGTGAATGTAATCATCGACACGAAGTTTCTTTTGGTTCAATCGGATGAAGAGCAATCTTTCAGTCTCAATCTTAGCATTCATGTCAACCAAATATTGATGCAGTAACTGTCGGTAATTTAGCAATCGGTTCTCATTAAATCGCACCATCAATCCATAGGCGTAGTACGACATTGCCAACACCATTTTGTTGGCTTTATTTGACATTCCTGGCTGAACTTGATTCATGTTGATGGCATATCCGTCCTCGCCACGTGAAAACATCAGCGGATATTGCAAGGCGTCATACGAAATGTGCATCTCGGAAATACTCTTAAGATCATTGTTACGCATAGTCAAAACAATATCACACTTTTCAAAATAATTTCCAGCAATGATGATGGCGACTTCATTGACTACCGGTGCATTAAAGACATGTGCATGGCCTTATGCTGGTTTCTTGTTTGCCTTAATGACGATCTTTAGGCCTTCACTTGGATTATCGTCAAGTGCCATTTTGAATTGCTGAACGTAGCGATTGTTTTTGTGCAGCATCTTTTGCGAGGAAGCGATCAAACTTTTGCTGGTGCCAGGAATCACAGCACAACGACGCTGTACTTCAGTTTCTTCGTCGCCAAGAAAGTAACTTTGTAGGAACCTTGACTCTTCGTTGGGCAGTGATAGGAGAGAGAGCCAGCCTTGTGGTAAACTTGACCTTTAATTTACAAAGTTGGCATGAATCCAGTTGACTGAGGCATAGGCACAGATGTTCCAAACGAAGTCATTTGCAAACTGCAATTGTATTTGCGGATCAGGCTTAGATATTCATTCGACTTTTGATGATCACCATTCATAAGGCTCTTCAATAGCTCTGGCAATTCCGGAAGCTCTGGCAACCAAATCTAACGACCGGAATGGCACAATCCTAGTGTCTCGCCTTCAAACTTCAGCGCATCACAAAAGGTGCACTTCAAAGTCATTCTACCAATGACAATCGGAGGAATGTTTGAATAATCCAATTCAGGATCATAATTGAATGCTTCGTCCTTCAAATATAGACAGTTTCTTGCCTGTGAGGCGCCTTGTCGAATTCTCTCCTGCTGGAGTCGATATCTGCGAGCCTCAACAGTTTCAGCCAAAATTCGTTTCTGGTGAGCAATTAAATCACTTTGAATTCGTTGCTGTCGCTGCTCCTCGCTTTCAATAGCTCTCGAATTTGACGCTCGTAGGCGTTCAGGTGTTCGGCGCTCGTTCGGCTCTTCAACAGTCTCGTTGCTTCGTCTTGTAGCAGTTCGCAATCGTTGTTCAGCAAGTTGCGCCTCTGTTTCCTCAGCAGTTTCGTTGCTTCGTCGAACAGCTTGTTGAGTTTTGTGCGCTTTACGTGCTCATGATCTTTTCTCTTCCAAACGGCTCGTGACAGCTTTTGATGTTTTGTGTTCATTTGAGTTTGATTAAAAATTGGTCTCTTCTTTTTTGGCATTGCTGTCACAGATATTCGTCGAGTATAAGCAAGGAAATGTACGAAATGGATGGAATCTGTAGGAAATGTCACAAAAACGTTATCAAGCAAACATTACATTTTTACTCCAAGTTGATTCGGCTCAGCAATATTGATTTACCTTCGCGTTTACTTATTCAAAAATCTCGAAAAGTTTCCTTGAATTTACACAAACTTACATTGTAAATCTTTCACTATTGAAACACGCGATGAGGAAACACAACGTTAGAACACTTTCACAATTATAAGCATCTCTGACTGAACAAAATTATTAAGAATTAACGTCGCGAGATTTTTTTTCTAAATCGGATGTTTTTCACTCAAGGAAATTCAACCTTAAGCCACTTAATAAGTAAGGTCGATTTTGGCAACAAAAGGGAATGACGTAGCGAGCTGAAAATAGTCGCATTGACTTAGAGATTCCAGACAGCATAAGCTGTGCAAATTTCATGACGCCAGAGCTCAGCGTTTGAGAGTTTTTGCTGCTTCACACAAACAAGCAGATGCATTTTCTGCTTTATAATTAAGATTACATGTATATATGAAAATATGGATGCAAAAGCTATTTATTCATGCACACGGTCAATGATGTTCGTAGATGTATTTTTATCAGATAAATATACTACGTAAATAATACAAAATATAAAATGTTCAGTGCAAATGTACACAATGGTAGCAATAGGTGCTTGTTTATACACTACAATACACATATTGTGCACGCTAAAATATACGTAAAAATGCAGATAACGCACACGCACAATGATATTTATTTATATGCCTGAAAATAAAACTCACCTACAGGTCACAATACACCATAGATCCCCGGACAGCCTTTAACAGACTGTTGGGACAAGTGCTCTGAAAGAGCACCGATGAAGGCCGGCACAGCACACAAGGGGCTGGGTGTCCAACACCACGCCAGGCTCGCTTCGTCTCCCCAGTGGCGATGTTTACAGGTCGCACCAGGTACTCAATTGAGGCTGAGTCGACCTATGGGAGGCCCTGGACCGATTAAGATATTTGTAACTGTTATTGGTCGTGAGCATGACTCGAACTCTGGTGACCTGGTTCATAGTGCAACATGTTAACCACTGCGCTATAATACACATACACACATACATCTCACCACAAATGCAAAGGCGACGAGGCCTAAAGAGGAAGGTGCGGGGTCTAAAGAGAAAGATGCGGGGCCTAAAGAGGAAGGGGCAGGTCGTCACGAGAAAGGGGCGTGGTCTAAACAGGAAGGAGGTGAGGCCTGAAGGAGGAAGGGGCAGGGCCTGAAGAGGAAGGTCGTCACGGGAAAGGGGCGTGGTCTAAACAGGAAGGAGGTGAGGCCTGAAGGAGGAAGGAGCAGGGCCTGAAGAGGAAGCCCAAAAAAGTGACCTCAAATTACAACCAAGCCCAAAAAAACCCCACGATTCTGAAAATATTATGAAAAAACCCTGAATTCAAATGTAGAGGAAGGCTTCAACCATGAACTTTCCTGTCAATTTAAGGAAAGGAAAGCATATAATCAAATAAGTGCAGGCGACAACAACAATTAAATCCTATGTGTAGGGGACTGTAAGGAGAACGTGTTAGAGTGTACACGTTCAATGGCGTAGCCAGGATTTTCAGGTAGGGGGGGCAACCCCTCCAGCAATGAAAAATTACAGGAGTTGTTCGTAAGTAAGGACTTGTCCCTTGCTTTTTATTCGACGCATGTACGGCGATGGCGTAGCCATCGATCGAGGGTCGAATTTGAACCGTGTGTGATCGGCATCGCGCTCGCTGAAGGTGAATGCCTTCAGGGAAGTCGTGTACTGTATACACAACTGCACACAAATCTGAGTCACTTATAACTGCTTTGCCGTTACTTATTGCCAATTATGGACTCAGACTATTGTCCTATCATCTCATAGAGTCCCTGGCACGTAATAATATGCTACACAGTGACAGTGGGGGTCACAAAATGCCAATTTATTACTAATAAACCCCAATGATCTGATCGAAATTAGGGATTTTTATCGGATCATTGGGGGGGCATGTGCCACCCCCCCCCCCACTGGCTCCGCCAGTGCACACATTGGCCTGCAGTCTGGGCGCTTGCCCAGGGACCAACAAGCTACAAGGTGGACAACATCGAGGCTGACTGTTCGCGGAGCGATGAGGTGGAAACCATCGGGTCTGACTGATTACGCAGATGTAAATACGTTATTCTCTAGAAATAAAGAGGTCACCTTTTTAAGAATGGACGTCTCCAAGGAGTTTCTTTACAAATGCAGCCATAGGCTAGCTTATATTAGTATATTTTAGTCCATCGGTCGAATGGGTTTATATGCCAATATTACCCAGCAAAATAAACTTATTCAAACAAACTCTGGACTGGCTTTGACTACTCTAAAGTCTCATTAGCAGAATCGGGCCTATTAAACAAATGCTGATGGTTGTCCAGATGTTTTTAGCAGGTGCCATCAATACTGATGGCCTTGGTGTCTTACCATTTTGAGCCCACGCACAGTGATACATGCAGATATTATTACACCTTTACGCTGACAAATCCAAGCTGAGCCACCGCGGGACTCTATCACAAAGCCTTGGTGGGTGTATGTGCGCCTCGTGGATGGTACCTGGAGGTACTGGTGTCGCGGCGGGTACTCGGACCTCCCCTCCGAATTGTAGTAAGCCCAGGGGTCGCTGGGCGCAAGGGCCGGTGGGTAACTACGCCCACGCACTGCCCTCGCATGCGGCACAGGCCCCACCACGGCTGCCCCCCCGACGGCCATCTTGCCACCCGGTCCAAAGCTCCCGTCGCTGTCCAGGTTGTCGTCCGAGCTCCACCCTCCTGCGATCACCCTCCCTCCTCCGCCCCGCGCCTCGGGCCTCCAGTCCCGGCTGCGGCTGCGTCTGCGGGTGCGCTCGCTCGTGGCCGATGTGGCTTGTGCCGCTGCAGCCGCATGCTGCTGCTGCTCCCCACGGCTGCAACTCGGCTGCCGTCCAAGTGAATGCTCGCGTCTCCTTTGCTGCTGTTGCTGCTGCTGTTGTTGCTGCTGCTCAATGCTGTGCTCAGCCCAGCCGCTCCCTGTCTGCTCCCAGCCAGGATGCGGTTCCCAGCATCCCCCGCTGCCCCCACTGCTGCCGCCGCCACCACCGCTACTGGACTGGAGATGCTCGGCCGCTGATCGCGACTGCTCGCGATGAATCGACTGCTCGCGGCTGCGGCACGGCTCCCCGGACCGCGCCGACTCGCGGTGCCGGGATGGGTCGCGGCTCCTGGTGGGCGGCTGCTCCCAGGAAGAAGGGAGCGCTGGCTGCTGCTGCTGCTGCAGCTGCTGCTGCTGTGGCGGCAACGACTGCTGCTGCAGCTGCTGCTGAGAGTGGAGCTCTTCGCGGCTGCGGGAGGAGTCACGGTGGCGCGAGGTTTCGCGGCTGCGGGGTTGCCCCCCGCCTTGGCCGCGCGAGGAGGCATCACGCGATTTCGATGCATCCTGGCGGCGAGAGCGGCGCGAGCCCCGGCCGGACGACGAGCCCGACGAGCCGGACGTGGGCGCGGTGCCGTCGGCCGCCCCCGCCGCTGCCGCCGCGTGCGACTTGGCGAAGAAGAGGCGCTGCATGGAGTGTACGAGCTGCCGCAGGCCACTGGGACTCTCGCTGCGGTCCTCGGGGGCTGGCGGGGCCGCATCAGTGGGGCAAAGGGTCAGGGGCTGGCGCCCACTGATGCTGCCACCGCTGCCCGGTCCCCGTGAGCCGTACTGCCAGTCGTACATCGGGACGCGCTAAGGGGGGCAGACGGAGGACAGTGCAGCGTCTTAATTCGTCGACGATCGCATTACGCATGTGTATATTGAACTTCTTTCGCACCGTACATAGTCAACCTCAACCTCAATTGGAGGTGCGGGGGAAGGACCACAAACTAAACACAAAAAGCAGTTCTAAAGAAAAGAGTTTTCAATCTCGGTCACGAGCTGCACTGACGAAAAGCCAGAGGGCCGCGGCCCACACACGCATCTATATTAAATAAACCAATATCGAGGTAGATGTATTCATAAGGACAGTATAAGACAGTGACAGATGCACTCACAATAGATGTAAGAGATGTTTGTGTAATAGACACGTGGTATAGGAGATTTATTTGAAAAGGGATGTATTCAGAACAGATATAAGTGTCAGGGGATGTAATCAGAAGAGAGGTAGAATAGCTACGGGCCGCATTTTCCCCACGGACTCTAAATATCTCAATCTTGATTTGAAGCTAAATCTCTTTTGGACTGGCACAACTGAGCCACGTAAGAGCCGTGCTGAGCCAGCCTGGCTCGCCAGGGTATTATTCAACTACACTCTAAGCTGTGCCACTGAATGAGTCGAGACGGATGCAGGTGATGCAGTGACTCAATGTACATTATCCCTGCCACTGGCCCTGCTTGGCTTGGAGCCAGATTAAAATGTCTAGTGAGGCCAGTGTAGCATGGTTTGGTTTCAGTTTGGTTCCCGTTCTGGCACGGTTCAGATGTACCAGTGGAAAAGGAGTATAATCATTAACATTTGTAAGGAGCCTTCCACTGGCTCAATTTGAACAGGTCTGACTTCATTTATGCAACTTTATTATGATGATAATGATGGCGATGATTCCCCCGGTGGGTAGGGAAGCGATAATAATGACACAAACGGGCTGTGCTACTGACGAAGCTGGTGATGACGATCGAACGATGAACAACAAATGATCGGCGCGATGGAGATGACGTGAGCGACCATTGGGACGACGATCGTAGGGGAGGGTCTTTCACCTCGCTCGGTCGTCCGTAGTACTGACGCGCCAGCGCCTCGTCCACGGGACGCATCATCGTGCCGCGCGGCTCTTGTCCCATGGGGAAAGAGTCCATGGGCATCAGCACGTGGCGCTGTCGCACCGTGCCATATCCCTCCCCCAGGTCCGGCCCTTCCGCCGGATGCGGGCGCACGTGCATGTGGGCGGGGTTCAGCGGTAGGTGGGCCGAGCCCAGAGCCGAGTGACTTGCGCTGAGCGTCATGTGACCACCCGGGTTCATGCCCTGGTGGGCGGAGCCCAGCGAGTGGGTGGGGCCCAGGGTCATGTGACCTTGGTGGTGGACGGCACCCATTCCCGAGTGGGCCGAGTGAAGGCTCCCGTGGCCGAGGCCCATCCCCTGGTTGGCCGAACCCAAGGTCATGTGACCCGCGTAGAGGCCCGGGTGGGAGTGATTCATTCCTGAGTGAGTGGAGCCCAGGGTCATGTGACCCGGGTGGGAGGGGTTGAAGCCTGCATGGGCGTGGTTGAACACCGAGTGGGCGGAGTTAAAGCCCGAGTGGGTGGGGTTTAGTCCCGGGTGGGCTGAGTTGAGGCTGGGCTGGGATCCGTTGCTTGAGATGCCTTTCATTTTATTTGGTTGTCGAGGTCGTGCGCATCCACGTCATGTGGTTCACCTGCCCGACAACAAGACCACACCCGGAGATGGTTAAACATGCAACCCGCGCGTTCACCTGGCCACACGTATGTTATACAATCATGCAACAAATGACAAACGCCGCACAGAATGAGCAACAATGCAAACCGCTTTTGTTTCTCCCTTGGACCAGTGGTCAGCGGGAGGGATCTCAGAGGTAGCTCTGTGGTATCCTCTTCAGTGGGCCATTCTTTAATAAGAAAAGTTGCACCTGCTCTGCATCAAGAGTGATCGTGATACATTTTTGTGGGCGGGAAATAAAGCGTTCCCAGCAACGCAGGTTCAATTGCTGGCCATGGACATCAATGGCCTTTTTTCTCCCCGTACCTGTCTTGGACCACCCCTAGGTTGATTCAACCTAAAAATAATACTCAGGGTACAGGTGGTGCGGGATTACCACCCTCTTGCGTTCCACGGCAGCCTTACCGCGCGCTTGCTAACAGCGCTCGCGCCAACGGTTTTACACAGGCGAGTATCGAGAGCTTTTCAGTTTCGTTTATAATACGTACTGCACTGTATTCATATATTCCCACGTGTAACAATATATTTTTGGGTTTCTGTCAATTTAGAACACCTACACAGGCAGGCCAGATCCATCACTTGCATGTAGATGACACGCACGCACACATTATTCTGCCGCCAGGGAAGGGGCGGTGGAATTGCTCTCATATCTCCACCTTTACCTCTCGTGAATCAATATATTTTGAGCATGAATCCAACGGGTCTCTTCTCTACACCTGAGACACTACCGCCGCCCTTTCCACATTAAAACACTTCATCATCTGACGTCCGCCAAAGCCCAACCAAAACTTCATCAATAAGCTGAGAGGGCCTTACCTCTAAACTGGGGCCTCTCCGCCTCCCCATCACTTACCAGTCTAGTTTAGGCTGTTAAGTTAAACCCACGTGCGGACTCAAGAGACCCAGATTTTAAGGTACAATGCTCAGAATTAAGTTATCGTGCATCTTGCTTTCATGCCGGCCCATCGGTCTAGGATTTCCTCAAAGGGGGTGGATCGCGCAACTTTATTCTGCTCTATTGATGATAGCCAGATGCGTTAATCGGGCTTGGTTCATGGTAGACTGCAGGTACATTTTTAATGAAATACAATTTTTAAACATACATTTACCCAACATTTTTGCACTGGTTTATCTGATGATTCGGGGTCCCTTTGTGGCCGACTGGGCCCCTATGCGTCGCATAATGCTGCCACATACCCCACCCATAGTTGCGTCCCTGACGAGACCCATATATCCCAGGAGTGGACGAAACTTGGTGAAAAGGAATTAGATGATGACTTGTCAACACACATATGGTTAATTCACCAGCGATGATCATTTAATTAATAACGATATTATATCCGACACATATCCGGTGCCGGATTAAGCTAGTGCGGGGCTTGTAACATATGTTATAAAGGTGCCCTAAATAAAAAATTAAACATTTTTTTTACTTGCATAGTAAAGTAATTGTATTTTTTCATTTGCTATACAGCCAGACAATACGACAAATCACTAACCTTATACACCTAGTTCATAAAAGTTGAAGGCAGTATAGTACTATAGTAATAGAGGAAGTGCAGAATTACTGAAACGGAATTGATAGCTTTAAAGCATTTAGCGCGGGACCTTTGAATTTGCGGGGCCCGTATCATATGCTACTTTTACTACTTGGATAATCTGGCACTGTACATACCCTAAGCATGTTTAGCTAACTGCAATGATGGCCTTAAATCTTGTGTAATGTGTTCTCTTACTTACAATGACAGAACGGATAACATGAAGGAAAAAAAAACGCGAAAATACAGTTAATAACCCCATCTCATCCACCGTCATCTTAATTTTATCATTGCTGTAAAGTGCCTTGGAATAAGCAACTATTTACATCGATATCAGAAGATAAGAACAGCCACGTCACGATAGAAAAACAAAATAGTGCATATGTACATGGATATATATTTACAGACCTCATTGTTGATTAAAAATTACAGAGTCTGTACCCTACGTTGGCTTGGCCAAATTACTCACGGTAATATTAAGTTAGAGAACACATTACACAAGATTTAAGGCCATCATTGCAGTTGTTAGCTCAACAGGCTTAGGATATCATATTACCGTTATTAATTTGATTATCATCGCTGTGACTTCGCCGTGCGTGTGTTGACAAGTCATCATCTAACTCCTTCTCACCGAGTTTCTGTCCACTCCTGGCATCTATGGGTTCTCGTCCAGGACGCAACTATGAGAGGTATGCCGCGTCATGCGACGCGTAGGGGCCCAGTCGGCCACAATGGGACCCCGAACGAACGGATAAACAAGTAAACAATGTTAAGGATTTTTTTTAATGTATTCATTAAAAATTATCTGCTTTCTACCATGAACCAAGCCCGCTGAACGCATCTGGTTATTGTATCAATAGAGCAGCATACAGTTGGGAAATCCTAAACCGATGGGGCCGGCATGAAAGCAATACGCATGCTAACTTAATTGTCAGTTTTATACCTTGAAATATTTGTTTTATTCATACTGTCAGACTGTCGTCCTTTAAACCCAACACATGGCGCAACTAACATAATAACAACAACATATAGTCATTGCCTACACATGATTGTTTACGGGGGTTAAAAACATCCGGATTGATATTTCAGCAAAAGTGAGTTGGGAGAACGGAAGGGGGCCCACAGTCGGATCTTGCATTGCCACCGCCCCCCACCCCCTCGGTTGAAATTGGTCGCTGCGCCCCTGGCAACTCGTCCAGGCGACGTTGTCTCGCGTCTTTCATGGCCGCGCTTTCAGCCCAGTCGGGGGAGCCAGTCCAATCGAGGAGGAGGAGGGGGGGTACCTTAACGCATACATTTACTCTGGTGTGCGTCAGCTGCCAAACAAGCACTAGACGAGCTTACGCAACTCAATTATATCACAGTTGCGTGAAATATAAATAAGGTAACAGGCAAATGACAATTTGATTATTCTTTGGTTGTTTCGGTAAAGTAACGGAGGTAGAAATAAAAGAAAAAAATCGCGACGTTTCGATCGCAACAGCAAGCGAACTTCATCAGGTGGGACAACCACAGCAAGAACGTCGCATTGCTGTGGTTGTCCCGCCTGATGAAGGACGCTTGTTGTTGCGATCGAAACGTCGCGATTTGTTTTATTACTGGTAGGAACCTCCTGGTTACACCAGCCCACAGGGGATTATTGTGTCCGTCCGACCGTCGTGCAGGGAGGGGCTGGGTGGGGAGGGGCTGGGTGGGGAGGGTGGGGCTGGGTGGGCGGTTTTAGGGGTGGGGCTGGGTGGGGAGGGGCTGGTCACCCCGTGGTACCCTTATAAAACTCAACTTTTAACCTACTCACGCCGGCTTGTGCCCGCCCTCACAGTCGGGCATATTTGCGGAATACACCACGCCGCCATTGACCCTGGCCATTGACCGAGCAACCCAACGTTCCTACCAGCTCTCTCCGCAAGAATGTGTTTAATTTTATTTATACCTGGGTGACTTTACCAAAATAACCAAAGAGTATGGATTCCTGCAGTCACGAAAGCTTCAAATCGACAATTTCATTCATTACATTGTATGTACAGTATGTTGTACATAGCCAACCGTGCTAATCGGAGGTGCATTGCGATAACAATGCGAGTTTGAGCTGATACTTGTTGCAGCCCTATTTTTTCATCGTCCATGAATGCAAAACTCCTTGAGCTACTTAGGACCTTAATCCTTTACTAAGGTTGCTTGTGCCTCGCGCCACCACGTTCTCAGCCTCATCATCTCCAACACTGTAGTCCGTCGCTCTCACCTCTATCTCACCCCTGCACTTCGAGTATGTGTATATGTACTGCATGTTAAAACTTCTTTCACACCGTACGTCGCTAACTGCGCCAATTGGAGCTGCGGAGGAAGGACAAAAAACCAAACACAAAAAGCAGTTCTAAAGAAATGAGTTTTCAATCTAGATTTAAAAGTGCATAGCTCCAGTGGCTTCCTAATATCGGAAGGAAGAGCGTTCCAGACGGCCACAGAAGTGCATCTGAAAGCCCGCGATGCGGTGACCGTCTTTGTTCGATGGCCAGCTAAAAGGCCAAGTGACCAACACCGTCTCACAAACTTCTCTTTCACTCTGCAGGCCACCTTCTCCCAGGACCCAGCATCTCCTTCCTCTGCCACCAGACGTCCATGTCATCTGATTCTGAGTTATCGTTCACCTCCACGTAGATCACAAATATGCCGCTTCCCCCACCCCAGCTGCTGCTGCGACCCCCGACTTCACTGCTGCGACTCTCTCCATCACGGCCTCCACAAATCTCTCACCGTCCAACTCCATATTTTGACTCTTGTATATTTTTTCCCCCCATGTTATATTTTTCACCAGGAAAAGTTTTTCCTTGAGGTGGAACATCTCGTTTGCAAGGGTGTCCAGGGAATGATTCAATGATTCAATATGCCACTGCCAGACGTGTCTCCCCCATGCCCATGAACATTACCAAATTAACTAAACACTCAAATCCCTGCACTGGCTCCCAAACCAATCTGAGGTCAATTTCAAAATCGCCCTCACCGTCCTCAACATCGTACATAGACTAAGACCTTTCCTGGTGCCTACTTCTCCCATCTTATCTCACTCTACTCCCCTCCACGAACTCTCCTGCCTCTCCCATCTTATCTCACTCTACTCCCCTTCACGCACTTTCCAACCTCTCATCTCACGAATCCCCTCCACGCACTCTCCTACCTCTCCCCTTTAATCTCACTTTACTCCCCTCCACGCACTCTCCTGCATCTACCTCTCTCATTTCACTCTACTCCCCTCCACGCAATCTCCTACCTCTCCCCTCTCATCTCACTCTACTCCCTTCCACGCACTCTCCTACATCTCTCCTTTCATCTCACTCTACTCCCTTCCAAGCACTCTCCTACCTCTACCCTATAATCTCACTCTACTCCCCTCCACACACTATCCTACCGCTCCCCTCTAATCTCACTCTACTCCCTTCCACGCACTCTCCTGCCTCTCCCCTCTCATCTCACTCTACTCCCCTTCACGCACTTTCCAACCTCTTATCTCACGAATCCCCTCCACGCACTCTCCTACCTCTCCCCTATAATCTCACTTTACTTCTCTCCACGCACTCTCCTACCTCTCCCCTCTCATCACTCTACTCCCCTCCCTGCACTCTCCTGCCTCTTCCTCTCATCTCACTCTACTCCCCTCCACGCACTCTCCTGCCTCTTCCCTCTCATCTCACTCTACTCCTCTCTACGCACTTTCCAACTTCTCATCTCACGAATCCCCTCCACGCACTTTCCTACCTCTCCCCTATAATCTCACTTTACTCCCCTCCACGCACTCTCCTGCTTCTACCTCTCTCATTTCACTCTACTCCCCTCCACGCACTCTCCGACCTCTCCCCTCTCATTTCACTCTACTCCCCTCCTCGCACTCTCCTACCTCTCCCCTCTCATCCCTCTCTACTCCTCTCCACGCACTCTCCTACCTCTCCCCTTTCATCTCACTCTACTCCCCTCCATGCACTCTCCTACCTCTCCCCTCTCATCTCACTCTACTCTCCTCCACGCACTCTCCTACATCTCCCCTCTCATCTCACTCTACTCCCCTCCATGCACTCTCCTACCTCTCCCCTCTCATCTCACTCTACTCTCCTCCACGCACTCTCCTACATCTCCCCTCTCATCTCACTCTACTCCCCTCCACGCACTCCCCTACCTCTCCACTCTCATCTCACCCTCCTCCCCTCCACGCACTCTCCGACCTCTCCCCTCTCATCTCACTCTACTCCCCTCCACGCACTCTCCTGCCTCTCCCCTCTCATTTCACTCTACTCCCCTCCTCGCACTCTCCTACCTCTCCCCTCTCATCCCTCTCTACTCCTCTCCACGCACTCTCCTACCTCTCCCCTTTCATCTCACTCTACTCCCCTCCATGCACTCTCCTACCTCTCCCCTCTCATCTCACCCTACTCCCCTCCACACCCTCTCGGCTCCGGCTTTCTGTCGAAGCCCCCAGTAAACCTTTGTTCAATGGGAGTGCCGCTCATTCTCCTCCACTGTCCCCATAGTCTAGAACTCCCCAGACCTCCGTGCTGCCGGCTCCATGCCCCTGCTCAAATGCAGGCTCAAGGCCTGCTCCATTTTCTATACTTGTGATTGTCTTTAAAATATCCACATGTCTCTTTGTTCCCCGAGATGCACCTCCCACTGTTTTTTTTTATACAGTCGTGAAATGCGGTTGAATGTAGAGGCAACATGAAGCCAAAATTGTACTGCAATTGTACAGGCGGATGACACACACACAGCGTATACAAAGAGTTCAACACATCAATAACACTTTGGTCTAAAGAGGAAAACTATATAATTCGAGATGTTTCGGGCCATGACCCTTTTTCACAGCACATCAATGATAGAGGCGGCTTATACAATACTGCATACAGATGAATTAAACACAAATATGACCTTCACGCAGATCATACACACGACCTACAGGCAAACCATACACACACATCAATGACTACTGGATAACCCACAGGCGAGATTTCACACACGCAACATCAACGACAGGCAGATCGTGCACACACATCACCTGCAATCGGATAACCTGTCGGCGCATAACGTACAACCAACCACACAGTCTACAGACATTTAAAATACATGCGGAGAGTGTACAGGAACGTTACCTCTCACGTAACCTACAGATAACCTACACATTACCTACAGTCACATGACCCACCGGATAACCTACACAGTCGGATAACCTACAGCCATAGACCTCGACAGGCGGATAACGCGATGGCATCGTACGCGCACTTCACGTACAGGCGAGAGTGTAGGCGCTGTCGTCCGCGGAGCACACACACACAGAGAGAGAGCCCCACACAGCATCGCACCGTCGGCATGAGCACGGCAGCCCGTCGCCTGGCAACCGCAGCACATCGTTAGCCAGATTTCCGGCCGTCGCCATGGAAACCCACCTTGGGCCATTAGCGGAGCTGTCCCCCCCCCCCACCACCAATCCCTACACCCCCCGCCTCCTCCCTTCCCCCCGTTACCAGGTCCCCCCCACCAATCCCTACACCCCCTCCCCCCGTTACCAGGTCCCCCCCAACCAATCCCTACACCCCCTCCCCTCCCCCCGTTACCAGGTCCCCCCCCACCAATCCCTACACCCCCTCCCCTCCCCCCGTTACCAGGTCCCCCCCCACCAATCCCTACACTCACTCCTCCCCCCCGTTACCAGCCCCCCCCCACCAATCCCTCCCCCTCCCCTCCCCCCCCGTTACCAGGTCCCCCCACCACCAATCCCCCCCTCCCCCCGTTACCAGCCCCCCCCCCCCACCAATCCCTACACCCCCTCCCCCCGTTACCAGGTCCCCCCCCCCAATCGCTCCCCCCTCCCCCCACGTTACCAGGCCCCCCCCCCCACCAACCCCCCCTCCCCCCCCATTACCCCCCCCCACCACCCCATGCCCTCTCCTCCCCCTTCTTTCACCCTCAACCTGCCAATCCCTCGGCCCACGCCGCTCGGAGTCCAACCCAGACCCCTCCATGGCCTCGGGCAGCCCCGGGGGTCTCCACAAGGATCGAGCGACTTTGAAACCCCAAAGAGGGGAGGGGGGGTGATGCAAATGAGGTGTACGAGGCACAATGGCGCTTTCCCCCCCAACGTTACAGGCGGTCAATCAATCGACGTCCTTTATTTAACCACGTGAAAGCTCATTGAGATTCATTACCTCGTGCAATGGACACCCGGGTTGATTGTTGTTATCGAGAAACAGCCAGCAGTGCCGTGTTATTATTATTATTATTATGTCCTGGGAAATTTGAGATACGGGTGACGTTAGATTTCCACATTTCGCGTCCGCGATGTGTTCCGTTAGTTACACAGCAGGCTCGCGGGAGATGCCTTCGGAGCGGGGGAGGGCTTCATCCAACAGTGGATTGACCATGGCCGCTGATGACGATGGTGATGAAGAAGACGACGACTAATGGTTACATGCGGGATTACGTGCGAGGACTGAGGGCGCGCTATGGTTTGATCGTGTGAAGAAAAGAAATGGCATCGCACGGTCTTTAACGTTAACTTCGTGCCGGATGTGAGGCTTTGGTAATGATTCACTGTGGGAATTTTCCCGGTGACTGGCAGGAATGGAACCCTCTTACTCTGTGCAAACCGGCGCTCAGTGGTGGCTATGACCGTGAGAAACTTCTCATTATTTTTCAGTCAATTCGCTGCTGGATGAAGGTCTTTCTTTTCCCTTGCCGCGTCGGTCATGAGGATTGTTTGACCACACTTCACGACGGCTGGTCAGTGGGGGCTTGGTGAAGGGAGTGAGGGGAGCAGAGAGACGGGGGAGGCTTTAACAGGACCGGTCTCAGATATCGCTCGCTCACTGCTGATGTTTGGCCCTGGCCAGGAATCGAACTCTGTTCGCGACATGATTCATAGTGCGGTGCGCAAAGCACTGCACCACCGCCCCACCCCACTTCACTTCATTACTTGCCAACGTTCATTCATCTATTCTTCAATTTAAGCGACTGCCTACGGAGGCAGCATGTCTTTATTACAAAAACATAAATAATACTTTATGGTTGAGCAAACTGTAAAAATTCAAATGGGTTATACGAAGACCGATAGCACAGGCCAGCCACTGTACCGTATACAAACAGTAGATATTCATAGTGGCGATAACAGAGATGCTATTTGCAAAACAAATTGTGTTTTTTTCTTAACAACACAATTAGCGGTGAAGCACAGCATCTTACATTAAAACGGTTGTAATGTTCTGCAATAATTAATGATGATAAGCCATTACCCGTAGCGTCAAAACAGATCTCAACAAGAGGGTTTCAACGCCTCCTCTACAACCTTCATTTCAACATCTATTCATACCCCTGGGCAACGAAAACAAAAATATATCCTTAAAAACAAAAATACATGTAACCACAATGTATAATAGTTCGCACCTCCGATTTAGCAGGGTTGACATTGTATTATGCAAAAGAAGTTACACATACGTACATACATCGTGGCACATCTTCACTTTGAAATACCTCCCGAGTGCCGATTTTTTTCAGGGCCCTGATTTTGACAGTTTAGCCGAGATAAATATATTTGTTGGATACTATTTTTTTTTACGCAGATGGATGGTATACAACTCAGACCTACGGCTGGGCCACTCAACACCATCCGCACATGCCGCACCACGGAGGGCATTACTGGTTGGTGAAGGCAGGGAGCACGTGTGTGGCAGCACAGAAGTACGGTCCAACCAACTGTATCCAGTTGCACCGCCCCTCTGCTGCCCATCACTCACAGCACCCATCAGCAGCCTTACGACACATGCTGTGTGCATGGCGGTGGATGCTCATGCGAGCAATATCCAGGCTCAATGTCACTTAGCTGGAGAATGCTAAAAGAGTGAAGTTGCCAACGTCGCAAGCCTGCCATTGTGAGGCCAAGTAACGATCGAAGCCAAACGCGTGTCGTCAAGACCCTCCGCCACCGGCCGACAGTCAAACAAATTGACGTGTGGGAGGACGCGTCGCCACAGTGCGTGCGGTATTGTTTCAGGTTTGTCGAAAGAAAAATTGTCGCAACCAAATTGATCAGCAATCAGAAGCGACCCTTTGACCCATTCGCCGTCGCAGGCCATCGGCTGCCACTGCAGCAAATTGGAACACGAAGACTTTGGGGGTTATGCATTTTGGGCACTCGATGCTTTTGCTCTTGCGAGGGAACACACACAACAGCCCTCGGCCCGGAATGCAGTGGGGGATGGCTGATGTCTGCGAATTAGAAGCTATAATCGT
The DNA here is from genome assembly GCF_964198595.1 of Lampetra fluviatilis. Lineage (NCBI taxonomy): Eukaryota > Metazoa > Chordata > Hyperoartia > Petromyzontiformes > Petromyzontidae > Lampetra > Lampetra fluviatilis. Next base: position 7,134,246 of record NC_136297.1, read on the forward strand.
TTCGCTCCTGATTGCCAATTACACTGTTATATAAAACTTTAAGAGAAACGAAAACAAAAAAAGGGATACAATGTTATGCCTTCCGTTTAACCAGATGCCACCGTGATGAGTTGCATTAATATACGTACACATTCGAATGCTCAGCAAGTTGTCGGCAGTCTTTGTATTAAATTGAAATGTACATCTTCGCTAATAAATGAATGCGCGGTGAGTCACCACTGCCGCAGCTGCTTTTTAAATGTGTTGCTGACGACAGGACGAACAAACCGGGCCTTTTATTGCAGGCGCAGATTAAGAACTGTCTGGCAGCATCGCCAATTCTATTCCAAGGAGACCTGGGAACAGGTTACATTCCTAACCGATTCTTGTGGGCAAGATCGCCTGAGAAAAGAGTCGTAGACCCTCCTCCGTGTGGGGAGCGGTGGTGCAGCGATTATCTATGAACCCAGCCACCCGAGTTCGAGTCACCGCTCATCGGCCACCAACACCGGTGACGATTATCTGAACCGGTCATGGGTCTTCCCTAGGTCGACACAGCCTCAAATGGGTACCTGGTGTGGTGTGTAAATATCGCTACTGGGGAGACAAAGGCGGCCGGGCGTGGATGCTGGCCACCCACCCCTCGTGTGCCGTGCCGGCCTTCATGTGTGCTCGCTAACGGCATTTGCTGAAACATTCTGTTCGGGCTATATATGGGATCTTTGTCTTTGCCCATCCAACACAGCCAAAGATATATATTATATTTCCACACAGTAGTACATATATAGACCCCTACTACTTCCTGCTCGCGTGTTGATGACATTACACCACATATTTAAGGTCCAAGACTGGAGAAGACTTTTGCCCAATTCTGGCAATCGCCTGATCATGCTGGTTGCAACTAGATGTAGTGAAACGTCTGAAACCACCAAATTGCTCAGTGTGCGCAATATTGCTCTCCAACACGACGGCGCTTTGAAGCAACTGTGAATCGGTTGCTCGTTTGTTCACGCGGCGGCTGCATTTATTTGGCTGCGTCGGGTGGAGGGGAGTGTAACGACGCAACGTTGGCTACAGAACCCAGAACTGAATTACGGCATCGGACGCGAAGTCCTACGGCGAACGAATCGAAGTTGAAAACGTTGACATAGCCGGCTGCGAGATGATTATATCCTTCATTTATTTTTATTTTCGTAACATTTTCAGTCGACGATGACCACGACTGCCGACCGCACAAAGGCTTAAGCGTGGCGCGCGATGCTGAGACGAAATGAACGAGTCAGAATAAACGCTCGTACCAAGATAAGTGAGTAACGGTATTGTAGACTGCAGTGGACTTAAATTGGCAATTTGCTTTCCACGGTATGTATTGCAAAAACAATTTTTTGTTACTCATTATGATGATTGGCTGACCTATTGGGTGGGAGGGAACCAATTGCGTACCCTTAACACTAAGATTTAATAACTTCGAGTGTTTTGCCAAACGTTTGACTGCTTTAGTCGACTATACTAAGGCAATCACGATAAAAAAAATCCACGGAGTGAGATTCGACTAAAATGCCACGGGTTGTGCTCTACTCGACCAAGACTCTGACTTAAATAATAAGGCGTGCTGACTAAATAAAAAAAGACTGCCAATAACCAATACTTTGAGATATAATTCAGTGGAGGTCAGATGACCTTGGGAGACCGATGTTACAAGGGCATAAGTCTCCTGATGGAATGGCTCAGCACAAGTCACCGGTAAATACACCCGAATGTAAAGATGTCAAATCTTAGGTAGCTCTCCTTCTCTGGTGCATTGGATGCAGTTTCGATTTCTCAAAACGCAAATGTATCCCTGCTCAGGCGAGCATCTCTCTTGGTGACCGTGAGACAATGATGGTGGTAATTCCACATTCCCATGGTGGGAGGGAAAAAAACCCAATCAACCCATAGATGGACTATAAATGACAGCAGGGATGCTGTCATTGTGTAATGGCACACTGGATTAGCAATTCACATGTTGCCGGTTTGATCTGCTGGCACGGCATTGCTGCAAGTATCTTCAACGCCCCTGCCTCTGTTCACGCAGCCGTATAAAAGGGGTTCACCACAGTGAGTCGATCGGCAGGTCACGCGCGGAGGGGTAAAATGTTGGCACTCCCACCTCGTGGGTTGATGTCTGGCCATCATGGAAGAGTAGGCCAAATACTCTCTAGAGCGGCTGCCTAGAGCCACTTTTGTTGGAGGCCCTTCCACCAGCAGTGGCGTGAACAAGCAATTGCAGGGCTGAATTACTGTGTCGCTCTTAGCATTCAAATGCTGTGTGTTTAAATTTTGATTTAAAGCTTTCGTGACTGCAGGGATTCATATTCTTGGTTCTTTCGGTAAAGTCACGTAGAAGGGAAATAATGAAATAATATAAATATAAAACAATAAAAATTCTCACGACGTTTCGACTGCAACACAAGCAAACGTCTTCAGGTGTGAAATCAACAACAAGAAAATTTGAAAGCTGTGTGTTTATTTTCGGATTCTTAATGTTGTGCAAAACGCTGGATGGATCGACGAGTCGCAGGACCGCGACAGATGGCGATGGCGAGATGCGGGTGGGGAGGCCTTCATCCAGCAGTGGACAGATCACGACTGCTGACGTTGATGATGAAGGTGGGCGCGGTGCGTGGGCCTCAACTCGACGAGCTTGACGAAGGCGCCCTGACGCGACAAGGGCTCCGTGTCGGACGGCTCCATTGTGGTTGCGTGCAGAGTGCCTCTTCCGTTGACATTTTCACCGCGGACCGTGATATCGGTTACGGAGATGGGCTGGCTCAATTATTTCTTATTCATCATCCTCAGCCCAACTAATAGACAAATAATTGTGGCCGTGCACGAGCAACGGGCATTTGTATTTATTTGGCGTTTAAATCCCGCAACGTCCATTAAACACCTCCAGAGTTAGGGGAGGATTAACGAAAATCGATCACTCGCAATAGCGTACGGACGAGTCTTTAGATTTTAAGGTCGACAATGTGGACAAGGGAAGGACGGCCACTCCAGGCTGTAAGAGCAGCACGAGAGCGAATGGCATCATCAGTCACCAACGGTGGTAGGCCGTAATGCACCTGCCACAGTCCAGAAGCTTGAACGTAAATTTAAATGAACAATTCAACAGCCCTTTGTCAATACACTGCTGGAAGAAGGAGGCTTGTTCACACTCTCTGGTCGTTTGGGGGGGGGTTGGTTCACCATACTTCACCACGCTGGTCAGTTGTGGACTGGTAAGCGAGAGAGGGGCGCGTTTATGACTCGCCACTGATGCGAGCCGTGGCCGGGAGTCCAACTCGGGTCGCCGGGGTTAGTGAGCACAGCGCAGTGCTAACCACCGTGCCACAATGGAAAGGTACACGAAGTAACAGTTCATCTCTGCATAGCTGTGGCCCTCCATCATTAATCTCAATGGGTTCTCACCTGATTAAATGAAGGACATTAATCAAATTATAAACATTTTATTTGCTATACGTTTTTTTTTGCACGGTCAATTAAACACTTAAGCGTAATTGATATGCCAATATTCATCATCGTCATCATTAGTCTTGGTCAATCCACTGCTGGATGAAGGCCTCCCAAAGCTATTGCTATCTCGAGGTGAGAGGATATGACGCGAGCTGATTTCATCGCTCCATCTCCCCGGCGGACCTCCGTTTCTTGGTAGCCACTCTCTCACTATTCTTGACCACCAGCCTCCATCCCTTATTGTCACGTGCCCCCCACCCCCACCCACTGCACACAGCTTTAACGAATGCTCTCCTTCCCCCACATCTCCGATTAGCGCGGTTGGCTGCGTACGGTGCGAAAGAAAGTTCAACAAACATACTTAGGTCTCTAATCCATGTGTTCCTCTTTAGGGAATTTCAATACCATCACCATTAATACAGCGCGTATATATACATCTACACGGTAATGCACTGTATCATAAACATTGCATTCATTCCACTCGGTAATAACTTATTCAGATAACTTATTACTTATCAGTATAATTGAGTAAGGCCCCGCAGAGCTATATCGCCCTTTTTTCAGAGGCGACCTGGCCACACTTGATAGCTCAACGAAGTGGCTTATCACGTGGAAATTTATAACAGCCAAATTACTCTGAACGCACGTTTCTAAATGTGAAGGGGAAAAAACCCCAGAGGGACCTGGAGTAAAAGCCATGGGACCACGCGGCGAGAGACACGCAAACTCAAAGTATACAGGGTCAGGGTCGGGATCAGAACCACACGACCTACTCCATACCAGGCGAGGCAGATAACATCTCGCCACCATGGTGCTCCTCGTATTAAACTCACTCAATGATTTCCTGCTCAAATGAGCATTGAGGCAGTGCTCCATCTCCCGTTTACAGCCCTGAGCCAGTACGGTATTGGACATTCCACGTTCCTATGGCGGAGGCGAGTCTGAATCGACGTAATAGCTTTGAGAGGCACATAGTGTCCGTTGGAGACACCCGGCCTCATTACCGCACATCCACCATCAGCGCGCGTTCAGCATCAACATCACGGGGGACATGCGGACACACCGAACCATTGCACAGCCTCACAGTGCTCACCACTGTCTACCCACACGCACTGAGATGCTTACGACACTCACGCTCATCACTAACCACCCACACGTGCTTACTGCACACACTCACCACCAACTACAGACACATGCTTACCGCACACGTGCTCATCAATATCCATCCACACACAATGCTTACTATACACAGGCTCACCATTAACGACCCACACACACACATTGCTTCCTACACACACACACACATTCATCATCAACCACAGACACACGCTTACTACACACACACTCGCCACCAATCATACTCACAGGGCTTACTATACACACAGTCACCGTTACCCACACACACACAGGCTTACTACACACAGTCATCGTTACCCACTCACTCACAGAGCTTACTACACACACAGTCATCGTTACCCACACACACACAGGCTTACTACACACACAGTCATCGTTACCCACACACACACAGGCTTACTACACACACAGTCATCGTTACCCACACACTCACAGAGCTTACTACACACACAGTCATCGTTACCCACACACACTCACAGGGCTTACTACACACACAGTCATCGTTACCCACACACACTCACAGGGCTTACTACACACACAGTCATCGTTACCCACTCACTCACACAGCTTACTACACACACAGTCATCGTTACCCACTCACTCACACAGCTTACTACACACACAGTCATCGTTACCCACACACTCACACAGCTTACTACACACACAGTCATCGTTACCCACTCACTCACACAGCTTACTACACACACAGTCATCGTTACCCACACACTCACAGGCTTACTACACACACAGTTATCGTTACCCACACACACACAGCTTACTACACACACAGTCATCGTTACTCACACACACACACAGCTTACTACACACACAGTCATCGTTACCCACTCATTCACAGGGCTTACTACACACACAGTCATCGTTACCCACTCACTCACAGGCTTACTACACACACAGTCATCGTTACCCACACACACACACAGCTTACTACACACACAGTCATCGTTACCCACTTACTCACACAGCTTACTACACACACAGTCATCGTTACCCACACACACACACAGCTTACTACACACACAGTCATCGTTACCCACTCATTCACAGGGCTTACTACACACACAGTCATCGTTACCCACTCACTCACACAGCTTACTACACACACAGTCACCATTACCTACACACACACACTAACACACACTCACAATTACCCACAAACTCACACACACTAACACACACTCACCATTACCAACACACACACACTAACACACACTCACAATTACCCACAAACTCACACACTAACACACACTCACCATTAATCACCCACACACACACTAACACACACTCACAATTACCCACAAACTCACACACTAACACACACTCACCATTAATCACCCACACACACACTAACACACACTCACCATTACCCACTCACACACTAACACACACTCACCATTACTCACACACACACTAACACACACTCACCATTACCCACACACACACACTAACACATACTCACCATTACCCACACACACACTAACACACACTCACCATTACACACCCACACACACACTAACACACACTCACCATTACCCACCCACTCACACACTAACACACACTCACCATTACACACACACACTAACACACACTCACCATTACCCACCCACTCACACACTAACACACACTCACCATTACCCACCCACTCACACACTAACACACACTCACCATTACCCACACACACACACACTAACACACACTCACCATTACCCCCACACACACACTAACACAAACTCACCATTACCACACACACTAACACACACTCACCATTACCCCCACACACACACACTAACACACACTCACCATTACCCACACACACACACTAACACACACTCACCATTACACACACACACACTAACACACACTCACCATTACCCACACACACACACACAGTAACACACTCACAATTACCCACACACACACACACTAACACACACTCACCATTACACACTCACACACTAACACACACTCACCATTACCCACACACACACAGTAACACACTCACCATTACACACACACACACACTAACACACACTCACCATTACACACACACACTAACACACACTCACCCTTACCCACACACACTAACACACACTCACCATTACACACACACTAACACACACTCACCATTACCCACCCACGCACTAACACACACTCACCATTACCACACACACACTAACACACACTCATCATTACCCACACACACACTAACACACACTCACCATTACACACACACACACTAACACACACTCACCATCAAACACACACACTAACACACACTCACCATCACTCACACACACTAACACACACTCACCATTACCCACACACACACTAACACACACTCACCATTACCCACACACACACTAACACACACTCACAATTACACACACACTAACACACACTCACCATTACCCACACACACACTAACACACACTCACCATTACACAGTCACACACTAACACACACTCACCATTACACACACACACTAACACACACTCACCATTACCCACATACACACTAACACACACTCACCATTACACACACACACACACTAACACACACTCACCATTACACACACACTAACACACACTCACCATTACCCACACACACACTACCACACACTCACCATTACCACACACACACTCACCATTACACACACACACACACTAACACACACTCACCATTACACACCCACACACACTAACACACACTCATCATTACCCACACACACACTAACACACACTCACCATTACACACTCACACACTACCACACACTCACCATTACCACACACACACTAACACACACTCACCATTACACACACACTAACACACACTCACCATTACCCACCCACGCACTAACACACACTCACCATTACCACACACACACTAACACACACTCACCATTACCCACTCACTCACACACTAACACACACTCACCATTATCCACACACACACACTAACACACAATCACCATTACACACACACAATTAAGCTTAGATATACCCACTCACACACCGATTCGCAACCCACTTATTCATTAACTGTACACACGTGAACAAAGATCGGCAGGCATATGCGCACGTATTGATCTGCGGTACACCCACATAGACACATTCTCTATTCGTATGTAGATGCTCATTCTATTGTCACGTTTGTATAAGCCCGCACACATCCATATTATGGGGAAATAGAGTACAGACATTCACACACACACACAAACACCAATACACATATACAGACCTATACACACACGTATACACACAGACACAACTTACCTATGCACATTCAACGTATCCACACTCAACAAACAACACGAAAACAACGCACACACAGAGCGGCATTTGACAAGTGCCCACATGCGGTGCTGTACCCGGGACAATTAAGCACACGCATGAATAGAATCGTCCGGGCATATTCACGCACACACTCACACACACACGTGGCCACGACAGTCACGGGCCATTCGCCACGAAGCGGCAGCGACGTCCCCGCGTCGCTTGTGCCAGGCTAGGTGCACCTCGTGGAATGTGGAAGGCTCGCTGCTGGCAGGAGGTGACGGGGGTCAGAGGCAGGTGCCGTGGGGTTTACCGAGACGACTGGCAGATGCACAAAGACAAAGGTGCCCCGTGTAGCCTGTTAACACACTGTGGGGGCGAGTGCTGTTAGCTGTTAACCCTTATGAAGGCTACCGGCACGGTGGCACACGAGCAGGGATGAACGATTACCAATCGATTTCAAATCGATTAATCGCAATTAGAAACAACGCGATTGGCAAATCGCAAAGGCTGCGATTTTTTGGGATTTGAAAAGTCCCTTTTACTTTCTTATTGGAATTGTTTTATTTTTTATTATTATAACTTTATTGATTTAATTTAACAATTGTTCTACGTTTGACTGTTCTATTTCAACTAAAACATTTGAAGAAATACACGTTTGGAAGCAATTCATATATTTTAAGTTCTCATCCTTGCATTAGAATATATAGAGCAGTTCATATTTTGATGGTATCATGTGGTCATGCTCCATCACATGTTTTAAATCTATTACACGGTGAATATTGAACTGAAGCTTGACTTCAAAATTTTGTAATCGCAAATCAAATCGCAATATCTGTCAGAAAAATCGCAATTAGATATTTTCCCCCAAATCGTTCAGCCCTCCACACGAGGGGGGGGGGGTGGCCAGCAACCACTTCCGGCCGCCTTTGTCTCCCTAGTGGCGATGCTTACACATATGAGAAGCACTCATATGCACAGGAAATGTGCACTCAGTTGGTAACATTATACATGAACGGTAGTCACATAGCAACAGACCTATTCGTATTGATCTGCAGTATACCCGCATAGACACATTTTCCAGACATTCTATATTCGTATGTAGATGCTCATTCTATTGGCAAGTGTGTGTATACGCATGCACACACACACACATCATTATTATGGGAAAATAGAGCACGCAAATTCAACAAACCAATACACATATATAGACATACACACACACAACAAAACAGACACAATGAACCAATAGACACATCGATGCAAAGGCATACACACAAACCAATGAACATATACTCACGACGCACCAATACACTCACACGTACAAACACCAATCATCCGATACACATTCTTATACCAATATAAACCCACCAACACACACAGACCCATACCAATAGACCTTCAATCCCCAATGAAGACGTTTACAGACTGTTGGGGGCAATTGATGTTAGCGAGCAGCACCTATGAAGGCCGTGCCGACACGATGGAGGTGGTGCGACCCAGCCACCTTTGTCTCCCCAGTGTTGATGTTCACACACACGCTTCGTTTTAAGGCCGACAACGACGCCGCTATTGGTATCGTGAGCCACCGGAATCAAACTCGGGTGGCCAGGGTTCGTAGCGCAGCAGCGCTAATCGCTGCGCCACCACTCCCCCCCACCCGTGGTTCGGCCCCAGCCACCTTTGTCTCCCCAATATTGATATTGACACACACACACGCTTCGTTTCAAGGCCGACGACGACGCCGCTATTGGTATCGTGAGCCACCGGAATCGAACTCGGGTGGCCAGGGTTCGTAGCGCAGCAGCGCTAACCGCTGCGCCACCGCTCCCCCCCACCCGCCCGCCCGCAATGCATTCCCACCACGCACACCTGCACACACGCACACGCGCGCGGAGAGAGGACGATACCCACCAAATCACTCGGCGATGCCCATTGAAGACAAAGCAATGCAGCAGCCTCTGCTGCTTCTCGCTGTGCAGCAACAACAACTCCTCAACGCCAGCCTGCCGCCCCTGCCCTGCATCGGCAGCGCAAGGCTAAAGGCAAAGATCCCCCGTGTAGCCTGCACAGAACGCCGGGGTCAAGTGCCGTCAGCGAGCACCTCCGAAGGGCCGAGACGAGCCCGGACCGACGAGTGAGCGCTGGTGTGTGGGCAAGCACGCCGCAAACCCGGCCGCCTTGTCTCCCGTCAGTGGTGATGTTTGACACACACACGGTGCCAGATACGAATTGAAGGCCGAGGCGACCTAGACGTTGGCCCCAGTGGCAGGGGCGTTTTTAAAGATATTGGGTCACTTGACGTTTGGCCGTGGAGCGGGAATCGAACCGGTTTCCTTTCTGGTGAGAATTTATGTATATTTTTTTACACAGAGTAGTGTGCTACCACAGTCTCACACGGCGTAATACAAATACAACGCATCATTCACCTAAAGCCCAGTGCACGGCGTGTGTCATGCAAAGACAATAGGAATTCATGTGCTGAACCCCTGAAGGGGGGACAGCGACTTGGGGGGGGGGGTGCCTTCATGCAGTAGTGGATTTATCAAGGCTGCTGATGATGGTGATGAATATGAGAAGCACACGCGCAGGACCACATCAGCCGGCATGTGTCTCCGATCTCGTCAGATCTCGGAAGCTCAGCGGAGTCGAGCTTGGATAGCAATGATTTGGATGGATGACCACAACGGATGTTACAGGCTGCTCTGGTTGCCCAGCAGACGGCAGTAGAAGCAAACACCCATTGTTGTACTGTAGTTTATAGGCTTCCACATTTACCTATGCTCCCCTGGCTTTCACCAACCCCAGCGTGGTGAAGTATGGTCAAATACTCCGCAATGACGGACGCGGCGTGGGCGAGGGAGGCCCACATCCAGAAGTGGATCGACAACAATAGCTATATACTGTACAAGTGCATTTACGAATTAAAATATGAACAATTCAGTTAAATATATCAATTAAAAATGTGTAATGGTGTGTGTGTGTGTAATATGGAAATGAAGGCCAGACAATAAAATCGTGATAGATATTTGTTGTCATTTAAATGTAAAATGGCGATTTATATATTTTAAAGGATTATAAATACAAATATATATACTAGTTCCCGAATGAATTATTGTATATGAATACAGCTACAATCAATGCTTCCACTTGTGTGTGATGTCATGGGTGCACTACACAGCACAGAAGTGGGTTTTTCCCTATATTCACTAACACATTTAACACATTTGTACATATAGATCTCACGACAGTCATACCAACATTATTCCATTATCACTATTATCAATAAGTAGTATCTGTTGTGTTATTGTAAATGGATATAGATGCGCACTGACCGGATGACTTTAATTCTTCTTGGCTTGAATCATCGTCCGGTGATTTAAATTCGACCGTAAATACCAAATCAGCACCCCCTCCAATACTACACCTTAACAAAAACGCACCCCGTGTAAAAAAAATAATGAAAACGATGCTGTTTGACTATGACTTGGTATAAAATACTAGAAGAGAAACGTTAGGAAAATATACTGGAACCGACACGCCACCACTCCTACCACCACCACCACCATCACACGCGCACTTAAATTGTTCCAAGATGCCAGCCGGCTGATGAGATATCTTAAAGGAAATAAGATGACGATGTTAAGAGAGAGACTGCCTGAGATGTCGGTGAGCGATGTGAGAGGGAATACAGCAAAGGAGGAGGAAATGTGCGCTAGAGAATGGATGAATACAGTATAGAGTGTATACTGTGCCGATTACGCATGATATACGACGATGGTGTCGAACACACGTGCACGCCATAGCGCACGCGCGCGGTGCTCAAATAGAACAGCTGATTTGAGATCATCATCGTCGTCATCAGCATCCCGCATCATCATCGACGTCGTCACCATCGCCATCATCGTCACTAAGAACATCGTCTTCAACATCTCCATCACCACCGTTAGCCGTCAATATCATTAAGACTATCATCTTCTGCATCTTCATCACCACCACCACGTGTACCATCATCATTGTCATCATCGTCACCACGACCATCACCCATCAACATCACCGAGGCCATCATCTTCGACATCATCATCGCTACCACGTGCACCAGGCCATTGTCATTATTACCATCATACACCAACATCATCTACACCATCATCTTCAACACCACTACGACCACATCACCGTTACCACCACTGTTATCATCGTTAACATCACAAGACCACCATCTTCAACATTTCATCACCAAAACCAGCACCAACACGTCATCACCGTGTTTGAATTAAAATGATAAATTCACTTAAATCATTAGTATCAACATTCATGCAGAGAAATAATTCATGAATGACTTACTATCATCTCGTTAACCATCACATCTCGCAATCATCACCACCATCATTGTGATCAATCAATACCAACATCATGCACACCATCACATCACACAATCATCAACAGCATGATGATGTTGCAATGGTACGTGTGTTGCATCACACGTCACCACCACCACCATCATCAATACCAACATCACGTTCACAATCACCACATCGCACACTTAACACCATTGTGACCATGTATTGTTGCATGACGATAACTATACTACCACCAATAGCAACATCACATTACTAAGTTATCTTCATTACCACCACCACAATGTTTATGATGTTGTGTTTGGTAAGCGATCTGTCGCATCAAACATCACCACCACCAATCAACACCAACATCACCTAGATTTGAAGCTTTCGTGACTGCAAGGAATCATATTCTTAGGTTTTTTCGGTAAAGTCACGTAGGTAAAACATCAAAATTAATGAAAATAAAATAAAACAAAAAATCACGACGTTTCGGAGGCAACACAAGTCTCCGTCATCAGGTAGTCACCTACGTGACTTTACCGAAAAAACCTAAGAATACCAACATCACCATCACCGCCAACATCACAACGCACTGTCACCACCATCATCGTTACGTTGTAATGCTGCGTGTGCCGCGTTGCATCGCAATGACCTTACCTGGGGGTGGGGGCTACTGTGGGGACTGGTGAAGGAGGGGTAGAGAGGAAGGCGGAGGAGAAGGAGGAGATGATGATGATGACGAGGCAGGGGGTAGGAGCCTTTCCCCGAAGATTTTGACGTCAAATGCCCTCGAATAAAAATCCTTGCTTCCATTTGCCCCGAGGGCGTCTCTCAACCGAATCCGAGTTTTCTTCCACTTCATTTCCAATGCCTTAAGACTCGCAATGCATATAGTGCCGTATTACACACACACACGATCCGCCACCAGTGGGGTGTGCACTGTGCACATACATATGCACAGAGTGATACGTGTGTACAGTATATGCGTGTGTGTGTATATATACAAAACGGTAAAATCTTCTTGGTTCTTTCGGTAAAGTCACGTAGAAGGGAAGTAATAAAATAATAAAAATAAAACATAATAAAATTATTCTCACGACGTTTCGGCCACAACGCAAGTAGCCGTCCTCAGGTGAAAACCAGGTCCGTCGAGGCGACAGAGTCTGAATGAAAGAACCAAGAAGATGAATCCCTGCAGTCACGAAAGCTTTAAATCAAAACAACGGTAAAAGTGCAGCCCTGCAATTTCCTGCTCACGTCACTGCTGCCGGAACGGCCTCCGCTCGAGAGAGCTTTCCTCTCCTGTCTTTAGGGTACTTGGCCTACTCTTCCATACTGGCCAGACGCCTTGGAAGAGGTGTAACTGCCCACACTTTACCCCACCCCCCACACGGGTTCACCAGTCCAATTAGCGGGTTGAGTGTGTGTGGTGGGTGAAAGTGTGGGGACTCCCACGTCTTACAAAAACGTCTGCCCCAGCGTGGCGTATTTGGCCAAATTCCCTCCGGGGAAGCTCTCTAGAGCGGAGGCCGATCCGCCACCAGTGGAGTGAGCAGGTAATTTCAGGGGCCTGTAGCTTCATATTTACAGTTGATCATTATTATTATTAGCCATGAACTACATATTTTAATTTCTATCATCAGAATAATCAGCCTGGGTCAATCCACTGCTTGATGAAGACCTCTCCCAATCCGCCGCCTTCTCCCGCGATGCAAGATCACCTGTAGCACCTGGACACGAGCTAATTGCATTGCTCCATCTCCCGCGTGTGCGAATCCTCTTCGACACGTTCCATTAACTGGATGCCACCCGTAATAATTCCTCACCATCGTCCACCATCAGCATCCCTTCCCAAGGAGAAATGACCTGCCCAAGCCTACTTTGCCTTTCTCAACAAGTTTGAATTCTGTCTCTAACCGGCATGTTCTCTAACCCACGTGCTCAGCTTCTTTCTGTCTCTCAATGCAATTTCCAGCGTGTAACTCCATGCTTGTTTGGGCACTCTTTATTCAATTTATTCTTGTGCGGGTCTTTAAGAGTTATATACCGTATTATTATTATTATTATAAAATAGAGACCCCCCCACCTTATAACTATTACAGACTTTTGGGGCAAGTGCTGTTCACGGACACCGATGAAGGCCGGCACGGCACGAGAGGGGGTGGGTTGCCAGCACCACGCCCGGCCGCCTTTGTCTCCCTAGTTTACACGTCACACCAGGTGCAGTACTTATCGAAGGCTGAGTCGACCTAGGAGAGACCCAGGGCCGGTTTAGACATTTGCCACTGGCGCTTGCCTTGAGCGGGAACCGACCTTGGTTCGCCGGAATCGAATCGCAGCACGCTCACCGCTGCACCACCGCTCCTCACCTCTATTATTAGAGCACCGTATTATTAGACGTATTATTCGGTGACGTTGCGTTGGCTTTAAGTGTGTTATTAGAGTATCATTACACCTGCCTTATTGCAGTGTTATCGATCTGAAATGTGGTATTGATCCGAGATGTGTCCACACAGCCCCCGCCTTTGTCGCAATTCGTGGCTGAATGATCTCATCACGCGGTCAGTGGTGGGGCCTGGGACCATGAGCAGACTTGATTTTTTTATTACAAAACTCGTAGTGAAATAACAGACATGAGATGGATATGCAGTAAGGTAAGAGAAATTGCCAAAACAAAAGAGATCCATTGGCTTCGTACGGTAATCAGCTTTGTTAAAAGTAACATTTCGTGCTGATTGATGCACCCGTATTCTTCATGAATATAGGGCCCCTTGAGCTACTTGGAGGAGGGCCCCCATGCACTTGCTTAGCTTGCTTTTGCCTTGCACTCGCACCGCACAGAGTCAACGTTGCACGAGGGCTGAAAAGCTGGGCAACGAAACGTCGAGTTGAAGGACGGGCAAATTGACCTTTGAAGAAGTTGAGCGTTGGCAATGTTTAATTTATTCTTCACATTCAGAGGAGGAGGGCATTTTTTGTGAAACTCTTGCAGTGGTGTGGCTGGCCGGAAGGTTTAGACCGTGCTGCATAAGTCTCGCACAGCTTAAATGACGTAATATTTAGGATTAACGTCTTACACATTAATATACACTTATTAAACGTTCTATGGTATCTACTCTCCCACGCGTACGCAACTGGCGCGTCTTATGGGCTTGCCTTGATAAGCAGCTTGAAACCTTGCGACACCATCCGCCCACTGTCATCTGCACTGACAAGTAAGAACATTTACACGGTGCAGTCAAAAATAACACTTTTACAATGTGTACCCAAATACAACCACGGCCAGAAAAAAAAAATGTAAACATACATAGATATAAACGTACCACTACCTTAAACGGACCCTGCCATGGTCCAACGATCACCAAACTGGGCTTGTGCACGAGTGCGTTTTGTTGCTGAAAAGTGGCACTGAATTTCCACGGGCATATTCGATATTTCTCCTGCACAGTATCCATTCCGCGTACTGTGCCCTCCCCTGAAAGACGAAGAGGCATTGCGCTAACCACTGCTCCACCATTTTATTTCTGGGTACAGCATGTAAATATACTGTGGGGGGGGGCACACCCTTATGTGAGGTGTTGGGCAAACAGGAAGGATAAATGAAAGGGGGCAGTGGTGGTGCCAGAGGAAAGGGCAGGCCCGAGTGAGTGGTTAGTGGGGGGAGTGGCGGTGGTGGGGGGTAGCAGTGGTCATGATCCACGTGGACAGAGGGGCACAGTAAGGGGCAAGGCAGAAGAGCAGGGGACAGCGAGCCAGGGCAGCACCAGTAATGTGGGGCAGCTAAGAGTTCAAACTTCACAGTAAGTGTACAACCTACGATGTGACATTAATGTTGTATATATATACCATACGTAGAGAGTGTTGTGAACCTCGAATTAATATACGTAACATATTGCCGTATATCATTTAATGATGAAGTTGTACACAGTAACACACACCCACTGTAGGAAAGTTAAATACATAAGTGCAGATTAACCCGTCATCAAACATGATTCGAGAAAATTATTAAGTGGCAAAAGCATATTCCCATACAATTTTCTGCGCAATTCATTAGATAGCAAATGTAACCCATGTTGAGAGAAGAGCAAGTGGGTTGGTGTAATATAGGATTAAGTTAACATCATAATCATACAACAAATACAGAAATTGTGGATTATATTGTACATTTCTGTGCATATATAGTACACATAGAGATTGCATACTAAATCAAACACGCTGTGTATATATTTTTTACATAGTGTAAATTACAGTCACACCCATACACACGTGCATACAACAAGGAGCCAGAAGCTGGCCTTATCCATATTTCAGTTTTTTGCATCACATTCCACGAGAGGCAAATGACTTGGTCCGCTGATATCGGAGATCGAAAATGTTGAAGTGTTTAGCGGGTCTTAAACCTTGGTACTCCCACCTATCATGACATTAAACCTTCGAGTGTAACCAATTACCCTCCAAGCTGTTACTTTTTAAACTAGTTGGCTTTGGGGATTTTTCGAGTTACAAGCATCTCGACGTGGCCATATTCGCATCAAATTTCTCCCCATTCCAGACGAGCATAAAATACATCAGTCACGCTCATTTGCTGTGCATTGGACATCCCGAAGTCAGGTCCACACCTAACCCTTGTGCAGATTTCACTGGCGGCTACCACGACCATGCTGAGCCTGCTGCTGAGCCTGCTGTTCGCAGGCTGCCCTCTCCCCTCCGATGCTGCCACATGCCCCCCGCAATGCACCTGCCCGATCCGGGGCTCCGTGCACTGCAATGGCCTGGGCCTCAGCCTGCCGCCCACGGGGCTGCCCTCCTTCACCACGGACCTGCAGCTGATGGCCAACCGCATCTCCTCGCTGCCCTCCGGCGCCCTCGCGCAGCTGCCGCAGTTGACCTCGCTGGCGCTCTCGAAGAACGCGCTGGAATCCCTGCCGCCCGATGTCTTCCACCAGTGCCCTCGTCTCGCCCGCTTGTCCCTCTCGAACAACCGGCTTGCTCGGCTGCCCCCGGAGCTCCTGGAGCGAACGCCCGAGCTGTTGGAGCTCTTCCTCTACGGGAACGCTCTGAGGGGTGTCCCTCGGGGCATCTTCGACGAGCAGAGGCAGCTGCAGCAGTTGTGGATCAACGACAACCGCATTGTGGACCTGCAAGAGGGCGTCTTCTCGCGCCTCGCTCAGCTCCGCAACCTCAGCCTGGAGAGAAACCAGCTGAGCGACCTCCCGGTGGGCATATTCGTCGGCCTCGGTAACCTGACCGGCCTGTGGCTGTCTTGGAACCGTCTGACCTCCCTACCGGAGGCGGTGTTCCACCCGCTGAGCTCCCTGCAGGAGCTCATGCTGTTCGGGAACTCACTGCGGTCCCTGCCGCCGGACCTGTTCGGCGGTCTGGAGTCGCTCACGAATCTGGGTCTGTCGCGGAACGCGCTCACGACTCTGCCCGCGGGCGTCTTCGGCAGCCTGCGGGAGCTCAACCACCTCTCGCTCTTCACCAACCAAATCTCCGTGCTCCCCGCCGGCGTCTTCGACCCGCTCGTCAAGGTGCAGGAGCTGTGGATGTACAGCAACAACCTCACTTCGCTGCCGGGCGGCCTCTTCTCCCGCATGCAGAGCCTCGAGCTGCTCATTCTGAGCAAGAACCACCTCCGCGATCTGCACCCGGACACCTTCCAGGACCTGAGCGGCCTGACGGAGCTCTCGCTGCACACCAACTTGCTGCGCACGCTGCCACGCGGCCTCTTCCGTGACCTCTCGTCGCTGCGGTCGCTGTCGCTGCACTCGAACCGGTTGTCATTCCTCGCCGGCAGACCCTTCCGTGGCTTGTCTGGCCTGCTCAACCTGCAGCTGCACTCCAATAACATCTCGTCGCTCGACGAGCCGCTGGCTTTCGAGGACCTACGCGCCGTTGCCAACCTCACGCTGCACGCCAATCCGTGGCGATGCGACTGTGCCGCCCGGCCGCTCGGCGCGTGGCTGGCCGGTCGCTCCATCTCCCTGGGCAACACGGAGCCGCGGTGCGAAAGCCCCCTCTTACTGGAAACGGTGGAGCTGGTGAACATGGACGTGTGGCTCGATCCCCTGTGCTCCACCTCGCCCGCTCCTTCCACGACGACGACCGCGGCAAGGAGCACGCGCGAGGCTTTCACGGTGGAAGGCGTCACCTCCGGTCGTCGGTCCGGTGGGACTTCACCGGACACTTCATCTCCGCCAGCTCTCAACTCCTCTGCAGGGCCGACAACAGAAGGGCATCTTCCGGACTCGACCACGAAGCATTCTACGCGCTCCGCCACACCGCCTGCTCCGTGCGGGGCGCGATGCGAGTCGTTCGCCACGGAGGCCGTGACGGATCTGGTGCCCGGCGTTGAGCGTGGCGGCGTGGGCTGGCACCGGGCCGGGTTCATCGTGCTCGTGAGCGTGGTGGTCGTGCTGCTGCTGCTTCTGTTGTTCCTGCTGCTCGTGCGGTGCTGTCAGCCGAAAGCGCCCAATGTCAGGCTAATCAGATATCACACCAGGCCCATGTTTTAATTGGCGATTGGAAGCATCCAGTCGACCGGCGTTGTTTGACCGCGCTGCGTCTGATCGAGATGGACACGGGACTGTCCGCGTCGGAGGCACGGACTGCTCAGTTCATACTCTTAGGTTTTTTCGGTAAAGTCATCACGACGTTTCGGAGGCAACACAAGCTTCCTTCATCAGGTGTAATAAAATGCACAGCAAAATAACTGTAGCGAGAGTTATTTGTGTGCCCTTTTTACACCTGATGAAGGAAGCTTGTGTTGCCTCCGAAACGTCGTGATTTAATTTAGTTATTTTCATTTATTATAATTTTATCTTTTTTTTTTTACCTACGTGACTTTACCGACATTGGGCTCTAGAATCGGGTGCAACCGCAACGAACAAAAACACGAACAAGAAACATCAGCGAGTGACGGGAGAGGTTTAAGGGCTCTCACAAGTCGTTTATCGATCCAGCGCTGTAGTCGGTAGTAGTCGTCGAGGTTTCATTAAATGTCTCACAGACGTTGCGTTAAACAAAGCCAAATATCCCACGTGTAGCATTTAACACGCCGTTGGGGCAAGTGCTGTTAGCGAGCATGACCCGCGAGGTGGTGGTGGTGGTGATCAGCACCTTGGCTCGGCCGGCGTTGTCTCACCAGTGGTGATGTTTACCCACCACACCAGCTCCTGATTTAGAGCCGAGTGGATGACCTAGGGGAAGCCCATGACCGGTTCAGATAATCGTCACTGGTGTTGTCCGTGAGCCAGAATCGAACTTGTTCGTAGCGCACCCCGCGCTAACCGCTGCACTACTTCTCCCCCCAGTGATCACCGCCACTCCCCACACACACAGACACACGTTCACAAACACTGTGACACGTTGACCAAACTGTGGTGGTTTTCACATTTAATTTCGAAATATTCCGAACGATTAGCAGACTTGGACAATGTCCAAAACTATATTCAAAACTATATTAATAGTCTTAGCATACAAGCATCGCCCAGTTGAGAAGAAAAACTTCATTTAATACCTGTTAATCACTATGAACATAGTAATAATTGTAAAATAACGATAAGTAATGTATCCAGAAATGCCTCGCTAAGGGAGGTCTTGTGTGAGATGTTTGGCCAATTGCTTTTTGCGTATTCAACAACAGCAAGGCATGGTGACGAAATCAAGATATCCATTATACGCTCAGTATGTGTGCAACGTCCAGATTAGCGTTGTCAAGTCAAATGACTTTCAAGATCTTGTCCGATAGGTTTAGAAGAAGAAAAAAACATTCTGTTCAAGTTGCTCTGGAATCGAGGCATTACAACACTTGCTTTGATCAGAATCTTTACCGGAGTGTTCAGTCAACACCCCGCGGCCATGATTTTCCACTGCTGGATGAAAGCCTCCCCAAGTTGTCGACAATCTCTTACCAGCAATAGATTAACATTTTTACTTCGTGATACATGCAGCAGCCACTGGTTGCTGTGGGATTATAGTAACTTTATGAGCGTTGATTCTTACACTTAGCCATTTTACGCGTGCGTCGTGATCATTCGGAATCGAGATCGATACATCATTGATACCAAAAACACATTCCTGCGGAGGGAGCTGGTAGGAACGTTGGGTTGCTCGGTCAATGGCCAGGGTCAACGGCGGCGTGGTGTATTCCGCAAATATGCCCGACTGTGAGGGCGGGCACAAGCCGGCGTGAGTAGGTTAAACGTTGAGTTTTATAAGGGTACCACGGGGTGACCAGCCCCTCCCCACCCAGCCCCACCCCTCCCACCCCCCACCCAGCCCCTCCCTCCCCACCCAGCCCCACCCCTCCCACCCCCCACGCAGCCCCTCCCCACCCAGCCCCTCCCCACCCAGCCCCACCCTCCCCTCCCCACCAAGCCCCTCCCTTCCCACCCAGCCCCTCCCCACCCTCCCCTCTCCACCCAGCCCCACCCCTCCCATTTTTGGATGCACGACGGACGGACGGACACAATAATCCCCTGTGGGCTGGTGTAACCAGGAGGGTCCTACCAGTATAAAGTCTGCGTCGTTTATAGTGTGAAGTTACATTTAAAACAATATTTATACAGAACGATGAGTTTCATTGTTAATCAACTTCATTATGTTTGCAGTGTTGTAATACATTTTTTGAAATCATAAAATGAATCAGTTTCAATCCACTGCTCGATAGGCCTCTTTCATGATGACAACTCCCACACTCATGACCTTTTGTATTATCACGTGTTATTAGAGGTTATAGCTCAGAGCCTGTAGTGGTAATATATTGCTATAAAATAGATTTCTGTTTATATGATTGTGGTTAAGGTTGTACTTTATTAATCCCTAATCTCTGCCATTATATACAACGAAACAAGGTAAAACAAATAAAAAAACAGAGCAATGTAATACAATACACTATTAGACATTATTGTAAAAAAGAAAAGTCGTCCCATGTGTTAGTGAATTTTTTTTATATTTTAGGCAGGAAATTCGTTTTCAAATTTAGATTTTTTTCTGGGGGGGGGGGGACCCCCAGACTCCCTGTAAGATTTGGTCCCCCCTAATATTACTCCATGGCTACGGCCCAGTGTTCCTTGTCAATTCACTGCTGGATGAGAGTATTCCCATTCCGCGCGGACTGTCAAGAGGTTACTTCACCGCGTTGGTCAGTGGTGGTTGGTTAAGACAGGGAGCATTGAGGCAGGGTGCACAGAATTATAGTAACGACAATGCATAACGTGGCGTGCCAGCGCACGAAGGATTGCAGAATGGCCATGGAGATGGCCCAGGACAAGAATGAGTGGAGGACGAGGACCTGGGAAGGGAGTTTCTATACCAGTGGGGAAGATGCCGAGACTTAGGGAACATGGAGTTTTCGTAGCGTTGTATCAAATGATGTGCAATGTCACCAATAACACAAGCACATATTATTATTCGCCGAGACACGCAACGCCAGAAGGTGGCAGTGTCACTGCACAGGAGCGGTGATTAAATTAGAATTGACTGGAATCGGGGCTTTGTACATTGACAAATCTCAGCTGGGGGGCAAGATGTAGACTTTTTGCCGCGAACATCGCAGCTGTTTCTGCACGACAACAAAGCACGAGCGTGGCCGCATGGCACCATCATTAGCGGACAGCCCTTTGTCAATCCACTGCTGGATGAAGGCCTCCCTGGGATGAGTTGTTTTGGTCATGGGGGTGTGACCATAGTTTGTTAAAGATGTGACGATGACGGTGCTAACGGAAATCGTGAATTCGAGACTTCGGAAAAGGCTGTAAAACGCATTAAATCAAGCGCTGCCTTTATTTCCCTTTCAAAAATGCCATACGTGGGGGAGGACCACCCTACCTCACTCGGTGACCTTTCCGTGGATAAAAAAAAATTGGTCCGTGCACCTCAGCTATGAATCCTACTAAAGATTACTGTGATAAAAGTATATTAGCCTTACTCATCGTTGATGTTAGCCAAGGCCGGGCAGCTCATATCACAGTGCACTGACCACTGCACCATCACTCAACCCCCATGGCACCTTCACTAGGTCCTTTATATTTCAGCGCGTGGGTGACGGTGAGGTTAGTGAGGGGGCGGAGGAGTTCACGAACCTGGGTAATTTGAGGCTACGGCTCTCTCCTCGCTGCAGAAATCTGTGCCGTGGCTGCGTAATGCTGCGTGGAAGCTGCCTGGCCTGCTGATCCACGCAAAGCTTCGGGTCTTCTGGGCCAGACACATTAATGCAGCCATCTCTCTGTGCTCGACAGATATGGGACCGCCTTGCCAAAAATAATATCTGCAACAGCTTCATATGGTTAAGTTGGTCTGCTTAATGTTTGACCCATTTTGGCTTTGTCTGGTTTGAACCTCATTATAATAATTAATAATTTACAGCCCTATCTCAATCCGCTGATGGATAAAGGCCTCCCCACATCATGTCGATCACGAGGTTTGGGCCAAACTTCACCACGCAGGTGAGTGCAGGTTGATAAAGATGGGCTGGTGGGGTAGGGTGGTGCCCAGGATCATTTAGAATATCACTCGTCACTGATTTTAGCCGTAGCCAGGATTCAAACTCAGACCTCTGGGGTTTGTTGTCGCAGTTTGCTAACCGCTGCAGCAACTCATTAGCAGGACACAAATGTTTGCAAGACCTGGATTGCTATCCAGACAGAGGATCCTTTGGAATATCGACCTCCCATTCAGTCAATTATTTGTGGAATAACTTAACAGCTATTGATGTAAACTCTACCTGCACAGATATTCCCAACATCTGCACATACAGGGAGGGCATCTTTAAACAAATTGTGTGCATGTACATGAGCGTGTATAAAACAATCTTTACACAGACACACGTGTATAGAGCAATCGTGAAATTACACATGCAGAAGGACAAGGTTCTTTACATATCATCTGTACACAATACGCAGATCCAATTATAGATACCCCACTAAAATAAGCAAGAAATTATAGATAAACCAAGGGTTTCATTTTCAAAGCTTCTACGTGCCTCTCACCATTTTCGATGCACTTATTAAATATTCTTTAGCGCTCTCCCTCTGATAGACGCAAAACGATCGATTTCACAATACAGTACTGTGTATTCAATATGGTAACCTGTTGGAAAGAGGGTCATTAGAAATCAGTGTGATATCTATAATTGGATCACCCTGTATAACAACGTGCACAAGATGGGGCTGAAGCAAGGATCCTGCCCCTTCCCAAAAGTTCCACGGTTCAGCTCTGGTCCTCGAGCACAGACGAACTGCTTCTTGTGCTTAGTTTGTTGTCCTTTCCCCCCCCCGCACCTCCGATTAGCGCGGATGGCCGCGTGCGGCGCGAAAGAAGTTCAACGTACACATGCGTCACGCTCGTTCAACAGAGCACAAAAGCGTCGAACATCTGAGTGCGACACGTCGGCGATTTGAGCTCGCGCGGCGCCGCCTTCGAGCCATCCACATGGGAAGGTTCGTGGACGAGAAGCGTTCCTCTGTCCACGTGGCGTCTCCTCCCCCCTGCATGCTTGGCAATCACTCGCTACTCGCTCGCAGGTTGAACACATTGCACACCAACAGCAACGCGGCAGCACAATGTACCGAGTGCCGGAGCTTCTTGCGTTTTATTGTTACAGTTCGTTTCGGGTGAAGCAGACGATTTGTGTGCTATAGGGGGGGCGACACGCGGCATCGAAATAAAATGTCAGGAAGGACTGTGCTGGCAGTCGTGCAGCAACGGAAGCCGGACCCACAGAAAATAAATACCTGACTATTGTCTTGAAGTAGCACCGTCTAACACGGGAAAGGCATAGACCCGCAGAGTTATATCTCAATTATTTGTTGGCAGATTATCCAGGTCGCAGTTCAAGCAAGCTTGGAAGAAATACCAAAAATGTGTGTAAGCCGCTCCTCGCTTGTTGAGGGTCAGCGGACTCGGTGCTCCCGTGAGCGTAAACGTGTCGGCAAGCAAAGCAATTGCTTGTGCAAGGGGAACACACGTGCTCTTCAACCCTCATTCTACGTTATTTCAACGATAAATATATATTTTTTCAGCCTAATTTACATATGGCTCACATCACCTGTGATTGTGTTAGCCACGGCATTCCTTAATTCCCTCCCCATTACCCCAGATAACTGAGAGTTGACTCATAGCAATTAGAGGATTATTATTGTTTTTACGGTCAATACATTAATACAAATTTGTTATAAGACGGCACATTTTTTGGTGATGACGGTGCCGAGATTTATTTTTATTTTTATTCGGTCCATGCGAGCAAAAACCGTAAGTTTTATGTCCATAAAACATTCAAGACGGCCGTAATAAATGGGTGAAAAATGTAACGAGCCATCACGGCGCAGGCAACATAATCAGCCGATGAACGAGAGCGCATGCCGTGCGGGTCTGCGACGGGGTGTGAGCCCAACAACAGGCGTTGACATTTGGCTGTCACAATCTCGGCTCACTCCGAACGAGACCGCCGAGCAACGTGCACAGCGCGGCTGGAATGATGGCAGTTCGTGAGCACGTCCAGCCCTATACTTTAATCAGACGTTAGATAGAGCAAGCCAAAGCCATCGGTCATCATCAATCTAACACAGCCGTGTCCAAGCAGCATTCCCCCGATCGCCTCGGCACCAAAGCCAGTGAGTGATTATTAGACGACTAATCATGGATAAACCACAAGTGCACAATGATAAACCCATACGCAAGCAGTAAGAGTGAGCAGTGGAGGGGGCGGGAGGGAGAGGGATTGAAGGTTGGGGTGAGAGGTGAAAGCCAGGGGAGAGGCAAGGAAGGGGACTGGCAGTGATGTTATTTGACTGGACAGGCGAAAGAGACCTCTGCACAAATGGAATTAAGCAGCGATGCCTAGTTTAGACTAGGACCAGCGTGTGTACAGTCTCTCTCTCGTGTGCATTTGCGTACCATACGCCTCTGCCGATACCAATGCATGTTTGAATTAAGGCGCCTAAAGTCAATCGACTGCTGGATGATTAGTTGAGTCCATTCATCGACCAAATATTGTAATCGACTATATTTTGGATTACTCGGGCCCCTTTATACACGTTGGCTACCCCAACATCCAGGCTCCCGAAGGCAGGCAACCCCCTACCATCCACGCCCAGTGTGACGCAATTGAAGATGCCGATGATGTCGCCAAGCTCTGCCTATCACCTTCCGTCCAACGGCACGTCAAGAGAGGTGATCTTTTTTTTACAACAATTTTTGCATTGCCAGTAGTTATCGATAAACTTAGATAATCAGATATCCCAGCTGGTCGAGTGTTCATTAATGCTAACAGTGACAATGCATGCATACGGTTGCCAATGTTATGCATGTAGCATTTGCGTTGTGCACAATTTAATTATGCCCGCCCATGGCCACGTGGCCTAATAAAGGCCACGTTGTGACATAACTACGAGAAAGTGGCTATGACCAATCTGTTGTGGAGAGAATATCTCATTTGAATTAGGGCTGGTAGCCCTAGGCCATCTTAAGCAATTGGAGCACACCAAGGACACTTGCATGGTGCCAATTGCATAATCCAACGATTTTGGCGCTTTAATTTTTGTCTATGCACCAAGTTTGCAATGGAATCTTGTTGGCAGTGTAACATTTACTTAAGATTATACAGTAATAACAAATGCTCGATTGCCTCTCAACTTTCAATGTAGTTTTATATATGAAGGGGTTTGTAATTAGCAACCTTCACAAGTTTCCAAATCATTCGAAGCATTCTGAAGTGAATAAGTTGTGTCATCGTAATTCACAGAACCGTCAATGTGCTCCTGCTGAAGACCTGCCCATGCCGTGTCGGTGAATGGAATTTTTTGAATAAAAAACATATATTTTAGCAGGATAAGGCCCACTGAGCTACATAGATATATATTTTTTAGAAGCGAGCCAGCCACAAATGTTAGCTCAACAAAGTTGCTTATCATGTGGAAATTTATAGCAGCCAAATACTCTAAACGCATGCTTCTAAATGTGGAGGGGAACACCAGAGAAAGATCCATGCCACCACGGTGAGAATATGCAAACTCCAAATATATAAAGACGTCAAGGTCGGAACTCACGCCCTCCTGTGTACCAGGCGAGGTAGTTTATATCACGCCACCGTGGCACCCACAGTTCATGCTGGCCAATGTGTATTGGGAAAAGGACCCAGAACGGATTCATACATCACTTGTCACTGATGTTAGCCGTGGTCGGATATCAAATTTGGATCGCAGGGTTCATAGCACAACGCACCAACCACTGTGCCATCACTCCACCCCCCCCCCCCATTTAACAGAAACCACCACCGACCATAAAAATACGGCTCGCATTAAAATGGGAGCTCAATTTTCTACAATTAAAAAATATTGTACCAGGTTATTTACTCTATTTACAGGGGATGTTTTTTTTTATTTAAACATAGGACGTGCATTTCTAAAACAGGGCTTTAACATGAACACTGAATAGAACATCACCTCGAGATGACATATACGCTCCGTCTAACTTAGCTGGGAGAGTAATGTCTGGAACATCAGCCATGTGCTTGTACACCCTATTTGTCACTCCACTGCTGGATGAGAGCTTCCTTACGCTGTGCGGGTAGTTTTTTTTACCATACTTCACTGTTCATATCAATGCAGGTTGTTGAAGGCTGGAAGCACATAAACACACAAGGCAGTTGCTATACTGCCCTCTGCTGCCCACACAGAGCCGCACAGCCTATAGCAACCCAACTAGGACCACATCCAAGAGAGGCTACTTGCCTATAAACATCTGGCAATGCACTTGCATCGGTTAAAACAATTCCTGACTCTGCTGATGAAACATTTTAAGTCGAACTTGTCCGGCGTTTTCTTGTGTTCAACCAATGCTGCTGAAAGCACTCGTGCATTGGTGGTCACCCATCCAAGCACTATCCACTTTCTGAATGGGTGCATTCCAGGTGATTTGGTCATAGGCGGGCATGAGTGATACATTTCAGAAAATAAAAAAATATCTGTCAGAATTTATATGATGCAAAATGGCCATGACATTTTTTGGATAAAGTCACAAATTGGGTTGAGTCAATAATCAGGTAAAGTATTAACTCAATTAGAATAGAGACACCGTGTTCCGAGTTTTGTGTCATCTCTTTTGGCAACATAAAAAACGTGCGATATCTCACAGACACACATATGTTTGAAACACCAAAACCACATGTACTGAATATGTAATCTGGGCTCTAAAGCAAACAGGGCAGTGTACAATTTAAGCATTTGTCCCTTTGCATTGAAGTGAGCAGAAGGTTTATCGAGGCCAAAGGAAAACACAGTGTGCCGTTTATATATTAATAAATCATTTTGCGGTTAAGGTATTTATTTTGAAATACATTTACACTGGACATATCCACCGAGACGCATACATCTTGTTTTACTTTCATGCAATCCCGACACAGAAACAGCACATTTTTTATAAATTAACCATATGGGTGAAATTTAGCTAAAATCCAAGATGAATATTATTTAATTATGAGCTGTGTAATGACATTTTAGCAGGGACACTGGAGCTAACAACTCTTCTGAAATCAAGAGCACCAGGAGCATCTTAAATATCCACAGGTCTGACCGCACCTCACTTCTATAACTCTCATCCATATATTCATTCTGAGTTTCTCTCGTGTTAAAATAAGTCAAGATTTAAATAACATAAATAAAAACAAACAAACACGGCTCACACATTCCCAATTATATTCGTCATTCGCTCACTGCATATCCGAACAGCTTTTATTACCAACAGGCCAGGGATTGTGGCATCTCCGGGGTCATCTTACAGGCTGCGCACAGAAGTTCACGTTGATCAATGACTACTTGTAAATTCACTTTCCCCACTTAACAAGTGAGAAGAAACTAGCGATCGTTTTTGGAAATGTGGAATTTGTGTGCAGCTAATAAGGCTCGGAGGTAACACATCCCTACAACTCAAGGCAGCCAGAGGCACATGCAAAAATCCGAGATCTAAAATTGATGAGTTTTTTTGTGAGATGTAAAAAAAATACAATTATGATGGGGCCCCCCCGTCCAGTTCAATTCATTAAACCGCGAGTGGTTTTTACAGGAAATTACGTTAAATATATACACACAAATAATCCAGCATGTCCATCATCAGTGAAGATATGTAAAAACATCTATTTTACAGAACTATAAAATTCATTAAAAATACAAAGCGGTTCAAACAAATAAGCAAGTGCTTTTTCATGAATCCTCTACCAAACGAGCACACGACTCGCGGAAGAAGAAACCTATCGTGTGAGAAACTGTAATAATTTACCGTAAACTGTCAGGTTGAGTGATCCGCACGAAATGAAACCTTGACAGAGACTGCTTTTCCTTTGAACAAAGGTGGTTTTGCAATTCACAATGCTGTAGGATTTGCTCAGAGCAGGCTCAAAGTGCTAAATGTCCAAATGATAACAGTGTTCCACTCATTATCAAAGCAGCGCGCGCACCTACGTGGAAAAAGAACGTCTATGACAAATGGCCGCCTTCTGGATGTAATTAAAGGCAACGAGCACAAACCACCACCATGGTAGCTTGCGATACGTCACGTAGATGCCTTACAGTCAACATGTATACGAGGTACGTGTAACTGCTATATTTGTGTGTGTGCGCATATTATTTCAGGACCATACTTTCCAGGTCTGACTAAAAACAAATCAGGTGCTTCTTGTATACGCCGTCACATAAAGAAGGACATTTTAACGATGTGACGTGTTAAAACCAGAACATTCCTATGCGAGGTACACAGTACACCTAAAATGAGGTTGAACAAATGAGGACCATCACTCGACTTGTTAAGAGGATCTGTAAATTATTTTAAATGAGCATGGTGCTAGCAGTGGTTGTCTGAGAATTTACACGCAAGGCTCATCATATGCAAATTTACTGGTAAGCTACGATAGAGGGGCACTGATAGGCAGACGGGCATGAATCGTGACTGATAGGAGAGATGGTGCAGGAAGAGAATCACTTTTTTGTAGGGTGAACCGATTAAGGTTCACGGACATTAACCAGACCGGGTGCGCGTGCGTGCAGTCGTAGTATGTATGGAGCGGTAGTATCCCGGTTAGCGCGCTGCGCTACGAACTCGGCGACCCGAGTTCGATTCCCGCTCACAATGGCGGTTGGCCGTGGTGCTGGCCACATTTGCGCGTTTACCGTTCCAGTACTTGCCCCAACAGTCTGACAGGGCGATAAGGGGACTCTTTATCTTTGTGTAGTATCGAGACGCTCTCAACAACGAGCGGAGCACCGGGCGGCTAAAATGCAGCAAGCTGGCACAGTGGGAAGCACACAATGATGCACGTGCCCAGTCATCCCAATCAACCCACGGCACCTGGGTCTGTTCCATGACCTCCTGCCAGTGAGCCTTCAATACTTCACGCGGCCTCAAAATGCACCTAGCATGGCACAAGCGCAGTAGTGACATCACCACCACTTAGTGGTGAACTGCAGCTGTTGTTGTGAGTGGCTCAGCCTGCATCGTGTGTACAGAATTGCAATAACCTGGGCTAGTTTCAGGTC
Source organism: Lampetra fluviatilis (assembly GCF_964198595.1). Lineage (NCBI taxonomy): Eukaryota > Metazoa > Chordata > Hyperoartia > Petromyzontiformes > Petromyzontidae > Lampetra > Lampetra fluviatilis. Next base: position 7,164,018 of record NC_136297.1, read on the forward strand.
GGAGTCCTGTCTCCCCAACTGAGTGGAGTGATGCATCTTACACTTTGGCTTTCTTTAGTTTAAAAACAAAGCAAGTACTTAAATTAAGCATTACAATTGCTGTAAGGCAAAGTACTATGCTCTGCTGATGATATCATTTACAACAATAATAAATAACTCGCTTATAACTCCGTTAGATAACGCCCATTATATAGCAATAATACATCTTAAATTAAATTATACTTAAAACTAAAGCTCTTCCCCAAAAAAACACACATTTCAAGGTGGATGAAGCAAGCCCGAGGCAGGGGCAACCTGAAAGGAAACACTTGGGGAGTTGAAGGGTGCAAAACCTTCCTTCCATCTGTAGGACAGGGGAGGCAAATGCTCATATAATAATTGCCAAGAAATGTTTGGTATGCTCGGGGAACTGTTTTTTTAAATATAAATTTAAACCCCCCGACCCTCCGATGCATTCCTGCCCGTGATATTTAACGTACAATTTGTTCAAACCGCTTGAAGTCCAAAACTTCGCGCAAGCGGTGACGCGTCTGGACACCGAGACGACAGCGAGGGAAGAAGTTCATTTACAAAATGGGTGAGATCCTCCCCCCGTGCTGCAGTCATTACTAAGTTATTGAGAATCCTAGCCAAGTATGACTGCATCAGTGCGAATTTCCATTCCCGGGTTAAGGATCAATCCTGCTCCAAATAGTTTGATGTTACATTTGGAATAAAATCAAGACCTGTAATTCCCCTGTCAGTTCATCGTTGAAAAGAAGCAGCACTACCAGGTTTTCCAGACTCCACAAGACGGATGTCAGTGCTTTAGTAAGTGTACATTAGTCACATCAGCGGCTGCAGCCAGACTACCAATGCGTAGGCAATGTTCCAATTCATCCGAGGAGTGCGTTTAAGCGTCACGGACCCAACAGGGTTCAACCCAGTTCATCGTGGCCCGGGCCGATTAATTTATGTTTACAGTTGATTAAACTGCAGTGTGTGCCTCTTAGGCACGGTGATGCCATATAAATAGTTTGTGATATACACAATCGGTAATTCATGTAAACGTCCATGCTTTCTGGGTTCAAAATATTAACCCTGCCCCAGAAAAAAAGACGGACTAATATACCTCGGTTTATTAAGTAACAGGTGTAAATCAGATTTTTTTAATGTGTCCATGCATTTCGTGTATATTAAAAAGTACGTTCCCATGAATTACATCCCAATGTGATGCCAGTGTCGGGTATAAAATATAGAAACTATCACTATATTTTCAAGATTAATGTACACAGGGGAACAAGCTTGGAAGGTGGCATTATCGGGACGTGGATTAATTCTCATCCATTGATCTCTTTTGACAAGCCACAAGGTGTCGCTCTGTATCTGTGCAGGTGACCGAGAGCTGCAAAGTTGTTGTTGACTGACGTACACTCAAGAGATGAGGATGGCAGTTAAGTGCAGTTGTACCTGTTGTTATGATTGGGGTTCTCTCTCTGCATTGGTGAAGTTTATATTTGAGGACCCTGTTATGAGCACCCGGATACCTTGTATCGATGTCTTTTACTCCCGACAAGATATAGCAGAATTGCAGGGAACTGGGAAAATCTATGGAGCATCAGTGCCCTGCAAAGATAAACAGAAACGTTCAGCAATACTTAAAAAAAGCATGAGTGGTATCAATTCATATTTCTTTTCCAGGAGACCAATTTTTTTTTTTTAATTGACGCAAACCATAATTTTGCATCATACATTGATGACTAAAAAATCCAGTGTGGTATTTTTGATTGCACGATTGGAAAATGTAAAGCCATCATAAGCCAAACACCTCCTGCTGTTGGGGTAGAGGACTAAAGAATAATGTAACATTGATAAAAGACAAAATGTTCCGTATCAAAAATAAATTAACTTGAGATGGCGCACAAGAAACAAACAAAATAAGTATAACCCGTAAAAACTAAGTTTTTCACTATAAATCCTTTATATGCGTGGCAGCGAACTTAATATAAAGGATTTCAAAATATATTCGCCTGTGGAGGACGCGGGGATCGATCCCGCGACCTTTGGCATGGGAAGTGAGGGCGCTACCAACTGCGCTACTCCGCCACGGCCTGTGCAGGGGTTACGCTCTGGGCTCTTACACTGTGACGTTCAGCCAAAGCCATGATTGAGTTCTATTTGAATATATCTAAAATAAAACATTTTTGCCTAAAAAGTGTAAAATTTTGGGAATTTTTTTTCACGAACATTAATTGTCTCGCACAACGAGTCTGTGTGGAAAATATCAGCTCGATTGGATCACGGGAAGTGGGCTAAAAAACGACCGAAAGATTTGCACGGTCGTAAGCAAGCAAGCACGCAAGCAAGCAAGCACGCAAGCAAGCAAGCGAACTTAATATAAAGGATTTAAAAACCTTTATTTGCTTTTCCACTGACCCACCAATGCAGAGCACAGTTTATATATTGCTCAAGTTGCGGTCAACATCTGGACCACCCATTTAGAATACAGAGCTGTTGCTCCACTTCAGTCGCTCTGCGATCAGGGGAGAAACGTTCTTGGTCGGCTGGTACGGCATCACAAAAACCTCCCCCCACACTCTGCTGTGCTCATGCAGTGACCTGAATCCCCGTTCACCTGGAACCGAGTTCCAAGACACAAAGAGGCTCTCTGTCTGTATTTATCCTGTTTGTGCTACCCCACATCTCACTTGGGCTATGGGAGCCACGTGTGAAATCCAACCAACAAACATATACGCCAGGTTTCTATCGAAACCATTAACCACGCAAAAGCAATGTGACGTTTGCATATACGGTACATTTGTTGTTCACATATCATAAATATATATAAAAATAATTATTTACACACATTTGTCAACCCACTGCTGGATTAAAGCCTCCCCTTGCCACGTCAGTTACGGTGGCTGTAGGATCGTACGTCACCAGACTGGTCAGCATGGGATGAAGGGGAAGATCAGTACTAGTTCAGATATCACATGCCATTGAAATCTGGCATAGCCAGGAATCTAACTCAGGAGGTAGGAGGTTTCATAGAGTAATGCACTAGCCACTCTCTGTTCAAAATGTGAAATTAAATATTTCGTAAATACAAGTTATACAGCGTCGTTCAAAGGGATCGTACACAGCTATGTCGACATTTTGTTGTGATACGCAAGTCTTGTTTCTTAAATCAGTGGTCAAGAACTCTAAATAACCTCAAGCCTTACAAGCACATAAAAAAATAACAAAAAATCTGTACTAATATAAATCCACGTATTGTACGTCTATTAGTGTTACTAAACAGAAACTACCATGTGCATGCATTGCAGAGACGGAGAAATGGATTCCACAATTACCACCGTCTGTAACATCCACAGCAGCAGTACGACCATGGCAAATGTAAACTGTAAAAACGCAACGTGGCATCGTCTCATGGCAGTGGGGAGGGGCAGACCAGCGGTTGGTGGTGGAGGGGGTAGAGAAATAACAAATTCCTCGCGTGGTGCTACATCAAAGCAGAACGACACGACCCAATGCAATGCAACCACGCGACAACACTCGCACAAGCATCGGCGCCGCCTTTGTTGCATATTTACTGCTACAAATTGAATCAAAGACGACGGTGTCAATCTGTGCGCATAAACACAAGAGGACCGTAGCAGCGAGCCATTGGGGGGCATTTAATGAGGCGTCAAGCGGAGAAAAGTCTGCATATCCCCGAGCCACTCTGTGGGTGGGTGCAACATGCCTGTCACATTACATTTGGATGTAACGGTGCATGTGTACAAGCATCGGTTTAATTTTTTTACCCAGCATGCTGCACTGCTGTCAAGAGGCGGCGATCTTGCTTGCTTCACGCACCCCGCTCAAGTAGGCCCCTGTGACAGTCTGCGGGAAGTGCCTGTTTGTTGCCTAAAAAAAAAATTCCATAATTGACATTGACAGTGAAGTTAAAAAGTGTCTCCATGCTCAAATTCGAGTGAGGCAGAGGTGGTGGGGTGGCTCAGAGGTCAGAGCATTGAGTTGGCAGTGCTGAGACCCTTGGCTCGAAACAAACGCTTATCTAGTCTCAGCTCTCTGCCACAAATGACTGCACAAAAACCACTAAATTCACATTAAATGTGCTTAATTCAGCTAAATTCCAGCACTGAGAATGACAAATATTTGTTTTTATGCACTGAACATGACTCTCAGTGGTAGAGCTGATGGGAAAGTGCTGCCCCCTCTACTTTGTGAACCAGAGGCCACTTTGAGGGATTTCAGATGAAACTATTTTGGGGAAAAATTACGATGAAATTTGCATGCGGTGATGCTCATCCACGTTGTCGACCGTGAGGTACGAGTGGAAATATTAAATTCTGACAGCAGTTTCCAGTTGTTCCATATGACTACCACACTATTGGACTTTCCACAAATTTCCACTCATTTTATGAATCACAAGAGGGATGATGGATCGAGTTGACCCTGGGCAGGAACTTGAACACTGGCCTTTCTGCGAGTTGAGAACTTTGCCACATCGCCACCCAGCCAGAATTTACCATTATTACTTATGAGATTAGAGGGTCTGCGGTTCAAGACTATCTGTGCCTGGAAAATAGTATTCGCAAGTATGCAGTGGGCAATGACAAAAAACTACAACAGTGTTCACTTAATTGTGCATCAATGCCATTTTCAGAAGAGTTCTAAGTCGGCTGCATTCCCTAAGGTTGAGAACCCCTGTACAAATGTCCTTTAAAGTAGCCACCTGAACTCACCTCACCAGCGAAGAAGAGCTTGCCATTGAGGTCCTGGGCCAGCACATCATAGGCTTCGCCAGTGCCGCCAGGCCGTACGTAGCTGTAGGCCATGAGGGCCCAGGGGTCAGAACCCCACCGCGTTACGAACCAACGCAGGGGGTCGGGCACGTTCTAAAGTACACACACAACGTTTCCACAACTATAGCCAACAGCAGTGGCAACATGAACATTCATCTCTTTATGGCTGTCATGCAATTATTTTTGCGAATAATAGTGTATACGTATATCTGTATCTTGGTGGACTCCTTCAGTACGTGTGTGTGATGTGTTGCAAAGGGGCACTTGCCTGCTCAGGAAAGATGGCCCGCAGTGCCTGCATGCACTGAGACACCACCTGGGAGTCGCTGAGGTCACGGATCAGCGCTACCGAGTCACCGCTCACAACGGACATGAGCACGCACTGCTCTCCCTGCAACACACACACACACATAGACAATGATCCCCTCCTCTCAGAGCTTGTAACAGACTCTCAGAGCAAGTGCTGTTAAGCAAGCACCTATTCATGCCGGCACAACGCTAGAGTGGGGTGCTGTGGCAACCACCACACCTCGCTGTCTTTGTCTCGCCTGTCCCGCTGCTGACACACTGCACCAGGTACTCATCTAAGGTGAAGTGGGGGGGGCCCAAATATTCTCCATTGATGTTAGTCACGACCAGAAATTGGACTCGGGTAGCAGGGTTCGAAGCAGTGCACTAACCACTACGCCACTGATCCCAACGCAGTGATGCACAAAAATAGAGGAAATCGATAAAGGAATATACAATAGTTAGGAGGGAGGGTCAAAGGCTGTGAGAAAATCAGTAGTTGAGAAAGTGATATGACGTCAACGTTGGAAAGATGGGAGGCGTGAATAGATGCGATGAGGGCAAGAAGTCGAGAAAGCCAGAGAGGACAGGGAGGGGTTAAGGCAAGGCCTACCTTGGGATCCATGTCGTAGAAGACCCCAAAGAGACCCCTACGGTCATGACTCGGTGGAAGGTGTCCAAAATAGTCGGCTCCGCGGATCTTGTGCTCCCAGAAACGGAACGGGAACTGCAGCCCGATCTGTGTGTAGAAAGCCAAGTGTGCCATTGCATTCGTTCGCTCGCTCACTGTGCCACGCCGTGATACGCAAGACAACAAAACAGTTCGCGTCCTCGTCAAAAATTCCCACAAGCATTACACCGACTTCGAAGGAAATTGTGCCGCGTGTGTGTGTGTGTGCGCATTACCTTCTCGATCAGCCCGGCGCCCAGACTCTGCAGGGCCTTGATCTTGCGCTCAGGAAGTGGGGGACAAAACTCCAGCACTCCCAGCTGCATGAGCGCCAGTGGGATTGTCACCAGTACCTGGGAGCAGCACCGTGGTAATACACCATTACAGTAGCACACGTCGCACTTTCACAGCATCCACCACCACATGATCACACCGTCGGTGGACAGTAAAACCTTGGATTGCGAGCATAATTTGTTCCGGAAACGTGTTCGTAATCCAAAGCACTCGTATATCAAAGCGAATTTCCCCATAAGAAATAATGGAAACTCGGATGATTTGTTCCACAACGAAAAAATACTGTATTCATATAAAATTATTAATACAAAATACATTTTTATATTTTTATTATTTACATTTAAAGTAATCTAATTTATTAATCAAATTTAATCGTGGCTGGTTTTGAGGGAGACGAGAGAGAGGAGAGGAGGAGGAGGGTTATTGTGTAGGACGACTTTAATTTTCAGTACAGTTACTAAAGAACAGTCACTACACTTGGACACCAAAATAAAAAAAATGCTTTACGCACACACACGTGGTCACAACACTATAGTAAGCAGTATACGCTCGCACGGATGTTGACTATACGAGTGAGGCACGCCGACTGAGACCGAGCATGGGAGACCATTACCCACAATCCCGCAGCGAGAGAGAGAGAGAAGAACCATCGGCTCAGTTGTGATCACGTGACGCTCAGCAGACAAAGCGTATACCGTACGTACTGCTCGTGTTGCAAGATATCGCTCGTTTATCAAATTAATATTTATTTAAAATTTTTGCTCGTCTTGCAAAACACTCGCAGACCAAGTTACTCGCAATCCAAGGTTTTACTGTAATTGTTTTCAGATGCAGATAAACTGCCAACTGTGGTAGCCTCTATTGCATTCTGAGATTTAATTACAATTTTATTGCACAGACAAATGTACAGCTCTTTGTCAATTCACTGCTGGAAAAGGGTCCATTCTTTACCATGCTGGGTCAGTGCAGGTTGGTAAAAGCGGGCAGCAGATGTACAAGCATAGAAGTACAGAACCATGAATATTTCTGAACAGTCCTCTACTGGCTCACCACATAGCCATGCGGGGGGCTTCATCAAGCTGTGGACTAACAAAAGGCAAAAAACTAACATATTTTTCTAAACCTGATTAAAGTAGCATTAACGTAATTTATACATGGATATCAGTTTCATACCTTTTTAATAGTGTCTGTGCGCCTATCTGCATTTCCCACAGTCTCCCTCGTAAGAGGAAATTTGCATCTACAGACTCATTGGTTTCTATTGAACCAGATTCTAATGACCCATGCAGAAGCAATTTAGATGCAGTGTGAATGTCGCCTGACCTTATCAGCAATGTAGGTCATCCCTGTAGCTGTATGCACCTTCACACATTCCCCCGAGTAGTCCACTCGTTTTACCTGCAGATAAAACAAAAGACAAAGATCACCCATGTAGCCTGCAACATACTGTTGGGGCAAGTGCTGTTAGAGAGTACCTATAAAGGCCAGAACGGCACACGAAGGGGTGGGTGACCAGCACCATGCCCGGCCACATTTGTCTCCCTAGTGGCAATGTTTAGACATCGCGCGAGGTACTCATTTGAGGCTGAGTCGACCTAGGGGGAGGCCCAGAACTGGTTCAGATAATAGTCACTGGTTTTGGCAGATGCACAATGACAAAGATCCCCAGTATAGCCTCAACAAACTGCTGGGGCAAGTGCCGTTAGCGAGCACCTATGAAGGCCGGCACAGCACATGAGGGGGTGGGTGGCCAGCACCACGTCCGGCCGCCTTTGTCTCCCTGGTGCCGATATTTACACACTGCACCAGGTACTCATTTTCAGGCCGAGTCGACCTAGGGGAGGCCCAGGACCGGTTCAGATAATAGTAGCTTAGTGCTTAGCTCACTCCGATACAAACCCAGCAGCCCTAGTTTGATCCCCAGCCACAGCTAAAATCACTGGCAATTGCTACCATTTATCCTACTCCCTGTGCCTCCCCGAGGTCGACTCACCCTCAAATGAGTATCTGGTGTGGTGTGTACACATTAGTGTACACATTAGCACTGTGAAAAGGAAGCTGCGGGTGGTTCTGGCCATACAACCCCTCCCTGAGCCATGCTGCCTTTCATAGGTGCTGATACTGGTAGGAACCTCCTGGTTACACCAGCCCACAGGGGATTATTGTGTCCGTCGTGCAGGGAGGGTCTGGGTGGGGAGAGAGGGGTTGGGTGGGGTGGGGAGGGGCTAGGTGGGGAGGGTGGGGAGGGGCTGGGTGGGGAGGGTGGGGAGGGGCTGGGTGGGGAGGGTGGGGAGGGGCTGGGTGGGGAGGATGGGGCTGGGTGGGGGGTGGGAGGGGTGGGGCTGGGTGGGGAGGGGCTGGTCACCCCGTGGTGGCCTTAGAAAACTCAACGTTTAACCTACTCACGCCGGCTTGTGCCCGCCCTCGCAGTCGGGCATATTTGCGGAATACACCATGCCGCCGTTGACCCTGGCCATTGACCGAGCAACCCAACGTTCCTACCAGCTCCCTCCGCAGGAATGTGTTTAATGGCACTTGGCTTAACAGCCAGTGTTGGCTATACGGGGGATCTTTGTGTCGTTGTGCGATGTGTTGGGTGTGCAAAGAGAAGTGGTGGCGGCGATGCAGCGGTGTTGCAGGGTTTAACACACTGTGCTACAGTCCTGGTAAACCTGAGTTTTATTCCTTGCCATAATAAAAAAAAAGGCTAGAAGTGGCATGTGAAACCAGTCCTTAGTCTCCTCCGAGTATTCCGTGCGGCATGTAAACATCAGCACAGGAAACACAAAAGTGGTCGAGCATGGTGCTGGCCACCCAGTTTCGTGTGTTATTCTCACTTGAGTAGATACTCTCTTGTAGCACTTTCACTTAAGATTAACAAATCTGGCAAGTTGGGAAGTGGTGGCAGAGAGGTAGCACACTTCACTACCAACCCGGTATAAAGAAAGTTAAATTCCTGACCACAGCTGTAATCAGCGAGGTGTGATATGTGAACTGGTCCTGTGGTCTACCCTCACCAGAACGCACTGACCAGTGTGGTGAATAATTGTCAAAGAATCCCCATGACCGACAACCGTGTGGGGGGGGAGAGGGTCATACGTACGGGGGTGTGTAGCCGAACGTCCAGGCCCTCGGCCAAGCGGTGTAGGATGGTAGAGTACCCGGCCGTCAACAGGGTGTGGTCTCCGGCAAACTGAGCAAAGAACTCATTGTGGTCCCAAGAGCGTGCGGATACCTGGGCACACAGATACAACGATTCCCCCGTTCAGTTCTGCGGACTCGTGGTGAAAGCGCTGCTACAGGCACATTTCACAGACGTATGCGCAAAGACAAAGACTGCCTTGTTTAGACGTATTGTTGGGGATTGTGCTGCTACAAGCACACGTACGCAAACTCAAATGCACATGTACGCAAGTGTAGACACTAGGGGAGGCCCAGGTCTGGTTCAGATAATCGTCACTGGTGTTGGTTGTGAGAGGGAATCGAAGTATAAGCACGTGTACATATGCACAATACCAACAACTGCCATTTGCCACTAAGTGGCGGTAACGTCACCATGGCGCTTATACCAGTCGGGCAAAAACAAGCCCCTACCTCCTCAGTGGTGCCGGACGTGAGCAATGCCATGCGGGGAAGGCCAATTCCAATCGGCTGTTCCCCTCATGGTGCTCATAGCCACCACAGTGGCCAATGGGCTGGTAACCCCTCCACCTTCAATTTACTTACCACAAAACCACGTAAAACCATGTATGCACACATACACACACACATCGATAGAGATAGCCCGTTTAGACGCACAGACTTGGAAAAGGTACTGCTCCAAGCAAATGTCTGTATGTATGTGTACACACGTGTGCACTTGCGCACCTCCGATTAGCTCGGTTGGCTACGTACGGTGCGAAAGATTTTCAACATACATACGTACGCATGTACACGTGCATACACACACAAAGTGCCACGGCCTTCAACAACACGGCACTGTGCACCTGGCGTAGGTTGGCTCCGCATGCGTACTCCAGGTTAGCCAGGTGGAACTGCAGCAGCTTCTCTTCAAGCTCCCCAAACGAGAGCCCCGACTCCTTGCGGAACGCGTGAGTCAGCTCCTCCATCTTTTCTGCTCACACACACAAATATAAAGAGCCTCCGTGTATCCTTCACAAGACTGTTGAGGCAAGTGCTATTAGCGAGCACCTATAAAGTTCAGCATGGCACAGGAGGAGATGGGTGGTAAGCACCACGCCGGGCCACCTTTGTCTCCCGAGTGGCGATGGATAAACATCGAACCAGGTACCCATTTCAGGTGAAATTCGACTTCGGGAAGGCCTAAAACCGGTTCAGATAATCGTCACTGGTGGTGGCCATGAGCGGGAATCAAACCAGCCTCACCGGATTTGTCGCGCGGCACGCTAACCACACAACACGATCGCACGTGCGCGCATATACACACCCCCCCCACCCAAACATAAACACACACTTGAACGCATGCACGCACACGCACCTCCCAGCGAGACGTCGTGAGCAGGCTCCGTGGTGGTGCGCCACTGTGCGATGATGTCGAGGAGAGCGTTAAAGTGGAAGTCCATGCGCTTGTCCAGCGCTGGGTCGGTGACGCGGCCGCTCTCGTCCAGCAGCTCGCAAGCCTCGCCCAGAATGTGCATGCGAATGCCCAGCTGCCGGGCGGCACAGGTCGGGATATCGTAACCATTCCCCCCGCCCCCTCCACCGAGCATTATCGCGATGACAGTGCTCACACGAGCGTTTAAATTAGGGGTGGGGGGAATTTTTTCCTTACTTAGGGCGGAATACGGCTTTAAGAGAGGTTTGGCAGGCCTCGTATTAACACACACCTTAGCCTTATGCAATAATAACACGTAAAAAAATATAGGGGCACACCGTTACCGAGTGGGCTAAAATGAGAAATACAGTGCTGCCACGTCTAAAATATTCCCCTCCTGTACTGGAAAAGTGCAGCTAAAATTCTTGCACAATTGATGAATAAATATCATTTGTGGGCCGTTTTGAAATTGGGATGTCCCATGTGACCAGAGGACGCATAAATTCAAGTCGCTGGCTGTAGGTTCCCCCCGCTCCTGATATAAACGGAGACTCAATTCCATCCATTAGTCATGTAACGATTCACCCCCTCCACAATGCGATGAACTGTCACAATTCAGGGGCATGATTTTATGATATGCCATGAACTGGGATCATGGTTTGAGGAATTGATTCACAGATAAATTATGTTCTTGCCCTTGCGGTTCATGCATAACTTATGGTGATGTGAACCAATGCAGTCTATAGTGATATACATGTACATGAATCTGAATGAATTGATAAGTCGTTAAGATGCCACTATCCATAGCGAACAGCTTGAAACTCAATGTTGATATATTAGAATGCAGTGTATGGGAAAAATACAATAAAATCACAAATTGTTGGCGTAATACTGTGATATCAACTCATGAACCACGTTTTGTTTAATTTAAACACAAATGACCAATTACTTTGAAGTGCGTAATTTATACACCAATTATTTGTGATTCATTTACATTCGTAATTAACATATACATTTAGATGCGTTCACGTATCAAAACGTTCTGAGAAACAGCAACACATTTAAGTAAACAAGGTTCTTTTTTCACAACAAATTTTTCTGCTTCTCTATCTCCACACCCACTCCAACCCCTCACCTGTTCACACATGAGGCTGATCGGGTTATTGACACAGCCGTTGACAATCTGGGCCCCCCGTCCGACGGTAGTGCCCCCCAGCGAGCGGTCGTCCCACACGCGCCCCCCTATCCTCTCTCGGGCCTCAAGCACAATCACCTGGTTGCACACGGACAGACGCAGAGGGTCCTTCACATTTACTTATCTTCGCTCCAACACCACCAACCAAGCAATACATTACATGGGTCGTTTGGGACTGCTCTATGGACTCTGTCATGGACTGTGAAGGCCTATACACAGCAAGAGGAGTTATATCATTAATGGCCTCTTAACAACAGCTAGTCTGGGTCTAAGATTATGCCCCTAGGACAGGGTGCTTCAACTAAATTTTTTGACGAGCCCCATAATGAATTTAGTGTCCCGTGTACGAGCGCTAAGTCACGAGGTGTCATGATGTTAAAATATCTGTACATACGACCGCTCTTTTGTTCTTATTACCGGGTCTTTCACATTTATCTTGTTTATCTCACTTTCAACTCACTTATGTTGATCTCTTGTCTACAGCTCTATCTCTGTATTTTGCTTATCTATAATTTTTACATTATTTTTCTTCATACCTAAGCGAGCCGTAGCTCTCGGCCAAGCCTTAGCTTGGCGGGCCATTCAAAGAGTCCATGGGCCAGATGTGGCCCCTCAGGTGGCTAACTGAAGAACCCTGTCCAAACAAAAACCCCATGATCCAAAGCAAATTCGCTTTTACCTTGAGGCCAAAGTTATGAAGCTGCCGAGCAGCGGCAAGGCCTGCCGGACCGGCTCCAATAACCACCACGGAATTCTGTACAACATAACATACATAGCAAAATTATGTTCATCACACAAAGGCAACACTAAAGGATGCGCAAACAAATACAACGTTATATACTGGAGCTGAAGTCGCTGAGCTGTGAAAAAGCTCAATTGTTAAGAGGAACAGTCTCCCGGGCTTAATGGCATGAGTTTAAATCCCAACGAGGATCAAAGAAGAGTAGTTGCATTATGAAAAGGAAAATTGATACCATTGTAATAATAAAAAAATTGAACAATTTGCCACCTTTTGTCAATCGACTGCTGGACAGATGCCTCCCCACATTCGGCAAGCGGGTAGGATGCTGGTGATAACTGTAGCCGGGAATCAAACACGGGTTTCCGGTTCATAGGGCAGAGTGTTAAGTGATCCCACCATAAATACCAGTAATTTCCACTACTTGCCATGAACACCATCAGGACCACAATCGGATATGAACACCACCCATTGCTTATATGAGAAGTGCTAAAATAGCAAAAAAAAATTGGATGATGATTATTTTATCGCTGTCGCGGATGACGGTGCAATAAGTGATTTTAAAAATGGCAGCAGAGATGATGATGTATGTGACGATGATGATGAGGGGGATGATGATGATAACTGCCAAAGAAGGTGATAACGATGCTGACCACAAGCATTGTGGTTAATGCAGACATGATTCCTTGTAAAAGGCTTCAGTTTGGTGTTTTAACATCTTAACACCTGCTTTGTTGCCAGAAAAAAGGGGAAAAACCCTATTATCATATTTGGTACTGACAAAGGAGGTCCCATGATGACAGTGAGAGTGATGACCATATGGAGGGTGTGCCTGCCTTGCGGTAGTGTAACGGTAAGAGCGGGCGTCCCGGGTGTGCAGAGAGCAACCCGGTGTTGATGAGGCCCTTGCGCATGGCGAAGTGAAGGATGCCCTCCAGCTCCTGCATGCAGCGCACACGAATCAGGCCCCGTACCAGCAGGTGCTGCATGCACTTCTGCACCGTCAGGAATTCCTGCATGCACAGCGGGAGCATGCACACAACAACACACATTAACCATTACTCCAGCCCCTCCACTGGCTCCCAATGCAATCCCAGACAAATGTTAAGACTGCACTCGCCCATCGTCAAGATGCTTTATGAACTCGCCACTAACGACCTCTCCTCCTTCATCTCACTCTAATCCATACGCTAGCCCACCTCTCCCATCTCATCTCACTTTATTCTCCTCCATGCATTCTCCGCTCCAGCAACCAAGGCCTTCTATCAAATCCTCCAGTCAACCTTTTCTCAGCGGTAGGTAGCCCATTCCCCTTCTTGGTTCAGAATACAGTACAATGGCATTTTTTGTACTGCCTGTGTTATACTTGGTAGTCGCCCATCCAAGCATTATCAAGGCTCAACCATGCTTAGCTTCGGAGCCAATGAGTTTGAGCGCATTGCAGGTACTTGGTCATAGACCATGTTGAGGTATGTATTTTTTTTAACCCTTGATTTTGTACGTCTCTTTCTGTCACTTCTTGGCCGAGTGAATCCATGCATTCCATCATTTGGGTGAAGAATCAAATTTGCTGTCGGTGCATAATTTCGGCCAAAGTGAAGTGTGCAACGTTGAGGCAACCCATTCACGTAGGAATCACCTTGCAGTTGATGTTCCACAGCGCCAGGATGAGGTTGCGCAGTGCCAGGTACATGGTGGGGTCGCGTGAGAACTCTGGGAATTCATACAGCTCATCCAGTTCCATGACATCTGGCCGCACGCACAGGGCCTTGCCGCTCTCGTTGGGCTGGTAGAAGGGCTGGAAGTATGGGTTCAGGCCAGGCACTGGCAGCACAAAAAACATATACAGTCATACCTTGGTATACGGCCGCGTTGGAAAACGTCATATTTGGTATACGTCGTGTTTTGACGAGAAAAAAATGTCTTGGGATATGACGCCTTGCTTGTGATACGACGCGCTTGCTAGAACTTGTATGGGTCGGGATGAGTCACCGCGTACAGTACCCGCGTACACAATACTGTTACGGCTCTAACAAGGCAAAAACAAACTTCAATGGACAGGTTTTTAGTAAAACTCAAACCTGGTGAGCCTCAACCAGGTCCAAGTCAAGAAAAAAGACAGAAAAGAGAAAATGAAAAAACCCCAGAATTTCAGCTTCCTGAAGTTTTAATGGAAGGGGACTCTCCTTCAAAAAAAGAACATCTCCTCCTCCTCCCCTTCCTCACCATCATCCTCGTAGGCTATCAACTCCTCTCAACAAGGTAAAGTGATGTTAAATTTTATTTAAATTTATTTTAATTGATTTATGCATTTATTTTGATTTATGTATGCTTTTTAGTAATAAGTAGTGTCTACATTTTTTTTATACAACCCCATTAATGTATAATATGCCATATAAAATATCATTTCTTATACTCTGGAACGGATTATTTCCTTTCCCTTTATTTCTTATGGGAAAAATTCGTTTGGTATACGTCATTTTTGGGAAAATCCTACCTTCTGGAACGAATTAACGACATATACCGAGGTACCACTGGAGTGTACATGTACAGCTCTGCTGGATGAGGGCCTCTCCAAGCCATGCGGATCATAGAGTTGATATTTTTTGTTACCACATTTCATCATAATGGTTTCTGAGCACAAGCCCAAAGTATCAAAAATGACAAGCAATCAACAACAAATGGTACTATTAAGTGTGTTAAAGATGACATTCAAAACGTTACCTAGGATCTTTGGCATGATGGAGTGGAGCATAGATGTTGGATTACACAAGTACAGTACAACAATGCATTTTTCTGCACTGCTCTCTGATATACACATATGAGTCCCACTGTCTAAAGGCTATAACTAATGTCAAGCGCAGAAGTCGCCCATTACAGCACTATCTAGGCTCAAGCCTGCTTGGCTTTTGAGATCTGATGAGATCAGGTGCTATTCAGGCGATTTCCATATACTTTATGCAGAAACACAGTATTTCCAGATAAAAAAAATTCCCCTCTAGTGTCCGATTAGTGTGGCTAAAATGCTTGCAGTGACAGATAAATATTGTTTGCAGGCTGTTTCAAAATGGTAGGTCTCAGGTAGGCGTGGGCCGTATGAAATGAAATCACGGGCCATTCCTGACCTTTGGGCCATATGCTTCCCATCACTGGGTTAATGGGCTAGTCTTTTCACCTGCGTAGGTTATGCTAGGATAGTTCTCTCTTGGAGGTAATGTGCTCTAAGAAATCTGTGACATTATCCCAGGACATTAAAAGTCCAAGTTTCTGTCAGTTGCCTAATAATGCACCACTCAAGATAGTGTATTTACATGTCGTTCTCACCACTTCGGGTATGATGGGATCTTGTCCTACCCATGATATATCCCAGTTACTTTTCAGTTCAGAGGTGGCGACCCCATAGTGGGCAACTGTGTGAATGGTCGCATAGCCAGCAGCAGAGGTGTGGTGTGAGCATGAGCACCTGTGGTGTGTGGCACGGCATGCGAGTAGTTCTCGAGGCTGGTATATCGTGGCACCGAGCGCTCCGTGCCGGCGCATGCCGGGCTCATGCCTACGCAGTCCAGGTAGTAGGCCGAGAGGAAGGGAGCGGCGGGACTGTCCTTCAACAGCGGGGGCAGCAGCAGCATTGCAAACCAGCGCGGTTCGCTCACCTCGACCACCCTCTGCCAGCCACACAACAGAGACATGAGATCTCCGATATAAAAAGGATTTCAATGTATAATTGTAACATGTTTTAATAGTACTAAACTATTATACTCAATGTTCAATGCATGAATATTAATATTTGTAATGCTTGAGCTAAGCTTGTCAAACATACCGAGTCTTCTGGTGGGGCGCATGGATCAAAACCTTCATTCTGTGAACAAAAGAAAACAATGTTCCACACAGATGATCAAACCCACAACAACATCCATCCATACCAACGGTCGTACATCTACAGGCTTTTTATGCATCCACTGTACCTTGCGGTTATTGGCTGTTATTGGACTATTCTTCACCACGCTGGCCAGTGAGGGTCGGTGAAGGTGGAAAGTATCAAGTATAAAATAGTAGAATGGATTTTGCTGCACTACCCTCTGCTGACAACAGTCTTGTAACAGTGTAAAACACCTGCTTTATATGCACGGTAGTCGTCTGAACAAACACTTATCCAGGCTAAAGTCTACTAAGCTTCAGATATCTGACGAATTCCGGGTGATTTGGTAATAGGTATCAAACAATTAAGAGGGTTTAAATGCTCTGTTGGCACGACAGTATGTTCCCTTGTTTTGTAAAATGGAAAGAAAAACGAACAGCGTTAGCCTAAATCTGGACAGAGAGTACTGAAAATGTGACACGGAGGAAGGTTGGCACATGTTACAGCAAAGCTCAAAATGACGGAGAGTGCAGTAGCTTCATCATCGAGATGACAAATACCCAGCAATGACTAACGAATGCGTCCTTACCTTAATAGCGGAATTTACTTTCATGCCGCAGCAGTACGTCTGGGCGAGCTCGGTCGTAAGCATCACCTCTCGTGTGAGCTGCCTCCACTTGCCACAGCCCGGCTTAGTGCACTGCACCTGCACAAATGACAAGCACCGCACCCACCAATTTACTTAAGGACATTTTAACTGTTGGGATCTTTCATAGAGCAGCGCAACGCTGCCATGTTGGTGAATAGCCTGCGGTTTTTGTTGTCGGAGCTAGCTCGGAGACCCCTTTAAATGACCTCTGGTCCACACAGTAGGATGCAATCCTTTCCCACAAATAGTTGCATTCTCAGTCTGCAGATACAAATTTGTGTCAAATAAAATCTTATTAAATTGTTTTTTTTATGTGGCCATTGTGGCCAGACTGATACCATCAAATGACTACACATGAGAACGAAGTTTCATCACAAGTGTCTGTCCAGATTGTAACCCAAGAATTCAGCACTGTCAGTTCAGTGCTCGAGCGACCTAAAAAGATATTCAAAAATAAAACTGGGTGTAGTGATGCAAGCATTTAATCCCACAATTTAGGTGAAGTGATCTGTGGATCACTCATAAATTGAGGTGCCTGAAGAAGGCAGTACAGCAAGCAGGGTTCCAAGCTACAGAATGTGTGTGGAGCATTACAGGTATTGCCTTGACTTAAAGCTTTCGTGACTGCAAGAATTAATATTCTTTGGGTCTTTCGGTAAAGTCACGTAGATAGGTTCAAAGAAAAATAACAAAAAACTACGACGTTTCAATCACAACACAAGCGGTCGTCATCATGACGATCGAAACGTCGTAGTTTTTTGTTATTTTCTTTGAACCTATCTACGTGACTTTACCGAAAGACCCAAAGAATAGGTATTGACTTGTATATGTGGGTTTTTTCAAAAGTACTCAGGTTTCCACACCAAAAGAAAAAATACAAAAGTAATTGGCCAAAGTCCCAATGCCAAAGTGGCATGAAATATAACCTTGAGACTCAGTGAGACTTTCTTTGGTAAAAAAAATATTATTATTAAGCCCAAGTTTGCCCAACGATATGAAGCTATTAAAAAACACACAAGCAGATCTGAAATTGAAACATTTGAATGGAGCCATTCGGTCTGCAGATTCGCTGGAGAACCTATTTTTTAAATCCTCTATATTAAGTTCGCTTGCTTGCTTGCGTGCTTGCTTGCGTGCTTGCGTGCTTGCTTGCTTACGACCGTGTAAATCTTTTGGTCGTTTTTTAACCCACTTCCCGTGATCCAATCGAGCTGACATTTTCCACACAGACTCGTTGTGTGTGACAATTAATTTTCGTGAAAAAAAATTCCTAAATTTTACACAGTTTAGGGAAAACAAATTAAATATTTAATTACCAATTGCTCAATGGTGGCAGACAATCATCTGACCCATAGGTGGCAGCCATCTCAAGCCAGAGGACGAGAGGACTCTAGCCGCCACGCATAAAAAGGATTTATAGTGAAAAACTTTGTTTTTACGGGTTTACTTGTTTCATATGGTGGGGAGTTATCTCAAGTTTGTTGAGTAAGTAGATTACTTCAGGAGTAGCCTGGTGATGAACTAAAATGCTGCCAGCGAATGATAAAAATGGGCAGTGGTGATACGCTGTGGTCCATTGTTTGAGACTGGTGACCATAGTCGCACTGCAAGCTATTTCTTAATCAATGGAGAACTGAGAGCACCGAACACTCAATGCGATGATGATGCTGTGGCCTGGCTCATAAGTACGCAGACGCTAGTAGCAGTAGTCTATTCTCCTATGAAGCGGTAGTTGCATTCCTGAACAACACCGTGTTGTTAAAACATTGCATCATAATAAATAATATATTATATAGGGTAAAGTAAATCCGTGATAACAGGTGAGATGAGTATGCAAGCTGAATAAAGACGGAGGCGCGTGGGTAGTATCTAGAAGCATCCAGCAGCATCCTGTCTTGTGTGATGCTACACGGAGGCAACCTTATATCCGCTTATTCCTAATCGCGCGACGTAGTTCTGGTCACTCAATGCGTTATATCAAAATTGGCATCAGCGTGAGAAAAATGTGTTTCCTCAATTCGCGTGATGAAAACATGCGTTATAGGAAAACAGACAGTACGCATGCAACAATGCCCGCTGTGACGAGTCGTACCCAGTAGGGCAGCTGTTGATCAGCCATGAAGGCCTTGATGCTTGGTTCGCTCTTCCCATTCATGGTCCACACTCGCTTCCAGCTCGCGTAGCGCCCGTAGCCATCCTTGTGACTGCACATACGTATTTACACACAGGGCATGTATACGTTTTATCACCCGAGGGATTACACCGAGAGACAAAAATAGGAATGCGTGGATTAGAGAACATGTAAAAAAATACATACTGTCGACTGTTGAGAAAACCGAGTGAGTTTGGGCCGGACACGTTGGTAGAAGGGATCGTTGGCAAGCAAAAATAAAGATGGAGTGGCAGCCAAAGGAGGGAAACGTGTCCAACGGAATGTCCGACGTGAAGATGGAGGCCCTCATCCAGCAGCAGATTGACAATGGGTTGTATATGTGGATGTACTTCTTTAGATGTTATGCTCCATTTACATGGCTTGCTTTCGGAATTATTTAAATCAGCAATCCCATAAGCTGTCAAATTAAACGGCATAATGTCCGAGTTGTCTCGCCACAATGATCCTTAAACAATTCATGACCCACCTTCGATAGTGGTGGTCGAAGCACTCGTTGCAGAAATGCTCCCCGCATGACAGGTGATACCAGCGTGACGTGTAACCGTTCTTCGCACACCTGCACAAAACACGCAGACACGAATACACACGTGCTCTCAATTCAAGGCAGTCCCCCTTGCTTTGAATCACAGTTGCAGCAAATAAAACACAGCTATAACTTCAGCAGAAATTTCGGTCAAATTATATGCACGTAAAAGTTGGCCCCTTTTATCAATCCACTGATGGATGAGGGCTTCCCAATACAGTACAACCCCTCTTAACGACGGACATTGGGTCCACGAAACAGGTCGTTAAGTGATTTGGTTGTTAAGCGAATATAGGAAATACCTGTTAAAGGATTCATTCGTTCTGATAGCATCGTATGTTACTATATTTCACCCAAAAACGTACTTTATAATATTTAAACAATATATATTAATACATAAAGATACTGACTACATTATAAACACATAATATTAAAAGAAACATGGTTAATGCATTAATTCATATTTAATGTACCTACAACAGCCTGTCGTTAACAGGGGAATGTTCGGTAAGCTAACACATTGGGCTCTATGGAGGCTCACAATTAAGCGGTGAGTCGTTAACAGGGGTGGTCGTTAAGAGGGGTTCTACTGTACTGTGTCCATCATTGGGGTTATATTGAGAGCACAGATAGTGAAGCATAGATGTACAGTACAACACTATAGTGCATTGCCCTCTACTGCCCATCACGTAGCCCTGCGGCACTACGACAACCTTTTTTTGCAGGCTGATCACCTATCCAAGCACTACCCAGGTTCAGCTTCCGAAATCTAAAACAATCGGGTGCATTCCAGGTGATATGGTCAAAGGCTGAGTGCTCACCAGTGCAACATAGCAGAAGGCGGCACCTATAGTTCAACTATCACACAACGTATGATCAAGGCTGGCTTTCTGCAATCAGGGTTGGTGACAGTACCATGAGCGTACATAGACGGCAGGAGGGCAGCTACCTTCTCACCCCCCTCACCCCCACTAACGTTTGGGGACACGGACAATCCATGTAGCTGTGCTCCTTCAATTAATACAATTAATGGGCCCCATTAGTTACGCGGCACGAGAACCTATTGTTACACGTTAGCCGTGCCCACACCCACCCCCCTCCCACGACTTCAACATTGTTGTCATGCGCTGGGGTCACCCACCGCTCGCTGGCGCTCACGAAGCACACCGGCACGGTGACCATGCAGCCGACCTTCTCGCACTTGCGGTAGCGTTTCTCGTCATCCTCCTCGGGTTCCAGTCCTCCTGGCACCTTCTTTTTTATCTGCAAGCCGGGCGTGGTGGGCACAGAGATCACGTAGAACGTACCACAGATTGCGACGCTCGACAGACTTGCTGTAAGTGTTGCACTGCGTAACTGACGACTTTCCAACACTGAAGCGGTAGACTGACAATTTTTTAACTGTTTACCACTTACCTATTTTTCAAATCTAATCATACGGATTCATATAAAAATTGGTCGGGAAAAAAAGTGATGAAAAGGTATTTTGGGTTTAAAAATCAGTACAAGAAGAAAAGGGTTTAAATATCGGCAGGCTGACACTTAAATCGGTAGGGTTGGCAAATACGCAGCCATAACTGTGGGAATCATTACCTGCCGTCCTGAACTCCGCACCATGGAGTTTGCAGTGATCATCTCCAACACAACAGCTTTCCTTTTACCTCGTGGCCGGGCAGCAGCCATCCTGGCAAGGGAACACGCAGCATGGGCAATGCTTTTGTATGCTAATGGTGGCCAGACGGCAACCATGATACCAAGGAAACAGGCGGGACTAGGCAGGGAGGGGGTTACGTATGCTAATGTCGACTGATCAGCGAGCGTAAAATGAGGGATACAAAAGGCACGGGCAGCATAAGCTGTAATAACCACCGAGAGGTGACTATAATGCTGGCAAATGCATAGGAGCAAAGGGGTTGTTGATTAAGGTAGATTAAATGGGTTTGCAATCCATAAAAATACTAACTACTCTTATCTTGTAGATATGGCCTAAGCTGTTTGTCCGTGGCTATAAGGAGAAACACTTGAAAATCAGAGTCAGATATGCTCGAGCAATATTTGCAATAAAATATCAATCTTATATTGCAAATAACCAAAGTCATGATGCAGTAATGTCACTCAAGCATTTGTGAATGTGATTTTAAAGTAGTTACACATTCATGTTGGACAGCAAGAGGCACAGCCTAGGTGTGTATCACAAACAGCTATTTGTGCTTTGGGCTGGACCATCCTTTAGTCTATTCCCGAGGGGCCACAGTAACAATACGGACTTGCATGGTGTGATACGGGCTGTACAGAGAACGGTGAAAGGCACAAGATTGGCCACAATCACAGCAGCTTACCACTGTTAAGTAGGCTTGGTTGATTATCCCGTAGTGGACTGTGTGTGCTCGCCACTAAGCCAAAGGTTCGATTTCCACCGATGTCCAGAAATGTCTGCCGGAAGAATACCAACATGCACGCCCACTGTTAATACATAGCACTGTTTCTTCGACTACGCCGTTATCCACGGGATCCTTCTTTATAACTATGAGCATTCAAAATTCCCGGCACAGGCCACAAAACACGTGCAACGAAGGCTTGGAGATGGTCCCTAAGAGACCGCTCCTGCCACTTCACTTACCACACACGTTACCATCAATCCCTCACTTGAAACACAAGGTCATTTTTTACCAAGGTAATAAACCGTATTTAAAGACACCATGATGCTACTCTTAATGGAAAACGAAGATTTGAAAGATCACCACCTACATTTTTGAGCAGCCTCCTGAAGGGACTGCAGAACTAATTATTTGCCAACACCTTCCGTGACAATTCCCTGACATTATAACACGACACTCTACGGACTTTGAATTCTGAAAGGACATCACTTCACTTTGTGATAGGACTCCCATATCAAGTGTGGTACAGCCCTTTTGTGAATACACTGCTAGATGAGGGCCTCCCCATGCCTTTGCAGGTCATGAGGATTATTTGACTATACCTTAATAATGCTGGTTGGTGCGGGATGTTGAAGGTAAGCAGCAGAACACATTGTAAACATTCTATCGATTGGTTGGTACTACTCTCTAATGCCCACCACATAGCCCCACAAGCCTGATGACAACCTATTTGTGTATGGAGGTCACCCATCCAAGAGCTTTTCAGGTTGAATCGTGCTAAGCTTCTGAGTTCCTATCAAATTGGGTGCATTCCCCGGGAATTCTGTTCCAGGCAAATTGATGGCAATAAAGAAATAAAAATAATCTCCCATCTTGCCAGCGAAAACCCATTTTGCCTAAACCATATGTTCCTCTATATGGATGAACGCAGTTGACACACCCTGTGTGTATGGTCTACGTGAACTGTAAAGGAACCATTCAACTGCAAACATTCTACTGTTAGCCACTCCTTGTATGGGAAATCTGGAAAAACCGGCATGGCTTTTGGCGCCAATGGTCTGCGGTATTATCAAAAACATGCATTATCATATCGTTTGTTCTTCAAATCTTTATGACAATACAAAACAAAGTTTCAACCAGCGTTGTTTCCTGTCCTAGTTTTCCTAGGATGTCCTCATTTAGAGGTTATCCTGACAGTCTGTATGTATTACGGATATATTAAAAGTCTCAATTTGTCAGTTTCATAATGATTCACTGCTCAAGGCAACGCATTTACATGTCGTTCTTCCCTCTTCCGGTATTGTGAGATAGTCTTGTTCCAATGATATGTATCAGTTTTTTGTACGTCAAAGGTGACAACCCTCATTTTATCAAAGGGGTGGAGGAGTGGCACACTGGTGAGCGGACTGCACGACGAACCTCGCCACCTGAGTTTGATTCCCAGCCAGGGCTAATGTCAATAGTGATATCTGAACAGGTCCTCGGCACGTGGTTACAAATGCACATTGACCAGTGTGGCGAAATATGATTTCTCGAAATCCCATGACCAACACCGTGTGGCGGGGGGGGTCGTCATATAGCAGTGAATTGACAAAGGGCTGTAAAAAAAAGCCGTGAAGAACACTTTTTGGACTCCATGTGGCTTGTTTGTAAGAACAAGTCACGGACTCCCCTTAGCGATGAAGGCCTCTCCTCGACGTGCAGATCACGTGGGTTGTTTGACCAGAAAACGTTCACAATCCAGCAAATTAAAGAATCGAATCTGAAATTTTCCGAATTGTACGCAATACATGTGTATGAAAATCAACATGAGAAGTTTAAACTAAAAAAGAACGGAGCTGTGGTTTGGGCAATAATCAGTACCCGGAGTGCCTTACATTTCTAATATAATTACACTTGAGTCTAAAACAGCATACAATGAAGCATTAGGGCCTCACACATTTATTGTTATCTTGTGTCAAGAGTGCCTGAGATCTACCTATTTTCTCGCCCATCATATGCTGTAGAAGCAGTATTATGGACTTACTTATATACTAATCCTGCATCCCATCGGACAGTGGTGCATTAGATTTAGATTGTAACACTGCACCTGCTTAAACAACGGGGTCACGTTCCTTTTTCAGCCGTGGATGGACGAAAGGGCTGTAGATGCATTACTGTTTGTCCTTACCATCTTAAACCTACCTCTCTTCTCACCCATCATATGTTGGCGCAGCAATGCAATTATATGTACATTTGAACACACATCATCTGATAAAACATAAGGTCTCGTACACCTATTTCCCAGTGTCTGCTGTCATCATCGCCACAATCATGTACCTATTCTCGCGTACTATCTCTGGTTCAACAGCGCCTTGTATTTACATGTTGTGCCACTCGCTTAATGTAACACGAGTTCAATTACAGCTGTCTTCTCGTCCATCACCTGCTGACAGTAGCCTCGGACACACAGCACTGCAAGGTAGTACCCATTAGTGTACAACACAGTGCATGAACACAACACAAATGTATTATCCATAATGTTCCAACGCAAGCAATGACATAACATGCCACAGGCTCATTCACGGGTTAGCATCATTCCACAACACGTTGGCCATGGGTCGATACGCTGTTGGATGGAAGAGGCCTGCCCCAAAATCACCGTCACCTCTCGTGATCACCTCGTCGCTGCACACACGAGCTGAATTGATCGCTCCATCTCCGTGGTGGATGATAACTCTCAAACACGTCGTTCCACATCCCTCCTTGGCTTGCCAATGTCATCATCAACATCACCACCACCAACCCTTCCATAGGGCGACTTATGGTGGCACAAGGCCCCAATAGGGGCCATACATTTAGTAGGTACGCAAAAAATTACGTCAAAACTTGACCCCCCCCTCTCTCCCTGTACGCACGCAGACTTTATACACCCCCCCCCCCAGAATCCTATAGAACTGCCGCTATTTAATCCACGCAGAAACGATCAAGGATTAATAATATTAACGTGTTCAAGCAAACAGATAGTCCACACCGCCGGACTGTCTAACTCATTTGAAGGCCAATGTCGACAAATTATTATCGAGGCTTCACCACCCCCCCCCGCCCCCGTACATTGTCAATAGAGCCCCCCATTCGCAAGTGGGTTAAGCCCCCCACTCCCCCCTCAATGCGTACGTACTAAATGGATGGGCCCCTCACCATAACACTCACTTTTACTTCACTTGCCAAAACACAAACCGTGCGGGTTTAAAACATTTTTTTGTCGTTGTTGTAACAATTCGAAAGTCACGATTATTCCCCGCTTATTTTCTTTCTAAAACCAGCGTGCGTGAGGTTGTAAACCCAAGGCCCCCCCTCACAGCTGTTCGCACACGCGCGCGGGTACAGTGCAGCGGTGGTACAACGTTGATTGAGGCGGTGTCCACAACGCCGCCAGCCAGCGGCAGCGCCACGCACACCGCCTCGGACGAGGGTGGGAAATTATCTGAGGGTTTAAGATGTTTGGCTACTGCTGCTGCTGCGTCCTTACCCGCGCCTCCTTGATTCCTTACCTCGGCTTAAACGTCGAGCTCAGCGCCCCCCACACACCCAAGTGGCCCCGCCCCCTCCCACCAACTGGCCCCCCCCCTCCACCAAGTGGCCCGCCCCCTCCATCAAGTGGCCCGCCCCCCCCACCAAGTGGCCCCGCCCCCTCCACCAAGTGCCCCCCCCCACACACCCAAGTGGCCCCCCCTCCACCAAGTGACCCGCCCCCTCCACCAAGTGCCCCCTCCCACACACCCAAGTGGCCCCGCCCCCTCCCACCAACTGGCCCGCCCCCTCCACCAACTAGCCCGCCCCCTCCACCAAGTGGCCCGCCCCCTCCACCAAGTGGCCCCGCCCCCTCCACCAAGTGCCCCCCCCACACACCCAAGTGCCCCCCCCCTCCACCAAGTGACCCGCCCCCTCCACCAAGTGACCCGCCCCCTCCACCAAGTGGCCCGCCCCCTCCACCAAGTGACCCGCCCCCTCCACCAAGTGCCCCCCCCCCTCCACCAAGTGGCCCGCCCCTTTCCACCAAGTGGCCCGCCCCCTCCCACCAAGTGGCCCGCCCCCTCCACAAAGTGGCCCGCCCCTTCCCACCAAGTGACCCGCCCCCTCCACCAAGTGGCCCGCCCCCTCCACCAAGTGACCCGCCCCCTCCACCAAGTGCCCCCCCCCTCCACCAAGTGGCCCGCCCCTTTCCACCAAGTGGCCCGCCCCCTCCCACCAAATGGCCCGCTCCCTCCACAAAGTGGCCCGCCCCTTCCCACCAAGTGACCCGCCCCCTCCACCAAGTGGCCCGCCCCTTTTAGTGACGTCACCTGTCGGTCCCTCCCACCTCAACTCCGCGGATGTTGCCGGATCGGAGGCGGTTTTACCTCTGGCCGGCGTTATTCAAATTACAAGCGGTGTCGAATTGATTCTAGATTTGAATCTTTCGTGACTGCAAGGATTCATACTCTTTGGTTTTTTCGGTAAAGTCACGTAGGTAAAAAATAAAATAAATTGAAACTAGATTTGAATCTTTCGTGACTGCAAGGATTTATACTCTTTGGTTTTTTCGGTAAAGTCACGTAGGTAAAAATTTAAATAAATTGAAACTAGATTTGAATCTTTCGTGACTGCAAGGATTCATACTATTTGGGTTTTTCGGTAAAGTCACGTAGGTAAAAAATAAAATAAATGAAAACTAAATTTGAAGCTTTGCAAGGATTCATACTCTTTGGTTTTTTCGGTAAAGTCCATTTATTTAATTTATATTTTTACCTACGTGACTTTACCGAAAAAAACAAAGAATAGTGTCAACTTAATCGAAACTCTCAAAAACTCAAAAGAGTTTAGACTCACAAGACGTGTATTGTCTGAGTGCAACGAATCCATTGTGGTGTCACGGAGTTCCTAGGAGGGGTCCGTTTAAAAACCATGGCAAGTGTTTATTGTCGATTTAAAGCTTTCGCGACTGCAGGGATTCATCTTCTTGGTTCTTTTGGTAAAGTCACGTAGAAGGGAAATAATAAAATAAAACATAATAAAATACAATTCTCACGACGTTTCGGCCACAACGCAAGCAGCCATCCTCAGGTGAAGAACAGGTCTGTCCGAGAGACAGCATCTGAATGAACACCACCAAGCTTGGCAGCGTATATTTAAGCTGGGTTAGAGGAGGAGGGCGCCTTGACAAAGGAATTTGTATATCAACAGAGGAATTTAGCATATTTATGGAAAATGCAGATATGGGACAAGTAGTGACTAATCTCATATCTGTGTCCTCTGGTCGAGCACCAATTGGGTCGAGGCTCAAAAGAAAGCCGTCCCTTGGTGTGGACCAATCAGTTTCAAGGACAATGCATATATTATCATCGTGTTTTTTGTTTGCATTTGACTGCAGGTATTGTGGTTAATGCAGACATGAATCCTTGTAAAAAGGTTTCAGTTTTGTTGCCAGAAAAAGGGGGAAAACCCTATTATATTTTGGTACTGGCAAAGGAGGTCCAATGATGCTATACTTTGTATTATATTCAATAAGTAACTGAAGTTTTGATTTCTTTTTGGTGTCTTAATGTGGAATTTTGATGGACAAAATTATTTTTTAGGAAACCAAATGGGGGAAAAAATAAATTACAAGATAACCAAGTCATATGTTAGTGTAGATGAAATGGTATGTGCAGAGAACAGTGTAAGTGGTAGAGTCAACATGTAGAGGCAATGATCCAGCAGTGAATGGAGCATGGCGATATTAACGCTCCTGTGGGGACACAGTCACTTGAAGTTCAACACATACATGTAGTGTCAGACTTCACCATATCGTATTAACTTTATTATTTATATAAGGCAGCCTGCACAAACAGTACATTATGCATGCTTTTTTGCATCTATACAGAATCGTCATCATGTGGAGTTCAACATAATTCAGAACCAAATTGATTAATGGAAGCAGAATTGCAATTCATAATTTTATTTATGGTATAAAAAAAATCATTAAGACCATTATTTATCCAGGAAAACCTATTTTCAGGAGGCCCTTACATTGGGATGTTTGCCAAATTCCAATATTGCATGTTAGACATGTGGAAGGGAAACCAGTGCTGAAAGAAAACCCCACCTATAAGGAGATAAAACAGAAACCTCCACACAGATTGATTAAATCCACTTGCAGTACTGCCATCACCTAATTTCATCGTAGCCCAGCGGGTTCGAGAGTGATCCACCATTGCCTCCGAAGTGTTTGACGGCAGGTGTACACCACCATGCCCGGCTCAATTATATTTACATGTAGACCAGAAGAAAATCTTAGGATATTTTTATTAAATGACTAGCATAAGTACCCGGCGTTGCCCGGGTGAAAAATATATTTCTTAATAACCTTACATATATACACAGATGGGCTGCTACCCCTGCCCCCCCCCAGCCACGATCTCCTGGGCAACTGTGCAGAAATATGTACGGCCTATAGTGTGGTGGGGTGTCGAGGCCTAGTACCGTGCAGAGCCTCCGGCCTCGCCTAAATTGCCCACCCGGCTGAGGCTGGGTACAGGGGCCGTTACCACCCCCCCCCCCCCCGCGCTACAATAATACTGTCTAATCGCTATAATTTTATTATCTACCGACCCTATAATAGTAATTGCACACATTGTGGTGGGGGGGGGGGGGGAGTGAAGAGGACATGAAACTTTGATGAATTTACCTCAGAGTCGCATGTTAATGCGTGCACATATTTTTAACGGGAATTAAAAATGGCGTCCACCCCGCAGTGAATGCGTCGCTACCCGTTGCCAGGGGCAACCGCCGTCCAATGAAACTGCGTATGGTCCGGCGACACACAAACAGACACACACACAGACAGACAGACACACACACAGACAGACGGACAGACAGATTTGCGATTTTATATATATATAGACTCCGTAACTTTTTACATACAAAACGCGTTTAATATTAAAGCAATGGAAGTCCGCTTTCCAATTCACATCACTTAATATGTATTTTGATCATACCTTTCACAAGGCGTTGCCTAATTGTTTTTGCTGATACGCAAAAATAATTATGCCTGGTTCCCTGTTGGGGGCATCTTAAAAGGGGCGACATGGAAAATGTCTTGCAATCACACACAACTCAGAGGCTGCTACAAAGCCTCAGTAGTACCTCTTTTCCACTGTATAACCGAGCCACGCTGGGCAGCACCGAGCCTGCCCAGCACGGTTCAGGAAGTGCCAGGTTGTTTTTCCACTGAAGCAGCCGAGCCGTGCCACTTAAGTCACACACAATGAACAAGTCGAGTCGCATGCAGATGATGCCGTGTTCTCACATTGTACTGTCACACGCAAAAAATGAGTCATTAACCATACTTGGCGCTAGGCCAGATTCAGATATATTGCGAGGCAAGTATGTCACAGTTTGGTTCCAACACAGCTCAGAAAATAGCCAGTGGCATACCACCCGTACCTTGAGGGTCCCATGCTGGCATACCTCAGATATGCCAGTGGAAAAGAGGTACATATGTATGTTGAAGTTCTTTTGCACAGTACGTAACCAACCGTGCTAACCCGAGGTGCAGGAGATACAAGTGTAAGGAACTACAATGGGACTACAATTCCTGTCTGTGAGGCTAAGGGGGCAGCATA
Organism: Lampetra fluviatilis; assembly: GCF_964198595.1. Taxonomy (NCBI): domain Eukaryota; kingdom Metazoa; phylum Chordata; class Hyperoartia; order Petromyzontiformes; family Petromyzontidae; genus Lampetra; species Lampetra fluviatilis. The sequence goes on from NC_136297.1 coordinate 7,193,756, forward strand.
AGTGTGGCGTGTATGCATTCTCCAGGGCAAGGTCATCGCTTGGCACCAGAAGTGGAAGTTGGGTCTTTGGAGTCCTTCTGAATGCTATTCTCCTTAAAAGCCTGGAACATCTCTTTGGAGGTGAGAAATGCTCCCCGCATGACAAGCTTGTCTCCGTCATCTGATGAATGCACGCAGATACAACACACACACACGACACACTTTCTCGGTTAACTTCATGTAGTTCACCAAGTAGGCTCAGTAGTGGCGTCATTCACTCATGCAACGTCTGGATTTAAGCATTGGTAAATATAGAAAGGCAGAGATTGGATGCCTTGAAGTTTACGTGACATTCACGACCACTGAAAAGCAGACCTAAACCATGCCAAGACATTCCAGGAACAAAAAGGCCCAGCATGTCCTGAGCTCCCCATCTCTCTTCTGCGTTGAACCTGTGACAGCACAACAGGTTCTGTGGGTGGCCTGGGTGAAAGCCTGCAGCTCCCTTAAGAAAAGGAGCCACGTAGCCTGACAGATGCTGGTTTGACCCGGTTGAGGCTGGATTTACCTAGAAAAGCTACCCTGATAATCCTCCTTGAGGCTACTTGCCCAGTTTTTTTCCCCAGCAGTTATGGAAATGTGACTTTAGGAGTTGCACAAGGCCGTATTGATAAAGCAGGGTTCTTCTCACATATTTTCCAGTAGGCCATATTATGAGACGTGTGATGTCATACATCATGCAATATCTTAAACCTCAGTGTCATTTGTAAAGATGTTCGAACGTCACGTGGTTTTATAACGTCATAATGCCTGAACATTTTATCACTAATCTGTATTTCTTGTTATCTAGCTTTCATCTCATTGATCTTCATATTTTGTCTACAGCCTCTCACCTGTCTCTTGTTTGTCTCTCTTTCATCTTACTAATCTGTATCTCTTTATGTCTGGGTCACCCACATCTGTTGGCAGACTACAGAACAGCTCAGCAGGCCGTTCCAAGGACAACCAGTTGAAGAATCCTGTTGTGAAGATAGCGGGCTAATGTATGCAGCACTCACTGAAGGTGATGTCCACTTGCGGCTCGGAATTGTCGTTCCGTACTTCGGTTGTGATGTTGCATTTGTCGTTGGAATCGCGCACCTTATCCGAGCCGATCAGCATGAGGAATTCCCTGGGAGGTGAGAGGTCGAGGGCCGCGGATACATACGCTGTCAAATAATGTGTAATTAAGTCGTAGCTATGCAAAGTAGATAATATCCAAGCCAATGCACGACCCTTCTCAGGTGTTTTGAAACTCCCGAGAGGCATTGTGAACATTCCTATATCACAACGCAGAATTTCACCAACACAACATTCACAACTTTTTGACCTCCCTGCTTTCGGTTTGTGTAAGCAGTGGTTTCTTCAGTTGATGAGAACATAAGTTCGACCGCAGTCTGGACTCATCTTCCATTATCGTCACCACCACCTCAATAATTATCCCTCAGCGGTTGAGAGATTGCGCATTATCTGGCGGGGCTACATCACCAACCTGCATGGACACCGGAAAACGGTGGTTGTCCATCGAATATACAGCAGAATATGGATACAAGCACGCCCAATATAAGCACAGTTATGAGATAACAAGCACATCCTTACATTGAATTAGCGCGGGGTTGTGAGGCTCTAGGTAACTTCTGATAAAAAAACACACTTTGGATATAAGCACACATTTCCTCGTGGCTCCAAAAGATGTGTGTTTTATATGCAGCTTCTGCACTGGGCTCTGCCACGGAAACATGGGAGTCGTCACCACCACTGGCTCAGCACTACCAATTGAGGCGGTGAGCGCCTTCAGTCGATCGCGTGGACGGTGACACTTTTTTTTCCCAAATCCGCGTTTTTTCTTGAAGCACGTGGTGGAGGGCAGGGGATGTATGTAGGGTAACAGTATGTTGAACTTCTTTCGCACCGCACGTAGCCACCCGTGCTAATCGGAGGGCGCCCGGGGGGGGGGGGGGAAAGGGGGCACACCTCTTGACATTGACGCGCACCGTCAGGGACATTCGCGACACGTGGCTTGGGGGTGACTGCAGACGATTGATGGGGCAACACAGGGAGAGGGTTGATATATCGTGTCAATTGGCATCCTCCGTTTGCCCAGCAAGGCCTCGCCGCGTCTCACAAGACACTGCAATTGCCAATCAGCTTACAACACGACCCGGCTCCTTCTGATCTCAATCAATTTGCCTTCCTCTCCCGCAATGCATCTTCACAATCTATAGCTCGATTTGCAAAGCGACTGGGAGCTGTGCACGTTTGCATCTAGATGGGGGTGTTTAACCAATGCCAATGAATGAGCGTTTGACACGCGTGAGATAACCGCAGAACGCACGCACGCTACGCCAGTTCTACAGATGGATTTAACAATCTAATCATGTACAGTGCTGTCATCTCCTGGCCACCTGGGCATCTCATCGCTTTGAGATCCTTGATGAAAAGCGCTACGTAAATATATGTTTTAACTAATAGCATCCCATTCAAGTACAGTAACTGTACTGTACTAGACGTACTGTAAGGCCGTGAGATAAGAGGGTAAAGTGGTGGTGTTGTGGTTGTTGTGACGGCGACTTCCTCGCACCTGGTGGACCTCACGTTGTCCTGGAAGGGACACAGGCGGACGGAGATGCTCTTCACGGCCTTGAGGGACAGAGACGTCGCTCCACGTGCAGCCATGGTGCCTGCCTTGCCCTCCACCACGACAGGTCGGAATCGATTCCCCGGTTTGACCGCAGAATCGATTCCGCCGTGCCGGCAGTCACTTAAGGAGGGGAGGGTGGCGCGCGATAGATTCGCGGTGAATCGATCGCGCGTGTACGGACGTGCGTAGGGTTTACGTTACTGATAGGAATCGATTCCATTTCGTGAATGGGTTTGTCGGATCGCGTGGATCGTTGGTGGTGGTTTGCCGGGTCGGAGGTTTTTCCGGCTGCGTCTTTGAGGGTTTAAAAATGGAACGCGTTGCGAAATTGTTAATGTAACACTAATAATTAATTATTACAGCGCTGGATTATGTTGTAACTTTCAAACTCACGATGCGTGCGTGTGATAGCAGTGCTTTGGGCCGATGTGTTTACGATTCATGATAATTGTATTTAATAAATGTTAACTGCGTTCAACACTTTGAAAAAAAATCAGTTTTCGGCGTTTGGCAATTTTTTATTTTAAGGCCGCGGTGTTATTGACGAATGTGTTGAATGTTTGTGTTGTGTTTATTGTGCTTGGGCACCCCTGCCAACGAACAATTTGTTTCATCCCAACATTTATTAAGGTTTTGTCTTTCCCTCAATTTTTATCCCAAATGTGTCGCGTAAATCCAAATGAAAATCTCGCATTACTCCTTCACATGGCTGATTTAGATGTAGGCAAACACTATAATTTGACATTACCCCCCTCCAAAAGGGCAACATGCGTTTAGATTGTTTAGCTGCTATAAAGTTCCACATGATTAAGACCACTTCGTTGAGTTCTCATTTGTGAAAAAAGAAGCTAAGAGCTCAGTGGGATTTGCCGTGTAAGATAAAAAAAATTGTAACTTTCAGACCCGCCCCTACTGGACATCTGTGAAAAAGAGCTTTATCGCTTATCGGATTCCTCCAGTACGAATAAACACATTCCTGTGGAGGGAGCTGGTAGGAACGTTGGGTTGCTCGGTCAATGGCCAGGGTCAACGGCGGCGTGGTGTATTCCGCAAATATGCCCGACTGTGAGGGCGGGCACAAGCCGGCGTGAGTAGGTTAAACGTTGAGTTTTATAAGGGCACCACGGGGTGACCAGCCCCTCCCCACCCAGCCCCACCCCTCCCACCCCCCACCCAGCCCCACCCTCCCCAGCCAGCCCCTCCCCACCCTCCCCACCCAGCCCCTCCCCACCCTCCCCTCTCCACACTGCCCCACCCATCCCATTTTTGGATGCACGACGGACGGACGGACACTGATCCCCTGTTGGCTGGTGTAACCAGGAGGTTGCTACCAGTAAGATTCTGTTTCTGATATAAAACTGCCGCCGAAATTTTTGCAAGGGATCTCATCCACACTAGGGGGCAGCACATTCCCACGTGCCCAAGTACCGAAAGAAATGGTCACGGCATGACGGTTAACCAGATATGTTCATATCGGAGCTGTCATTTAGTCAAATTAAATTAAACAAACTACTGTATGATGTATGTTTTTGTGTAGTTATTGGTGACTAGGCTGAGACTAGCAACTCCGTACACTTCACCTATTTTAAGCAGCGCAGCTGAACGGCCTTGAGGGACAGAGACGCCAAGGTCAACTCGTGCAAATGAGAGAGATTCTCACCTGGTTCAATAAAAATAATCCTGGTACTGTACTTTATCCTTGGTATCTCAGTGATGCCAGCTCAGCGCTCTGACTTATGAATGACCCGGTCACTTACGTAACCGGTCACAGAAAGCTCAATATGAAATTGAGTATATTTCGGAAATATTTTTTTTATCTTAACATTCAGCTGCCTTGAAAGTCCACAGCAACAAGTGCAATCGCAGACTCCCTTATCAACGCGCCATTTGCGGTGAACAGAAAATAAAAGATGTTAGTGTATTTAGGACAAAATAATCCTCAATCGGGAATGAAAGCTATTACTCTTATAGGTGGAATGGACACGAGACAAGGCGGTAATAACAACATACAATTTAACACACGGCTCTATAACTATGTCTAAAGAGAAATACTGATAGCAAGAGAACCACAGTGCAATTCGTCAAGAACTGCTTATATACTCTTTAGTTCTTTCGGTAAAGTCACGTAGGTATAAAATAAAATAAATCACGTGATTTATTTTATATTATCTTACCCGACAAAGCCCACTGAGCTCTTAGCTTTTATTTTCAGAAGTGAACTATCCACAAATGATAACTCAACAAAGTGGCCTTAATCATGTGGAACTTTATAGCAGTCAAATAATGACGTGATTGACTTTATTTTTTTACCTACGTGACTTTACCGAAAGAACCAAAGAGTATGGATTCCTGCAGTCACGAAAGCTTCAAATCAAGATTGAACTGCTTATACTCATGTAGGTTTAGTCACGCAATCACATCTACAGTTGGATAACGAATGTGGTTGGAACAGTTTACCCAACGACCCAACGTTTTCCCGGTACGCACCGAGCTAAAACCATTACAATTATAATCCCTCTTCTGAAACATTACGGCCAGAGGTTTATCTAGGCCATGAACAACTGTGCGAGATTGTGTCCATTTATTGCTCAGAGGTGCACATTTGTACACCACATTTTCTGAAGTGCTGTAATGTGATACACATTCCTGCGGAGGGAGCTGGTAGGAATGTTAGGTTGCTCGGTCAATGGCCAGGGTCAACGGCGGCGTGGTGTATTCCGCAAATATGCCCGACTGTGAGGGCGGGCACAAGCCGGCGTGAGTAGGTTAAACGTTGAGTTTTATAAGGGCACCACGGGTGACCAGCCCCTCCCCACCCAGCCCCACCCCTCCCACCCCCCACCCAGCCCCACCCCACCCACCCCCCACCCAGCCTCTCCCCACCCTCCCCACCCAGCCCCTCCCTCCCCACCCAGCCCCTCCCCACCTTCACCTCTCCACCCAGCCCCTCCCCACCCAGCCCCTCCCCACCCAGCCCCTCCCCACCCAGCCCCTCCCTGTACGACGGACGGACGGACACAATAATCTCCTGTGGGCTGGTGTTACCAGGAGGTTCCAACCAGTATTAACAGTACAGCATATATAATTCAGTTGATGTCATTACTATTTCAAAAATTCCATAAATATATATTATATAGTCCTGTGATTACACACCAAAAGCTATGCTCACTTCGCTGAGAGCATTTTTAAAGATGTGTTCATGATGAAAAAAAATCCATCCAAAGTCATGCTCAATAGTACTCTAGTGACGTTGACTTCTCCCGACGTTGACTTTAAACACTTTTTTGTCATTAACGAGACTTTAAACTATTATAAGGCATCGTTAATGGCGAATGTGGGGGGGATATTTCAATTTCATAAAATATGACATTTATATTTTATTGGTTATGTTGTCACGAATTGGATCGGTTTGCCGGATTATTTATTTGTAACTGTTTTTAGAGACATTTGAAAGTATGAGCATACGGAATAGAGAACACACGCAGGAAAATGACATCACTCAAACGACAGAAACTGTGTTCATAAAAAGCTAAGTAGGCTTGGCAGGACACTGGAAGGTAACGTCTAGAAGCTGGGATGATAGGATTTCTCCACAACTTTGGTTTCCGCCTGATGAGGCTGGTTGTAATTATCGGCGAAACGTCGTATTCGAATCGTAAACGTGTGGGTTTACTCTCAAACACACCGGTGTGCTGAGCTAGTAACGAATTGGCATGTTGTGTTTACGTGACAAACCTTACTAATTGGCTGTGTCGGGTGGTGGCAGGTTTAACGAAATATTTATATTTACGTAATCTAACCCAAAAACCTGTTATGGATGGTCAATATTAATAAGACAGATGTGGGCAGCCAAGGAATTGCAAACGCGTCCAAGGAAAGATTGAGCAATGAAATCTGGTCATGTGCAGGCACAAATTGGATTATTAAAATTGCAGGATTATGATAGATTGTGGGGGACAGAGTGGGAGGATGGCGGCTCCAGCTTTGGTGTTAAGCCTTCATCCAGCAGCGGATTGATCGAGCTCTCTGGTTTCCCCCCTCCACATTTAGAAATATGCGTTTAGACTATTTACGTTTCTTTGCTGCTATAAATGTCCAAATGATAAGCCACCTTGTTGAGCTATCGTTTGTGGCCAGATCGCTTTTGGAAAACAAGTTAATACCTCAGTGGGCTTTGTCTGGTAGGATGTGGGATGGTTTCGTTTCATTTGTATCTGTTTTGGTGAATTGTTTACCTTTCTTGTACTTTGCACTCCTATGTTTTGTTTTAATACTGTTTGTTGCTGTCACGTTCTTACCCACCCCGACTGGACATCTGACATCTGTGAAAAAATAGCTTTATAGCTCATCGGATTCTTCCTGCAGTATAAATAAAAATTCTGATGATGAGACCCCCCCTTTCTCTTTCTCTCTCCCTCCCTCCCTCTTCTCTTGGCGACAGTTGCCACGGCAACGAACCCCCCGCATTGGTCCCTCGCTCCTCACGTCACTGCGGCAAGGCGCTCCCTCTGCAGCGTGGCGCGGTGACGTCGCTGCGGCACGCGCTCGCAGCCACCGCCGCGAGAGGGGGGCGGGGTGGGGGTGCGCGTTGTGACGTCACTGCGGCAGCGTGGTGACGTCACAGCAGCCGTGTGTGTCTCTCTTGACACCAACCTCATCCGTCGACATTTGCGAATCCGAGGAGGCGGCAGAGAGGAAGAGACCTCGCCAAAAAGTCGTCGTTCCACTACGCATTTGGGCTACGTGAGTATAGATTATGTGCCGCTTTGATCTATTGAAGCTCTGCATTTTTATACGGCGTTGTAAATTGGGTGCGCGTGGAGCGTTTCACTCTTGGTTGCAATTGTGGTTGATTTGTGTCGTTTAATTGCTTTGGTGGAAGGCATCGGTCGGTGAATGAATTGGGCATTGAATGCATGAGGGAATACGCAATGGCATCTGCTGTGACGTCTGATACCTGCCCCGTCTTGCCTGCAGGGTTGGCTAGGTGAATGCAGATACGTTCACGCTCTATTGCCCAGTCAGCAAATGTGCACGACTGTAGCTTTGTTGATGTACTTTGTGTCCCTGTACGAGCTTATTTAATCGCTCCATCTCTCCGCGTGGGAAGATCTCACGGCCGGATGTCATCCACTGGCAGCCACTGCCGTCATTGTACTTGACCATCGGCTAACGTCGTACCTGCTCGCGACTTGTCCAGCTGGGATAATCGGCGACGTTTCAGGAAACGACCCTTCACAATTTTCTGATAACTGCCAACGCGGTATGACCAAATTGTTCACTGCATGTATAACAGCCCTATTGCCAATCCACTGCTGAATGAAAGCCCCCACCCCCTCTCATGCCGTGTGGGACGTAGGGGTTGACGTGGGATTCTGACCACAAGTATTGTGGTTAATGCAGACATGATTCCTTGTAAAAGGTTTCAGTTTGGTGTTTTAACATCTTAACACCTGTTTTGTTGCCAGAAAAAAGGGGAAAACCTATTCTCAAATCAATTGATTATTCTGCCCACCACATATCCCCGCAGTGGCCTATCACAACCTGTCGATTGTGGTGATCACTCATCCATGCATGCATTATCCCGACTCAATCCTCATTAGCTTCTGAGGTCGGGTGCATTTTGTGTGATTTGGCCATAGGCAGGTGATAATTCATAATGACAGTCTGGTGAGTCTCAAGATATTTGTAAAGGGGGTCCTGCAATGGGATGTTTGGCAAATTCAATTGATGCCTGACAGGATGATGATTTTATGTATTAAATCCTCGATTACCTTGTAAGAGACTTATGGTCACAATGGGCTCTCACATTTTTTATGAAGGTCATCTGTTGATCGTGATGATGGCAATGCAAATGTTTGGAGGTGGAGTCCTAACCTTGACAGCCGTGGCTATAAATGGCATCATCATTGTTAAAATTACGTCACGAAAATACGATCAATGTGATCATTGGGCTGTATAATAATGGTGAAGGGGGTAGTGTGGGTGATGGCAGTGATGATTGGTATAGACATATAGTAATGCCGCTGATGGCGATGGTAACATTGAGAATTATTATTCCGGATGAAGTACAGTGGCGCAGTAAATCGCACGCTGCGCGAGGCACCCGGTGAGCCGATTAAAATTCCAGGATGCGGCTAAGATCAGTGGTGCGTGATATCCGAAGCAGTCCTGAGCTATCTTCACCGACCGGCACTGACCTACGTGGTCATTAACAAACCCTATGACCGATACGGTGTCTGGAGGCCTTCATTCTTGCAGTGGCTGGACCAAGGGCCATAAATAATGACATTGAAATTAATTATTTTGAGGTGATTAGTAGACATGTAACGGTTCACCACCATCATGATTCGATTGTCACGATTTGAGGGTAAACTTGTGACTCAAGAATCGATGCTTGTAGTTGGGATCTGGAGTGCCTGCAGGGTGTCTATGAACCCCATATAGTACGGAACATACATCGACATATTAAACAATTGATTCCAAAACATACGCTTGGATGCACGTATTGTAAGAATCACTAGGTCTAAATCCAATTGTCATATCCCTAATTACGATAATAAATTGGGTAATGATGGTCTTAGTGATTGATGAAGTGATGACATTACAATGATGATGATTGTTTAACGTGATGATTTTCACTCAGTGCGAGGTCGCTCTATAAAACTAAACTATGAATTTAAATGTTTTTTATTTTACCAGGTAAGACCCATTGAGCTATATAGCTATTTTTCAGAGGCGATCTGGCCACAAATAATAGCTCAACGAAGTGGCTTATCAAGTGCAAATTCATAGCAGCCAATTACTCCAAACACGTGTCTAAATGTGGAGGGAAAACCGGAGGACCCAGAGAAAAATCCACGCGACCACGGGGAGAACATGCAAACTCAAAATATATAGGCGTAGGGGTCATAGTCGAACCCATGACTGCCTGTATACCAGGAGAGGGAGTTAACATCTCACCACGGTGGCTCAACTGCCTTTTCCCAGCCATCCGTGTTCAAGAACAGCCCCAAGACCATCCTTTCTTGCTCTGCTCATGACTGCCTTTTTTGTTTAATATATAAAGTAAATAAATAAAAATACATCCAACGTGTTTCCACCGTGTTTCTGCACAGGGTCTTGAAGATCGGTCACATTATTGAAAATAACTCGTTATGGTTGTGAACCTACCCCAGCAGGTTGTGCTTGAGACACAGCCACCATGTCCATCCTGAAGATCCACGCACGGGAAATCCTGGACTCCCGGGGCAACCCCACCGTGGAGGTCGACTTGCACACGGAGCGCGGTGCGGCAAACACTGAAACTGCTGAGGGTCGTGGGATTGACGTGCAGGCAACTGCGGTAGTGGTGGCGCTGATGTTGTTGACGCTGGAGCAGTGACGTGGTAGTTACCACGCTACACTACGAACCCCAGTGACCAGAACTCAATTCCTGACCGTGGACATAGTCAGTGTTGAATATCTGAATGGGACCTGGGTGTCTCCTAAGAATTTTCGGATTTAAATCAGTACCTGGTGCAGTTTGTAAACATCAGCACTGGGGAGACAAATTTGGTCACGTGTGGTGCTTGGCCACAACACTCACTTTATGAGTGTTCTTTCGGCCTTAGTAGGTGCTACCTAAGAGTACTTTTCCTGACAAATAACTTCATTTCCACAGTTGTAATTCTTTTTTTTTTATCGCGCAAGGCTATCACTAAGGTGCTATGTTTCACAGACGAATATTTGTCTGAAGCAGTTTCACAGTAGGGCCAATGTTGCAAGGCGGTTTTATCCAATTCATTAAATTATGCAATTAATTAAATTAAAACGCTATATAGGGGCATCTTTGTCTTTGTTTCAATAATGATAGTTGTGATAATTGATAGTACTGGTGGCAACGGTAACTTTGGTGGTGGTAGTGGTGGTGTTAACATGCAGCTCCTTCATAATAAAGATTTTTTGGGTGAGGTAGCGCAAGTATAAATGTGTCGAAACCCTCCACCACCCGACACGGCCAATCAGTAAGGGATTTGTCATGTAAACAAAACGCCAAATAGCTACTACTTCAGCCCACCGGTGAGTTGAAGAGTGAATCCACAACATTTACAATCTGCGTAGTACGACATTTCGCTGGTAATTACATCCAGCATCATCCGGCGATTTGCCAGAATAGTGAAGCAATCCACCTGCTTCCGGTCTTAAATTGAGCAGCAGGACGACGTCATCACTGAACCCAATCAGGTGCAGAGATCAGAGGCGGAGGAGGGGGGGGGCGGTATTGTAATTATATACTAGATTAGTAATCAGTTAATTAGTATGATTCCTCGAAAATGAATTGGAATTGGAATATGTATTACTTAATAATTGAACCCAATCACTGAACCCAATCAGGTGCAGAGATTAGAGGCGGAGGAGGGGGTTATTGTTATTATATACTAGATTAGTAATCAGTTAATTAGTATGTGTTTCCCCTATAAGGAATTGTCATATGTATTACTTAATAATTCGCTTCCAGGCCCTAATAACAGCTCCTAATAACTGGATTGATGATTCAGGGATGTTCCGGGCGGCGGTCCCAAGCGGGGCGTCGACTGGGATTTATGAGGCTCTGGAGTTGCGAGATGATGACAAGGGGCGCTACCTGGGCAAGGGTGAGGACATCACCACCACCATCATCACACAGCAGCAGCAGCACCACCCAGAAATAACATTGTCACCACTATTAGCATAGACATCAACAATACAGTAGAACCTCGGAGATCGAACGCACCAGAACTCGAACAAATCGGTGTTCGAACGATATTTCTGAACATTTTTTGCCCCGGAAAGCGAACGAAATTCGGAGGTCGAACGGGCAATCGCGACTTGAAAGAACCTGTACGGTTGAGATGCGTATGGCCAGCGTGCATGACGCTTGCCCAGACAAAAGGTTTTACCACCTCCTCCTCCTCACCACCTTCCACTCAAGCCATTAACTCTCCCTACTACAGGTAAAGTGAAGTTCAATGTTCATTTATTTCATTTATTCCATATATTTATTCATTTATACTTGGTTCTTTCGGTAACGTCACGTAGGTATAAAAATAAAAATAAATAAATCACGACGTTTCGGGCGCAACACAAGCGTCCGTCATCAGGTAAAGAACCAAAGAGTATGGATTCCTGCAGTCACAAAAGCTTCAAATCAAGATTTATTCATTTATTCCATTTATTTATTGTGTTTCTTGTTTTTTTGTATGATTTTATGCATGTAATTACTCTAAACTTCGTGTAAAAATGCTTTCTAATGAGATATTTCTTGTGTCTGGAACCAATAACATTAACTCTTATGGAGAAAATTAATTCGGTGTTCCAACAAATCGGTGTTCGAATGGCCTTCTGGAACGAATTAAGTTTGATCTCCGTGGTACCACTGTATCATCACTATATTGCGTCAGAGTTTCCCAAACATAAGTAATCGCAATACACCATGGTACATCTGTTTATGTTTACCGGTCTTCTTTGTTCAAGTAAAAATGAAGTTGTTATAAGCAGTGCACGTCTATTGATTGCTAAACATGTCCCAATTGACATAGAGAGTGCTGATTCAAATTAAGGATGCTCTCTACTTAACGTGTGGCACACACCCACAACAACAACAACCAACAACAACACACACGTACACATATATACGCATACAAGATGTTGCTCTTGTTTTGAATTTGTACTCTCTTATGTCGCACGGCACACGTTCAATAAGCATCAGGCACGTTCGGTGTGCAGTGCTCTAATTTGTATTTGAATGAAGAAGGCTGGTACACATGGGTGGGTTTTGATGACTGGACTTTGGGTCACCCTAATCTATTGTCACCAGTTTTGTAGAGAGGTCAACATTAAAAGTACGTGTGGTACTCGACAGGGTTTCAGACAGGTGGACTTCAACAAAGCTACTGGAAAACAGGTTTCTAGACTTTCGATACAGATCTGCGGCATGGGATGATAAACATTCACGGAAGTGTAGAGTAAGCAGTTACAAATTCAGAACAGGATGCGGCAAGAACGCGTTGTAGACGCAGTCGGGAAGAGGAGGCTGCGATAGGTGGAGCACATGTGCTTGATGGAGGAGGTCAGGTGATCGAGACGGGCATTGCAGTGGCACCCAGAGGTCGACAACCGAGGGGTAAACCTAAAGCCAGACAGCGGGAGACTGTAAGAGCAGGCCTTTGTGAATGGTTTTCAATTTGGCATCAGCTGTAGTATGTATGTATGTATGTTGAACTTCATTCGCACCGTACGCAGCCAACCACGCTAATCGGAGGTGCGGGGAAGGATAGCAAACTAAACACAACAAGAGTTTTCAATCTATATTTAAAAGTACATAGCTCCAGTGGCTTCCTGATATCGGAAAGAAGAGTGTTCCAGATGGATGCAGAAGCGCATCTGAAAGCGTGGGAATATATATATCAAAATGAAGTTATCGTGAAGTGATAACCGTCACAAAAAAAAAATTGAAATATACAAAATTAAGTGTCATTGATTCCAACAACAGCAACGTCGTGTTTAGCATTGTTGGTAGGTAGGTTAGTGACAGTTATTGAAACCAGATGAGAGCCCACTGAGACTGAAAGTCAAAGCAGACCTGAATCACGCAATAATAAAGCATACAGGTGAATAAATAGTCAAATATAGCTTATAGGTTCCGGATATCAAACACTACAGAAAAAAAGCAATACAAATACAGTTTATGTGTTTTAAAAATTAAACATTAAATGAGTAGTGGTGCACTGCGCTAACCACGATTTCGATTCACGGCCATGGCTAACACCGATGGTCAGTGCTATCTGATCCAGTTGTACCCCCTACTGCCCCCACTTTACCAACCTGCAATGACCAGCGTGGTGAAGTGTGCTCAAACAAACCCATCACTGACATGGCATCGGGAAGCCTTCACGCAGCGGTGGATTGACAACTGGCTGTAAAATGATAATCATGATTAATATGCTTAACAATGGCATATGGTATGATTCAAAAGCACTCATGTTCATAATCTTCCAGATAATGATCCCATTTCACGTGTAAGGCTGGAAGAAATCGTTTTCTAAACGTGTTCCTCCGTGTGCCGGTGTCACGTTGTCTGCAGGTGTTCTTCAGGCTGTGTCGCACATCAATGACACCATTGCCCCGGCCCTCCTCAGCCAGGTGGGGGTCTCTTACCAGTCCAATTTAACAGCGCACATAACCCCGCTTTGCCCCGTGCCAAAATTCAGCCGCGGGTACTCGGCTCGACAGAACGCGCCCGCCAACCGCGTCATAAAATAACTCCTGCGGTCTGTGTTTGTTTTTATTGTTTGCAAGCCGCGTATCGCTATAGCAATATAATGAAATGCCCTCTGATGTTTTTGCACGACGTTTTGCAATAAAGTATTTGGGTGGCCCCATGGAATTCGGGTAACGTAACTGTTTATGGCTGCGTTGCTGGTTCGTGTTACGTACTTTTTGCTGTGTGGCGCTGTTGTGCTGTGTGGCTGCTGCTTGCTTGCAGAGCTTTAGTGTGGTGGAACAGGAGGCGATTGATCAATTCATGCTGGACCTCGATGGAACTGAGAACAAATGTGAGAAATACAGATTCATTGCCTTTGAGTACATGTCATCATCATCAGCATCGCTTCCACTGCAATCCATTCACCTTTCAAACCGTGATGCGATGGATTTTTGAGATTCAGAATTGCAATTTGGGGCTGGAGGGATGACGTGAACCCATTCAATGTGTATCGAAATGTATCATTATTATTTGATTCATTGGATTGGAGTATGAGCATAATCATTTATATAACTACATTTATGCATTGTTCCACTTATAATAATCCTCCATAAGAAACTATCCATACATTCCAAAGCAGGAACCTGGAGTAAAAGTCACGACTCAATAAGGCTTTCCTAATGGTCTATTGTTATATATTTACGTTTTTGGAACTAGTTTTAATAATTTCCAATATAGTTTGTCGATTGGCATGTTGCTTATGGTGGGGGGAAATGTGGGTACTCCCAGATCTCCTGGCCAGCGTGGAATAGTAGGCCAAAACCCTCTGGCGTGTCCTTCGAGAGCTCCCTTAAGTGGAGGCCTTTTCACCAACTTTTATATCACGGCTGTAAAGTCAGCATTGCACGAATTAGGATTGCAATAGAATCCCTTTGAATCAGATTGCACAAAACAATGTTCCATTGCAACGCATGCTCAAGCCAACGATTGAAGTTTCTGGTTGTAGCAACACTATCTAGAACCGCCAGGGTGTGCAGTAGCAGCGTTTATTACTTTGATGATGGCGCCGCGGTGGCTAGAAGTTGACTACCTCGCCTGGTATACAGGAGGTCGTGACTTCGATTCCGACCCTGATGCCTTATTTTTGGAGTTTGCACGTTCTCCCTGTGGTCGCGTGGAATTTTTTCTCCGGGTCCTCCGGTTTTTCCCTCCACATGTATAAACACGCGTTTAGAGTATTTGGCTGCTATGCATTTCAACATGACGAGTTATCGTTTGTGGCCAGGTCGCTTCTCAACAAGAGCTATGTAGCTCAGTGGGCCCTACCTGGTGAAATAGAAAGTTTAGTTTTTAGTTCAGTTTCGTACTTGCAGCTCACTGCCAAATCTCAATGGGTTTGTTATGCAAGGCTGCATTTTTGTTTTACTGACTGACGAATCCTATGATGTCATGCACACACAGCCTTGTTTAACATCTGCACACTCATTCCATGCTCCCTACGCACTGGTTGCATGCAGCTTGAAGCCACGCGCACATTTAATGCGGGGGGGGGGGGTGTTGTTTTTTACGAGCTGCAACGTTACATGATTGAACACCAACAATGTCAGGGGTAATTATATTATCACAGTTATTGCTTCGTAGATAACGTCGCCTGTGCTGCTGTGCTGTGTTGTGGTTCTGCAGAGGGCAGTAAAGTGCAATATACTGTTGTGCTGTACTACGCTTCCAAATGTATGCTCCCCCTTCCTTCACCAACCCACACTGGCTCGTGTGGTGAAATATGGTCAACAAACCCCCTTGACCCACACGGTGTGGGGCTGCCCTTGTCCAGTAGTGGATTGACAAAAATGGATAGTAGATTCACTAGGTCATATCTAGGGAGGTATTTATATTTCCAATAATTTAAATTGTTCACGTTGTCATTGGCACATTCAAAAACTACCATCACTAACGACGGCATTCATATGAAAGGTGAAAGCCAAACGTTAGGCATACTCAAATGAATGTTGGCCGATAGCTCCTCTATGGGCACTCCTGAATCGGGAGGAGGGTATTCCACATTGCTGCTGGCAGGATCGGCATAATCCAGATAGCAGCCACAGTCATGTAATAATAAACAAGAAAGGACAACCATGCGTTTGCATAGATTCAGTTACACTTGCCTACATGCATTAGTCATCGGGGGCATTTAATTAGCGACAATAACGTTACGTTTCAAGCTGAACAAATGAAGATGTCACATGTTACGTTGTGTGACATTGAGAGGTGACGTCACAGTTAATAACATCGCCCTGGGCCAGCAAAGGTCAATCTTTTTATCGCTTTTAGGCAACCATTGTATTAATATTGATGGTTTTCTCTGGGGTAGTAAGTCCTGACTCGAAACAAAATTGTATTGAAACATTTTGTTTGGATTTGATTATATTTGTAGTAGTATTCAGCAGAGGTGTGGACTCGAGTCATGTGACTTGGACTCGAGTCAGACTCGAGTCATGAATTTGATGACTTGCGACTCGACTTGGACTTGCATAACAATGACTTTGTCCCACCTCTGGTATTCAGGAGGCTTGACGACGGGATCGGAGGCACACTTATTTATTGACACCAACTTGTGTACAGTAGCGGATACACACAGTACTTAAGGGGTTAACGTCCCCTTTACTCAACTAACAGGGAGACACGACATCTAACCCCGCTAACCTAAGCCCGAGTCCTCCACTACGGAGCTAAGGGAGGCTACCTATCCCAGCCCTGGTCAAGCTGGGATCCCGGCACCCTGAGTCTGGGCTCTCGGGGCCACGCCACCGGCTTGCCCTGGTCGGCCCTGACAAGGACAGCGAGCCAGGGGAGCTCCGGGGCCTATGCAAGCTGGTCTTCGGTCTTCGCTGGTTAAAGCTGATACTCCGACCTCGAGCACTCCGGCTCACCACCTTTTATAGTACTCGGCCCCCGGGAGGGGCCCGTGGGGGATGCAGGTGCGGACGTCGGTGTGAGCACCTCCTCTGTGTACGGCCCTAACCACGCCCCTTGTGTTTGTTAGCCATCCGCGCCCATACACAATTGCACCTCTACATATTTATAAAAGTTATCATCCCCCCCCCCGTTCCCCCCATATCCCCCCTGTTCCCCTCCCCCACCCCGATTATTACAGACAAAGCTAATGCATAAACGATTTGGTTGTTATGATTCAAGATAATTGAATCATAACAACAAGTCGCATGAGTCAAATGCCAGTGAATGCGTGTTGTCGTTGAAGAAACCTTTAAATATAAAACGACACTAATAACTTAATCTAAAAATTCAACTGAAGAGATTTAAAAAAATGTGGAGTTAACATCTCACTCATGATGATGATGATGATCTGTTGTTGTGGAACGGGCAGCCAAGTTTGGAGCGAATGCTGTGCTTGGCGTCTCGCTGGCCGTGTGCAAGGCCGGGGCGGGCGAGAAGGGGGTTCCGCTGTATCGGCACATCGCAGACCTTGCCGGGAACTCTGAAGTCATCCTGCCTGTCCCGGTGGGCAACTGTACAAGCATCTGCGTGTTGTATTATACGTACATCTGCTTGCGCCCGTGGGTTTCTGTTTAGTCTAAAGTTGTTTGCGCACTCCGATACGAGCGTGGCGACCCGCTTTCGATTCCAGCATATGGCTAACATCCGTGGGGAACATTTGAATATTTGAACCGAGGAGGACTTAATCTGGTGCCATGTGTAAACATCAGCACTGGAGAGGCAAAGGCAGCCCAGCGTGGTGGCGGCCACACCACCCCGTTGTGCGCCGTGATGGCCTTCATGGGTGCTTCTCACAGCATTTTCCCATAACAGACTGTAGAAGTTGCTTGGGGGATCTTTGTCTTGTGAAAAAAAACCTAATTTTTATCACGAATGTACTCTCGGCATCATGTCATGAGAGGGAGTATCCATTTTGATCTCTCGCAGAACAATGCAACCCTAAAATGTATAGACTGGCCCACAGAAGTGAATATCACAGAGCTACCGCTAAGATCCCTTCAATTTGACCTCTGGTCCACACAGTAGGGGACACGAAGAGTTATTTATTTGCCAAATGACAGTCGAATTATATATTTTGTTCTCAGAGCTGGAGTTTATCAAAATAAAGT
Source organism: Lampetra fluviatilis (assembly GCF_964198595.1). Taxonomy (NCBI): domain Eukaryota; kingdom Metazoa; phylum Chordata; class Hyperoartia; order Petromyzontiformes; family Petromyzontidae; genus Lampetra; species Lampetra fluviatilis. The sequence continues at coordinate 7,211,760 of NC_136297.1, forward strand.
CCAGAACCAAATTTAATATGATGGGATTTTTCTTTGCGTGCAGTCATTGGTGACTGGGCTGAGACGAGCAACTCACTATAAAAAAAAACCAATTTGAGAACACATTATAATCACAGTTGGCTGCCTGGATTCTTCGTGTATATGTGTCTCAGCATTACTATTACAATTCAGGACTTTTATACAACCACTTCTGAAATGGTATGTTTTGTCTGTCGATGGGTACATTTTTCTCATCTGTATGTGTGTCTAAGTGTTTTAATGTGTTACCCTTATCATATGTGTGTGTGCATATGTTCACGTTTGCATCTTATTTTTTTAAATACATATTTATGTCCGCATTTGTTCATGCATTTGAATTGCCGAGAATTTAATTGGCGTTGGCGGGTCTTTGAGCGTGCATCGATAGCTCAGTTCACATTGACATTTTTACATCTGCGTCTGTGTATCAATGTCCGAGCGTGTGTTAGTGCTTTCTCTGCATGTGGGGATCAGTAGTGCAGTGGATAGCACGCTGCGCCACGAACCCGGTAACCCGAATTCGATTCCTGCTCATGGCCAACACCTAGGCCGACTTAGCCTCAAATGAGTATCTGGCGTGGTGCATAGACATCGCCACTGGGGAGACAAAGGCGGTCGGGCGTAGTGTTGGCCTCCCACACCCTCTTGTGCCGTGCTGGCCTTCATAGGTGCTCGTGGACAGTACTTGCCCCAACAGTCTATTAAGGCTATACGGGGGACTTTTGTCTTTGGCTCTACATGTCAATGTCAGCACCCACCACTGTGCTCAAATACATTCGCCCATTGGCTCCTGTCCCATGTAGAGATGGGATATCAGACTATTGAAGTAAAATCACTCTCCTGATTATTGGTTCAATTACCAGACTAATCGGACGGCACAAAATAGTTCCAAACATGTGCCGGCTGGACGGGAGGTGATGGGCGTGGCTAAGTCATCGGCATCATCATTGATCTTTGTCACACTGTGCGTTGCTCGTTGAAGGGTTTTCTACCTTCGGTAAGCAGGATGAAAGGGGCGGGTTGTGGCAGTCAGAGAGGATGGCTTTGGGGGCAGGGTGTCTCCTGATTGGTGAGGGGTTCGGATTGACAGGAGTGCATGGAGCTTGGGTAAGGGGAACCAGGTGACAGGAGAGGAACGAGCGGGAGGAGTGAGGGACGCGCGTGTTGGCTGTGCGGCGTACTGAGTACGAGTTCAAACATTTGATTTGCTGTAGTGAGGGCCATTGGTGCCTGGAATGAGCTAAGTAGTGACAGAGGACATTTTTGGTAACGGAGCAAAGTGTCAGTTGGAAAAGAAACATAGCGTAGGGTGTCAGATATTCAAACGGCATCGCGGCCGTGGTGGTGTGCTCGGATGTATTGGTGAGGCGGCCATTTTGTCGTGGAGGTGAATTTTCGCTGCGTCAGTTTTGGATGAGGCGGCCATCTTGAAGAGGACAGTCTGAAGTTGGAGCCAGGAGTGTTGGTGACGTCAGATTGCTGGCTGACGAGCACAACCACCTGGAGTCTTATTGTGGACAGCGGTTATGTTCACCTGTTCACCACCCAAGAGTGGATCGTCACAGAAAACCATGAAAGTAGCCCTCCCGAATGCTGAAAACTGCGGGGGTTTCGACAGCTGGGGACACTTGTGGGGAAGAAGGGAGTTGACCACCTGAGGGCTGTGAAGTTGTCGTTGGAATGTTTTATTTAATCTATTCAAGAACTGGGGGAACGCTTGATACGTACCCTGGATGGTTACTCCGCAGTGGTCATCTTTCGGCGTTCGTATTTGAAGAAATCCGTGAAACCGGAATTTGTTGGGTTGCTGTAGGATTGTGTTGCTTGTTGTTGCTGTTATGATGGTGATTTGGGTTGCTATATTTGCTGGTGATATTTTCACTCCCCCGGGAAGTAGCAAACGTGCAACTATTAAATGATTTAATGACTGTATTTTATGGGTCTTTTGGTAAAGCCACGTAGATAGAAAAATAAAAAAAATATCACGACGTTTCAATCGCAACACAAGCAATCGTCTTCAGGTGTATGTTTCTATCTACATGGCTTTACCCAAAGACCCATAGAATATGTATTCCTACAGTCACGAAAGTGAAGATTTAAAACTGCAAAAAAATTGTATTTCAGTATACTAACAGTGATCCTTGTTATACTCTGCACACGGTCATTGGGTGTGTCATGTAAAACGGGTCCCACCATAAAATAAACCACAGCAGTGCGGGTACTAGAGCTAGGGTCGGCGATGGACCGAAACCCGCAAAAGCTCATGTCGCAAAAGGACGCAGCATTACACCGGTGTCATTAAATTGAGCAAATTCACAAAAAAAAGGTGGCCTGGTACAAATTTTGGTTGATCAATCGGCTTAATAATCGCCCCAGCTCTCATCCAGATGGGAGACCTTAACCAATCGCCAATCCCTCGTGCCTCCTCCAGGCATTCAACGTGATCAACGGCGGCTCCCACGCCGGGAACAAGCTGGCCATGCAGGAGTTCATGATCCTGCCCGTCGGGGCGGAAAGCCTCTCGGAGGCCCTGCGCATGGGTGCCGAGGTCTACCACTCCCTCAAGGCCGTCATCAAGAAGAAGTATGGCCAGGACGCGACCAACGTGGGCGACGAGGGCGGCTTTGCCCCCAACATTCTTGAAAACATGGAGGGTGAGTGCCGAGTGCTGAATGAGGGTGCTGTGAAATCCTTCCTGCATCCCAGTGGTGTAGCTGTCGAGTGTGCAGGCAGTGCAACATCACTGGCCGGAGGGTCTCAAGCACTTAGCTTGGACGAGGGGCCCCAATTCATGGTTTGCACCAGGACTTATTCCATTGCTGCATCCCAAAATCCCTCACCCTCAAAACGCCGGATGATCCAAATGACGCTGCCAAACTCCTCACTCCCGCACTACTAAGCAAGATCACGTCACTCCAATGGTCGACTGATGTGCTCACCCCACTGGCTCTTAATCCAGTCCCAGATTAACTTTAAATTCTCCCTCATTGTTTTAATCATCCACCATAGAGTTTAACACGTCGGCTTTCGCGACCAATATCATCCATAATACAAAAAACCTATATTATGGATCCCCCATAGACTACCCCTGCATAGTTCTCCCCTCTCAAATCGTTCTGCTCCCCTTAATGAGCCCTCCGCTCCAGCAAGCAAGGCCTTCTGTCAAAGCCCCCGCTCATCCTTCACTCGGTGGGAGGCCACTCCTCCTCTGCTGCTGCCCCCGTGGTCTCAAACCTCCTCCCCCAAGGCCATCGGTGATCTCATCTCCCTGCCCCCATTGAAGTCCGGACTTGAGGCTTTCCTCTTCTCTGGTTACATCTTCTTCCGTACAGCGTCTTGAGATGTGGTTGCAGTTAATAATAATTACGATAATGACAATAATAAACGGCAATTTGTCAATTTCACTGTGGGAAATCTCCCCGATGTTGTGGAAGTTCATGGTGGTGGTGTGGCCAATGCTTTACCATGTGGTTGAATGTGGACTGAGGAAGGGGGTGCCCAGAACACAGACATAACCCGCCGCTGATGTTAGCCTCAATTAAATTAACCCCAAGTGAAATTTTTACTTGAAAATATTATGGTTACTGTTGGCATGGGACATGGAACAGCAATCATCTCCATTGGCATTCCTTGAGCCTTCAGTGGAAATTCTACATTGATGGTTGATGGTAATACGCGCCGTGCACGTGCATTGCCTTGTTGCCTTGTCAGCCCTGGACCTCCTCACCCAAGCCATAGGCAAAGCCGGCTACACCGACAAAATTGTCATTGGCATGGATGTGGCCGCCTCCGAGTTCTACCGCGACGGGAAATACGACCTGGACTTTAAGTCCCCCGCGGACCCAGACCGCTACATCTCTGCCGACGAGCTGGCAGACCTGTACCGCACTTTCATCAGCGACTACCCAGGTGGGTGCGGTGGGCACAGCTGTGGAGGCCAGTGGCTCATAGGTGAGCGAGCCTGGGGTTATGGTGCCATCTCACCTGCAGTTTATATTATGTGGCCAGATTACCCCTGCATGTGCCCGATCACGTCAGATCTCGGAAGCCAAGCAGGGCTGCGACAGGTTTATGCTTGGATGGGTGGCCACCAGGGCTTTCCACGTGTTGCAGGCGTGGGGATGTGAGGTGGCCAAAAGATGGTAGTGTTGAGTGTCACCTGCTCGTATCTGTGGATTTCTCCAGGTTCTCCGGTTTTCTCCCACATGAAGCCAAACACTCAGTCATGGAATTGTCCAAATATTCCCAATGGCAGATCCTGCTGAAAACGAGTTTTCAGACTCCGATAGGCTTCCCTGGGTTAGTAATTAAATGGGATATTATTTGGGTCTTTAGGTAAAGTCACGTAGAACTATTTTTTTTACAAAAACTACTTTACCGAAAGACCCAAAGAATATAAATTCCTGCAGTCACGAAAGCTTTAAGTCAAGATTTAATTAAATGAGATATTTGGAAAAAAAGAGGTACAGATTAGTGGGCACATGTACAGACATTATGACGTCAAGACACCATGTGACTCGAACAGAAAATCTAGTTTCAGAAAACTGTCCAAGTTAATTTGCAAACAATCACTTATCCATACCTCTCACTACCCAGTAACTCTCTTACCCTTCCATTTAATCTCCATCCATAAACTCACCAGTGCTCACCGACCAGCATGGCCGGGGGTCTTGCGCTGTGATAAATGCCCTTCCATCCGCTCGCCCACCACCTCCGTAGTGGTGTCCATTGAAGACCCGTTTGACCAGGACGATTGGGAAGCATGGTCCAACTTTACTGCCAACGCTGGCATTCAGATCGTTGGCGACGACCTGACCGTCACCAACCCCGCACGCATCCAGACCGCGGTGGATGTCAAGGCCTGCAACTGCCTGCTCCTCAAGGTCAACCAAATCGGCAGTGTCACGGAGTCCATCAAAGCGTGAGTGTTGTCCGCCAACCCCGTGTGACCTATAGGCAGTCCAACTGTACCAGGTCCCATAATCTGATGGGGCCTAGGGCTATGAAGAGGAGACAAATTGGGCATTGGGGGGTGGACCCCGTGGAATTCTTTGCACCAGGGCTCATGCCAACCATGCTAGAGCAATTAAGTCGGGCACCTAGCTCCACTTTGGAGTTGTCGTGGCCCAGTAATGCAGCCATGGGAACCAGGCCGGGCCCAGTTGCCTAATTTGTAAAACCGGACCGGTCCGCTTCAAAGTGCGGCCATGGAAATACAGCACGATTTTTTGACCTCATGTTGCGGGTGTCGGCAGATGCAAGCTGGCGCAGTCCAACGGCTGGGGAGTCATGGTGAGCCACCGCTCGGGCGAGACCGAGGACACCTTCATTGCTGACCTCGTCGTGGGGCTGTGCACTGGCCAGGTGAGCCATTCACTGGGTGGGTGGTGTGGCGCGTGATCAGCGGTGGTGGGAAGTGGCGAGCGGTGGCGAGCAGGAGGGAACGGCTCTGTTGGAATCTTCGTGTTCGTGTGTGTGCAGATTAAGACAGGTGCTCCATGCCGGTCTGAACGTCTGGCCAAGTACAATCAGCTGATGAGGTGCGTCAGCTTTCATCATTTTTTACCACCACGATTGAACACCATCGTTTTCCACGCGAAGAATTTTTTCCATTATGAATCGTTCGCAATACGTAGTATGTTATTTGAGAACATCACTTACGAAATGTACTAAATATATGGGAGGCGAGCAGCAGCACAGTGGTTAGTGCACTGCCCTCACCTTGGTGAACAGAGTTCGACTCCCATCCATGGTTAACAGTCCTGGGTGCACACCTTCACCAAGCCACGATGACCATTGTGGTGAAGAATGGGCAAACGACCCCATGGTCGACACGTCATGGGGAGGCCTTCTAACAGTTATATTAGTGATGCCCTCCAATTGTATTTTCTTATAAAAATAGATCCATGTTTCACTCTGGTCTTACATGGTTAAACATGTTTCCATCTAATATGATGTTCAGTGGTGTAGTGTAATAAAATAGCGTTTTGGGGCATAAGCTCGTCATTATCTGTCACATTGGTGGGTTTAACACTCCCAACAATGTTCTAAAGTCAATTTGACCATATTTTATGTCAATCAGTGTCCGCTTATAATATTTAATTTGAATGAACACTACTTGTACATTTACATGTACTTGAAGATATATAAAGGATATTTAAACATTTATACGATTTCTAAAAAGCCCAAAGTGATGTTATTAGTCGTGCAATGAGGCAGGTGGGCCGTGTGAAGGCTACCATCTCCCTACCATTGCCAATACAACTGTGGTACTCCATTAACCGTGTCAGAACAGCAACTGGTCGCTACACACACCACTTGCATAACGGACCATGTCGCGAACAACTGCATTCTATGCCCGTATATTATTCACGCAAGTCCTGAAGCTATCGGATCGCTCACAAGCTTAAATCTAGATGTATAATCAGCACCTGCTTGCCATACACTAGAAGAAGACTTATTAACAATAAAAACAACTGTTGCTTCTCCATTGCAGGATTGAGGAAGAGCTGGGGAAAAAGGCGCAGTTCGCCGGCAGGAATTTCCGCCACCCCCTGGCTTGAAAATCCGTAATGCAAGCCCTTCCGTAGAAACGTGCACGTTGAAACCTATAGCACCTCCTACCTCCCCCTGTTACCATCACCTCTCAGTTGTGCTGCCCACCACATATTCACTCCCCAAGTAACACGAGTAGCACAGAATCCACGTGGCGGCTTGAAGAAAACTGAAGTTTCTGGTGACCGTGTTAGAAGCAATGGCGTGGCGGGGGTGCATGAGGAGAGATTACCAGAAGTGGCCCGAATGGGGGACAAATGTATCCGGAGCGTTTAAACATATGAAACTAAAGCGAAAGTGACAAATAGATAATTAAATAGGGAAAGATTGTTGGTCAAGGCGGATAGGATTTGCTGAATAAGTTTGCTTGGAGTTGTTAATATCGAGGGCTCAAGAAAGGTGTGAATTGGCTTGTGACACAGAACCTACTAAACAAACACCCAGATCGCCGATAGCTGATCAGTTTGTTGAAAATGTTTATGAAATGTGAGTAATAGCTTAAATATTGAACAAATGTGAAACTAGGACTTAAACATGAAAATATAAACTGAAAAATACTCATCTGAACAACGTAATAATTGGCTTCAATTTTGAGAACACTTGATGGTAGTTATGATGGTTTAGCCTGTTTAGTGCAGTTGGGTTGTTGGACCCTGAGAGGGATGGGAGCATCGTGTTTAGTCGGTTCACGTTGTTCAGTGAGTTTGCTGGACCGTGAGAGAATGTGAGCATGGAGTCTGCAGGCCAGAGCCCTCCTCTCTCACCTCCTGAAGAAATGGGCCAAGGCGTTTGAGTGCAAACTTGAGTGAAGGAGCTGGCCGAGGGTACAGAGTGTTGGCGAGGTGTAGTGGGATCAGTGGCTTTGGTCATGATGACATATATGTATGTACGTATGTATGTATGACATCTTGACTTGAGAGTGTAGTTGTGACGACTCCTGTTATGAAAGAAACAAAGCCCAGACACGTGCACAGATGTTATATACAGAGATATACGTGAATGTTATGTAAAGCTACTACAAAAAATAATCGTCCGACAAGCCTTTTAAGTCTAATGGCTCATCAAGTTAATTGTGATCCCACGTCCATCCCGTTTGTGAGTGTTTTCTTCGTGTAAATGTGTACGTGTGTAAAATAAAATGAAGTGCTGAAGAAACCTTCCGTGGAACCAGCGAGTCCCTTCATCATGCTACACTGTATATTATCAAGGTTTTGCTGGCTGGCGGGCGTGCGGGCAAGTGCGTGGCGGTTATGTCACCGCACACAGCTACGTGATGACGACATCCGAATCCCACACGCCTTCCCTGCACCCACCCTCCCATGCATATGTGCAGGCAGTGATCGTTTTAAGATGTTTTTTTTTGTTTAGATCGCGTAAATATATAAATGTGTCGTTAAAACCCACCACCACCCGACACAGCCAAGTAGTAAGGGGTTGTCACGTAAACAGAACGTGGCCAATTCGTCACTAGTACAGCACTAGTGTGTAGTGTATAGTGTAGTGTATAGTGCAGTATACTAGTACAGCACTAACCCGTGTGTTGGAGAGCCAAAGCACAACATTTACAATCTGAGTACGACGTTTCGCCAGTAATTACAACGAGCTTCATCAGGCGGCAGCCAGATTTTTGGAGAAGTCTTACTGTTTCGTTTCTTATATAGAGGCGTAGATGTGGTGACCACGCTTCTGCGTCCTTGTGCCACGTGGGGGGCGGGGATTACTGAGGCAACGTACATTATGCATGTCCATTATGCGAGCCCTTTGAACTTGTCTTTCCTGTCTAATGTGTGTATTAAAATAGCCGTACCGACGGTAATCCCTATTGAAGTATGCTACCCTTCCTAGGCATGCATTTAAATAATGTATTATTTGATTATTTGCTTCCACGCAGCACTAAGGCGCTTGCTATCCGATCGGTTAAAATTATTTTTATTTCTTTACATTTTGATAGATTCTCTAATTAGTCTTGGCCAGTAGTAGCTGGTTTTGCACAGAACTTCAACATTATCAACATCCATTGAGTGTCCTTGTTGATGACTTGGCAATCATTGCCAAGTTATCAATTCCAAAGGAAGAGTATACCTGATCAAACCAAGGGCATTAAAACCACCAAGACTTTATGGGCTACCAAAAATTCACAAACCCGATGCCCCATTAAGAGCCTCGTTAATACAATAGGCTTTGCCACGTACGAATGAGCACAAAACGTAACGAAACAAATACAGCCCTTCATCGGTAGGACCTCTTCGTTAATCAAAAACTCTGAACATCTCGTAAATATAATGAAAGATTTTAAGTTTAACCCTAATGATATTCTCGTAAGTTTTGATGTGACTGCTCTGTTCACGAGGGTTCCGGTCAACGAGTCAATTAGATTACTCGACACTCTGGTAACGAACAAAGGTCTAGAAAAATATATCCCAAGACTAGCTAAACACTGTCTAAAGAACACTTCTTGTGGCATGGTGACTTCTATAAACAAAAGGAAGCAGCAGCAATGGGCTATCTTTTGTCTCCTGTGATAGCGAATTTGTGCATGTTTAGTGAAATCGGGGATGTCACTGTATGGTGCCGGCCCAGAAGGGCCGTGCCGTTCGATGTTCCTACATCGTGGACAGCACCGTGTGGGTGGCTGTGTGTAAAACCAGCCCTAGCGGGGCTTGGTGAGCACTGGGATAGTGCGGGCACCACGCACAGCGTGTGGTGGGGGCTCCCACGAGGGGGAGTAGGTGAGTGTCGGCCCAGGGGCAGGGTTGCCCCAGGCCGTGGCACTCTGGTTGACCCCGTAGACACGTGATCCGGAGTGTCCACACAGGGGGCCCCAGGTGGGGGGGGGGGCTAGTGGGTGATCACGTGTCCGGGGAGAGCTCTTGAGAAGGATCGAGAGGGAACGAGAATGTTCGAGAAGGTGGGCGGGGCCGAGGGCGGAGCGGCCCCGACCGTAGGGGGATATAAGGCGGGTCCCTGAGAGGGACCGGGGTCGCTGCATTCTACAAGCTGGAAGCTCAACACCTACAAGTGGGAAACTCGACGTTTCAAGCTGGAAGCTCTTCGTCTTACGAGGCAACCACGTGGTCGGAGACCCGAGTGAGGGTCCTACCCTTTGTAGCAGTAACCCCTCTGGAAAGTGTAGTTAGCTGGGTGGTCACCACCCTCGGCTGTATCGGGTAAAGGGGCCGTTACCCCTTTGTGTTACAATAAATGTGTTGCCTCTAAAAGAAACAACGTCTGCGACTCAGTTGGACTCACTACACATGGAAGATTTTGAAACAAAAGCAATAGCTTCAAGCACACTAAAACCATCTACTTGGTTTAGATATGTCGATGACACATTGATGGTCTGGCCACACGGCAAAGATACACTGAACGCATTTCTAAATCATCTTAACTCACAAAACCCATCCATCCAGTTCACCATGAAAGTGGAAGCTGACAAAACTCTACCATTTCTGTATATTCTGCTCGGACGGGATCAAAATAGTAAAATAACACACAGTGTTTACCGAAAGAAAACGCATACTGACGCCTATCTGAATGCAGTCATACCATCACCCTGCACAAAAATCTGCTCTTATCAAGACGCTCATTCATTGAGCTAAGAAGTTAACGACACATTTATATATTTACGCAATCTAACCCCAAAAAAACCTCTTATGGATGATATTGGTCGCGAAAGCATACGTGTTAAACTTAAAGTGATCGCTTTCATGAATTACATTTTTTAAATGTAGCTCTGTGATGTGTTTTTGGGTCACACAGCATGCTGAATGACCCGTAAACACAGAGGGCTTTACAGCACAACCACGAAAACGTTTGCAGTTTCAAAATGTCATACTCGCAGAAGTACATATTGAACGTGAAGCACTACTTTCATGGGATAATATTTGATTTGTATATTAACTTGTTCAATGCAATGAATTATAGACGTTCGATAATTATCGGTTTCTGATCATTGTCCAATTCCAAATCAACATGAAGATGGCTTTGTGTAACCTCTTCTTGATTCTTTCGGTAAAGTCACATAGAAGGGAAGTAATAAAATAATAAAAATAAAACATAATAAAATAATTCTCTTCTACGTGACTTTACCGAAAGAACCAAGAAGATGAATCCCTGCAGTCACGAAAGCTTTAAATCGAAATTTGTGTAACCTGTTGGGCACAATACCCAGGGGCAATGTTAAAACGAGGCCATCAGCATTGAAACATTGGCAAGATATTTATCCGTGATGTTTCAGCGTTGTTGAATCGGTGCTAAGTTTAGTGCAAAAGTTACATTGTTGAAGCATTGACAGTGAAATTAGACTCGCATATCCAACTCTCAATCTTAAAACACAAATGAGATGCCAACGCACGCAGAATAGTGTACAATTTAGTTGGATTTTTTTTATTTCACACCGACACAAATAAATACGCAAACTTCGTACAAATCTTACACAGGGCCGCCCCGACAGCGGTCAAATAGGGCCGCTGGATTTTCCACAATCGAGTTTTACTCAACACCCCTTAAAAACATTTAAACGTGGAAGGCTATACTTACCGTATCAGACATTACAACAGCTTTGGCTGGAACGAGCGAAGCAAAGGACTACAACCGATAATGTTTTCATTTAAACAATAAAAAGCTAAATAAGGCTCGGTTAGTGCAGTAAAGCGAGTTAATTTATTCCATCAAGCATCACCTTGGCGACAATGGCAGAGCCAGGATTTTCAGGTAGGTGGGGCAACCCCTCCAGCAATGAAAAATGATAGGAGTTGTTAGAAAGTAAGGACTTGTCCCTTGCTTTTTATTCGACGCGTGTGCGGCGATGGCGCAGCCATCGATCGAGGGTCGAATTCGAACCGTGTGTGATCGGCATCGCGCTCGCTGAAGGTGAATGCCTTCAGGGAAGTCGTGTACTGTATACGCAACTGCGCACAATTCTGTGAGTCGCTCATAACTGCTTTGTCGTTACTTATTGCCAATTATGGACTCAGACTATTGTCCTATCATCTCATAGAGTCCCTGGCACATAATAATATGCTACACAGTGGCAGTGGGGGTCGCAAAATGCCGATTACTAATTAACCCCAATGATCCGATCGAAATTAGGGATTTAGATCGGATCATTGTGGGGGGGGGGGGGCACGTGCCACCCACCCCGCTGGCTCCGCCAGTGCTTGACGATGCGGTGTGTTGAACAAGTTCACTGAATCATGGACTTGGGAGAATCGATGGTACGCAAGCTTCGAAGGGAAAAATATGCATCACGACCGAGGCTGAGCTGAGCCACAGATATTTCGTTTTCAACGTTAGCCAATCCTGTTCACAACCACGAGAGAGCAATTTCACGACGTGCACTTTTGCGCACACGAGTTGCTCGGCGGATCCGAAAAGGCTGAAACGTTGCAGTCGTGGGAAATTGCGTACTGTAATTTTGAAGAATAAAAAAACACTTTGATTAATGGTTTGGGCCACTTTGGGGCAGTGGCATGACCTTCTGGTAATGAAATAAAAGAGTGGTGTATAAGGAGTGCATAGTTGCATTTATGAGAAGGGGCCAAACGCGTGTTTCAATTATGAAAAAGAGCCTCATTTGACTCCAAACTTTAACACATTATCCCAGACGCATCCACCCTGGGTCACATATGGGAATGTGGTCTTTGGTATAAAAGGCAAATTGTATCGGTCCCCTATGACCCACGCCATCTAACAATGGGGTGGGGTGGGCTGCGTTAAGTATGAGCTGCCACCTGCAAGCAAGCACGTTGGCTCTTTTCTGTGCCACCAGATTCCTTAACGTGACTGCGAAACGTTATACGAAATGAAAATGCCGCTGGGAGACTGTTAAATCGAGCGATTCGGAGGCCGGGATGGTAGATGGCACAAATTTCATCGAGCGTGTGCGACTCTTGTTCATGTTTTTGTTTTTTGTTTGTTGCAGTTGCACCCGATTCAAGAGCCGAATGGCTCACAGGGCTATACCAAATAAATGAAACTGAAAACTGAAACTGACTCCCAATCTGCAAAGTAAAAACTGTGGCTCATCGGATGGTAGTACGGGCAAAAACACTATGCTGACTTTCCTATCATTTGTAAATAACACTGCGGCCTTAATAGGGGAAATATATTTAATTGGGGAATGTCAATTCTTCTTAACATATTTGCACTTGTCCACTACTGCCAATGCAGCATCACCAAATAATGAAAGTTTGACCCTCTGACGGAATGTTATTGTCTCGAATGTACGTGGAGTTTCTCTGCGTGCTGCCGTTTCCTCCCCCACGTGAACAAACGCCTATAAAGATTTGTCCAAAAATACCAGTTTGCAGATTTCTCCTCTCTTCGAGAATTATGCCATATTCCCTCTCTATTTTCATAATAGTTTTCATATATATAATAAAAAAAAGTAAAACGAAGCAAATAATAAAATAAGCTAAAACCGAGCAAAATACATTTCCATAATGTGTCATCAAATGTGTAGCATGAGGGTTCTTCGTTGGAAACGTGACCACGCAACTCTGTGTACCTCTGGTGTGAAAGTGAGTGTATCCGATTGAACACAGCTGTGCGTGCGCGTACCTGCATTATTTCTGCGTAGCTGCACGCAAGTTTGCGCATAAACTGTGTGCATGTGTGCGCACACGTGTGGGTCAGTAGCCGTCGGTATAAAACAATGTGTGCGGTTATAATGTAGTCAGTTGTGTACAGGCATAAGGCACTACTATTTTAGGTGTAAAGTAATTTACTTGTCGGTATAAAAAAAGCAATGTGGGCAGCTATGACCTGGTGGTTGTTAGTTATCAAACATCGTGTGAACGTTCAATGTAATCAGTGCATCGTTGCTTTCCTGCCACTGTGGGAGGCACTTCATCACTCAAAGCCACCGCCCAATGATGGAGCTGAAATCATGAAAGAAAAGACAAAGTTAACACGATGGTTTGCATGCAAACCGAGATGGTGTTTGGTACAATTCCGTGTTCATGACTTTTTAAAAGTATTTCTGTCACTGCAATTATCTTACCAAGTCAGTTATATATATGTATTTACACATCAGCGTGTAGTAGACAATGATAAATAAACGCACATAGAGAATACAAGCACATTGTACAAACTTGCATGGACACTGGTTTGCTGCACTATCTGTATGGATTGTATCACATCGACTGCTCTGACTCCTGTGCTTTCGCCGGCTTCTCCAGTTTCCTCCCGCATGTGAGATGACCAAGGTATTGGCCAAACATCTCAACGAGTAAGCGTCCTTGTGAAAGACAGCCTTGAGTCTCGGTGCGGCTTTCCTCGGTAAAATACGAACGAATGCTATTTCACTTGCAGTGAATATCTCTGACTCTAGGTTAAGGCAAACTGCAGTAGAGTTGTAGGTTTAACACACAAAAAAACCACTCAACACCTTTGTAAATTACGCTGCCTTAAAAAAAGATGTATATATAAAAGACGACGCTTTGGGCAATGACCATTCTACTTCTTCGTAGTGCAAACCATTTAAATCCGCTGTCGCACTCTACTCACATGCTCCCACATCTCTGCTGCCCGCCTTCACCAACCCGCACTGACCAGCGTGGTGAAGTATGCTCAAAAAACCTCATCCAGCTGTGGATTGACAAAAAGGGCTGCAAATTAATTCACTTCAACCGCGCTCCGACGTTTTTTTTTCGGGTTGTGCCCGCGTGCACTTTGGCGCGACCTTTCCGATGTTTCGCTCCACACGCTAAATAGCTTCTTCAGCAACTGGATGCTTCAGTCTTGGTTTCTGAAGAAGCTTCCGGTGCGTGGAACTAAAACATTGGACGTCGTGCCCAAAACACCTCGCGGTCCGGTCCCGAAAACACGCCGGAGAGCATTACAGCGCAACCGCAAAACTCGCGCGCAATTGATTTATTACGTATTATTATTATTAATAAAAAAAAACTTAAACAAGAGTCCCGTACAAAGCACGAGCGATAGGGAGAGGAGGGAGTACAGATATTCTGCGGACGACAAGCCCGAGGCCAGATGCCCATCCCGTGAGTACAATTTAATATTGTGAACTGAATCCGTCTATCTCTCGGTGAGAGCACAGTCCCTAACTGTTGGTAAGTGGTCTAAGTTAAACACTACCTGCAGTGTAAGACACAAAGGCCAGACAGGTTGAGGTGTTGAACTGTGTAGTGGTTGTAGGCACGGCCGAACCGAGCCGCCCTTACCTCCAAAGGAGTACCCCGCACACTGAGATGAGTCGCAGAATCCAGGGGGTCCCGGGGGGCCATTGGACCCAGGGGATCCGGGTCGACCCTGGGGGCCGGGTGGCCCAGCCATACCGGGTCGGCCCGTGTTGCCTGGGACCCCGGTACCAGGGCGGCCTGGCGGGTACACACACACGCACGCATGCACGCACACACGAACACGTGCGAGGAGTGAGATTAAGGTTGCCACCTTGTCCTGGTTTCCCTGACGTCCTCTTTTCGAGGCTTGACAGTGAAATTAGACCCACACATGTCCAACTCTCAATCTTAAACCTCGTCATAATTGAGCCGTTAACGCACGGGGGCATTAAAAGTCCAGGTTTTGTCAGTTGCGTAATCGTTAATTTCGATCATATCATGGGGTTTATTAGTAATAAATCTGCATTTTGTAACCCCCACTGCCACTGTGTAGCATATTATTACGTTCCAGGGACTCTATGAGATGATAGGACAATAGTCTGAGTCCATAATTGGCAATAAGTAACGGCAAAGCGGTTATAAGTGACTCAGAATTGTGCGCAGTTGCGTATACGGTACACGACTTCCCTGAAGGCATCATACCTTCAGCGAGCGCGATGCCGATCACAGAACACGGTTCGAATTCGACCCTCGATCGATGGCTGCACCATCGCCGCACACACGTCGAATAAAAAGCAAGGGACAAGTCCTTACTTACTAACAACTCCTATAATTTTTCATTGCTGGAGGGGTTGCCCCCCCTACCTGAAAATCCTGGCTCCGCCATTGCCGAAGCATTATCCAATAATAATAATGCGAAACATAGTAAAGGCTGTGCTTGTTGCCAGGTTTAAAATATTGCCCTCTAGAACTTCCTAATTATTTCTGCTAAGATGCTCGCAGTGATGGATAAATATTGTTTGCGGCCTGTTGGGAAGTGGCGAGCCTCATGGGGTCTCGTGAAATGAGGTCATGAGCTGTTTCTTGCCTGCGTGGGCCGTAGGTTCCCCACAACGGATGGGGAAGGGTGGGGAGGGGTGCTGGAGGAACAAGGGAGCGGGGCTGACGGGGGGCAGGGAAATTATACCTGGGGGGCCGGGGGGCCCGTCCTGTCCACGGATACCATTTCCAGGACCACCCCGCTCTCCCTTCTCTCCTGTCAAACCTGGGGGGGGGGCAGAAACATTGGTGAGAGTGGCACGGACAAGCACTGGCACACACACACTAAAAAAAAAGATCCTCCGTATAGCCAACGTTGGCTGTTCCGGCCTTTATAGGTGCCTGCTAACAGCGCTTGCCCCAACAGTCTGTTAAGGCTATACGGGTGCATCTTTGTCTTTGTATATATGCAAGGATGTGTATAGGCGAGAGTGGGAGTGCATGTGCGTGCGTGTGCATGCGTGTGTCTACCTCTCCCTCCTTGAAGGCCGGGGATTCCAGGAGACCCCGGGAACCCGGGACGTCCTGCCGCACCGGGCTCCCCTCGGAGGCCAGGGCGGCCCGGGGGTCCCTGGGGACCTGGAGGTCCTGGCTCGCTGCGCGCGGGGGCTCCGTTGTTGGGGATCTGGTTTATCATGGAGTTGAACCTTCGCACGTGCTCTGCGTGAGATGAGACACAAACAAGCGCGCTGGTTTTTTTTCTTCTTCCCACAACGACGGAGGTTCGTTGTCCGGTCGTTCGGTGTCGTACCGCGCGCTGTCCGGCTTCCCAGCACGTCGGACATCGTGCCGAACGGAACTCGGTACAAATCCCGAAAACACATCGGGGAGTCGTACGGCACAACCGCAAAAATCCCCAACCTGCCGAGGCAAGTGAAACCACTTGATTTGTCGTCATGTACAAATGTATGTACATTTAAAAAAAGGAAAGACATTTACTATCTATCCACGGCTGCATGAAGGCCTCCGCAAGCCGTCTCAACCTCTCGCGGTCTGGCGAAGAAACAATCCACCTCGCTCATATCATTGGGGTTTATTCGTAATAAAGCGGCATTTTGCAACCCCCACTGCAACTGTGTAGCATATTATTACGTGCCAGGGACTCTATGAGATGATAGGACAATAGTCTGAGTTCATAATTGGCAATAAGTAACGGCAAAGAAGTTATAAGTGTCTCACAGAATTGTCCGCAGTTGCGTATACAGTACACGACTTCCCTGAAGGCAAACACCTTCAGCGAGCGCGATGCCGATCACACAACGCGGTTCGAATTCGACCCTCGCATGGATGCATGTTAAACTTCTTTCGCACCGTACATAGCCAACCGTGCTAATCGGAGGTGCGAGCTGATGGCGTCGCTCCATCTCCGCGGTGGACGTTCTCTGTGGCGTGTTGTCTCCTCTGGCTGCCACTCCATCGTCAGTCTCGACCACCGGCCATCGTCTTCCCTTCTAGCGACGCGCCACGCCCAAGCTACACTGACTTATTTTATTTTACATCATCGTTTTTCTTTCAGAAACAAAGCCCATTTACTTTCCTCAGTCGGCGACAGCCAATATGATGTCCCGAAAACATTGAAGGGGGGGGACACAACTGAGAATCGTATCAGAGTACGCGTACCCAGGGCCGTTATTGAAAGTGGCCTGGGATTACGATGGTGAACTAAAGAGGCGTACAAGACAAGGTTGGAGTGCTTAACGGAATAAAAATAAACATCAGCGTAAGAATATATTTCACAAAGGGAGGGTGAGTGTGCAGCAGACGCAAACATCCGACACGGACCAAAGAGGACCGAACGCTCACACTCACCGTTGATGATCTGCTCGCAGACTTGCCGAGCCAGGGACCTCACCAGATTCTGACTCTGAGAGTCTCCCTGTGGAAGCACGCACACAAGTGCGTGTAAATGTCCACACAAACACGCATGGATGCACACATACAGCACATGCGTGTGCACACATTTACACACACACACTGAACACATGTTGGCACCATGTGAATGCACACAAGCACACAAAGATTCCCCGTATAGTCTCAACATACTGTTAGGGCAAGTGCTGTTAGCAAGCACCTATGAAGGCTGGCACGGCACATGACGGGGTGGGTGGCCAGCACCACACCCGGCCACCTTTGTCTCCCACGTAGCGATGTTTACACACTGCACCAGGTACTCATTTGAGGTTGAGTCGACATAGGGAAGGCCCAGGACCGGTTCAGATAATCACCAATGATGTTGGCCGTGAGTGGGAATCGAACCCGGGTTGCCGGGTTTGGAGCGCAGCATGCGAACCGCTACACTACCGCTCCCCATCACACACAAAGCCACACGGCTAAATGAATGCTTAATTATTTGACTGCTTAGTCACGACTGCTTAGAATGCCAGGGGTTTAATATTCAAGGCAATGAGCCAGCCTCCCTCACCCTCTTGCTTCGTGCCACCTAGCTTCAGGTCACTGTAACTAAAGCATCTACATAAACCCACTCGTTGAAATTATATTTGAACAAATTTCAAAAGGTTGTATAATTGCATTTATATGGAACCTGCCATAGGAATGTGGAGGGTTTTTTTTACTCCTGGACCTGGGCCGCAAACAGAGATGAGTGCACCCCCCTCCCCCCCATGCTGGTTGGATTTGAGCAAAGGGGATCGCTCTGATCTCGACCTGGGTTTAATTAAGCAATGCCGCAAGACGCCGCCGCTTTTGCAGAGTTGAACAATCACGACCCCTCAGGGCTGTACATGAACCTGCACAGTGGTGTACACGTTCACCATACCGCTAGACGGCCCAATGAAGTCACCACTAAACATCACCGACGATGGCTGCACCGAAAACGTTGCCGCGCCCTCACGGGGTCTTACCCTCTCTCCTCGCTCTCCTTTTGGTCCCGTTAGACCCTGAAACAAAAAACGCGGCAAAATAATGTGATTGTTACTGCTGCTGTTACCATTATTATAAGTGTGTGTGTGTGCAAACGGATTTGGATTTATAGAGCATTGACATGCGGCTACGTCGAAAGACGCTGCACAGACACAGTGGGCGTATTTATATTGTAGACAAAGGCAGCCAGTAATAAGCTGAGGTATAAAGTAAGGCCTTGAACGTGCACTGAATTAAGGGCGGGGAGTTGACACCACGGATGGCCTGGGGAAGGGAATTCCATACTCTGGGGACAGCAGAGGAGAACGAGCGACCTCCCACTGAAAATGTGTCAATAATAATGTTCATTTTTTATTTATCTAGAAGTGCCACACTGAGCCCAAGGACACTCTTCTCAGGAGGATCCTGCGTAGGATTTTTATTTTAAGATTTTTTTTTCAGCCAATTGACGAGTTGTCTATACTGTACATACAGTATGAGAGGAAACCGGAGCACTGGAAGAAAACCCACACGCTCCATGAGGCGACACTCCACCACCGTACAGATGGAAACAGATGGCAACTATTCCACTTGCTGTAATGCCCTCTCCTGCCCGGGGGTATGGCACCTCGACACCCACGGGAAGGGAGTATCACAACATCTGTGTGATCCACCAGGCCTCACTGCATCTACAGGTGCTGGATGACAGGCTACGTGCATAGCCACCGCCGCCGGCCTTCGCCACCACCTTAGATGTGCACGTGTGTACCCGTGGGTAGAGACCGTGTCTACGTACACACCTGTGTGTGAATATAGGAGCACGTGAGCACACGTGTCAGTGCATGTGTGTATATGAAACACTGAATGGTGGATCGGTAAAACAATACATGATTTAACATAGAAAAACGAACTTTACTTATGTACATTTGCGGAGTGTGAATACATGAGTGTGTGTGTGCACGTATGCGAGAATATGTACGTGTATGTGTGTAAATGTTGGTGCACACGTGTACCAGCTGTCCCTTAGGCCCAACAGGGCCGAGTTTCCCTTCGTTGCCTTGGATTCCCTGCGTTCCAGGTCCACCCTGAGTTGGGAGAGACAAAGGTCACATATGCTTAATAAAAATAAACATTTTCCCAGCCTCTTGGCAATCCACTGCTGGATGAAGGCCTCGGCATGCCGTGTCAGTCATAGGGGTTTAATTGAGCAGACATCACCACGCTGCCCAGTGTGGCTTGGTGAAAGATGGAGGGAGAGGGGAGATAGGACGAGTTTAGAAATCGTTTGCCACCGATGTAAGTCATATGCCGAGAACTGAACTCGGGTCCATAGGCTCATGGCGCAATGTGCTAGCCACTGCACAGATCGTTCCACCGTTGTGTTAGCTTACGTACAGTGGATTATTCATCAAGGTCTCACCATGGGGCCTGGAGGGCCAGGTGGGCCTGTGCCTCCATCTTTTCCTGCAGGGCCCTGGGAAGAGGAGGAAAAGGGGGACACAATAAGAACGTGACACTGATATGGTGTTTGGGGGGATGGGGGGGTGTTCAGGTGTCAGAGATACTAAGCAACACTTCACTGAGATTATCGTGTTCGAATCCAAGTTGCAGCCATCCGTAATTAAACTGGGATCTCAATTTTTTGTTACTATTTAAAAGTTTGTTAGGTAAATCCCACTTGAGCTCTTTTAGCTCTTTTTCAGTAGCGACCTGGCACTAGCGGTGCTCAACGAAGTGGCTTATCGTGTGGGCATTTATAGCAGCCAAATACTCTAAATTCATGTTTCGTAACGTGGAGGGAAATACTGAAGGACTAGAAGAATAATCCACGCGACCACGGGAAGAATATGTAAACTCCAAATATACAGGCGTCAGGGTCGTGATTGAACCCATGACCTCCTGCCTACCAGGTAAGAGAGTTAACGTCTCACCACCACAGTGCCCCAGTTTTCAGGCGATGCCAGTCGATGGTCTCAACTTGGTGACCAAGGACTGGGCCAAAACAAACTGTAACATTAAAATTAATTGGCCTTAATTATTAAAAAAAACTTTGTCTGACTGCCACGTGATAAACTTCTCCAAAGACCGGCACGAGGGAGTGTGCAGGTCATTTGAAGGGATCCCGAAAATATCTCTGTGATATCACCTTCGGTGTGGCCATTCCCTATAGAGAAGCGCTGCACTATACTACAAGGGCTTTGCGGGGCATTCCTTCACCTCCTGACGTGACTCGATATCACAGTTGGAATAAAAATTTAGAAATTAGGCAAGAAATAGCGCATGATAACACTCAAAATTCTTTTTTTGCATGGTGGGGAGTCAGTTCTCTGACACCAGAATCAGAATATGTATGAATACTGAAAGAATCTGATGAGCTATAAAGCTCTGTTTCACAGATGTCCTTCATGTGAGGGTGATTGAGTGAGCCAGTGCACTTCCACAAGTATCAGCCTCATGGTGAATATCTGAAACGCTGCCAGTAAATGATGGAACTAGGCAATATGGCTCCTATGTGAGCCTGCGGTTTAGGATGGGTGACAGCCGTCGTCGCACTGTGGGCTATTTATTTATTGTCCACTGGTGGAGGATATGCGCGGCATAGTGTACGATTGAAACTGTCACTGGGAAGGCAAATCTTACCCGTTGTCCCGCAGAACCTGGTCTCCCCATTACTCCCTGCGGGCCTTGGGGTCCCTGAAAAAAACAACACATCACAACGTGATTATTTCTCAAATAGTGACAACATTGGACCATGACACTGGCACACATTAAATTTTGTCAAGGGATATATAATGTCCACTGTTCGGTGGACAACGATGTGTGTTTATCATTAATACACCCACAGTAGTAAGGTTCACCCAATACCCACTCCTTCAGGGCATCGGGAGAGAGATGTTTCATTGTGACACCTGCAGTGGTATCTGCGTTTGGTCGGATAGAGGGGGCTAAACGGGCGAGGCATGGGCTGGCAATGAGATGGGCTGATATGGTATAGGAGGAACTAGAACTGAGTGGACTTGTTGATAACTGGGATCAGCGGTGTCAAGATTGGCCTGTGTGGAGGAGGCTCGTGAATTATGCTATTGAGCAGTGCCAGGCTAGATACACTTTGAGGCTACTGGGCAGTTAGGGGCAGTCACGCTCCAGGAGGCAGAACAATAGGAGGCAGAGGAGCGACGCTCAACAATTAGCGAAACACCTGAAAGCGAAAGCATTAGCGCACATTGGCACAGTGGAGAGCACCGGTAGTGCATCTGCCAGTCAACTCAAAACACCTTGCTTGGTCTGTCTCGTGACCTCCTGCCAACGAGCCATCCGAACTTCACATGGCATCAAAGTACACATAGCCTGGCACAAGCACTGTGGTGGCATTCCTGTAATTTAGTGGCGAATGGCGGCTGTCGTTGTTGTGTGCACGTGATGCGAGTAATTTGCATACCGGAGGTCCATTCTGTCCCTGAATGCCCGTTTCTCCTTTCTCTCCTTTCCGTCCCTACAAACACACGCAAGCACCCACACACACATGTAAACTTTAGCACGCGTGCAAACACACTTGCACAAACGTGCACAAACAAATTAAAATAAAAAAAACAATTATTTAGACCCGTTTGTCGATCCACTGTTGGATGAAGGCCTCTCTATGCCGTGTTTGTCATGGAGATTTTTTGTCCACGCCGGACAATGTAGGTGTGATGTTGAGTGAGGCAGGACCGGTTGGGATATCACTTGCCACTGGTGTTAGCCGTGGCCGGGAATGGTACCGAGTTCATAGCTTGGTGCGCTTACCTCTGCGCCACCATCCTACCCCCGTGCACACAAATATGTATGAAATATATAGATATTCAAGATAAATATTAAACTGAAATATATACAAATACATATAAAATACAAACTAATACATACAATATTCTCTCATTATTCATGCACTTACTATCTGCAATTTTGACTGCATCGAGAGAGAGAAAGTGATGAGATAAAGTGATGGGAGGTAAAGTGATGAGATAAAGAAATGTCTTATTACAACTGTCATGTATTTAATAGCTTATTTATGTATTTATGAATGTGATTCTAAATCATTATCCACGAAATTTGCGATTCACGAGCATCTCCGGAACGTATTAAAGCAGACACACGAATGAATAAAATCAAGTCAATAAAATATCCTTATATTCAGATACTAATTTCCCTTTGCATGCATCATGGCCAAGAGTCGAACTTGGGTCTTGGAAATCATAGAACAGTGCGATGCACACTGAACAATTTATGCACATGTGTACACATGTATACGGCAACCAGCGTACTTCTGTGCGCAAAGGTACACGTGAACGCACGCGTACACATCAAATACAGACGCACGCATTCTCACTCACCGGTTCCCCCTGCAAGGAGAGACCATTGGGGCCTTGAGGCCCAGGAGGACCCTGGGGTCCCATTGGGCCTTGATCTCCCCTGAGACCGGAAGATCCCTGAAGATACACAAATAAATATACGCACGCACCAACAGTTTCAGAGCCACACATGCATACATGCACACGTGAGCAAATGCACATGAATACACACATGCACACAGACGTAGAGACAAACACACACAAACACGCAGGCACACACATACACACACGAGTGCGCTGATGCACACACCAAGACAAAGTTACCCCCGTTCGTCTTATTAGACTAGTGGGGCAATTGCTGTTAGAAAGCACCGATGAAGGCTGGCACACACACACATGCACAAGCACACCCACAAAGTATTTGCACACATACAGACACAAAAACATACACACAGGCACACACACATTAATATTCTCCATGTAACGTTATAGACCATGTGGAAAGTGATGTTAATGAGCTCTTACTAAGGTCACGATCCTGGTCGTAAAAAAACGGCTTAAAATTCTTCTTGCTGATGGAATGTGTGATAGCCAAACGTTCCCATTGTTGCCTGGTACCTTTCACACACACACTGTGTGTGTGTATATATGTGGAGACATGTCAAGATGTAACGTTGCTGCTTAGCTTTTTTGCGACTGTGGTTCATAGCTCTCCGATGCATTTCCGGGTTGTTAGGAATGATGCCCGATATTCAAAATCCCAGCACGTGGAGCAAAACGTCGGACATCATGCCGAACAACACATGGTACAACCCGAAAACGCATCGCAGAGCTGGGATGTAAAGTAACCAAAAAACTAAACTATTTTAAAGGTCCACTGAGCTATATAGCTCTTTTTCAAAAGTGACCTTGCCACAAATAATAGCTCAATAAAGTGGCTAATGACGTGGAAATGTATAGCAGCCATATACTCTAAACGCATGTCGATTCTAAATGTGGATGGAAACACCGGAGGATCTGGAGAAAAATCCACGCAACCACAGGGAGAACATGCAAACTCCAAATATACAGGCATCAGGGTCGGAATCGAACCCACAAACCTTCTGTATATGAGGCGAGATGGTTAACATCTCGCCACCATATTGAGCGCGGAGAGAGTCAATTTACGGTGTGTGCATTTGTGTACATGTGCAGAGGGGCTGTACCTGAGGTCCTTGCAATCCAGATTCTCCGCGTGGTCCCCTTAACCCAGAACCACCCTGAACAGAGAAAACAGCAACAACAACAACAGGGGTGACGTCACCACATCATCTGTGCCAGGCGAGGTACATTTTGAGGTTGTCACAATATGCTGGGCCGACTTTGTCCGTGATCGTGCTGAAATTTGCACACCGCAGCAGGTACACATTTAAATTGAAGCCCGTTAGAGGTTCATGTATACACTTGCAATTGATGTTGTTCATATACAGGAAACGAGCTTTGGTCATCAGGATTGCAGGCCAGGGTGGTAACTACTGCACCGTACAACACTGAGTGTTGTTACCACGGCGCTTGTGCCAGGCTAGGTGCACCAACACATTTGAGTGAGTGGCACTCATCACCACCATCTCCTGTCCAATGTATGTGTACACCTGTGTAATTGTGCATGTGCCTATGTGCACACACGGACATGTGTGTATGTATATGTACATGTGTGTTTATGTGTATATATGTACATGTGTGTATACAGGTGTACATGTGTGTATATGTGTAGGTTTTACCGGGGGGCCAGGAGGACCAGGAGGGCCGATGCTGTCCTGAGTGCAAGTGCAGGCGTGGGGGAGCGCGGGGCATTTGGCCTCATCTCGCTGTGACCACGCAACACAAATGAACAAGACTCAGACACCCCATTTCCATTGGCATTTTCAAGCTGTGCCAGCACGGGGCCATCACAGCATAGGTAGCTTTCCATTGGCAATTTTCCAAGGCGAGCCAGAACCAAACTGTGAATATGTGGCCTCAAAAGACATCTGAACGGTTTGGGGCCAAGCAGGCCCAGGGGCGGGGTGGATCATTTACGGCGCACGTTGTGCCCCCGCCTGACTCGACTCGTCCGTTGGATGCGACGTCAGCGGTGTGGCTCGGGTTCTTCAGTGGAAAAACAACCTGGCGCCCTCATGAGCCATGCCGGGCTGGCTCGGGAGCTGTAACGACCGTAGGGTTAGGATGCTCACGGCGAGCACCTGTTACGGTTGACAGGGACTGCATGCAGGGGCTGGTGTGACCACGCACTTCGCACGGCCCTGCCACCACCTTTTTTTCTCTGCAGCGCAGACTTTCATGATTGCCCTCTGGTGCTAATTTTAGGTTGTGCCGACTACTCATCTTCATTGTGGGAGACCATGAGCATGATTCTCATGAAAGCGGTGGCTAAAGGGGGCTTCGGAATGTGGTTTACGAGATTCATAGTGCAAGTACATGTTCCAAGAGCAAACAAGCCTCTATCATGCAGGGCAAGGGCGCTCACAACGGGGTAGTGGGATTCTGAGAAGCCGTGACATAACCAAAGGCACATTAGTCTCCAGTAGAGATGATAAAACAAACAACAGGACAATGGGACTCTGGGAAATCAGAGTATCACCAAAAGTCGATGTGACGCAAGAGGAACCAATGTCAGAAACAGAGATTGGGAATGGAATAGCGACGTCCCACAGTGTTCTACGAGCCACCAAACATCCACACCATGCCATGGAGGTGCGGTGGCATCAAAGGCATGAGCCATGATGACCTCCTGACCCTTGACCTGTATTATGAGACCCTGTGAGGGACATGGGTCAAGCGTTAGACAATGTACAAATGGAATTATATATATTTGTTTTAAAGAAACATCTCACCAAGTGGGGCAGTTCGCAGCACTTGTCTCTCTCCGCCCAGTTGACGCTGCACACGATGTCGAACATTTGCAGCTGGAACTGTTGAGACAAAGACAGAGATCCCCCATTATAGCCTTCAATAGGCTGCTGGGGTAAATGCTTTCAGAGAGTACCTATGAAGGCCAACACATGGCAAAACTTGTGTTGACTGCCGTGTGTTGAGGCAGTGGCACACTCGAATTGCGATTTAATTGAGGGGAAAATTGTATTCCTACTCAGAGCACTAAAAAATAAGCATCATCAGTCACGATCACTCCACTGCTGGGTAAAGGTCTCCACAAGCTGTCGCCATCTCGCATGGTTTTGCGATGTCATAACCGACCTAAGTAGTTGCACAGGAGAGCACTGAATCAATTACATACTTTTTTAAATTTCCAATGTAACACTTGAAATATCTCAAAAATGGTCGGAATAATTATTGTATTTGCCCCCCCCCTCCCACCCAGGTGCACCTCCGTGTCCCGGTGTTCATCCCGTGCGCCCGTATCCCCGGTGCTGCGTGTGGCCGCCCCCCCCCCCCCCCCCCGACTCTCCCCCGCCCCGTCACCTCTGCGCTGGCGGAGTCTCCCCGGCGCCGGCCCAGGCTCTGCTCTCCGGCGGTGCTCACGTTGCCCAGGGGCCCGGACGGCTGCTCTTCGACGGCGCGGCAATCCACGTGCAGCCGCACCGCCGAGTCGTTCACCACCACGTGCACCTGCCGACGGCATGCATACACATGTGGGGTAAATGCACGCAAATCTATGCACACTTGCAATCGGACACACAAACGCAAATACAGACAAAGATATACCCCCATAGCCTTGACTCGCGAGCACCTATGAAGGCTGGCACAAGACTACGCGGGCTGCCTTTGTCTTCCCAGTGCTGATGCTTACACACAGCAACAGGTACTCATTTAAGGGCTGAATCGAACTTGCGGAAGCCCAAGACCGGTTCAGATATTCATCCCTGGTTTTAGCCATGAGCAGGAATCGATCCTGACTGACCTGGTTCTTAGGGCAGCATGCTAACCACTGGTCCATACATATGTAGTGGGTTCGATTGAGGTGCACACTCAACTTGGAGGCAACACTATTTATTAACGCATAACAACCAATGTGAACACTATACATAAGGTGGTGACCACCATTCCTAATCTCACTAACACTCGGGGAATACTACACAGCGTGACCAAGGCAAGTGACGGGTTGCCTGGTCACGAACGACGATCAGAGACTCGAGGACCGCTGATGGCGTCTTCATCCCGGGGTTGAACAGCCCAGCGCTCTGTTCACACCCCACTTATAACTCCCGCGGCGTGGCCGGCTCCGACCCAGGCCACGCCCCCCTTCTCGATCCTTCGAGAAGGTTCGGGTCCCCAACCACGTGACCCCCAAGCTCCCCCTTGGGGCCCCTAGCCCCCCCCTTTATCCGGTCACGTGTCCTGTTGGGTTCATGCAGAGTGTCACGGCCTGACACGACCCCCGTGACACCCGCCTACAGCACCCATACCGAGCCAACACAGTAGTGACGTCATGTGTCCCTACGCTCGTACAGTCCCGACACAGTAGTGACGTCGCAAGTCACTACACATATATAAACAAAAGACACAGATCCCCCCGTATAGCCTCAACAGACTGTTGGGGCAAGTGCTGTTAGCGAGCACCTACGAAGGCTGGCACGGCACACGAGGGGGTGGGTGGCCAGCACCGCAGGTGAAAACGCACGGACCTTGTGGAAGCTGCCGTAAAAGAGCTTCTGAACATCCGGGCCCTCGAAGTTGGTGCTTTGCGACTTCCCCGCGTCGTCCATGTACTCGAAGGTCAAAGACTTCGCCTTGGCTGCAGCGCACGTGTACACACACGCGTTACCGGTGTTTGGACACATTCGGTTATACTATACGAGCTTTACTACCCGGCTTCGCCCGGGACTTGGATTCACCACGTCCGGCCGCCTTTGTCTCCCCAGTGGCGATGTTCACACACCACACCAGTTACTCGTTTGAGGCTGAGTCGACCTAGGGGAGGCCCAGGCCCTGTTAAAATAATCGTCACCGGTGGTGGCCGTGAGCGGGAATCGAACTTGGGTCGCCGGGTTTGTAGCGCAGCGCGCTAACCACTACACTACAATGCGTTACGCTTCCACATGCGCGGGTCACATGACAGATTTGACGTCACAGCTCACTTGCCGTGCAAAAAATATATGCACCAATGAGTTTCCCCCCCCCCCCCAAAAGTGTATTTTCATAATTTTTGCATGGTGTACAGTCTGGAAAGTACCCAGATGACAAATTTCAAGTTTGTTGCATGTCGGGAAGTACGCTAAACATTTTAAACAGACACACATAATCACAACTTTGCCTTTCATATATATGGAGATATACACGTGCACGCCACAGTCTGCAGGTATGTACGCACACGAGTGAATGCACGGTACACACACGTGGAGTCAGAACCAATACATTTGTGTGGTTGCGTGCATCTCCATGTCTGCATGCACCAGGCGGCACAGCTATCAAGGGTGCAGGAAATGCAACTGCACCGGGGCCCCTGGGCTGGGGGGGGGGGCTAAGGCCGACGAAGAGGGTGGGGGAGGAAATTGTATCGGGGGGGCCGGGGGGGACCCCCATTTCATCCCCTGCATCAGGACCAGTTGCCAACCAGACTACGCGACTGATGAGGGTTACGGTTGCACGGCTGGGTGGTAGGGCTAGGGGTAGGGGCTAGGCTAGGGCTAGGTTTAAAGTTATGGATCAATGTCGGGTTTGTGTTAGGGGTCAAAGGTCAACGTTCGTTCGGGTTCAGTGGCTTAGCTATCTAGTGCGCAGGCGGTGCAACTGCGTCGGAGAACACAGGCGGCATGCTGTGGAAAGGATGGGGGAGGGAAATTGGACAGGGTGGGGCGGGCGCAGGGAGAGAGAGGAAGGATGCCCATTTCATTCATTGCACCAGGGCCGAAGCCACCCACGGCACCCCTCTGGGGGTGGTCGAGCGATCACGCGCCGGTCTCACCGTCGAGGAGGACGCCCACTTGGAGTTTGTCTGCTTCGTCGCGGAGCTCCCACACGGTGAACGGCTGCGAGGGCGTCTCGGGCAGCATGCGCATCATGAACGACACCGTGTATGCGGGGGGCAGCCCCTCCGGCAGCACCTCCCTGCTCACGCCGCGAGGGAAGACGCGGGGGGGGAGGGGGGGGGGGTCGAACCGTTTCAGCGGGGGCTGTTCTGGGCCGTGTACCCCGTCAAATCCGCACCCAAGTGTACCATTCGCTATGGCTGTAGCTGCTACAGTGACGTGCCACCTACTGCAGTCTGCGTGGCAGCACGAGAAATATTTCGAAAATAGAACAAATTATTTGAAATGGATAAAGAAGCATGGAGAAACGGACCCTTTGAAGTACATCAAAGACAGAAAGAAGAAAAGGTGGATGAGAGAACATACAGAGTTAGAGACATCATATTGACTATTGAGAAATGTAACTAGGCATTGGCAGGCCACGTCGCTAGAAGGGACGATGGCCGGTGGTCAAGACTAACTACGGAGTGGCAGCCAAGGCAGTAAACACGTGTGGACAGCATGTGGAGATGGATCGATGAAATCGGATCATGCGCAGGTGGGACTGTCGCATCTCAGGACCCTGACAGGCAGTGATGGCTTAGGACAGAGCCCTTCATCCATCAGTGGATAGACCATGGATGCTACTGCTGCTGTTGATGATGACAATGAACCGGGTTTCATTGCTGTATATATGTGTGCACACGTGTACGAGTGTGTGCATGTTGGTGTACGTGCGTGTGGCTGTGTAGTTGTGCGAGCACACGCTACCCGTGTGTGCATGTGTGTGTGCGTGCGTGCCTGGTAGGCTGTCTCAGCACTGCCTCTTTGTGAATCCGAAACGAGGGGAACGAGTTGAAGGAGCCGGGCTCCATGGAGACTCCGCTCACGTTGGCGTAGAGACGCTCGGTCAGCTGGAACGCCTCCATCATCTTGAACCCTGCGGCGGCGCACGCCACATTCACACGAGCAACCTTGCAACGAAGGATTTTCCTCGAGCTAGGCCCAGGCGGGAGACTAACACGGGGAGGCCTTGGTACGGAGAAGCATAACCCAGAAGCGCTGGTTCGTAATGAGGTCATAGCCGGTGTTTAAAGTAGCACGAAAAAGGTTCCGGCATGCGGAGAATAAATTCTACGACAACACGGAATTGTTTTGAAGTGGATATACATTATATACGATGTAACGCACTAGAGGGCGTTTAATCGTACATTCTATTTTCGTACATTATATTCTACGTAAGATATTCTCATACGTTGATTGTACATTGTACACTACGTAACTTGCATTTCATATACGTTACACGCTACAAAACAGGATTACAATGCATTGAACATGTACATTGTAATTCGACTCTCACCTCCCTTCAACACAATATACACCTTGCCTCAATCTGGCTGCACCAATTTTATGTACGCATGCATGTCGAACTTCCTTCGGACCGTACGTAGCCAACTGTGCGAATCAGATGTGCGGGCTGGGGAAGGTCAACAAGGTGAACACAAAACTCCGCTCTGAAGAAGTGAAACGGCCACCGATTGGCCACCAAACGCACGTCCACGCGAAACGTCAGACGCGGCGGGTCGCCTGTTTTGCATCAGTCCGACAATCACGTTGTCTTCCCCCGCCCCCCCCTCCAGAGAGTTATGATTTTCTCGTGGCCGGTATATCGGTCCGTGCACTCCCTCACCCGGTGCGTATTGCATATACCCCGTGCATGCCGTCTGCCGCCTTTAACCGTCCGCCGGCCGTACCTGAGATGGTGTAGCGGTCGAGGTGGACGAGCGGGCATGCTGCAGGCCGGCGTCACGTTCGAGCCACGATCGATTGGCGCCGCAATGGGGGAAGTGGGGGGAGAGGGGTTGCGGGGGAGGTGGCAATGATGCGGACACGCGGGGGGACGTGCGGGGGGACACGCGGGGGGACACGTGGGGCCACGACGGCGCACACAGGGGGGCAGAGACGTACGAATAATTAGAAAAATACCATGTTGCGGTTCAGTTGCGCATGTAGTACAGTACTCGTGTGTTTATTTCTTACTATTCATTGAATTTAAAAGTAGCAACAATTTATTGAACTGAGCAGGTGTCCTGGAACACCTTGATGACACACATTTATATTTTAACACCAATATATTAACAAAGGATGTGTTGAGGTTTACATTTTTTTTCAAATTAAAGATAACCCATGCAGGCTTCACTGGAACACGATACAATCCACGTTATTATTTTATCATCTCCCCACGTATGACCGCACAATTAACTGAATAATTGATTTGTTTTCCATCCACTTGACTAAGCATCATCTCAACAAAAGCGAACAGCGTTTTTTTTTTGGCGACAGGATTGCGCAGCGCCTCACAGCAAGAACGGCCTGGGTTCAATTCCCGGCTTTTCAGCGTGGAGTTTGCACGTTTCCACCCCTGTTCCACACTGCCCTCCCATCACTAAAATAAAACACACACATTGCACCCTCCCCACGACTGAGAAAACTGGTCAGGGCCCTCGTGAAAAAGTGTCTTGAGACTCGGTGAAGCCCTGGCCGAACAAGCACAATGATGATACAATTATCCTGGACGATGCGAGCGCACGCGTTGAATCTGAGTGCCGGCGTACTCACTTGCGGAGGCGGTCTCGCACACGAAGGTGATGAGGTGGTCCTCCAGGGAGCGGAACGCCTCGTAGTCCTCCACCAGGAACACGTGGCGCTCGCTCGGCAACGAGCCGATGGCGCGCAGCTCCGCGTAGTCGCCGTCCGCGATGCCGATCGCAAACACGGACACGCCTGCGCGCGTACGTGGCAAACACAGAGACAAAGATCCCCCGCGCCCACCACCTCAGCATATTGTTGGGGCAAGTGCTGTTGGCGAGCACCTATGAAGGCCGGCACCTATGAAGGCCGGCACACCGCGGTCACATTTGGAAGATGTTTAAATGTTCCGCCTGCCACATCGTAGGTGATTGCACCTGCTGTCACTGCTATCTCATGTGATAATACAATCGGGTTAAATAACAGTGGATTGACACAACGGCTCTGTTCGTACATCCAGCATTCATACCCAGCACTTAGCAGACTGAGCTGCAGGCTGGCCGAACATACACACACGGGGCTCGTTGTGTGGCCAGCACCGTGCACAGCCGACCTTCTTTATGTCTCTCTGGCAGTAGCATCCAATGCACCGCCATGACTGCACCATGTATTAATTTTATAGTCCATGGGCCACAGCAGATATTGGTACCACCTAAGGTAGCAAAACTTTAGTCGTACCCATTTATTTACACAAATGTTATACAGCCAATATGATTGAATTACTAGATCACGCCACACGTTTCACGTGGTTACCTCATAATTAACTGTTATTGGCCACATCAATAAATTGTGAGCGATAAAACTATTCCATCCCAAAAGCAATATTTGATCTGGGCTTGAGGCTGAAGTGACCTCGGGGAAACTCAGGCCAGGTTCAGAGACCGTTTGTAATCAGTCTGGTGCTAAACGTGGCCAAGAATCACACTTGGGCACAGGAGCTGCACTGTAAATTTCCATGTGAAAATAAAAATAGTAAATTTTTACAAAAATCTATTTTTTTGCGATTTTCTCACCGTTCCTATAATTTGTGCGCTGGTGTTTTTGTATGCTTTGTTGTTGTAACTTTCTGACCCACCCCTTACCGGAAATCTGTGAAAAAAGATGTATAGCTCATCGGATTCCTCCAGTATAAATAAAGATTATGTGCATGTAGAAGGACATAACGAGGGCACACAGTTGCGTGACGACGGTGAATGGTACAGATTCACGCGCGCACCGAACACACACGACATCGTACCGTCCTGCTGAATCTTTTGCGCGATGGCCGACACGTCGTCCTGCGAGCGCCCGTCCGTGATAACAACGAGCACCTGCGGCAAGCCGCGGCGCACGCCCGACTGGGCGGCGAACATCGCGTCGCGAACAAACTCCAGCGCCTTGCCTGCACACGGCGCGACCGTCCACACCGTCGCCATCGCCACCACCGCCGCCACCGGTTAAACAATGATCCACCGTTAACGTCACCGCCACCACCACCACCACCACGGTCAACACCATAATCATCATCACCATCAAGCACGTTTACCACCATTAGTTAAATAATAATCACCACCACTGCCACCACCGCCAATACCATCATGCTCCACAACCTAATCATCATCACGATCTCGACCCTTGCCACCAACATTTAAACAATAACAACTGTCACCACCATCAACACCCTCACACTCAACACCATAATCATCATAACGATCACCACCATTTCCACCACCAGTTGAACCATAATCACCACTACCATAATTACCATCAGCAGCACCACCACCACCACAAGCACGGCCAACACCGCCACCACCATCACCGCAATTGTCAACAACACCACCACCACCGTCATCACCACCACCACCACCACCACCACCACGACTGCCACCACCAATTAAACAAGGATAAACCACTTTGGCCACATATGGCCCATTACCACAGTTCAAGAGCCCTGGACTTGGAGATTCCCAGAACGGGTTCAGATACCACTTGCTACTGATGTTATCCATTGCCAGGATTCCACACACACACACAGCTGAACACTTCAGAATATATTCCCACCGGTAAACACTGAGAATGCTAACAACGAGTATTTTATATTACTCCTTAGGGGTGGGATTGTGGCACATTGGTTAGCACACTGGGGCTACAACCCAGTGACCTTGGCTCAATCCCTGCCACGGTAAACATCGTTGGTGAGCGATATCCGCCATGGTCCTGGGTCCACCCTCCAACGACACCCCACCATCAGCTTGCGCTGACAAGCTTGGGTAAGTAAGGTAAAACGAACCACATGACCGACATGGCGTGGGGAAGCCTTCGTTCGGCAAGAAACTGACAAAGGTCCGTAAATTATCTGTATTATTATTCTTTTAACAATCCCTCCCCTGCAAAACCCGTCTGCTACCTGTTCCCCAGACACCCCTCAATAACACGTAATGGTATTCCCAGGGTAGAGTGTAACATGTTAGACCGGGAATGATCCAACTGCTGGCAATGGGGGGGGTGTTTTGGGAAAAGTGAGGCCCCTTCATTAATCTCTGCCATGGTACCACCAGGGATGAATGATTCATGTTAGATGATACTGAGAACATTCTGTGGGTGAGCTCTGAAGAGACAGAGGTGAAAGCGAGGGGGGTGAGGCGGGTGGTTGGGGTTGTAGGGGGCATGGTGGAGATTGCATTAGGGGTGCGCACCACAGCTACATAAATCATTACTGCAAGCAGCACTGCACCATATGTGGTGATGTTTAATTATTGGGGGAGGGGGTGGGGATGGGAGGGGTGCATTGCTGTATTTAGCGTTCAACAAAATAGATTGCTAAGCGATGGAGTGCGAGCGAGGACAAAATGTAGAATTTATGAGGTGCCGCTGTTACACAGCAGGAGGAGAAGACAAGTTGAGAGACTTGTACGAATGGCTTGTTTTTCGCAGGGCCTCGCTAAGTAAGGAGAGGTCCTCTCCAAGAGTGCTGCTATGGTAGACCCTTTGCAGGGCGCTGGTTCGTAAAAAGTAGTCGAGTGCATCTGTTTTGGGTGTGTGCTAAGCATGCGACAATTAACCTCTCACTCGATTCAATCAATTGCCGCGATCGGGGGGGTCTTGATTCAACTTGGGTTTTTGTTTGTTTTTGTGGCTGTACTGGCAGTGGTGCGCAAGCACAATTAACAACAACCACTCAACGCGTGTGTCAATAACACTGGAGTGAGGCCTTAAAACAGGGACAGCAGGCGACGTTTTGGGTAATGGCCCCTTTCATCACAGCAAATGATATCTACGCAGGGCCAGCTTTCGGTCTATGTGCATTACCAGTCTTGGTGTTGCCGCCCTTGTACTGGATATTGGTGATGGCTTGGAGCAGGGTTTCCTTGGAATTGTGCATCTTGAGGGTGAACTCGGATCGCGATGTGTCACTGAACTGCGCCACCGCGACCTGTCGACAGCACCACCGCCACCACCACCACCATCATCGCATGGCCTCCAGTGTCGCTTGCCTCTTTTCCACTGGTATATCCGAGCTGTGCCAGCGCGGTATGTATGCATGTTGAACTTCTTTTGCACTGTACGTAGCCAACCGTGCTAATAGGATGTGCCCTCATGGTACGGGTGGTTTCCCGCTGGTAATTGGCCATGCGAGCCAGAACCAAATCACGATGCACTAGTCTCACGAGGCATCTGAAAAGTGGCCCCAGGCTGACTAGGGCCAGAGGAGTTAATGATGCGCTCATTGCGTGTGACGTACGTCTGTACTGCGCGGACACAGCGTCACCGACGTGCGGCTCGACTCGTTCGATGAGTGCGTGACATCATAGCAGCAAAGCTCAGTTTTTTTGCAGTGGGAAAAAAAGACAACCTGGCGGTTCCCTGAGTCCCATCAGGCTGACTCGGCATACAGCGGAGAAAGTGGTGCGAGTGTTTGCCCGTGACCCAGCGTCCGCTCCCGCGTGCAAGTTGGCGCTGGACTGTACCTGCATGCCGTCTTGCCCGATGCGGTCCAGGGCACCCACCATGTTCCACAGGAAGTTGATGACCTTTTGGAAATTCTCGTCTCCGATGCTCCAAGAGCCGTCCACCATGAACACCAAGTCGGCCTTCGCCCCCTTGCACTCTGCAGGGGGGGTGGGGGTGGAGTGGGGGGGGAGTGAGGGGGGGGGCACCGCCGCCACCGAGTTAGGGGAACTCGACGTTGTCCGCCTTTTTCACCATGCCCATGTTCGCCAGCACGACCATCGTCCTCAACAACATCGAGGCAATGATCAAGATGAACATCGCCACCAACGACTACAACACAAGGAACTTCACTGTCAGCGAGTTATTCGGTCTGGGTTACTTAAGTAATTAATGTGGTATCAGTAGCATCATTCTGCGTCATGATCATCGTCACCATCTACAATGATATCATCATTGTCACCACCAACACCACCAACACCACTGGCACTATCTTATCCCCATCACGATCGGCAAAATCAACATCGTTATCATCAACATCATCGTTGAATCTTTTAACAACTTCAACTATCTTCTTCTACAAACGCTACAAAGTGGTTGCAAAATAGGGCAGTAGATTTTTCCTTTACTCTTTCATTCTTATAATCTTCATCAGCACGAGCCGAAGCATTATCGTCCATAGATTTTGTCATGATCATTGCAGTCATTGTTTAAAATATCGTCATGATCATCACCACAGTCTCCATCAGCACGGCTGTAATTAACGGTACCTGTGCGTGCAGGAGGGATGGTGGGCGGAGGCTTGGGAGTTGTGGGAGCTGATGTTGGGGCCGGCACTGTGAAAAAACGATCACGACAATCCCAAACCTCGTTCCCAGCCACTGCGTGACCAGAGGTCAAGTGCCTCTGTGCCTACCCTTACAATAGCGCGACTGTGTGTGCATGCGAGTGCATGTATGTATGTAGATGCTCGCTAACAGCACTTGCCCCAACAGTCTGTTAAGGCTATACGAGGGAACTTTGTCTTTGTTTTGTATGTGAGTGCGTGTGACAGTGTAGGTGAGTGTCTATACAGTACGTGAGTGTGTGGGGAGCGTTAGTGCAGTGGTTAGCGTGCCGTACTACTATCCAGGGCGAGCCGAGTTCGATTCCCGCTCACGGCCAACACCAGTGACGATTATCTGAAACGGTCCTGAGCCTCCCGTAGGTCGACTCAGCCTAAAACAAGTACCTGATGTGGTGTGTAAACATCACCACCGGGGAGACAAAGGCGGCCGGGCGTCGTGTTAACCACTCACCCTCTCGTGTGCCGTGCTAGTGGCGAATGGCGGGTATTGGTAGACTGACTGGAGTCTGTTAAAGGCTGTACAGGGGGATCTTTGCGAGCATGCGAGTGTAGGCGCACGTCAGAGGTCGCAACCGGGTACCCGATACCCGTACCCTACCCGATACCTGGCTACCCGTACCCGGCCGAGTACGGGTACCCGTTTGCGACCCTGGTGCGGCCGGGTACGGGTACGGGTAGGCCGTGAGTCACTGGTGAGTAACTGTTTGTCACTCATTTCCCAACGTCTTGTCTCTTCTCACAATTAAGGTTCCTAGAATCAACCCACCCGTGCCTGCAACATGGCTTCATCCCAGAGGTCGCAATCAGGTACCCGATACCCGTACCCTACCCGTACCCGGCCGGGTACGGGTAGGGTAAGGAATCAAAACCCGTTTGCGACCTCTGGCGCACGTGCGTGCACTCACATGTGCGCTGGTTGATGGTGGTGGGAGGGCCCTGGTAATCCGGCAGACCCACAGTGATGGTGACTCGGTACTCCTTGCCCGGGACCAGGTTGTACGCGCACTGATTCGTCACGCTCCCCGGCACCGGGAACTCATGCCTGTCGCCACCTGCCACAACACATCATCATCATCGTCATCAGCCGTGATTGATGCACTGCTGGATGAAAGCCGCTCCAAGCGGTCGCCAGCACTCACAACCCCCACAATCGCACAATTCAACGCTCCATGTAGCGCCTGCATGGGAACCGATGTTTGCGGATGTGGGTCGTCCCTGCGTCTGGAGGATGCGACGTCGCTCCGAGGGCGACCACAGGGGCCCTTCTGTAGCTCCCCCCATCTGGAGAACGCCCTCCCCTCCAGCCACAATCTGGGACTTGGGCCCTGTCGATGTTCTTAAGTCACGACTGAAAAGGTTTCACTTCTACTACACCACTGCTCGTGGAGCACTTCTATACCATTGCTTGCACCTCCCAATTAGCGCGGTTGGCTACGTACAGTGCTAAAGAAGTTCAATATACATACACTAGACCAATGACTTGGTGCAATCCGTTTACCCTGATTCTATTGGCTTGTACGGTGCTTTTTGTTGGTGCTCAGATTGATGTAAATTTGTATGTGTTCACTTTGAGGCCACGTGAAATGTTGAAGGTTCGTCGACAGGAGATCACGGAACAGACGCAGGTGCCATGACTGGCAGATGAAACAGCTGTAACCCCTACTGTACCAACAGACATGTAACATACATACACACAAATGCTCTCCATTTAGCCTACCAAGACAGCCGTGGATGGTTCCATTAGCGAACACTTATTACACACCGCGCATGCCATCCAGCACACACACACGCACGCAAGCGCACACACGCAAGCACGCACAAACACGCACATCGTGCGCGCATAGATTTGGGCACGCACACCTGGTTTTATGCAACAGCATGTGCGCTGGCTTTTCCATCAAAGCGCTCAAGCTCAGAACGCAGCAGTAGCAGCAGCAGCATCTCTCTTCTCAGTACTTCGCGCAGAGCATGCTTCGGTAGCCTGGCAGCACTCCCGCTGGCAGCGCCAGCTCATTCCAGCATTTACAGATCACAGGAGTGGCAATAACTCATTATTTAGCGGAGGGGAGGATAAATGACTGGGCGTTCTTGACTGGGCGATGGTGATGTGCAAGGGGGTCTGTGCATTTTTTTTTCGTGGACATCAATTAGACCGGCGCGACAAATCAGGAGAGGGTGAGGGCTCCTCCTTTCTTGGGATGGAGAGAAAGTCAGTGGCCCTGGTAAAAAAGAAAAATAACTTTTCCACGCTGAAACTCTGCTGAGCGTCACTCACTGACAGATTCACGGTCCGGTGCTGTTTTTTACGATAATGGAAAGCAGGCAAAAAAACCGAAAATTATGATTCCATTAACTGAATGCACCGACGCTGTAAAAGTATCAGCTATGCGAGGTCAATTGTCGATCGCCAGCCTTCGTCCCTTCAAGCGACGCGTGCGCCGTCGCAAGCCCACAGGCTTTACTTAACCATCAAAGTCGCGCCTTGAACCTGCGTATATTACCTAATCTACGCGTTCTTTGTATCTCGGTGTAATTCCAATGATTGCAGAGGAGCTACTGAGGGGCGCCTAAAATAGGGACAGTGCTGGAGAGGGCGATTAGACTGGCTCATGCGTGTGTATGCATGTATGTTGAACTTTTTTCGCACCATACGTCGCCAAGCACGCTAATCAGAGGTACGGGTTGCTGGGTTGTATTGCGGGACCATTAAGGATGGTGGCGACTTGGGCAGGAGGCCTTCATCCAGCAGTGGCTTGGCCATTACCGATGTTCAATGATGATGATGACTACGAGGCATGGAGCGCACGAATCAGGTGACCGTTGGAGGCTCACTCACCGTCAACCGGCTCGAAGACGACGCGATACGAATAGGCGTCGCGAACGCGGTCCCACTGCACACAGAAGCTCTTGGGCGTGATGTTGTTACTCCGCAGGTTCACCGCTTTAGGGATGACTGTCGAGGGGGCACAGCATTTCAATTGATCAATCAGTTAAAGGTTATTCCTTTAAAGGTGCCTTTCTGAAAACAAGGCCCCTGTACATTCATTATGTATTCGCCAATGATACTTTAACCACCGGGCAATAATAATAATTAGATTAATCTAAAACTATACCTTTTGTGACGATACGATCATCTTCATCTGCCCGCCCCCGAGATGTCAATGAGAAACGTGTTGGGTGGAAGCTCAACCTCCTCACTGGGTGTTGATGATGGTGAAGATGATGGTGATGATTATGATGGTAATGATGGTGATGATGATGGTGATGATGGTGATAATGATGGTGATGATGGTGATAATGATGGTGATGATGATGGTGATGATGATGATAATGATGGTGATGATGGTGATGATGATGGTGATGATGGTGATAATGACGGTGATGATGATGGTGGTAATGATGGTGATGATGATGGTGATGATGATGGTGATAACGATGGTGATGATGATGAAAGTCGAGCACGGGGGCGATGTTGAAAACATCACGAGTACGACGGCGGGTTCTGCGAATATCCATCCACGGCAGCGCGCATGAGGGCGGCTACTCACGCGTGGTGCCGATGCCCTGAATGGGCTCGCTGGCGCCGTTGCCGGGGTACAGGGCGTACACGTTCACATCGTACGATGTCCCTGGCCGTAGGTTCGTGAGCATCGTGGTGTCCGTGTCGCCGACGATCACCTCCATGGGCGTTCCGCCCGCTGTCATTGGGAGCCCGAGCACGCGTGGCGGCAAGGTCAGTCACGGTGCCGTGGAACTGTCGGGCTCTTTAAAAAATATATATACACGGTTTAAATTTGCCCCACACCCAACACAAGTCTCAGTTATTACGTCTTGGGGGATAACTAATCCAAGTTAAAATGACGATCTGTCAACTCGTTTAGAATTCAGGATTCGAATGTGGTTGTTTCGGCGCGTTTTTTTGCCATCTCTCTGTTGTCTCGTTTGTACGGTTATGTTCGGTCCATTGGCCTACACGTAACACAAGCATATCGTTTGTATAAACTGTATAGAGTCGTCGATTGTCTCACGCGCCATTCGATGGCTGTATCTTGGACGTAACAATCATTTCTGATCGGGGAATCGATGCTCATCGCATGACTCTGCCGTATACGTGTATGTTGAACTTCTTTCGCACCGTACGAAGCCAACCGTGCGAATCGGAGGTACGGGGAAAGGAAATCAGAGGTGCAGTCTCCAACTATAATAAGTCACTCAAAATTATTTTGCCATCTCTCTGCTCTGAAGAAGGACCATCTTCCCAAAACATCAACATAAATGCGTAATTATCTGCTGTAAGGAAGTGCTATTTATTCACGATCTGGTGAGAGATGTTGTGATTCGTATAAGAATTCACATTGCATGGCTATGCAGTATCAGCGGCGCATCCGGGGGTGAGGAGAGGAACATGAGGTAGTGCCGTTCCCCTCCCCCCCCCCAATTTACCAACCCTCACTGACCAGCATGGTGAAGTATGGTCAAACAACTCCCACAACCGACACGGAGCCGTGGGATACCTTCATCCAGCAGTGGATTGACAAATGGCTGTAGATATTAGGCAAATTAATTTCCTCCCTCCAAAATATCTACGTGGTGTGAGTGCATGGGTGCCACTGTGGGTGCCACTGTAATGTTGTGGAGTACGGCGAGAGTCTGCGTGTCGGTCTGGGTCCGTGGCCGTCTGCGCCGTCTGGTCACCGATTGGTCGGTAGACGACGCGGTAGCCGTTGGTGGGCCCGAGCGTGCGGTCCCACGTGACCCGGAACCGCGTGAAGGACTCGTCCGTCACGCGCAGGTTCTGCGGTGCCTCTTGGGACACTGGGACACACGGCCACGCACACAGAGACACGAAGACGCCTCCAGTCTGAACACACAGGTCGTACATCAACAGCAGCCCTAGGAGTACAAAAGTGGGCAGACCATTCCTTTGCGTGCCATGCCGTGCCGGCCTTAACAGGTGTTCGGTAAGAGGGGCACGTACAGTAATGCCTCTTGTTACAGAAGCTTGTGGTTCGAGCTCCGCGGCCACCCTGGTGAATACTGCTGATGCATTAACCATAACTAGGCACCGCCCGCTTCGCAATGGATGTTAGACACGCCGTGACGTTCTTTTAAAACGTCGGCCGCTTGTGCCAGCGTCACGATCCAGATTCGATAAAATCACTCGAATATTTACTTAATTGGGAAAATCCACATAGCATCATCGCCCCTGACTCGCAAACTAATGATGCCCATTTGCAGGCCGGATATGTGTATGCCTCGCGCAGCACAGCGACAGCTGCAGCAGGGCATTGGAATGGTTTAGATGTGGTTAGGGGACTTTGAGTTATCGAAACATTTTAGCAAGCTCCCTATAACAGTATAACTACAAATCATTATCCTGTCTATGCGTACGTGCATGTGTGTGTGCGGTACTGTAGCGGTTAGCATACTCCGCTACGAACCTGGCAACCCGAGTTCGATTCCTGCTCACGGCCAACAACAGCGGCGATTATCTGTATTGGTCGTGGGCCTCCCCTAGGTCGACTCAGCATCAAATGAGTACCTAGTACGGTGCGTAAAATCATCGCCACTCAGGAGACAAAGGCGGCTGGGCGTGGTGCTGGCCACCCCACCCCCTCGTCTGCTATACCGGTCCTTTCAGAGGTGCTCGCTAACAGCACTTGCCCTAACGGCCTGTTAAAGGCTATACCGGGGATCTTTGTATTTGTTTCTTGAGTGTGTGCGTGCGTGTGCTCACGCGTTTGGCCGGTCCCCTGCAGCGGCTGGCTGTCTCCGCTGGGGTAGATGGCGGAGACGCTCACGTCGTACTCCGTTCCCGGCTGCAGGTTATTCAGCATGGCCGTGTTCGCGCCATCCGCCACCGTCACCTGCATGGGTTGCCCTCCCGCTGGAACACCCCACACAGGCGCCGCCGACGCTGCTTTAGCTTTCATTAATTACCAGAGGCACCCAATGAGACGGGCAGGAAAAGCAAATAAGTTCGTACAATCCACTACCATGAGGGTCGTCCTTTCGTTCGCATGTGTGTGCGTATGTTGAACTTCTTTCGCACCGTGCGTAGCCAACCGTGCTCATCAGAGCATGTGTGTGTTTGTATAGAGATCCGTAGTCCCGCTACGAGCAGGGGACTCTACGGACACGTCCTAGGTTGTCAAAGAAACCTCACGAATTTCAATGGCAATTCCTGTGTCTCCGTTCCAGTGAACGGGATGCTCGTGCTAAATCCAAGGATCACCACTTGGTGGCACGCTTTGGCACTTCTGAAAACAAAACACCCGTGAATCCTATGTTTTCGAAGGCCTCGTAAATTCCATTAAAACTTGTACTCGACTCAGGAAAGTCGCATTCTCATTCCGGGCTCGCGATCGTTGGAATTGCCCAGCACAAATGGAGATATCAGCACGCTTTCGGAAAAATACAATGTTGC
The DNA here is from genome assembly GCF_964198595.1 of Lampetra fluviatilis. Taxonomy (NCBI): domain Eukaryota; kingdom Metazoa; phylum Chordata; class Hyperoartia; order Petromyzontiformes; family Petromyzontidae; genus Lampetra; species Lampetra fluviatilis. The sequence goes on from NC_136297.1 coordinate 7,254,374, forward strand.
GAATCGTCGGTCTCTACGTTTCCGCACTGCCAATCCTAAACCGACGCTCAGACAGTCAGATTGATACAAATAAAAACTTTTTACCAAATAATGACGACGAAAACAAAGACAATGGTAACTTATTGAAGTGTCCGCTCTAGTGGCAAATACATCAATCCACGTTTACAGGTGGATTCGTCAACATGGTAGCTCGACGCCGACGATAACGATGATGACGACGATGTGTGCTTACAAGTGCGTGTGCGCGTGTGGCAGATGCGCACACGTGTGTTTGATGATCCGAACCTCGAGGCCGATAGACGATACGGTAGCCGTTGGTGGGCGAAGGAGCGCGATCCCAGGTGACGCGGAACCGCGTGAACCACTCCTCGGACACACGCATGTTTTGCGGAGACTCTTGGGAGACTGAGACGTGAGGGCAAGAGACGCACGCACACACACACAGGCACACAATGACAAAGGACCCCTGTATAGCCTTCAGCAGACTGTTGGGGCAAGTGCTGCTAGCGAGCACCTATGAAGGGCGGCACGGCACACGATGAGGGGGTGGGTGGCCAGTAGAAATGCAATGGCTGCCTTTTTATTTCGAGTGGCGATGATTAACACATCGCACCGGGTACTCATTCGAGGCCGATCGACCTCGGGGAGGCCCAGGGCCAGTTCAGATAATCGTCACTGGTGTTAGCCGTGAGCCGGAATCGAACTCAGGTCACAGGGTTCGTGACAGAGCGCGCAAACCGCTACTTTACCGCTTCCCAAATGTATTGCTACCGCCACAGTTGCCGGAAAGGCCTGCGCTAGAGGAAGCTCGAAAGAGCCCCTCTAGAGGGTATTTGGCCTCCTCTTTCATGTGGGCCAGATCACACGAGGCCTGCCGATTGCCTAACTTTGGTGTAACCCATTTATACTGCTGGGTGGACAGAGGCGGGAGGCGGGGAGGACGGTGGAGTGGAATTTAAAATACATACCCATTGTTTCAACTGCTACACCGGAGGATCAAACAGGCGACCTCTGAATTGCAAGTCCAGTGTGCTAACCATTACCACGGCAGCATCCCACCTTATCATTACTCTTCCCATAGCCTTGGCAAATGCACGATCAGAGCACTTGCTAAATTAGCTTAACCAGAGCAGAGCAGCTTCTTGAAGGAGGATCTATGTGTTTGAGCACGTGTGTATGCATGTGTGTACACATGTACGTGTGTGCGCGCATGTGCATGTATGCGTGAACGTGCGTAAGCGTGTGTAAGTGCGTACGTGTATGTGCACATGCTCACGGGTTCGGCCGGCTCCCTGCAGGGGCTGGCTGTCTCCGCTGGGGTAGATGGCGGAGACGCTCACGTCGTACTCTGTTCCGGGCTGTAGGTTATTCAGCATGGCCGTGTTCACTCCGTCCGCCACCGTCACCTGCACGGGCTGCCCCCCCGCTGGAAGACACAAACAAGCCACCACAACAACCATCGCCGCCGTCATCAGCAGCGTTCTGATAATTCATGAACCCCAACGCGTATCGTCAATAACACTGCCCGAAACAGGAAAGCACACATATATATAATCGTACATTTCAGGCAATGATCCAGAGCAGTTGTTAATGACGAATATGTTGGAGATTTTGGAACTTGTGCTCTGTGCACCACCGCCAATGCAGTATCACAAAAAGCAACCATTACGGTCACAAAGCTCACGAAAAAAGCGTCGATGTCTTCATCCCAGAAAACTGGGTTTAAATAGGCCGAATCCAATGCGATGCGTTGTTTTTTTTTGGAGCCCGTTTGGTCACGATGGGAAAAATCGGGCGCCACGTGTCGTCCAGCTTAGATGAGGCAAGGGGCAGTGCTCATCTCTGTTGGCAGCCCTTGAGGCAGTTGGAGGCGAAATTCCACAGCCCCCATGACAGTGGGACCCAAGGCTCTCAATAAGGTCAATTTTGAGCTTCACAAAAAGAGTAAACCGTTAACTATATCACCATGTAACACGATTTTTGTTCCTGGGTAGTAAGTGCTTATGCCTCAAAAGTATTATTCCCCCACAAACTTTGCTTTTGTGACCAGGACTTTATGTGAAGGAATGACACAAATGCACACAATATGTACATTTCTAAATATCACTGTCCTAGTCACAAAAGCAAAGTTTGTGGGGGATGATAGCCAATTTTTGTACTTTTGAGGCATAAGCAATTAGGAAATAACACTTACTACCCAGGAACAAAAAAATAATACATCTGTTACACAGTGAATTATATAACGGTTGCAAAATGCACAACGGTACATCCATGCACATCCAACTTGACGTGTAATAATCCGATTGAGAAGCTGTCACAACCACCAAAGCAACTAAACACCTGATCTCACAATGCACACAAGAGGTGGAACATGTGAGCAGAATGTGCACCGCTCATGAGAGGGACGCCTTGAGGGAAGGGGGGCAGCTCGGTGTCAACTGGACAACACGAGTACTGTACTGGCAAAAGGAAGGAAGCGATGGTTGAGGACGATGCCATCACACCGGCATTGACCGTGCGTGTACTTATTTTTGTTTTCATCTTTGTGTCTGGGAAACCCTCAAATGAGTCTTCAGACAAAGTTTCAGGAGCGCCATGCTAGCCGAACATGTTAAGCAATTTCCCTGTTGAATATTGTCGAGGAGGGCCAGTAAACCGGACAATAAATATTTAAAAAAATTGCTACCAACCCTCCACCCCCCACCCCTCTATAGATACGCTCGCCAACCTACTTGTTGTACAGCCTCCTACAGGCCCAACACGTGGTTCCCATTTGCCATCAAATTCCTTCCACGCTTTGGATTTTTTGACACGTCTTATTGCAACCGTATATCACGACACTGCGCGAAAAGCAGGGGAGCGGGGTGCGGGGTGCGGTCGTAAGCAACCTAAAGTAGAGCACCACGGAGGATGTGTGCCGCACCGTCGATTTAGGGGAGTTAAAATCAGCGGGGAGATTATTAACGTGGGGGGGGGGGGGGCAGTGCGGAGGAAGCGGGTGACATTTATTCATTAATCCCCTCTCTGCGCAATCACCGTGTAATTGCATGGCCTCTGGTACTTGCCCGGTGAAAGTTTGAGAGGGGTTTCTTTTTTTTTAAACAGCTAATTTTATTCACGCGTTTTTGTGTGTGTGTGCACGGGTGCGCGTAATCTAACTCAATGCAAGCGGTGACTGAAGAGGAAAGGATTGTGTTGATGATGTCACGATATTGGAAACACATGCCCGCACAAACCTGCAGCAGCCCTCACACTCAGCTTTAATTCACGCTGCTGCTGCTGCTGCCGTGAGTGATTTGCCGTGGAGAGAAATTGCATCGTTTGTCTCCAAGGGACTCCCCCGCACATCCCACCGCTGGTTCAATGATTCAGTGCACGGCTGTGGTCGAGCGCTGTGGAGTAAGCTGTGAGGTTGCTGGATTGTGCGGAGAGATCCACATGTGAGCGAGCGGGCAGCGAGGGAGTCGCCCGTCTTCCTTTGTTGGGTTATACGGTTGCCCATGCAAGGTGGTACAGAAAATGAGCCATTTGACAACTCCGTATAGATATCACCGCTTTAGTTTTCACAGTCATGCTGTGTCGAGCTCTCCGATCTGGGTGTCGGGATGTAGCGCGTCTGGCTTTTCGGGGGCACGTGCAGAGAAACGTTGGACGTCACGCCCAACAACACGCGGCGCAACAAAGAAACACATCAGAGAGCTTTATCTGAACGGATTTTTTCGAGCGCTATTCTTCCATTAGGATGGGTTATCTCCAGACACTTTGATTTCCTCCCATATAATAATACAAATTTAAACCCATGAAAAAAAACATGTTCGTAATAGCATTCCCAACAGACCTGTTTGAGAAAAGTCTTGAGACTCAGTTAACATTTTCCCGGGTAAATAAACGATGTTTATATCATTACTTTACATCACTGCGCATCTGTAGGGCACAACGATCAGTGAGCAGGGCAAGACTGTTTAAATCCCGGTTGAGGGCTCATCTGAACACTTCACCCATCTCCCAGGCTTAATAGCACGAATACCACTCGTGGAAGTCAACGGTTTAGTTACGTTATGGATGAACGCGTCCCTGCCACAGGAATGAAAAATTTCCACCGCAGGCTTTTAAGACAAATATGAGTACCTGCCCACCACGCTCATCTATGCAAGAAAACCACAAACTTTTTTTCCTTCCCTTTACCGTATTCTCCGGATTATAAGACGCTCCGGAAAGTAAGACACACCTCAAAATTGTGTGCCCGGTCTCAACAATAAATGCATCGAAATAAAGTTATAGAAATCCAGTCAATAAGGTTATACAGTAATGTCTTTATATGAATCTGATTATAAGATAGACACTCCCCTCCCCAACTTATTATTTAAATTATAGTGGGAAAAAAGTGTTTTTATATATTTTATTCTGAATGGGTTTTTTTCGAGTGATGTATCTGACCCAAATATCATTACAGGGAAATTATCTTTCTTTTTCGAATTAAGTTTATGTTTGTGCACTTTTTTCGATTCCTTCTGCAATGTTGTTGTTTTAATTAAATTCTGTTCATCGATGTTTTTTTATGATTATATTTATTTTAATATTTTTTTGGTGACCCAGATCACTCTTTAAAAATTATGCTTTCCTGGTCTCTTGGGTTCTCACTTGGTTAAATGAAATAAACCACAAAACTCTTCAACTTGAGCCTTATAATTTGGAAAATATGGTACTTGGTTCATTCGTTCACTGACTATTTAAAGAATGGACACTTTCCAACGGTGATATTTCAACTCGAGCGATTATTCAGGTGAAATATTTGAATACTGTGCAGAGACGTGATAACGAAGGAAGAAAGGCAAATGAAAGGGACACTTGAAAGCACAGAATTGAGAATGCTCAGGGTGCCATTGTGGCGAGATGTTAACTCCCTTGCTTGGTATACATGAGGTCATGGGTTCGATCTCGCCTCAGATGCCTGTATATTCGGACTTTGCATGTTGTCTCCGTGGTCGCATGGATTTTTATCCGGGTCCTCCACTTTTCCCCTCCACATTTAGAAACATGCGTTCAGAGTGTTTGCCTTCTATCAATGTCCACATGGTAAGCCACTTAGTTGGGCTACCACTTGTGTCCAGGTCGCTTCTGAAAAAGAGCTCTTTAGAGCTCAGTGGGCCTTACCTAATAAATACAAAAAAGTTTTTTAAAATAGTTTATGATATTGGGAATAACTCTCAGGATAAGGAACACGAACGAAGCATTTAGAGCCATAGTAGTAGGGTTTTACCAATGTTCACGAGAAGCTCAGGGAGGCAAGACTTAGATGTTTTGGACTCGTGTTGAGCAGAGAGAGAGAGAGAAGACGAGTTACCTTTGGGCTGGTAGGTGACGTGGTAGCCGTTGGTCTGGACAGGAGAGAGGTCCCACGTGACGCGGAAGCGTGTGTACCACTCCTCCGTGACACGCAGGTTCCGAGGGGCCTCTTGGGACACTGCGACGGGCAACGCGTGCACACGTACACGCACACACACAGACTAAAACCCCCTGTTGTAGCCTTATCAGACTGTTGGGGTCAAGTGCTGTTAGCGAGCACCTATGAAGGCCGGCACAGTACATAAAGGGATGGGTGGTCAGCACCACGCCCGACCACCTTTGTCTCCCCAGTGGAAATGTTATTACAAACTGCACCAGGTACTCATTTGAGGCTGAATCGACCTAGGGCAGGCCCAGGACCGGTTGAGATAATCGTCACTGATGTTGGCCGTGAGCGGGAATCGAACTCGGGTACCCGGGTTTGTAGCACAGCATGCTAACCGCTATACTACTGCTCCACACACGCACACACATGTACACGCACACACATGTACACGCACACACATGTACACGCACACACACACGCACACACATGTACACGCACACACATGTACACGCACACACACACGCACACACATGTACACGCACACACATGTACACGCACACACACACGCACACACATGTACACGCACACACATGTACACGCACACACATGTACACGCACACACACACGCACACACATGTACACGCACACACATGTACACGCACACACATGTCCGCACCTCACTGGTGAATCTCGGTAAAGTCAAAACCCGGTCCAAATGTGCACTTATTTGATGGCATGTTTTTTATTAACAATGCCACGGAGAAAAAATGTAATCTGGAGCAAGGCCAAGTGGCTGATGTATGCAATGTTGTTTTAATTTAACGACCCAATGAACATGCTTGCCTAGCCACTTTTTTTACAATAATAATCATCATAATATAATAAAAAAAAAGTAGCTTCCAGGCCTTTGTCAATCCACTGCTGGATGAAGGCCTCCCCATGCCACGTCGGTCGTGGGATTTGTTTCACCATATTCCATCAGTGCGGGTTGGTGAAAGGGTTGGCCCAGGCCCGGTTCAGGTATTGCTTGGGAATCAAATTGAGGTTGCGGGTTTCAAAGTGCAGATGGGTCAACAACTTGAATAACCACTTCACCCCTTAATATTGGATCTCTAATAATAATCACTAGAGTTGCAATTGCATTACTTCACATTTAATAACATTTGCGTACCTATACAAAGGCAAGTGCTGCGAGCGAGCACCTATTAGAGCTGGCAGAACTCAACCAGGGTGTGTTGTCGACAAACACGAAGCACATACGCACCATCATCTCTGCCAGTAGCTCATGTTGATCACATTGCAGCAGCTACTAATTTTTGGTCTGAGCTGACCTAGGGGTGGCCCAGGACAGTTTTAGATGCACCCTATTGAAACTCACCCTGGACGAGGAATTACATCCTTACATCCTGGTCACCAGGATGATAAGTACGGCGTAGTAAACTCTCCATGGCTATGGCCAAATGAATGCACTGCATTTACAAAAACACACATGTGCATGCGCACACAAAAAAAAATTGGCTGTGTCGGCCCATATGTTTTGTGCATTCTGGTATGTGTGTGTGCATGCATATGTGTGTGGTTGGGGGGGGGGGAGGGAGTGGTAGTGTAGAGGTTAGCGCACTGCACTACGAACCCGGCGACCTGAGTTTGATTCCTGCTCATGAACAATAACTGTGGTGAATCTTTGAACCGGACCTAAGCCTCCCCTAAGTCGACTCAGCCTTAAGTAAGTACCTGGTGCGATGTGTCAACATCGCCAATGGGTATACAAAGGCGTAGTGTTGGCCACCCACCTCCTCGTGTGCTGTGCCGGCGTTCATAGGTGCTCGTTCAGAGCGCTTGCCTAACAGTCTGTAAATGTCTATATGGAGATCTTTGTCTTTGTGGCTTAGGGTACTCATGGCCAGGTCTGATTTGGCTGCAGCAGTTTCATTCAGAATAAGTCATGTCACGCCAGTTATTCTCGGCCACATTAATGCCCGTCTTTTCTCAATGCTTGCAAAACGTGAAACCCTTTACCAGAATGTCTCTGCCAGCTTGAAACATTAAAGCCGGCCTGGCCACGATCCATCCCGGGTTTATCCAGACTGGACTGTGTGAGGATCTTACAGTTACTTGAAAGACCTGGACATGGTCCCATCAGTGGGCTCTTCCGGCAGGCGGGAATATCTTGGCAGGGTCATGTAGCCCACATGCCCAGCCACACCACATGCACAAACGGCTTCTGTTTGGACCGATAGAGCTCAATGGATATGGGCTGATGTGGTGCAGGAGGATTTGGAGCTGAATGGACATGCCGAGGGCTGGTATAAACTCTGTCAAGATCAGCTTCTGTTGAAGAGGCTCATTGTGTTTACTTCTGAGTAATTGAAAGTGGCTGCTATGCACACCTTACGTAAGGATGGAGGAGTGATGTTCAGAATGGGCAGAATGCTGGGTGGCTAAAACAGAGCAAGGTGGTTGATTGGTGGGTGCAGGTGATGCATCTGCCAGCCATCTCAGTCATTCAACCCACGAGAGTAAGCCTTTATCACTTCACGTTCCCTCAAAGCGCACCTAGCCTGGCACAGTGGCCGCGGTGACAACACCGCCGTTTGGTGGTGGATGTTAATTGTTGTTGTTGTTGTAAGGTTCGGCGGATACCACCTTACCCCGCGATCCTGGTGACCAAGGTTCGATTCCTGTGCATGTAAAACATCAATTGCAAGTGGTATTTGAACCTTTTATGGGTTTCGCCTCGATTCACTCAGCCTTAAACTAATACCGACTGGCGGCACTGGAGAGACAACAATGGCCACACGTGTTGCTTGCTGTGTTAACCTCAGTATTTAGACGTAATGGCGGTACACCGGTGCAGCATAACACACCGATGCTCATAAAACACTCTGACGATGTCGCTGTTGCCCTCGAGTGAACTACAGACTCTCCATCAGCAGTTGCCTTGGATTCAGCAGCTGCTTACCCATTCGAAGGTGTGACACGAGTCAGAATCTTTTGACGGCACCGTCCGCCATGAAATAATTCTGGAAACGAATCGAGGAACCGTCCGACCAAGTCAAGGGCACGGGTCAAATCTGCCTTTGGAACACGGAGCAGTCAATCGTCATCAGGCTGGGTGCTATACGGCAACAGACTGCAAAGCTTCGTGTTCAGCTACTGACAACGTTCGTCGTACGACTGTTTCGACATCACAAGAACTGATTTTGACACACTCCGCAAAATTTTGTGACCGGGGTTGGGAATCGTGGGATTTTTGTATTATTATTATTTGTCTAATCGATTTATTTATTTGTTTGTACCGCGCACCGGTGTACCACCAATATGTTCATTTGGCCCCCTGTCTGTCTGGGTGAATGGAGGGGGGGGGGAGAACCGTCGTTTTGATTGAATGAAACAAATTAACTTCTGTTCTCTAGCTTGACATGAATAAAGAATGCCTTTCAGTCTACGCGCCTACGAAGGTGGGGAGTCGTAAACATCCGAACGAGCTTTTCGCCCTTCATTGGGCCCTGTCGCGCTGATCTCGGGTTCCTGTTCACGGAACATTTGTTCCCCCTCCTGTCTGTGATCGGCGCTTTGTAACGTGCTTGCGTTAAATTAGAATTTAAAAAAACACGTGGGCGGGCGTGCGTGCGTGTGGGGGTGCACAGTTGCTCACGCGTTCTCCCTGTGCCGCTGACGGGCTCGCTGGCACCCCCGGGGTATGTGGCGAACACGGTGACGTTGTACTCGGTCCCGGGATCCAGCTCGGTGAGCATCATCGAGTTGACGTCGTCGCCGACGAACGTCTCCTTGGGAGCTCCGCCCGCTGTGAGAACAACAGACATTGGGGGGTGAAGTTCCGGTTTCAAGTTTCATTTTGTGCGCCCAGGTGAGAACCAGGTTAGAACTGCTTTTTGTGTTCAGTTTGTTGTCCTCCCCCCCACTACACATACAAGCAAAGTCAAAGTGTTTCTCCAAAGTGATTGCTTCATCAAAAGAGCGTTGAGGCGGTGTTCATCTCCTGTTCACAGCCCTAAGCCAGTGGTGGAAATAATGCGTTCATATGGCGGGGGCAGATAAATCCAATGGCACGCCCACTGTTGACCTCCATACAAAGTGGAACTAATTTTATTGACCCTGGAGGGATGATCGGCCGAGCCAATCCACAACCTGGATTTGAAATCGCAACCTTCCCGGTCGCGAGACGCCATGCTCTACTTCTATAGTGCTATTCGCTCAAGGCCTCTAAGCGCTTTACATGAAGTTCAAGGTATGGAGATAGCCTGGAGTAAAAACAAGTGAGTTTTAAAACGAGATTTTAAAAGTGTAACAGATTCAGATTTCCTCGTTGAACGAGGAAGGGAATTCCACAATCTGGTGCTTTGGAATATTGCACTGGTGAGTGAGGGGGGGGGGGGCAGGCGAAGGGCAGCTTCTGATATTAGCACACTATTTTGGATATAAGCACACACAGACTTCCTCCCAAGGGGTGTGCTTGTGTAGAGGTGTAGTGGGTGACATCACGTCACGCTCGCTCTCGGAGAGAGTGGCGTCGCAGAACGTGACGTCAGGTGGGCCTTGGGGGACGGTGACGTCATACCCCCAGGGGGGTATTTAAAGGGGGACCCGGGATGTAACCGGGGTTCGTCGGGGGTAGGAGTGGGGACTCGGGTAGTTGATCCTCACACGAGGCTAGGGGAGGCTACTCCGCCCGACCGGCCGAGGTTGGGGTAGTCCCGGCCCGGGGCAGGGAGGAGAGCCGAGTTAGCCGGGGTGTAGGGATCCCAGTACCTTGCCCCTGGGGAGTTATAGGCTAGGGGGGTTTTGGTTCGGCGCAAGCCCTTAACAAACCTGGCGTAAGCCCCTAACAGCAACCTGCCTTGGAGTCGTGAATTGTGCTACAACACTTGTATCCAGATCCCACTGTACGTGCACAACAGTGGAACCTTAGCTGCAAGCGGCCGTGATGGCGCAAGGCTCCCCGGCGTTCTCGCCCTCGGTCGTCTTGGTGAGAGCGCAGAGTTCAAGCGGCACGCCATTCGGAGCTCCGCGTGCCATGATGGAGAGATCTCTTAACGCGCCGCAGCAAGCGTTTATTTTTGTGCCGTCTGGATGAATAGTGGGCACCCTTAGGCAGGTCAGGACAAACAGTTGGGCTGTAAAAAGTGATTTAGAATGTTGCGAAGGGAGTTGTGTATTTTTCTTGTTTGTTTTCGCAGCTACTGGCCCAAGAACTACGAAGAAAAGTGGCCGGCCAACGAAGAGTGCTAACAGTAGTGTAGCTTCTTGTATTGAGCAGGGTCATGGTAACTTGGGAAAAGAGACGATGGAGGGGCAGTCCCAAAACCGTGCTGTGTGAGGAAAGAAGCAGGGATTGAAATGTTGCCTCTTGCAATAACAGTGTCGCGAATGGCAGTGTGTGTGTGTGTACGCGTGCATGTGGGGAGCGGGAGTGTAGTTGATAGCGCACTGCTCTATGAACCCGGTGACCTGAGTTCGATTCCCGCCGAAAGCCAAAATCGGTGGCGAGTAATTCAACGGGGCCAGACCCTCCCCTAGGTTAACTGGGGAGACAAAGGTGGTCGGGTGTGGTGGTCGCTACCGACCCCCTGAAAGTGCCGTGCTGGTCTTCAAAGTTGCTCGCTAACAGCACTTGCTGCAAAAGTCAGTTACAGGCTACATAGTTGTCTTTGTGTAGGCATGAGTATGTGTGTTCACGTGTGTGTATGTGCGTACACCTGCCCCCTCGTGTGCCGTTCCAGCCTTCAAAATGTGCTCCCTATCCGCACTTCCCCCACCCAACAGTCTGTTAAGGCTACACAGGGGATCTTTTTGTCTTTGTGTGTACGCCACCTTTACGCTGATGTACGACGCGGTAGCCGATGGTCGGTGACGACGCTCGCTCCCACGTGACCCGGAAGCGCGTGAACGATTCGTCGGACACGCGCAGGTTCCGGGGCGGAGCTTGGGGAACTGCGACATGCCGAGCGGCAACAACAACAATAACAACATTAGTTCATCCCTCCTCTCGTCTCGTCTCCTTTTAGAATCCACAGACGGGTGCTCTGCTTTACCTATTTTTGTTCCGCTTAGCCTGGTGCACGAGTGCGATCAACGTGATGGGCAGTAGCAATCCTTAAGATGTGTCAATTATTGTGAGTTTTTTTATCGCAAACCGTCAATCTCTAACCATGCTCGGTGCGTCACAGCACGTGACGAAGACATGCCTTTAATAGAAAAGTATCTGCTGCATTACAGGACGAGCATCACATTGAACCTCTTGCGAGTGACAGTGGCCGCGATACATACAAACATACGTGTGGCCTACTGCCAAAATTACGCGGAAGCCCTGTTCGGCTCTCGGTGAGGAAAACGTTCCCCCCTCGCCGCTTCTAACCCCACCTCCAAGTCGCCGGTTTTGCAGGTGCACACCCACAGATCATGCTCAAAATCACTGAACTGGGAGGTTGTGGTCAGGTGACTGCCAGGAGGTTTGGATGTTGGGGGTGGGGTTGGGGGGTGGAGTGGAGGGAGCAGACTCACGTGTGGTGCCGGTTGTGGAGGACTCGTCACCGTCTCCCTCCGGGTAGACGGCGGTGACCTGCAAGCGGTACTTGGTCCCCGCGCGCAGCTTCTGCAGCTTCACTGAGGACCGGCGCCCGGGCACAGTCACCTAGGTCAGCACAGATCAACGACAAAGTCGACATAAAGATGAATATATATGTAAAAAATATATCTATTATATTAAATCTTAACTGTTCCATCCTTCCAATCCGTCAAAACATCTGCTCTGGAATTGGCTGTGATGAGACCATGGGACAATGAATTAAGGCCTGCTAAGTGAGGTCAAGTACAGGAAACTGCAATATCCTGGACACATCACCACAATGGATGATGACTGGCTGCAAAGGATGGTGATAGAGGGAACACTGGAAGGTGCCAGGAGAAGACTGTGGTCTCAGTGGACGTCAAATATCCAACACTGGGCGGGGTGGAAGCTGTCTCAGTTGAAAGACGCAGCGATGGACTGAGAGAGCACCGCCGGGAGATATTGGTTGAAGGAAACGATAATGGCCTCCAAGGTCCAAAAGGCCGAGGAGCGATAAGATGACGGCTCAACAAGGGAGCACGATGGGGCAGCTCAAGGACAGTAGATTAATGAAAAAGTGGGCAGCAAAAAGGCAGACAGCGTGGGTGTGGAGTGGGGTCACCGAGGTGGCCGCACCGTTTCCGAGCGGCCCATCCCATCCGGGGGCGTGTAGGTGATGCGATAGAGTCGCACGGGCCCATCGGCTGGGTCCCACACCACCTCCATTGACGTCGTCGTCTCGTCACGCACTTGCACATTACGGGGCGCGCCGCGCACTGCCAGACACCACCACCACCGTCAACATAGTCAACGTCATCACTGCCGGGCACCGCACCATCAACATTTTTAACATTGCCGAATACCACCACCGCTGTCAATATCGTCAACGCCGTCACTGCCAAGCACTGCGCCATCGTCAAAATTGTTATCGTCATCATCATTACTGCCAAACATCGCCACCGCCATCAACATCATCAACATTCTCAACATCATTATCGTCATCATCATCATCACTGCCAGACACCAGCAACAACAACAACTGATATTCACCACTAAGTGAAGTTGACATCACCAGGCCGCTTGTGCCAGGCTATGCGCATTTTAAGGCCACGTGAAGTGTTGAACGCCCGCTGGCTGGAGGTCATGGGACAGACCCAGGTGCAATGGGTTGACTGACTGAGATGACTGGCTGATGCACCACCTCTGCCTCCTACTGTGCCAACTTGCTGTGTTTTAGCCACCTGGCTCTCTGCTCAATGTTGTGAGCTTCGCTCATCTGCCCTCCATTGTTGCTGGAGGGCGACTACCTCCAACTGCCTGGTAGTGTCCTTCACGAACCTCCTCCACAGAAACCGATCTTGGCACTGCTGGTACCAGTTATTGGAAAATCCACTCAGCTCCATATCTTCCCGTACCTCATAATTCCATCTCTTATCTGGCCCATGCCGCGCCCATTTAGCCCCCTCTATTCGGCCGAACGAAAGCTGTTTGGACATGCGGTGGCTGGGCATGCGGGCTACATGACCCAGGCAACACAGCGTTGCCTACCAGACACTGTCGATATAGTCATCATCATCACTGCCAAATATCACCACCACCATCAACAACATTCTCAATATCACTATCGTCATCATCATCATTGGCAGAGACCACCACCACCACCTTCAATATCGTCATGCACTGCACCATTGTCAACATCGTTATGGTCATCATAATGACTGTCAAACACCACCACCATCAACATCATCAATATTGTCAACATCACTATCGTCATCATCGCCAAACACCAACACCATCGTTTGTCGATGTCATTCTCGTAATGACCATCATCATCACTGATACTCTCAGCTTTACCATTATTCTCACAATGATCACCATCAGCACCATGAGAGTGAAATACTAACTACAAAGATCATCAGTGAAGTCATCAACATTGATGCATGAATCATTAACATCGCCGAAATCACCATCTTCACCGTCTAAGGGCGCTGCCATTCACCGCAATGGTAAAAAAGTCGTATCTTGACTTTAAACACTACTCCGAGTCACAACAAATCAGTATTGAATTGCAAGATGGGTAAATAGTTTCAGCCATAGTCACTGTCATCAAAAGTGGAATCATTGCCACCACCATCAAAATACAAAGATCCCCGTATTACCTTAACAGACTTTTTGGGCTGTTAGCAAGCACCTATTAAGGTTGGCACGACAGACGAGGGGGTTGGTGGCTAGCACCATGCCCGACTGCCTTTGTCTATAGTGGCAATATTTACACATTGCACCAGGCACTCATTTTGAGTCAGCCTAGGGGGGGCCCAGAACCGGTTCAGATAATCTTTACAGGTGTTGGATCGCCAGGTGAGTAGCACAGCGCGCTAACCGTTACACTACCACTCCACCACCACCACCACCTACACCACCACCTACACCACCACCTCCACCACCACCTCCACCACCTCAATGTTAACTTTAACGACATCATCATTATCATTATCGCCACCATCATCTGTGGGCTAAACATTGCGCAGACAACAAGACTATGCTCTCACCTGGAGAAGAAGTGGGTGGAGGCTTCCCGTCCACTACAAACACAACCACAAACAACACACGCATTACATGCTGCATGCAGACATCGCAAAGCCAATACACGATAACCACAGCAACATCATAGATTTGTGCTTGTGCAATGTTTTTGATGTCTCATGTGACATGGTTGTTTTTGTTCTGGAACTTTCCCCACTGTTCCAACTGCCACCCCAGAAGGACGAACCGGCGGCCTCTGGTTTGGAAGTCCAGTGTGCTACCCATTCGTGATATAGGTACCCTGGTGCATCATGGGATCTGTCCTTGCATCGTAGTGCATTATGAGAAGTTATAAGCGTGCCCCGGTGCATTATGGGAAGTGATACGGGTGGCCTGGTGGGACGCGTTGTGGTGCGGTGCTGCGCTGTAGGCTGGTGCGTTGTGAGCGTGCGTGGCCAGAGCGCGGCTGTGACGTGCGATGGAGTACGGGTTTTCTGGGCGTCGGACAGCGGGTCGCTCTCGGTCTCGTCAGGGTACACTGCCGTCACGGTGACGACGTACTCCGTGTCCTCGGACAGATCCGGTAGCACGGTGCTCGTGACGTCGCCATCGACGATTGTCTGAGCGGTGCGAACACGGACAAGGGAATGGGGGAGGCTGGAGTGAGCGGACGGACGACAAGGGTGGAACAGGCAGAGGACATGGACCACCCAGATACAGTTGGACAGGCACTCGGAGGTATAGGGAACACACGGACGAGTGGAAAACACCCAGAGCACCTGACCATACTTCTCCAAACATCAGAAACAACGTTTCGAGGAACACATGGGACACACACAGACGCAAGCGTGACATCACGTGAACTTAGACAATGAGAGCGTAAATTCAGAAACACGTGGCAATGATCTCACTGGCTTGGCCACCAACACCTGCAGGATGTTAATTACTGCTGTTGGAAGAGTAGCTCTCCGTTGTATTTTAGGGTTGTACCGCGTGTTGGTCGGCACAACAGCCGCCGATTTACTCCACGTTCTGGGTGATTCTTCAGGAACCAAATTCACCAAATCCCCGGGGACGAATCCCCGGGGCACGTGGAGCGAAACGTCGGACATCGCGCTGAACAGCATGCGGCACAAGCAGAAACCTATGCGGTGTGGGAAAAGGTGTTATCGTTCTAACTTGCCTTCTCACGATCAAAAACACGGAAAAAAATGTCCACATTCTCAAGTCGGTCGCTGGCACAGGTGGCTGCCCACTAAATCCATCCGTGGCCACCTCCGTAATTTTGCCGCCGCTTCTAATTTTCCGCCCTGGGCGTCTGCCTATTTTGCCTTCCCGCTTAAGCCGGGTGTGGCCACATATGCGGTTAATTACGATTTAAAAAACCGTGAGTGTCTCCGCCCCTCCCCTTCTTCCCTCTTTCCCCCACCCCCCCCTGAAAATATGCTGCTCCCGAATTGTTGGCAATATGGTGGTAGGGCAGTAAGCCCAAGTGCTTCCAGTCGGTCACCTATTTGAGGGCGTATTTCTCTGGACTGTTACGCGATCGTGATCTGTTTCCCTCTCGGATGTCTGCGTTGTGCTTTTGGGTTCTTGGGGACAAAAACGGGAAAAAAGTGAGTGTTTTTTGGCAGAGCAGCCTCTGAGGTCTTGGTGCTGCACACCTCTTTGGAGGGGCTTCCGTCGCGTGGGGTCCATCGGATGGTGTAGAGCTGCGCGTCGGGAGCGGCCGCGTCCCACGTGACGCGGAACGAATCCTTCTTGACCTCCGAGAAGCGCATGTTCCTCGGAGGGGGGCTCCTCACTGTCACGACAATCCCCCCAACCACAGGCAGGGTGGAGCAATCAAACCACAGAGCTCACAACTGCACCATCACGACAGTAGTTCGCTTAGCCGGGAGAGCTGTAGCCCTTATTTCCACTCTACAACTGAGTCGTGCCGGGGCCCTGTCGAGGGCTGCGCCTAGCCAGCAAGTGCTAACAGCACTTGACACAATTGTCTATTAAAAGGCCAAATGGGAGATCTTTGTCTTTGTGTGTGTGCAGTTTAACACGTAAGCTTATTATCTATAACAGAGGTTTTTGGGTTAGATCGCGCAAATATATATGCGTGTGCGCGTACGTGTGGTCTCGGCCCCCGTCAGCGGCTCAATGTCTCCTTGAGTGATCACGGTCGTCACGGTGACGTTGTAGCGCGTGTTGGAGATGAGGTCCTTCAGCACGGTCGAAGTGGAGCTCGCGTCAACAACGACCTGCGCACGAGGGTTGCGGGGGGGAGAGCGGACACTCCTCAGGGAGACGCACGGCGGTCACGGTGGCCCGTGTGAAACGTGGCAGGGCGCAGCTCTGGCTTAGGCCGACAATGTTCGTCGCGAGCGTGGTCCGTGCCCTAAACTTGCACCAGAAGACAACGATAGGCGAACCAAGTTAAAGTGTCTCCCCATGCCCATTTCCACTCGTGGCCCCGTAGCCATTGGTGGAAATCCCACATTTCCATGGTCGAGGCCAAGTCCAATTTTAGGATAACCGAAGTTACCACAGATTGACACGGGTGGCTTTGGCCTCTTGTCCTGGAGGAAGCACAAGGTCGTGACCTCCCCTGCCCTGTTCATAACTTCTGACCTCCTCTGGGTCGACGCCTGCGGCTTGGTAACGCAGGCGGTAGTGCTGCACCGGCCGTCGCGACGGCTGCCAGGACACGGTCATCGTGCTGTGGGTCACGTCCGACAGGCGCAGCCAACGAGTCACAGCCGGCACTGTACACGAAAGACAGAAAAAAGCGTGAGGGACACGGGACACAGGAGGAGATGGGACACAGAACATGGGCATATGGGACACAAAACATGGGATGCAGGACATGGGATGTGGGTACAAGACACGTGGCGTGACCAGACAGAACATGGAGGGGATGTGGCGAGGGAGTATTAGGTAAGGTGCTACAGTGTCACTTTATACGGTGCAGAGATGCGAGCACTGACGGAGGAAAGGAGAAAGAGTGCTTGACAAGGCAGAGATGAGCACGCAGAGATGGATGCTGGGGAAATCTCTAAGGGAATGCAGGAGGAATGAAGAAGAAGGGAAAGCCTCATTTAATTGTTACAAGCTCAAAATAGAGAGCAGAGGGTGAACTGTTACAGCAACAAAATCCATTCACGTGCAATACTGCACTTTAACATCTATGCTGCTGGCTTTCACCAACCAGGGCTGACCAGCAAGGTGAAGTGTGTCAAAATAACCCCCTTGGTCCGCACAGTGTGGAAAGCTCCTTATCGGGCTTGGTAAAAAAATAAAAACACGGCTGTACGTCTGCACGCTCACGGACTGATGAAACTCCCAACGAGGGAGCTGCAACAAGACCAGCATTCAGAACAGACTGAATTTGTGACAGTTCAAGTATTTCTAGCAGCACGTGCTTGCGCAGGATGGCCGCACTGATGTGGACATGTGGCGGCGAGGCAGAGTGCGTGTGCGGCGGTGGTGCAGTGGTTGGCGTGCTTGCGCTACGAACCAGGCGACACCGAGTTCGATTACCACTCACGACCAATAACAGTGGCGGTTATATTTGAACCGGTACTGGGCCTACACCTAGGATCGACTCAGCCTCAAATGAGTACCTGGTACGGTGCGTAAAAAAACACCGCAACTAGGGAGGCAAAGGGGACGGGGGGGGGGGGGGGATCTTTGTCTGTGTCTGTGGCGTCTCTCACGAGTGCTCTCTTTTTTGCGCAGAGGTTCGCTCCTTCCTTCCGGGTAGCGGGCAACAAGCGACACGGTGTACTCCGTGCCCGGGAGGAGTTCCGTCAGCTGCAACTCCTCCTGGTCCTGCCCGACGTCCACCTGCATGCACAGCGTGGGGGGTGGGGGGCCGGGGTGTGACGCGTCCGCGAACGCGGGCTATACTCAACTGGCAAGCGCGATGCGAGCGCAATGCGAGCGCACATCACGCACACGCTGCACGCAAGCCAACATGCTCGTAGTGCACGCACGTCATCGCCTACGGATGTGACAACACAGCGGCGTGTTTGGTTGTGAATTTTAGGCCCCTGTAGCACACTCTAGAAATCTACTCGTTATTGATGATTTTTGAGATGGGATTGTCACGTGAATAAATTTCCAATATGTGTGGTACACCCTCCTCCAACCGACGACGCAGCCAAATAAATAAAGTTGTTGCGTAAACGAAGGAGCGTTAATTTATTACTGCCCCAGCAAAACAATGTGTGTTAGAGAGCGATCCGCAAAGTTTAACGATTTGGTACGACGTTTCACTGGCAGTTGCAACCAGCATCATCGTGGCAACTTAATTCATTTGGTTGCTGCTACATGCGTTAAAAAAAAACTGTTTGCAGTTAGGCTTCCTGCTAATATGTTTAGCTCTGTGTTTTAAATTTCCACACGAGAGTTTATGATGAATGATGTAATTATTTGGACCTGGGTCTTCCTTGAAAACGAGACCTCTGGGCTCAACAGGCTTTTCTCAACACACAACATCAGCCACGGTAAATCCACTGCTGGATGAATGCCTCACCAATCCATTACATCTCCCACAATCCTAAAATTGTAATAATTCACCTAGCACTGCACACGAGCCGATTCCATTAATCCATCTTTCTCAACGGACGTCCTCCGGGACACTTTACGCGTTCGGCTGCTGCTGCGCCATTATTAATGACCACTGGCCGTCATCATCCCTTCTAGCGACGCGTCCTGCCCAATCCCCACTCACTTTTCCCAATGTCTTAGAATTTGTGCCTTTAATCTGCACATGTTCTCTGAACCATGTTCCTCATTATATCTCACCCCCCCCGCCCCCCCATCGCCTGTCACCTCCTTACTGCCCCCCCCTGAGGCTGGCGTGTAGAGCAGCGAGTAGCCGATGGCGCCCGGGATGCGCTCCCACGTGGCCCGCATGCTCGCGTCGGTGACGTCCGACAGACGCAGGGCGCGGGGCACCGTCAGCGGCACTGGGGAAACAACGATTGCAGATGGGTGTTGGGAGCTGAATAGTTTTAGAGTTCGTAGCGTTTAACTTGTCTGCGACGTGGATACCAAGCAGGGGAAATCTCGAATGCGCACAGGGAATGGCAGTGCAACATCGTGGCAACAAAACACACGGATACACAACATGAAACACGTGCCTTAACTCACGCAAAAACACAAGAACACCACGTTGACTCCAAGCTTGGACACGTCACCTGTATATCGTGGCCTTAGAAACCTGGGAGGGGAGGGTGTTGTGGGGGCTAGGTTGGAGGGGGTGGGGGAAGAGCAGGAGTGTGTGGGGACCAGTGGCCTTTGTTTGGGGGGCTGCCATACCAACAAGGTTGATGACCATTGCTTCTGAACGAGGCTGCATCTCAAAGACGACCGTACGGAAACGGTGGGCGTATTTACGTTTGGAGGCAGAGGCAGTCTGCTGCTGTTTCCCATGGTGTTCGCCTGATTTTTTTTTCTTTCCATCTCCTGATAGGATTAAGGTTGAGTTCCGGCGGCGGGGTTATCGGGTGTGCAGGCGGTGCACCTGCACCGGGGTCCACTGGTCAAAGGGGCACCAGGGCCACCGGGCTATGAAGAGGGGGCGGGGGCAAACTTTGGGCAGCGGACTCCCTTTTTCATCCCTTGCACCAGGACCTTTGCCGACCACGCTATGCCACCGGTTTGTGCAATCGTTTAACGTTAGACATGTGGCTTATTGTAGGGGTAGCACATGCCTGGCGGGTTGAGAGTGATATAATTACATTGCCGGATGAGCTGGGAATATACATACACTGTCTAAATGCTGTGTGGAACAGCAGGACATTTGCATCACTGGGGAGAAATAAGCGAATAACACACCACACATCAGTTATAGACAAGAGACAGTCAGAGGCAGAGAGAATAAAAAGGAAGTTCTTGAGCCTGGACTTGAACAGGGGCAGGGAGTCGACAGCACAGACCACTGGGGGGAAGGGAGTTCCATAATCATGGGGCAGATGACAAGAACGACCGACCTACCGTTCAGTGATTGTACGAAGAATGATCTGTGTACAAGAATACTGTATTCTCCGTATTATAAGACGTTCTGGATAGCAAAACATACTCCCAATTTGTGCACGGTGTCAATAAAGTTACACAAATTTGCCCACGCATCACACAAACATCCCTCCCAGGCAATAAGATGTCAGGATAGAGGGGGAGGACGGAGCGTAAAAGTGCATCATCATAATTATTATCTTAACACTTGATTACCCAGCATATATATATATTTTTAAAGCTCTTACAATCTGGAGAATACAGTAAAACATTTATTTAATTTTATACACAAAAATCCCCTGTATAGCCTTAACAAACTGTTGGGGCAAAGGCTGTTAGTGACCAGCACCTATGAAGGCCAGCACAGCACACAAAGGGGTGAGTGGCCAGCACCACACCCGGCCGCCTTATAATGACATATATATACACACATAGACGTAACGTAAAAAAACTCAACGCGTTGGTCAATAAATAAGCGGAATCGTTTAACTGGTGAGCATTCGCAGGCCGCTTGTAATGCAAGCGTGGGTTCCCGGGCTGGGCTGCACGACTTGTTATTTATAAACCACGCATCACAAACACATGTTACAGACTTGCATGTGTGTATGTTAAACTGCTTTCGCACCGCACAGAGCCAACCGTGCTAATCGGCAGCAGTTGATTTCATCATCATAATTTACTGCATCGCACGCTTTCAGATGCGCATTTTCTGTGGCCGTCTGGAACGCTCTTCCGATATTAGGAATCCACTGGAACTATTCACTTTTGAAATCGAGATTGAAAACGTATTTCTGTTGAACTGCTTTTTCTGTTCAGTTTGTTCTCCTTTCCCCGCATCTCCAATTACCACGGTGTGGCTACAGTGCAAAATAAATTCAACAAACATCCATACACACCTCGGAGGTGTGCGGGGGGAAGGACAACAAACTAAACATAAAAGCAGTTCCAAAGAAACAAAAAGGCAGTTCTAAACAGAAGGTGCCGAGAGCTTGGGCCTTGAACAGGGGCGGGCAGCCTGCGGCGACGGCTGGGGCAAGGCAGCATTTCCCGTAGGCAGGCGTGGTACCCACGTGTGGTCTCGGCCCCGGAGAGCGGTTCGCTGTCCCCGACCGGGTACTCAGCGAAGACTGACACCAGGTACTCGGTGAGCGGCTTCAGGTTCTTCAGCGTCGTCAGCAGCACGGAGCCGTTCACGTGCTTCTGCTCGCGCGGACACAAATCGTCGTCGTCAATCAACCATCAATCCACTGCTGGATGAAGGCCTCCACCTCGAGCTGTTGCCGTCTCTCACGAACCTGCGACGTTAATGATCCACCCTGCACCTACGAAGCAGTTGATTTCACCTTCGTCACTCACATCGTCATCATTTTCATCATCATAATAATCTTCAGTTTCATCATTATCGTCATCATTATTGGCATCATCAGTAGTGTTGTTATTATCATTATCACCATTGCACCACTGTTTTCTGATATGCAGGATAAATTACTCAAATTATTCGAAGAAGTTGAGCAATTTCCCAATTCCTAGAACGTTCTTTCTCTCAGCGATTTATGTTGATCGTCCCGATTGTAACCATGATTTATAGGAACATTGGAAAAATTAATGCTTTATACGGAGAGCCAGCCAGGCTGAGGCTGAGCAGGGAAAAAAAAGGGAAGCGTTTTGAGATCTGGCTAATGAAGATTGAGTTGACCACAATCCTGCGCATGAGCTGATGTCATCGCAACCACCTCCACGGCAGACATCCTCTTTGGCGCGCTCTGTTCGTCGGAAGCCATTCATTTGGTCACCAGCATCATAAATTGGCCACCGTGCCTCTCCTTTCAAAGTGTGCTGCCCAAGCGAACCTAATATTTATTTTAAAACAGTAAATATCTCTCCAATATGCATTGATTCCACCGATCTATACCTTCCTGTTTCTAGGTGTAATCTTAGAATGCATCTCTCCGTGCTGCTTTGGCGGTGCGGTCAAACAACTCCCATGAATGGAACAGGTACGAAATACGACTGCCAAAAATCCGTTCCCCACCCAACGTTTAGCATTCTCAAGAGTGGATCGCATTTGCACGCACGTGGTGTGAGTGAGTGCCTATTTAATGAGGCTGTAGTGACACAGAAAGGAGCACTGCAGCCAGCACCACACCCAACAGCATTTCGTCTTCCCAGTTACAACAGGCACCGACATTGAAGTTTGAGTCAAATTAGCGGGGTCCCAGGATAGGTTCAGATGCCAAGTGCCGGAGATGGATGTGCGCGGCTAGGAACTGAACCCAGACGTTGAGACTCAACTGAGCAGTCTGCTGACCATTATAGCGCAACCTCCCAGGCATGAAAAACAAAGAATCTCCCATCAAAGCCAGGAAGAATTTTGGAGCAAGTGCTGTTAGCAAGCACCTATTAAGGCCGCCACGGCCCATGAGGAGACGGTGTGGCAAGAAGCACCACGCCCGGCCAGCCTTGTTTCTCCCCATTGCTCATGTTTAAACGCAGCACCAGGTGCACACATATTCAGGTTGAGTCGATCTAGGGGAAGCCCGGAACCGGTTCAGACATCACCCGCAAACATTGCAGGCTGTGGCCGAGATTCGAACTCGGATTTCGCAGATTCGTAACGGGGTGGCGCGAACCACTGCGTCACGTCTCGCCTTACAACATTCGCAAAAAAAGGGAGCGGGAGAGAAAGAAAGTGAAAAAAAGAAGCAAAAATTGGCTTGGGGATGAGCATGAATTGTGAAGGGACAGCTCCAAGTGTGCGGAGTGGCGTGGGGATGGGGGGGGTGTGAGTTTGGAAAGGAGAGGAGAGCAGGAAAAGGGCCTGGGGTGGGGGCGTATCTGGGCACACATGTTTGTAATAAGACTGCTGGTATTTCCTCCCATCGTCCAGCCGCTACTGTCTAACCACTGCTCTGCAACCGCTCGGTGGAGGCGCGCATTTTTTAACCCTTTCGGGCCGCAGGGTCAGCCCGGCTCGTAGAGTGCCGAGGCAAAAACACACGTTGGAGCGTTGAGACGTGCGCAGACCAGGGAGGTCTTTGCGGTCGCTCCAGTTATTGGAAGCAGCGGGGAGGTAGGGGGGGGGCTTTGGATGGCTGCTGTGAAACTGGTTTACAGAGTGGCCAGGTGGTGAAGGCGTTTGTCACTGAGATAATCCACTCGGGTTTGAAGGCCTGATTCCCGGAGCCGCCACCAGTTCGAGACTAACGATGGAGTAGCATCCAAAAGAGGGAACACGTCCGAGCGCAATGCGTTCCCTCCGTTAAAGAATCTGCTCCGGCTTAAACGCTCTATTCCCGTAGCCACACGGTCATCTAATAGCCGAGATACCAAATTGTGCCGAGTGTCATGAAGCCGGATTGCACCTACGTGCTCTTACTATTGCTCAAAAGCCGACGTGTGAAAACCAATAAAACATTCATCGCTCCAATGGCCGATTGCGACAGAGACATCTCAGCCTTTCTGCCAGTTCTGAATAAAGCACTCGTGTCGTGCGCAAATCTCTCTGTTCAAGCCAAGTCTCTTCAGGTGGTCTATATTGTGGTGTGCACATTTGGCGAAGTATTTTATTATTGTACATTTATTATACTTCGCAGCCCTTTTCAATCCAATGCTGGATGAATGCCTCCCCCATGCTGCGTCGGTCATGGGTGTTGTTTGACCGTACTTTGTTACGCAGGTCACAGTGTGGACTGATTAAGTGGGGAGGGCCCATGACCGGTTCAAGTGTCGCTCGTCACTGATGTTAATCACAGCTGCAAGTCAAAGGGAGGTCACCGGGTCCATAGCGCGGTGCGCTAACTACTGCGTCACCGCTTCCTCCCCGGTACAGGATATATATGAGCATAATTCGTAATGACGGGCATTTATTAAGATTTAACGAAGGCCATGGAATACGCATTGCAGGAAAACCCGTTTCATGTAGAGGCATAAACTTTTAAAAATTAAAATAATGATTGCGGACTTGAGGGGTGTACTTGACTTCATGTCAGTGTAACCCACATTTAAATATGAGTAACTGTAGTTATGTTAAAACGTAAAAAATCCTCAAACAATACAACTCCCTTCCAGTGCCCATTCACAAATGTAGAGGCGCAGCCCTGCAACTGCTCGCGTGCACCAACGCTGGCGGAACCGTGTCTACTTAGTAGAGGGGTGGGAGTTCCCACTGTTTACCCCATCAAGCGCGACATGCTGATCAGCTGTGGGTTTATCCGTCTGTACCGCTGGGAGGACGGAGGCGACTGCCGCGTCGGGGAAGACGGAATCGAACTTCCGACCTCCGGATTGCAAGTGCTGTGTGTGCTAACCGTGAGACCTAATGGTGTGGGCAGCAAAAGGGCAGTTGATGCGAATGCTGTCACAAGAGGTCACACGTTTTCGCTGCAACGGCCCTTCGTTGACTTTGCGTGATGAATGAGTGAACGAATGGGGCAAAAGCAGTTGTCTTATTTGCAAAAGGAGTTTATATATATGTATACTGCATTTTCCCTGAGTTCGTTCGCTAATGCTTTAAGTATGGTTAACCTCGTTGGAACACAGGTCACGTGACTTGAGACTGCAGTTCCTGGGGACGAGGAGATGAGTTTTTCAGCCACGTTTGTGACCTCAATGATGTATGCTGCCAACCAATATGGTGTCTTAATCAAACGTTTTCTTTCACTCGATAATTTAAATTCCAGGCGTTAATACCGTATTCTCCGGATTACAGGACAATATTTTTTCCCCCTGTATTTTCATAAAAACTTGGCGGAGTGTCTTATAGTCCGGAGAATACGGTAACTCATCTTCTTGGTTCTTTCGGTAAAGTCACGTAGAAGGGAAGTAATAAAATAATAAAAATAAAACATAATAAAATAATTCTCACGACGTTTCGGCCACAACGCAAGCAGCCGTCCTCAGGTGAAACCAGGTCTGTCGAGGCGACAGCGTCTGAATGAAACAGCACATGTGCTTGGAGCATATATATAAGCTGGGTTGGATAGGGTGGGGAGGAAAGGGCGCCTTGACAAAAGAATTTGCAGTCACGAAAGCTTTAAATCGAAAAATACGGTAACTGTCTATCAAGTGTGTAAGAAAAAGTGAGGGTGTAAGGCTTCAAGAACCCAGCACCCCAGACCCCCATTAACTCCCTCAATGATCTGATGAATTGTCACAATTCAGGGTAGTGATCACTTCGAGGATCATCAGGGGGTCACGTGAACGTATTACACACGACACCGATATCAGTGGTTCTCAACTTGTGGACCACAGCCTTCTAGGGGGAGCGCAGGCTGCAGCACGGACGCCGTGCAGGAGAAATTGGAATGCGGAATGGTCAGTGCCACATTGCGGTGCCAAAACGCACGACATCACACGCATGCTTTGCTAACACAAAACACACTCACGCACAACATTACACACATGCCTTACTAACACAAAACATGCTAACATACAATGACACGCATGCCTTATACTAACATAAAACACACTAATGCACAACACGACCCACGTGCCTAACACAAAACACACAAGACGATGCATATACCTTATTCACATCACTAACACGCAACACGAAACAAATGCCCGACTAATACGGTGTCTACTCGAGGCGTGGACATGTGATCTCTGTGTATTTTGGCTTGAGTGACCTGAACGGACACCGTGCACGAATTTGAAGATACCGGTTCTTACATGCAGGCCCATCCCTAGGGTACACGGTGAATCTGGGCGACCGCCCTGGGCCCCGCGTTTTGGGGGGGGGGGGGGCCCGTGCTGCGACGTCACGGTGTCAGATGTAATACTCCCGGTTTAGTTTGAAGGCGTCGGGGGGGGGTCTACACGGTGTGGTTTGTCCCAGGCCTCGCACCCACCCCTCTATGGATGGCCCTGCTTACACGTAATCACTTCACCACCATGTGTGGCAAGCTCACAGGGGGGAGGCCGATATTAAATGACTCCGAGCCGCTGCATGATTACACTCCCTGGATAAGAGGGAGGACAATTTTACTGCGCTGGGGTTTAATGACACGAAACGCAACTTTGTTTACTTGGGAATGCCACGTCGAGTCCCGAGGCTCTTTCTCAAGAGTGTCCTGCGGCCATGTTTGGCCACTAACAAGGGGTAGAAAGTTACGGTTATTTTATTATCATTACTTCAGCCCATCAGGCCAAAACGTATAAATGGCGCGCACATTTCCAAGGGTTGCTGCACTTTATGCACCGTGATTTGTGGAGGCGTCAGTGCAAATTAAACGGCTCGTTTGCGATTGGTTGGATAGTTTCCCTTGCTTCTCCGTGCCGATTGTAGAGAATAGTTCATCAAAAAACCTCCGCTTGGTTATTTCTGAGCCTTAATTACAATTCGCAAAAGGTACTGCATGTTCCGTCAGCTTTTCCCTCCTTTTCCGTGAGAGGCTATCGACTCAGGCTGTGCGCCTAAATGTTTTGAAATGTGCACGTGTGCAAATATGCAATGGCAATGATCGGTTGTGTGTGTCTGTGTGCGTGTGTATGTGTGTTTACAAGCGTAAGTTCAGATCTGGAAACTTTGGGGACAGGATGTGATGTTTCAGTATGAAATTCGTGAGAGCGTGCATCTGTGTGTATGGTTCTGGTGCATGCATGTGTGTGAGTTTGGATGCAAGGGAATGTGTGGACACACGTGTGTGTTTTGTGTGTGGGATCCAGTGGCGCAGAGGTTGGCGCACTGCACCACAAAACCGGTGACCAAAGTTCGATTCCCGCTCATGACCAATAACAGTGGCGAATATTTAAATTGGTCTTGGGCCTCCCCTCGGTCGTCTCAGGCTTAAATCAGTACAGTACTTGGTCTGGTGTATAAACATCTGAACTGGGGAGACAAAAGCGGCCGGGCGTGGTCCTGACCACTCACCCCCTCGTGTCCCATGCTAGCCTGAATAGATGCTCACTCATAGCACTTGCCTGAACAGGATGTTAAATGCTATACAGGGGACCTTTGCCTTGTCTTTGTCTTACATGTGCTCGTTGAAATCTGGAAACTTTTGGGGGGGAGGATGTGAATTATAAGTACGTAAGTGCACGTGTGCGTGCATATGTGTGTGTGTACATGTTGGTGCGTGCATGCATGCGTGAGTTTGGATCTGAAAAAGGAGGTTAGATTTAATTTTCCCCAAAGGATTACGTAAGTGTGCCCCTGCCTGCCTGTGTGCATGCATGTGTGCGTTTACACATGTGCGAATCTCATTTGCTGTCAGCGCGTTCGGACCCCAACAGGTACATTAAGAGGTAAATGTACTAATATTCCTCGCAGGGATAAGTGTTGTGCCTGGGTATATATACGATCCAGTTCCTGCCTAAGCGCTCTCATTTGAAAAAGCAGGTTAGAGTTACCAAGACGTAATGCTCCTTTGAGGCGCAATTGTGTACGTGTGTGTGTGCAAATGCTCGATTATGGATGGGAATTTGGTAGTTTTGGTCGTTCTAGGGAATACGCGCACGCACGTGTGTGCGCGCGTGTGCACGTGTGTGTGTGTGTGAAAGAAGTGTTTTCACAGGTGGCTGGGCTGCTTAAACATTTACACCCGGGCTGTTACGAGACCGCGAAAAACCTTCGCCATGGGTTTTACGAGTAAAGGCTACCTAATCGGTCTAAATGCTTGGATACGCTTTTACAAGGCCGAAGGATTTTAAGTGAAACCGCCGTAACAAGACAAACGTTAAAACTTATTACACTTTTCCGGTTAACTACACGGTGGCCTGCAGAAGTCAGTACAGAAAGAAGGTTACGAGTCTATCTATATTGCAGCCATTTTCAATCTGCCAAATCGATAAAGTCCTCCTCATGCTTTGTCAGTCATGGGTTTGTTATCTTCAACTATACCTCCCCATGCTGGTCATTGTGGGTCGGTTAAGGTAGCGGAGGAAAGTAGGACTGGTTCTGATATCACTCGGCAACGATGGTAGCCTTAGGGAGGAATCGAACTTGGTGTGGTTGCCAGCCTGCCTTGCTGCTTATACCCTCACACGCGTGGTTTCCTCCAGACATTCCAGGGGTGAATATAACCTATGAATAATTTGTCACCCCTCATATAAAAGAGTCGAGACTCAAAGAAGCATTTTTGGATAAATGTATGACATTATTTTTTATTTAAGGCTACAGCTATGCCAATTTATTTGCAAATAATTTGTTTTGAGTTATTGCAAGTACCCTGGCCTGAATCTCGTAATAGACGCAACGAAGATAAAATGTGCAGCATCACACATTCCAGATGGTCGCTAAATTACCAAACCTTTGGTTTGAAAGCTGTCAACTCTAACTGCTTCCTACTCTTGGCCTAAGGGGCCCCCAAATGTGGTAAAGGTGCAGACCTGGAATTTATTACTAATGCCACTGCTGGTAGAAAGGCCTCTTAATTAAGGGAGTGCTAGAGACCTTTCTGTCGGGTATTTTGGCCGAATATT
Source organism: Lampetra fluviatilis (assembly GCF_964198595.1). Classification (NCBI taxonomy): domain Eukaryota; kingdom Metazoa; phylum Chordata; class Hyperoartia; order Petromyzontiformes; family Petromyzontidae; genus Lampetra; species Lampetra fluviatilis. The sequence continues at coordinate 7,283,293 of NC_136297.1, forward strand.
CTACTTTACCGAGACATCTTAGAAGAGGTGCACATACCCACACGTTACTCCACTGCATACAACCTGCTCACCTGGCGATGCTGCTGGGTGGACAGAGGTGGGGAGCATTTCAGAAACTTTCCCAATATTTTCAACTGCTGCGCCAGGAGATCAAATCAAACGGTGACCTCTGGATTGCCAGTCCAGCGTGTTAACCATTAAATGTAACACTGTAGCATGAGAGGAAATCCTATTGGCAATTTAAGTCACTATGCTGCGCATTACTACTAGTTATGGGCAGAAATTAAAATTGTTTCGCTCGTTTTAAGTTCGATTTAGCTTTATAATTCACACATCACATTTAAATACGATAAATTAAATTACCAAGGTGGAATTGGGCATGGGTGTATGTATGTTGAACGTCTTTCGCACCGTGCGTAGCTCATCAGACGTGCGGGGGTAGGAAAAAAACAATCTAAACCCAAATAGTAGTTGGAAATAAAATAGATGGTTGAAAAGTGCAGAGCTACCAGTGGCTTCCTCATATCGGGAAGGAGAGTTGTCCAGAAAGGCCACGGAAGGTCCGCCCCCCTTAAATGACCTCGAGCGGGCAGCAGCGCAAGCGAAGGGCGCGAGTGAGAGGGTGGTGGTAGAACAGCCCATGGAATGGAAGTAAATAGACAAAGAGGGGGGGGGGGCTCCCAACACTTTAATGGCCCCAGGTACCCCCCTTAAGCTTAATCCGGCCTCATCCATGGTTGCCAAGTCCCAAATCCTGCGTTCTACCAAAACCTCTAAGCCTATATCACGAGCCACGTCCGTAAGGCTCCTGCCTCTCACCCAGGCCGCTCAACCTCACACCGGAGCAGCCTGACCTCACCCGCTTGGGTTCGTGGCCTTAAAGCCGCCCGAGGAGCCTCTTGGCTCTCCTTTGCGTTTGCGCCTCCTATTTTCCGCCAACAGCTCTGGGTCTGTTTAACTTTGTCTTTTTAGTTGACAGTTCCCTGTCAATACGCCGTTGGATGAAGATCTTCCCCCACACCATGTTGGACACGTCAGGTGGATGACTGGTAATTGTGGGTTGGAGGCTGTGACCAGTTCAGATACCACTCGCCACTGATGGCTGGGTGTTGAATTCAGGTTTGCCGGGACCTGCATTTGATTCCCAACCACGGATAAAATCAGTGGTGAGTAACATCTAAATCGGTTCCTGGATACCCCTTTACCATTCAACATTGTCTAATACGGTGAAGTATGGTCAAATAAACCTCACGACTGGCAGGGCATGGGGAGGGCTTCATTAAACAACTGATTGACAAAAGGCTGTAACTGAAAGGACAAAGTTATAGACCGCCTGTTTGACGACTGATTTCCCTTCCATCGTTGTTTTCGCCATAAATTATTGTAATATTATTGCTCAATTCAAGAAACATGTCGACCTTAATCTCTTACACCTTCAATAGCACTGTTTGTTTCTGGGAATTTTCGGGCATTTGGGTGCGTGCACCGCGACAAAAAACAAAAGGCTGCAATTTATTTACCCCTCAACTCAATACGGGGGCAGCATTTCCTATGTGTGTGTATGTAATGGGAATCACGCGACTCGTGGACGTGATGTTCACCAGAATGCCCAAAAAAATGACCGATTCTTGAATGTTGGCTATTCACCGAATCGCCAGTGTTCGGTGGAGGGGGGAGGGAGGCGGTGGAAGGCAGTGAATCATCACAGCTCTATCAGACACACGCAACATCACTGCATCTCGGCCTACGGTGGCAAAACTCTCAGAGTTGGCAGAGACTGCGTGATGGAAATGAATACTCCTGAGGCACGGCTATTTGACACAGACAAGTCCCTCAACTCAATCCCCCCCATCCCTCCTCCTCATTTAAAAAAAAACAAGGAACAGTCTTTCCTACTGACGAAATGAGTCCATTCCCTTCCAAATAAAACCTTAACACTCTCGACACATCAAGAGAATGCCAAAGGCGTTCCTCGGGGGGAGGGGGAGAAAGGCGAGGGTTTACAGACTTTATAGTAACAGTATGCGTTCATTTTCAACGTATGGGGGGCGGGGGCGATGCTCGTGGGGGAGCTTGCTTGTGGTCTCTCAAAAGGAAGCTTTCTTTATGCAGAGTGCAATGAGAGACGACACGGCGCCCTAAAGCGTCGCTACCCGGTCTGGCGCAACGTTGCGGCGGATAAAAGATCTGGTTTTCTCCCGCTCAAGGGGAAATTTGTGTCAAAAGTCACGACTAACTCGAACAAGTTGTTGTGGTTTTGTTTCAGTTGCTAACCTGTTTTTGTTTCTCACATTGAAAATTGCCTCCCATCGTCATCCATTTGCCGAGTTCTCGTACGTGGCCTTGCTTGATTCAAGAAACGCACATTAACCATTCCAAATTACAGCTCCAACGGTGCTGCTTTGTTGCTAGGCCACTTGGCGCCCCTGAGCCTTTGGGCTTAGAGCTGAGCAAGCCGTGATTAAAAAATAAATAAAGGCGGTGACTTTTTTTATTGCTCGTTTTAATTTCAGCGCAGGAAATGTTTGACTCGATGTTTTTTTTCTTTGCAGATTTATGAAAGCGCTTGTTATAATTTCATTTGTAATTTGTTCAGGTTCCATTTTAACTCGTTTCACTTTCAGCGCTGGTATGAATGAAATAATAATTCTCAGCTAAAAGGTAAAGGTCCAGCCCTGTGAATAAATTGCTCATGCCGCCAATGCTCCTGTCAGAGCCTCCATTTAGAGGGAGCTCTAGCGAGCCCCTCGAGAGGGTATTTGGCCAACTCTTCCAAGGTGGAATCTGTTCGATTGTATCTAGTTTTTGTTCATAAGCAGGTAAAGGTGGCGCCCTGAAATTGCATGCATAGTGTCTTGGAAAATCACTCAGTCGGCACGTTGTTACAGATCACCTGCTTACACTTTATTATTCTATTCTTGTGTAGGGGTGTTAGAGAGAGAGCCCGTTATGCATGGCAGCTTAGGGCAAACAAACACAGTGGGCGGGGCTACGTGAGTGCACAGGGGAGGTGCTCTCTACGACGTCCGCGCCAGGCACCCGGGTGGGGCCCCCACCCCTCAGCGGGGGGTTGGGTATAAAAGGGGATGTATCGGAGGGCTCGGGGTTCTTGTTAAGCTAACCAGTGAAGACTGAAGACGTCTTAGCTAGAGCCCTGGACTCCCCTGGTTCGCCGTCCTTATCAGGGCCGAACAGGACCGAGCCAGCGGCGTGGTCCCGAGATCCAGAGCCGGTGCTCCTGTCAGCGCTGGTTTGGGACTCAGGGTACCGGGCCCGACTTACCAGTGTCGGGCCAGATAGCCTCCCCTAGCCCGTTAGAGAAGGACTAGGAGGCAGGCTAGAAAGTAGCTAGCGCGTATATCCCCAGCTAGCCGGGTGAGGGGGCCGACACCCCCTCTAGAATTGTATGCCACAACCGTGCTGTGTGTAATAAACCCGTGTGCCTCCAACTCCGGCGTCCAAGAGTCGTGAACTCTACTACATCTTGGAAAATCACTCAGTCGGCACGTTGTTACAGATCACCTGCTTACACTTTATTATTCTATTCTTGCACCAGTTGTAGGCACTCCTATCTCTGTCTATATGGTCACTTTTGTTGACTAACTTCCCTTATCTACTTCACACCTCACAAACCTCCCTGCGGCAGCTCTTCCTCTCAGCAGCTCCGCACTCGAGGCTCCGCACTCAGCAGCGCTCACACAGAGCTCGCACACAGCAGCGCTCACACAGAGGCTCGCACACAGCAGCACTCACACAGAGGCTTGCACACAGCTTCCCTCACTCTGCGCCGCTGCCCTCGCCTACGTTCCCTCAGACCCACTCACTCGTCCGATCCAGGCGGGGGGAGCAACCATCACCCGCCCGGCGACTAGCGAGGGTTGAGGTCCGTCCCTGGCTTGAGTGGCAGCGGCGAGATGTCTTCTCCTTGGTCCCAGCAACCCGAACTCCCGCTCCGCTCTCACGCGCCTCCTTATATCCTCCTCCCAATTACCCAGCTCCTCCCTTGTGTCTCTTTAGGGCCAGACAGGCTGGCGTCTGTCAGGCCATCAATCACCCCTTATCGCATGTCTCTCTGTTGCAACACCTCCGGTGTCAGCGTGTAACCCCGGGCCGACCCCGTCTGCACCCGATTATCCCCTTAATGAGGTGGAGGTTTGCTCGTGCAACCTCACGTTGCACACGCGCACCTGCCTGCCCTCAGTTGCCCTCGGCCAACAGTGCCGCTACTGGTGGAAGGTCCTCCACTAGGGTGGTAATGAGAGTCCCTCTGGAGGGTATTTGGCCAACTCTTCCAAGCTGGCCAGAGCTGGGAGTACCCACACATTTTCTCACCGCACGCAACCTGCAGATTTGGCTAACTGCCGTGTGAAGCCTGTTACACCACTGCTGGGTAGACACAGGTGGTGAGGAGGGAGGATTGTAAGAAACTCACGCCGTTGTTTCAACTGCCACACCTGGGAGATCGAATCGAACTGGCAACAACCCCATTGCATGTCCTGTGCGCCGCTAACCATTGCGTCGCAGCAGTTAGATTGCTGTAAATACCTCATCCAAATTTGAGAAGTCGAACTACCAGTTGGACTGTTTCACCTCATCCATACTTGCAGATGAGAACACTCTTTTCTGCACACTCCTCGACTTTGGGATTCCCTTCAATCGTTTTATAGCCTTGCTCAATTCAAGAAACATATGAACTCATTTATCTATTGTAACTTGAAAAGTGCTGTTTAATTGCTGACTGCCTGGCATCATGAGGCTATGTACCTCGACTCAGCAACCATGATACAAAAATATATATCACGAAATAAAGGTGTTCTAGGGTTGCGTTTGCGTCTGTCTCCACTGCCGCCCTTTTCTAGCCCATTGCTCTTTGTCCAAGGCAAGCCAACGAGACAATTCCAAAACAGGGCTTTTTATGGTCAGACGCGGCAGCACGGCGTGTTCTCCACTATCGAGCAACATTCCACACCCCTCTGTCTCGCACAATTGCGGCAGAAAAAAATCATATTTATTATTATTGATGGGAGTGGGAAAAAAAAACGCATGCACCGATCTTTTCAAATGTGCGTTGGACGATGAACTGTGCCAAACAGGAGCTGATCGGTCCCAGAGCATGCGTGTCTGTGTTTACTTGTGTTGTCTGTATGTGCGTGTTTGTGTGCATGCACGGGTATGTGCGGCAGAAGGCCAGGGCAAGGACGTGGACATGGAGGTGGTGCTTATCACGTCGTAATTACTAACAATTTTTATTTTACCAAGTAAGGCCCACTGAGCTATGTCGATATTTTTCAGAAGCTACCTAGTCGCAAATTATAGCCCAAGGAAGTGGGTTATGTGAAAATTTATATCAGTAGCAAAATACTCAAAACGTATGTTTCTAAATGTGGAGGGAAAAAAACGGACTCGGAGAAAAAGCCACACGACCACAGGGAAAGAGAAGATGCAAACTTAAATTATACAGCAGGCATCAGGGTCGGGATCGAATTCACGACCTCCTGTATACCAGGCGAGGTAGTTAACATCTCGCCAGCGCGACACCCCAGTAATGGTGAGTTACATCCCAGTACATCATGTTCCGTGCCTGGCTGTGCAGACTCCAGGCAACCAGTACGATAAGTCACCGACTTACGAACGGGTTCCGTTCCTGAAACCCGTTCATATAAGTCGAACGGTTCATAAGTTGGAGCACAATAATGTACTGTATTTAAATTAACGTACGGTCAGTGTTATAAAATAAGTTGCGGTTCAAGAAAAAAGGGAAAGCACTGTTAAACTCATGAATAATAAGAAATATTGTACATTTGCACATTTGCCGAACTGAATAGTTCCGCAGTTCAGTTCGCAAGTCGATTGGTTAAAATAGACATCTTATGGAAACTCGTTTGGAAGTGCGTTCATAAGTTGGCGACTGCCTGTATTTGAACCTGAACCGAGCCAAACCTGTTCTGGACTAAGCCTACCATGTAGGCCGAGAGCCTATCGGGAGGGGGGGGGATTAACGACAGAACCTGGAGGAGACGGCATTGACTCGGAGATTTTGTCCCTGACCTCACCTCCATTTGTTTCTCGCTGACAGCGATTTCCTCCAACAGTCCATCCAGTCTAAAGGGGGTACCCTTCATGTGAATGAGCATCTTCGTTTTTATATACATGTGTGTGTTCATAAGCATGTATGTTGGTGTTTGTGCATATTTGTGCTTAGATTAGCTGTTAGTTCAGTCACCATCCCCTCTCCCGCTGAACCAGCTTCCCTCATTTACTTCACTAAATGCCTTTACAAAATTCAACTGCATGAGGCTGCACAGATATAATTTACAAACACACACCTTATATTTAATCCTCGGTAATTATGGTTTTTTTTCGTGTGTGTGTATGTTTTAATTTACAGAGTGAGTTAGAAACGTATTCTTTGGGTCTTTCGGTAAAGTCACATAGATAGGTTTTCTTTGAACCTATCTACGTGACTTCACCGAAAGACCGAAAGAATATTAATTCCTGCAGTCACGAAAGCTTTAAGTCCAGATTTGAGTTATAAAGTTTTATTTTTTAACCCGCACGACAACGGTACACATGGAGCTGCTTTTTCGAACCGCGCCAGACATTATTCACGACCACGGGACAGCGCATGGAATGTCCTCTCCCCAAGGATGGCACGCTCTCACGATGCCATTCCTCGGCAGCCCTGGCCTTGAATATGATGAAGCAGGGGGTGTTTGCACGCACATGTCTGCGTGTGTGCGCACATGGGTGCGCAGCGTGCGTTCGGAAGCGGCTAGAGAAGCCGGGTTGCCTTGCTTGTCGGGAACCGCACGACGAACTTATACCCATTCAAAATGCGCCAGCACGGGGCTGGTGCGGTACAGGTGGTTTCCCACTGACCCGCCGGAACGAAGCCATGCTACGGAGCCAAGCTGGGCTGGGGATGGGACTAGGCACGTGTGCAATGTGTGTGTGATGTCATGACACCTGAATAACATGAATAAAAAATGGCATCCAGCAGATCATTGGGGTGCTGCAACGTGTGTGCGTGTGCGTGAGCGTCACGCGATGTCAGTAATACGGCTCGGATTGTGCAGTGGAAAAATAATAATTTACACCTCCTGAGCTGTGCCTCGAGCTGGCTCGGCACTGGCACCAGCGTGGCTTGTTTTGCCAATGGAAAAGGGGCATTTGATGACGCACGCGACGATTATCAGGGTTGCATCATAGCGCTCACGATCACCACTCATAATCGCTGTTCACAATCACCACTCATGATCACCACTCACAATCGCCGAGCACGATCAGCGCTCACGATCTCCACACACGATCGCCACTCACAATCGTAACTCACGATCGCCACTCACAATCGCCGCTCACGATCGCCACGCACAATTGCCGTGCACGCATCATCGATTACATGCGAGCCACTTGCGATCGAGCGAATGCGTGCTCGGCCAACAAGCGCAAGGGCAATTGCCAAAATCGGTGGGCGTGCAAATCTCTGCACGGTCCACGACAAGGCAGGCGCCTACATTCATGCTCGCGTTGCGGAGTATGATGATGGAAAATTCCTGCAGAACCAAAAGCTTCTCTCTCGCGTGCTAACAATGCATCCAGCGTTGGGAAGTCATTAATTATTGTGCATGGCGAACGCTGAGTGTGCACGTGTCCAAAAGTAATATTATTCCTTTTGTATTGTTACAGGTGGGATTTGTTGCAGAGTGTGAAAAAATACACCAATGCCTGGTTATCCTGCTGCACAGGTTTTCGCAGCCGTGCTGGCTGTTTAGTTCTACGGTGCGTTTTCAGGTCGACTCAGCCTCAAATGAGTACCTGGTGTGGTGTGTAGTAAACATTGCCGCTGGGGAGACAAAGGCTGCCGGGCGTGGTGCCGGCTACACCCACCCCCTCGTTCGCGCTAACAGCGCTTGCCCCAACCGTCTGTTAAGGTTACACGGGGTGGGGGGGGGGATCTTCATCTTTGCTGTGTGCGAGTACCTGTTCCGGGTCGCCTCCCTTCTTGGGCACGTACTCCAGACGGTAGCGCAGGGGGGTGGCGCCGCCGTCCGGGTGTTTCCACGCCACGCGGAATGAGCCGTGCGTCGGGTCCGACGTGACGAGGGCCCGAGGAGAGAGGCGCGGCGCAGAGGTGGGCTCCTCTATTGACAGCAACATAGACATCTTTTCAATTTTGTTTCATTCGTAGGAAAGGCGAAGGCGCCCTGCTTGCAACTGCGCGTTTACGCCTTGCTGGTCGGAAAAGTCTCCGCGAGTGCTCCAGGGAGAGCCCCTCTCGGGCAGTTGTTTCTCAAACTTTTTGTAGCCCTTTGGACCACTCAGCCCCCCCCCAGCTCCACTCCTGGTGACAAAATGCATTCACTTCTCTCTCTAAATACAAGAAATATAAAAATATTAATTTGACCAGGTGGGGACGAGGAGGGGGGCATTTAGATCTTAGGGTTAGGGTAGTTTAATCAGGGCAGTTTACCAAACTTTATTTTAAAAATAAAAATCACAAGTAAAATATTAATTGTTGTCCGAAACAAAAGGAATAATAAACATTGTCATTACTCGAATTGTAGATGTTGTGGGTTTACGTGACAAACCTTACTAATTGGCTGTGTCGGGTGGCGGCGGGGTTAACGACACATTTATATTTACAAGATCTAATCCAAAAACCTCTATTATGGAAACATTGTCATTATTGTCTGGATCAAGCTGCATTAGCACCACAGCCCTGCGGACCACCTGGAGGAGGGTCGCGGACCACTGATGCTGGTCCGAGGACCGCACTTTGAGAACCACTGCTCGGGGGGGAGGGGAGTGTGGGGTATTTTGGCTTCCTCTTCCTCTCGCAAGAGGTGGGGAATACCCACAGTCTTCCTGGCCACACACGACTTGCCGATCGACCGTGGTGCACACATTTCCACTGTCGGGTGGGCAGAGGTAAAAGGGATGGCGGCGGGGGGAATTTAAGAAACTTGCCCCATTATTTTAAATGCCACGCCGGGAGGTTGAATGGAATTGGCGACCTCTTGAAGTTCAATGTGCGAACCTTTGCACCACGGGCAGCATTCCTACTGCTGCTGAGATCAATATTATATTTTCTTAAATTTGTATTGTAAAAGAAAATATTGTGTTCAGTTGAGCAGTGCCGCAGAGTAGTGAACACAATATGTCATGAGTTTTATTCCTGGCCAAGGCTGGCATCAGTGGCGAGTGATATTTAAATCTGTATTGGGCCATCCCTCCCCCCTTGCTTCACCGACACGCACTTTACAAGTGTGGTGAAGTATGGTCAAACGACCCCCAGGACCGACACTGCATGTAAGATACCTTCAGCCAGCAGTGGATTGATAAAGGGATCCAAACTACGATTGTTTTTGTTAACTGTGTTTTTAAATGTACACTGTATACGTAGTTTATTTAGTATTGTGTTTGAGTCTGTACTTTGTTTTTAGTCATCATGTGGCACTGTTTTGAAAATTCTTGGATGATGTTCTTTAAATTCTGTATTTCCTCGTTAATTGCGTTGTTCCTGTTTTTTTTTCATTTTCATGTTTTGAATTTTGTTTCCACTCTGGAATCCGTTTGTAGGAAGATGTGTTTATTTGGAGCCAGTTCTCCCTTGAAAAAAAAAAATGGAGCTCTGGTTTCAATGATCTCTGAATAATAATAATAATAAAACCCCTTTTTGTAATCCACTTCTGGATGGTCTCCTAACACCCATGTCAGTCATGGCGCGGGGTTGTTTGATTATACTTCAGCACAATGTTCAGCGATGGATAGTGGAGCGGAGATATCATGTCCGGGACACATCCAGATATCACACGCTGCCGACGGGGCGATAGCAAGTAATTAAATAGAGGTCATAGCTCAGTGTGCAAAACGCTCCGGCCACTGGGTCCAAGTACGTGCTCTCACCAGGCTCTAAAGTGTATCCCTCTGAAGTGCAGAGCAAACAAGATGTCACCGACTGTCATTAGCAAAACCGAAAACACCCCCTCACTGATCCACTCAGTGGCAGAGTCAATGTGCTCTAGCCTGGCCCGGGGAGCTCGTGCACAAGACTGCTCGATGCACTGTTGGTTGAATAATACGATGTGCATCATAACAAAAACACTGAAACTGACGCCGATCGCCTGGCTCCATATCCTGACGAAAAATTCCGCCACCACACATTTTCGTGCCAATGACAACGACCCTACCCATCAAACGTGACCTCAACAAAGTTCCTTGCTGCTGACTGAAACCCCTTCTGGGATCACGCCGTTACCATCGTAGAATCTCGCTCAGACCCAGAAGAACGCTGGCGAACAGAGTGGAGCAACGTGGACGTTCAGAATAAATACCTCATTTGAGACCCAAACATCACACTCGCTGGCTTTGACATTCCTCGAAGACACTGGTTGTGTAGTCATCAACCGTATCAGAGTCGCCGGGTTTGTAGTGCAGAACAACCACCACAATCAGTCCCACCGGCACCACCATCACAACAAACACTGCCGTGGCAGCCATTGCCACCTCACCCCCCCCCCCCCCCCGCCGCCACGGTTACCATTGATGAGGATGAACTGTGCTTCAACGCGGTTGCAGAGCGTGCGGGTGAGGCCCTCGATGATGGAGTCCAGCACGTTGAAGTCGGCGACGATGTACATGTGGTCGGCGTGCGGGGGTGACGCGATCAGCTGCAGCTCGCTCTCGTCTGCGTTCTTGATGCCTGCGCCGCCGTCACCGCCACACATGCCCGACAATAATGGGCAACGCCGCCTCCGTCAACATCGCCGTGCAGGTTGAGATGTTAACTACCTCGCCTGGTATACATGTGGTTGTGAGTTCGACCCCGACGCCTGACGCCCCTGTATATTTTTAGTTTGTATGTCTCTCTCTCTTTTGCATCCACTGGGATTTTTGCACACAGTGTTGGTGTACGGTGCTTTTTCTGCAATATTTTGCTGTCTTTTCTTGGATTTTCTGTTTGCACATAGTCACTTTAAGATGTTTTCTTGTTCATGTTTTTGTTTTCTGTTTGTTGCGGTTGCACCCGATTCAAGAGCTGAATGGCTCACAGGGCTATACCTAATAAATGAACTTGAAAATGAACTTGAACTTGAACTCTCTGTGGTCGTGTGGATTAGTCTCCGGGTCCTCCGGGTTTTCCCTCCACATTTAGAATCAACATGCATTCAGAGCATTTGGCTGCTATAGATTTTCACATGATGAGCCACTTCGTTGAGCTATCATTTGTGGCCAGGTCGCTTCTTAAGAAGAGCTGTATAGCTCAGTGTGCCTTACCTGGAAAGATAAAAGATTGTTGTCCTTTTGTATGCATTATTATGAATGTATTAATCTGCCAAGTTAATTTGATTTGTTTATGTCATTCATTTGCTACTGGGTTACTGGACACAGCCGAATCACGATGAAACAAATTAAAGTAATTTTACATTGTGAAACTGCAGTGGTGCCCGAGCGCAGATATGAAGAACTAACCACACTCATTAATAACGCTGCCCTTAAAGGCAAAGCCACAAATATGTGCATAACAGGATGATGTTTCAGTGAATAATAGTTGGAGATTGCACTATACACCTGGACTGCAACTATTCTCCACTCAATCGCTCAGGTTTCTCCATCTTTCTGAAAATGAAGGAGGGGCATTGCCCTAGACGTTGCCCATTTATACACACATACACATATATGTCAAATTGAGTGCAGAGTTTTTGACAATCGTGTTGAGTTGCCGTGTACCGCTGCTGTGTCTGCATGTCCCTGTGTGGCTGCGTGCCAGTGATGGGGGCACCCACCGATGGCGAAGAGTTCGATGCCGCGGTCGCGCATCTGGCGAGCGGGTTCCTGCACCTCGTCCTGCGATTTCCCGTCCGTCACCAGGATCCCGATCTTGGGCAGCAAGGAACGTGCCCCCCGCTCCATGCCGAAGCTCTGCTCCAGCACGTGCAGCAGCGCCAGCCCTGCACAGAGGGAGTTGGGGGCGGGAGTGGGGAAACCAAAGTGCCGGTATCCATGTTTGATGACCTGAGAAGTGCCGGCATGGTGTACTGTCGCACACTGACCCATTGAGTCCACTAGCTTTAAATCAAGAGACCTTTTTCTGTCTTACTGATGTGTTGAGAATCACACATGCAAAACAACTTTTGACTTGAACGTAGGGTTGGTGGACAACTCAGTGATTGGGCCATCGTTTGTGCGTGTGTGTTGTGATGTACCAGTGGTGAAAGGCGGTTAGCATGGGCCCTGGTGCAAGCAATGAAATGGGAGTAGCCCCCTGGGCCAATTTCCCCTCCACTCCTCCTCATATCTTAGCACCTGCCTGGGCTCCTTCGGCCCATGGGGCCCTGGTCCAGTTTCACCGCATGCACACTAAGCTAGCAATACTGCTGCGATACACCCACATCATGTTAAGGCAACAGTGTGGTGGCCATTAGGTGGGGGGGGGGGGGCAGAACAGAAATAAGGTTTCTAACCCATCTGTGGGAAGTTTGAGTGTTGTTTTACTTTTCTTAGGGCCGCTCTGGTTCGCCCCTCCCGCAGGCAAGAATACAGTACATAACAAACTAGGCAAACATTCTGAGTGAAACTCTTGAAAAGGTGTCCTGGGACTGGGGGTTTCCTGACTGAAAAAGAAACAAGTGTAATATTGTTCTTAGCCATCAAATAATTCCTCATGTTTTGTGGAACCCTCCATTTATATATACACACACACATATACTGGAATAAACGGATGTACAATCCACTGCTGAATGAAGGTCTCCCAGTGGCGTGTGGGTGATGGGTGTTGTTTGACCAAACTTCGCCACGCTGTACAGTGGGGGTTTGGTTAAGTGGAAGCCATGAATCAATTTAGATGTTACTCGCCACTGACATTAGCCTTAAAAAAAAATCAACTGGGCACCGCGGTGGCGAGGTGTTAACTACCTCGCCTTGTATACAGGAGGTCGTGGGTTCGATCCCGACCCTGAAGCCTGTATATTTGGGGTTTGCAAGATCTCCTCATGGCTACGTGAATTTTTCTCCGGGTCCTCCGGTTTTTCCCTCCACATTTAGAAACATACATATAAAGTATGTGGCTGCTGTAAATTTCCACATGATAAGCTATTTCATTGGACTATCATTTGTGGCCAGATCACTTCTGAAAAAGAGCTATATTGTTCAGTGGGCATTATCTAGTAAAACAAAATAAAAATAGTTTAGTTAAAATAGTTTAAACTCAGGTCATTGAGAACATAGCAGAGGGCAATAACCTCTGCGGCCACAGCTCCATGCCTATATAAACAAATATATACACATGGTTAACATCTTTAAAGACGTCTAATCAGCATGGAAGAGTAGACCAAAATATCCTTCAGAGGTGCTCTTAAATGATCCCCCGAGTCTAGTGGAGGCCCAATCGCCAATCGCGGCCAAAGATATCTTTGTAGTAGGGCCGCACCGTGACCTATTACACACGGTAAACATTTTAAACATCCATATAAAAAAAATATATTAGTACTGACAGTTTAATTTTTCCAGCAAGTCCAACTTGACATTATTAGCTGTTGTTTGGCACTACATTTATAGCGATGGTTAAATCCCCTTGTAGTTTTAGCGAGCTAGTTTTAAAAACAGATACATGAATGCATAAACATGACGGATGGCAGTGGGCACTTCCTGTGGGAGATTATAATGCAAAAGCACAATTGCGTCAATAGGATAAAGACGTTTCTGAAAGGGTCAGCTCCACACCGATACTACTGGGGTTAAAATAAGGCCCAATTGGCCGTCTCATGAGAGAAATTGTGATTATCACGGCATTAGCCATTAAATAGCGGTAACGTTTGTCCGTGTTGGCAACGGGGTTTGGAAATTATATAAAGTAAAATAAAATTATATAAAGTTGAATAAAAAATGGGGGGTGGTAGTAAAAATGAATAAAAAAAGAGTAGACCACAAAAGAAGACAGGGTGAGAGTGACTGTGGTTTTGATATTTGAGCCAGTTTGGCCTTCGGACAAGGCACACACACACGCACAACTATGAGCACATTCCTGAATAATCACCTCAACGTATTTGGCATCAGTTGTCCATCACAAATTATATTTAGTTCAAAAACTTTTAAAATAAAAAAATACATAATTATTATAAGAATTCATAGACATTGTTTGAACTAACAGCCCCCATCAGGTCAACAAATGAGTCACCTCACACAGCAGTGATGGATAAATTCTTTACGGACAAAATATGTTTTTTACCAACTCCTGTCAGGTTGAAGAATTATGTTCCATGTGGTATTTGCGAAATTTATTTAAAGCATGATCTCTTTTTTTTATTGTGCCACCGGCTCAAACCCACATCAAGGCATTGATTTGGAGTTTTTTTTCCTCCTCCTCTCATGCTCTGTTCCTACCATGGTTTCATTTCTCTCGCTGTCAGTTCGCCGCACAAACGGAAGTTATTTGGTGGAGACGCTAACGCCGGAAACACATCACAGTGTGCAGATGTCCATGGGCAGTTATTAAATGCAGATCAGGACTAAATTTATATATATAAAGATAAGATTTTCTTTATTTCAACAGGAAGGGCCTAAAAAGCTATTAGGCTCGACTTCATGGGTGTCCCGTGACGGTACAGATTTTCTAAAGCGAGGAGGTAAATTGCGAGCGGGATGGAATGCAATTGGAAAAACATGATTTTTTCACCATACCATTGGACCTGCAGAAAAAAGTTTTCAATCTGTGCACATAAATCACTGTGGCATGGATCAGAACCAAGGGTGGCGTTCACTAATAAAATGGAACACACGGTGAAAAGTGTCCAAAATGGAGATTCACCCTTGGAGTTACATCGAGAGACAGAAAGAGGAGCACATGGATCAGGGAACAAACAGACATCGGGGACATTGCCGTATTGATTGCAAGGGAAAGTAAGTTGAGCTTGGGCAAGGACAACACTATGGCCAGAAAGGGATGATGACTGATGGAAGAGACTGGTGACGGAACGGACGCCGAAGCAGAGAACACACGTGAGCGGACGAGGAGCGCTGCGGAGACGGAGCGACGAGGTCGGCTCGTGTGCGCAGGAGCGAGGTGGATCGTGGCATCACGACACCATGTAGGATAGCGACGGCGTGCGGGGGCCTTCATTCAGCAATGCGTAGATCATGGCCGATGATGGCGATGATGATGATGAGGGATGATGAGTGAAGCTCCCATTATAGATATTGGGTGCATTGTAAATGCCCAGTCTCACAGAGCCAAATGGAAGCAACCTCAGGAGCTCAACGTTAATACTCAAGGCACGTGCAATGGCAACAGTGTGCGGACACGTCCATCCAGCAGTGGACAGTGTTATGTTTCGTTGTTTGGGTGTAATTGTCCACGGTCCCTAACGTTATGTCAAGCTTCGCTAGGAGCTATAGAGGACCGCGGTCCCTGGGGTTCGGGGCCACTTCCTGGAGTCATTCAGTAAAGCGCCCGTTCATGTTGAAGCTTCACTGCCTATGGTCTGATTAAGGAGTGAGACCGGGGTTGCTCTGGAGGGTCAAGACACAACAGACAGAACGTTATGAATGATGATAATGATGGCGACTTAGGGTTTAAGGCCTGTGCTCGTGCTGGTGAGAGTGCATTGACGAGGGGTACCTGTGAGGGTGTTGCCCCCTTTGTATGGCAGGTTCCTGGCGGCCTCCAAAACCTCTTCCTTGGTGCTGTACGTGTTGAGGTCCCACTCGGTACGGGGGTCCCCACTGTACTGCACGAGACCTGACAGCATCAGTAAAAACGACATTAGACATCAATAACAAAAGCAGCAGAAGTCACATTAACAGCGGCGACAACAGAAACATCAACAGGACCCGCATCAGCGGCAGTGGCAACATCAACAGAAACATCAACAACAGCCGCTCGCAACTTAGCGGCAGTGATGTCCCCACGAGGCTTGTGCCGAGCTAAGTGCACTTTGCAACCTCCAGTGCACATAAACAACAAATACAAATACAAATATCCCCCGTATAGCCTTTAACAGACTGTTGGGGCAAGTGCTGTTAGTAGCACCTATGAAGGCCAGCACGGTATACGAGGGGGTGGCTGGCCAACATCATGCCCGACCACCTGTGTCTCCCAAGTGCCGATGTTTACACAGCGCACCAGGTACTCATTTGAGGTTGAATTAACCTAGGGGAGGCCCAGGACCGGTCCATATAATTGTCACCTGTGTTGGTGGCCGTGAGCGGGAATCAAACTTGGGTCACCGGATTCATAGTGCAAGCGCGCTAACCACTACACTACCACTCTCCAGTAACAACGAGCACACACACACACGTTGATTCTCATATGCCAATTCCCTATTTTTTTTTCTAAAGCCGTTCCCTTGCAGTCGGATTTCAGTGGGACATTGGATGCTTTTGCTCGGTCTAACAAATGTAACCGCTTTTGAATCGTGCCCTATTTCGCAATTGAATTCTTTCTACTTGGGATTTTTTTTATCACGGTGTGCCAAGGAGAACGCCCCATTGGCTCCGATATGCCAGGCGACCAGCAACAAAGAGCACTGCAATTATTACAATTGTAAAGGGCAGGAGTAATTGACTTTTCTTCAATTGAGAAAATTTTTCTGAGGGCAGGGGTGATTCCAAAGGGGAACAGCGCGACGGAAGAAAGCGGAACAAGAAGTATGTTGTAACCTGCGGGCTTGCGTTGGTTTGAACACGGTGTGGAATCAACAATATTATGGCAGATTAATCACCAGGTGAAGTTCAAGGGAAGAGTAGCCATGGTTGTAGGGTCTGGCCGCTGGTGAGCGAGTGACTGGTTGTGAATCAATTATTGCTGGCCCATAAATCAACACACAACTCCGGCCAAAATTCAGCTTTTGTGCAGAAGTACAAAGGTTGGAAAAAAGGGCTTTGGCATTGATAAAAAAAAACCCAGCTTCTTCGATGCCTCCCGAGCCAGATTCGCGACACAGCCATTCCAAAATATAACGAACAGTTGTTTTTTTGTTTACGCGCTACTTATTGACGTTTGCGATGACCTAATCGCCAAGAATGCACGGATCTCATCAGATAATGAGAGCTAAGCAGAGTTGAACCTGGACGAGCACTTGCTTGGATGAGT
The DNA here is from genome assembly GCF_964198595.1 of Lampetra fluviatilis. NCBI lineage: Eukaryota > Metazoa > Chordata > Hyperoartia > Petromyzontiformes > Petromyzontidae > Lampetra > Lampetra fluviatilis. Next base: position 7,300,382 of record NC_136297.1, read on the forward strand.
GATCACCACACGCAATAGGCGTTGTAGGCCGTGGGGCTACATGGTGGGCAGCAGAGGCCAGTGCAGCCAAAATCCATTGTTGCTTTGTACTTCTACGAGGGGTGGAGGGAGGAGGGGTTTATGCAGTTTACCTCTTTATAACGACCAGGTCAGTATTGTTCGGGGGGGGGAGGGTGATTGCTTTTCCTTTTCACACGTGGTGCCAGGCCCCACTACGGTCCCTAGTGAGAAGCCGCCACTGATTCCAGCCCCCAGCAGATCACGAGTTCATGGTGTGGGTGTGTGTGTGGGATGAGGGGTAGGGCCAGAAGCAGATAGCGCAGCGCTTCCTCTAGAGTAGCTGTCACAGTGCAACCTCTATCGTGGACATCATAGGGCTACCACTATAATGGACATAACAGCACTTCTCCAAGAGCACATCTTAGAGTTACCTCTATAGGGGCCATCGCATTGCTGCCTTTATAGTGGATATCACATAGCTACTTCTATTGCGGATACCATGGCCCTTCCTTTATAACAGATATCGCAGCGCTACCTCTACAGCAGATATCGCAGACCTTTGTCCATGGCTGATATCAAAGGGGTGCAAGGGCATGGGCGCGGTGGCCTCACCGATGCGCGTCTTGTCGGAGGCCACGTTGAAGGCCTGCACCAGGGCCTCAAGGAACTGCCGCACGAGGCGGAAGTTGAGGCGGCCGATGCTCCATGAGCCGTCCACCAGGATGACGATGTCGGCCACTGACGGGGAAGAACACTCGAACGACGCTGCGGAGGAGAACGAGGGGCGGAGGGAGGGGGCAGCCCAGCGGGGGTGGCTCAGTGGAGACGGATTAGAACATGAGAATTCTTCCAAAAAATTTTTTTACGAATATAATTGTGATTAAAAATTGTAGGATTCAACAAATATAAACACATTTCGTTTTCAGTGTCACGCTTGAGACGTGTCAATCGATTAGGATCTATACTCTTTGGTTCTTTCGGTAAAGTCACGTAGATGAAAAAATAAAATGAAAAATAAAATAAAATAACTAAATTAAATCACAACGTTTCGGAGGCAACAGAAGCTTCTGTCATCAGGTGGAACAGCCAGAGCAAAATTACTGTAGTGAGCAGAGAGAGCTATTTGTGACTAGCGATTACATAGAGTGATACTGTGCTGGCAGCACAGCACGCAAGTACAAATGGTGAATACTCGACACTTTCCTCAATAACACTGTGGACGCTAAAGAGGAGAAAACATGGAATAGGTGATGTTTCGGGCTATGACCCCTCTTTAAAGCAGAGAATGGCCCGCAGAACCGAATAACACACAGCTACCTCTGATATCCCTTCGAGTGACCTCTGACCTGCACAGCAGGGGGGCAACACTTTCCTACCCACGCTACCACTGAAGGTAATGTTCGTTGCATGATAGCTAAACCAAAATTTGTATTTCTCGGAGCTGAAATACCTGAGTTCAGCGCATATATTTGTAGTGAGTCCAACTGAGTCGCAGACGTTGTTCCTTGTAGCGGCAACACATTTATTGTAACACCGTAACACAAAGGGGTAATGGCCCCTTTACCCGATACAGTCTAGAATGGTGACCACCCAGCTAACTACGCTTTCCAGAGGGGTTACTGCGACGAAGGGTCGGACCCTCACTCGGGTCTCCGACCACGTGGTTGCCTCGTAAGACGAAGAGCTTCCAGCTTGAGACGTAGAGCTTCCTGCTTATAGGTGTTGAGCTTCCAGCTTGTAGAATGCAGCGACCCCGGTCCCTCTCTCCCTACGGTCGGGGCCGCTCCGCCCTCGGATCCGCCCGCCTTCTCGAGCATTCTCGTTCCCTCTCGATCCTTGTCAAGAGCTCTCCCCGACACGTGATCACCCACCATACAGTGACATCTCCGATGTCACTACATATTTACAAAAAAATTGTACAGTCATTGCTGACTGAGCTGAGAAAAACGACTCACTACACTTGAGTATCCAGTTTGAATCACATTTTCTCTGCCTGGATTTGAACGCAGGTTGTCAGTGGTGCCAGTGTTCAGCAGCACACTGACCTCTGAGCCACCCCGAGAAGCTGCAGAGCATTTGTTTTTTTTAAAGCTAAAAATACACAGGCCCCAAAGTGCACCTAGCATGGCACAAGCGTCGTGGTGACATCTACGCTACTTAGTGTCGATGGGTGGTTGTTGTTGTTATTGTAGTGTGCACGCGTGGGTGTGCGCTACCAGGTGAGGTGGCCCCTGGTTTTCCCGTGCGGAGCGTGCCCTCTGTTGCTGGGCTCATGCCAGTCTTGTACACGGCTTGCACTCCAAAGCGATACAACGTGTCTGGCCTGCATGCACATAAAAGCACGCATACCCACACAAACGCACACACACGCGCACCGTACACATGTCAGAACAACCGTGTCCTCAAAATAGCGTGATAATTCACGAGTGGGGTGTTTGGAGAAAAATATCTAGGGAGTTTGAAGATCTTGTTTTATTTTATTAATGTAGGGAGGAAAATGAATATTGTGGCAGGCCTGTGGGAAATTGAGATGCCATTATGATAGAAGTTCAGGCTAATACTCTTCATAGGGAGAGTGAAGGCAGTCACAGGCAGAAGAGAAGTGGAAAGTCTTGAGCCTGGACTTGAACAGGAGGTCTTAGCAGTGTGGATGGCCAGAGGAAGGGAATTTTGGATACGTGTAAACACAAAGACAATGATTCCCTGTGTAGCCTACACAGGCAATTGGGGAAAGTTTTGCTGGAAAGCACCCATGTCACAAGAGGGGGTGGTGTAGTCAGCACTATGCCCGGCCATCTTTGACTCCACAGTGCTGATGTTTTGCACACCAATCTAGGTGCTCATTTAAGACTGAGTTGACCTAGCAGATGCCCAGAACCGGTTAAGATATTGCCCACTGATGTTAACCATGAGCAAAAATGTTGTGCGCACTCCAAGTGCACACACACACAAACATATACAAGCAAATTTAGACACAGACTCACAGACACAACACACTCACAGGCGAGTCGATGTGAGCCAAAAGATGTGACTCACAGTCCTGCACATAAACCAAAATGTGGCTTTCTTCAGCGCAAAACCATTTGGCACAAAGCAATCCATGCCAACAAGAAACTGTGCGAAACGTTAACAAATTGCAAATATATTTCAGATTTAAAGTTACATTTATCATTGTGGGATTGCTAAAAAAATGCTAGAACCACATTTCACATGGAGATCTTCTTACCTATAAACGTCATTTTTTGTCTGTCTGTCTGTCCGTCTGTCCGTCTGTGGACGCACACTTGTGAAGTATTTGGCTCGCAAACCATGGGGTATACATTTTAAAAAAGTAGCCAGGTACCACGCCGTAAACCCGTGATGAGCCAGCGCTATTCCGTGTTCCCATCAGTCAACGTTAAAGTAGTTAAATAAGTAATGTAGTGGCATTTATTATTTATTTATTTAATCGCGCCACTCTGCGAGCACTAAAGCTGCCCAGGGGTTGCCCCTAGCAACGCAACGTCATCAGTGGAGGGGGGGGTTTCTCATTCGCGTTAAAAATGCAACAACAAAAAAACACAACGCTGAGGTTAATTCATCAAAGTGTCATGTCCTCTTCGCCCCCCCCTCCACCCCAATGTGTACACTTACTACTATAGGGTCGGTAGATACTAATATTATAGCGCTTAGATAGTATTATTGTAGCGCGGACGGGGGGATGGTGGGGGGGGGTAGCGGCCCAGCACCCAGCCTGCCAAGGTGCCACCTTGGCCGGCTGGGCAATCTAGGCGAGGCCGGGGGCTCTGCACAGGACTTGGCCTGACCACGGCACTCTGTCAGGTTAGTAGTTTGCAGAGGTGTGGACTCGAGTCATGTGACTTGGACTCGAGTCAGACTCGAGTCATGAATTTGATGACTTGCGACTCGACTTGGACTTGCATAACAATGACTTTGTCCCACCTATGAGATGTGGACTCGAGTCATGTGACTTGGACTCGAGTCAGACTCGAGTCATGAATTTGATGACTTGCGACTCGACTTGGACTTGCATAACAATGACTTTGTCCCACCTCTGGTAGTTTGTGCTATAGAGTCGATATATACTGCTATAGAGTCAGCATGTGCTACTGCAGTCATAGCAGGTACCACCACAGTCGGTATGCACTGCTGTAGTGAAAGCAGGTACCACCACAGTCGGTATGCACTGCTGTAGTGAAAGCAGGTACCACCACAGTCAGTATGCACTGCTGTAGTGATAGCAGGTACCACCACAGTGGGTATGCACTGCTGTAGTTAAAGCAGGTACCACCACACTCGGTATGCACTGCTGTAGTGATAGTAGATACTGCTATCGGGTTGGTAGATACTACTATAAAGTTAGTAGATACTAGAGCAGTCAGTATATACCACTACACTCAGTAAATACTGCTACAGTCAGTAGATACTACTATACAGTCAGTAGATACTATTACGGTCAGTAGCTACTGCTATAGAGTCAGTAGATACTCCAATAGCATCAGTAGAAACAGTAGTTACTACTATAGTAAGTGGATACTACTATAGAGTTAGTAGATACTACTATAGAGTTAGTTGTTACTACTATAGAGTCGGTAGATACTAATGTAGGGCCAGAAGATACTACTACGGTCAGTAGTTACTACAGTCAGTAAATACTACTATACAGTCAGTAGCTACTACTGGCTCAGTAGATACGACTGTATAGTCAGTAGATACAACTACAGAGTCACTAGATACTACTTTGTTGTATGTAGGGTGTGTAGGTATATATACCTACGCGGGGGTAAATATATTTTTTGAGGGGTGGGGGGGTCGACAATTTTTGTAAACCTTTTAGATCAACTATTAACCCCCCACTTTCTATTACTCTTTGGACATCTGCAAGCCTCGTATAATTTTGTTGGTGGAGACTGGACAAACGGCCCACTGGGCTTTCACAATAGCTTAGTATCTGTGTATGTATATGTCAGGTTTTTAAGAGAAGTTTTGAAATATATTTTTTGCCTGGGCAATGTGGGGTACTTCCCGCTAGTAGCATATATTTGTTTCCTCCATATCTTAAAAGTAAGGATAAAAGTAACTTATAAGGCATCGAAATAGTGGACCATCGCGATGCTGCATGGGGGCAAAGACAAGGAGTAAGCACAACGCAACGTCTGAAATTAAATAAGGTGCACAATGTTGCATATCCGACTACCTGCAGACTATCATATAGGCAGATATATGGAGAGGTCGGCTGCATGTCCATCTATAGCAAGCGACGGTTACACAATCTTGACTTAAAGCTTTCGTGACTGCAGGAATTCATATTCTTTGGGTTTTTCGGTAAAGTCATGTAAATAGGTTCAAAGAAAATAACAAAAACTACGACGTTTCGATCGCAACACAAGCGGTTGTCATCCCAATCAAGCAAAAATATGGAGGGCGTGGAGGTGAGAAGGGGGGCCGCGGCCACGCTGTACAGTGGGGGTTTGGTCAAGTGGGGGCCATGAATCAATTCAGATGTTACTCGCCACCGACATTAGCCATGAAAAAGAATCAACTGGGGACCGCGGTGGCGAGGTGTTAACTGCCTTGCCTGGTATACAGGAGGTCGTGGGTTCGATCTGGACCCTGAACGTCTGGTGTATATTTGGAGTTTGCATGTTTCTCTCTCCCCGTGGTCGTGTATATTTTTCTCCGGGTCCTCCGGTTGTTGCCTCTACATTGAGAATGAACAAGCGTTTCGAGTATTTGGCTGCTATAAATTTCCATGGGAAACCAATTCGTTGAGCTATCATTTGTGACCAGGTCTCTTCTGAAAAAGAGCTATACAGCTCAGTGGGCCTTACCCGGTAAAACAAATATATAGTTTTAAGTTTTAAACACTGCACTGAGCATAGGTGATTAAATTGGTCATGGTGGGTATGTGATGGTCAGATATGCGACACTGTACTGTAAATAGGATTTTTTGGGGGAAAAAATAATAAAACTCAAGGTGGGCCAATCGAGAAAGCAGCGCGGATTGTGAATGGCGAAGGCCCCTTACTTGAGGTTCGGCAGCACATAGGTGGTGTCGGAGGCCGGCATAGAAGCCTTTTTGGGGGGGCCCGTGGACCCGTCGGCATGGTACAAGAGCTGGTATCCAGTGGGGGGCCCGTTGGAGGGCTGCGGGGCTGTGGGGGGCTTCCAGGTGAGTCGGGCGCTGGTGAGTGTCACCTCGCTTGGCGTGAGGTCCCGGGGAGGTCGCAGGGCATTCACTGCCGACAGTGCACAGTCAGTGGCATTGACAGCAGTTATCAATATCGTCTGTAAAATTTTATATATTTTTTGACGAAACACACAATGAAGCATGCAATAAAACGGGCACATACCGGCGGACCCCTTGACATCGTACGTCGCGTGTACAGACTTGTATTACATCAGATGGCCTCTTGACATCCTAAGAGTCTACATGTGATCGCCAAACCTCTTCTCCTGGTCTCTCATCTCTCTCATGTTTGTCTGTCAAATCTCTCTCATCTGTATCTCGCTCTACAGCTCTCTCATCTCTCTCTCTCTCGTTTATCTCTCTTTCATCTCGCTAATCTTTATATTTTGTCTACAGTTCTCTCTCTCCTCTCTCTCATCTCTATCGCCTGGTCATCTCTATTTCATGTTTTCACGTCACTCATCCATATCTCTCTACGTGTCCACGAGTCACATCTCTTGCTGGGCCACAGCTCGGTGGGCCACTCCAAGGGCCTTCAAGGGGCTACACCCGGCCCTGTGAGTTGCCAGATAAAGAACCCCTGGTGGTACAGATCTTCCCGCGTACATTACACGATCCCGCAGCACGTGCCCCACCGCATACAAAATACCCCCCACATCCCTTCCCCCCCACCTTGGCCCCCCAGTGGCTCGGCTGCCAGATTCACTCACCCGCAGTGGTGGAGCCTTTGCCCTGAGCAGGCTTCCCCTCGCCCGATGCGTACACGGGGAACACGGAGAGCTGGTACTCGGTGCTGGGGCGTAGCTTCTTGAGCACGATGGACTGGGCGGCTGCGGGGACGCGCACGGACACGGACTTGCCCGGCCCGCTCTCCGGCCGGTACAGCAGGCGGTAGTTCTCCACCGCTCCCCTGTGACAACCCGCAAAGGCAAAGGTCACCACGGGATGCCTACACAAGACTGTTGGAGCAAGTGCTGTTATAGCGAACAGCACTCGTGAAAGCCGACTTGGCACAAGAGAGGGTGGGTGGCCAGCACCACATCCGGCCGCCTTTGTAACTCCAGAACTGATGTTGACACACCGCGCAAGGTACGATTTAGCGGAGGTCCAGGACCGGTTGAGTGTTTTTGGTCATGAGCAGGAATCGAACTCGGGTCACTGGGTTTGTAGAACAGTACGCTAACCACTGCACTAATGCTCCCCACACACGCACCTCTGAAAAGCACGGCTGGCCATGTAAGTTTCACATGCATACAAACAAACGTACAGACACACAAAGACAGATTCCCCCATACGACTGTGTAGACTGATGGGTGACCATGAAACACAGCAAGTGTTTATAGGCTACGAAGCTACGATCCCACGTCTATGCTCCCCGCCTTCACCAACTCACACTGACCAGCGTGGTGAAATATGCTCAAACGACCCCCATGGCCCGCACTATGAGGGGAGGCCCTCATACACAGCAGCGTATCGACACACGCTATTTCATGGAACAAAGAGATAAAATGGTACGGAAGCCAACATAAAAATTACGCAAAGGAATGCAGAAGCCATGTATCACACAATACCGCATTTGGAAGAAAACAAGGATTACGTAGAAAATAAGAATCTCGCCAAAAACAAGAGAACTTGGGAACATAACTCATCGCTCTGGGAGACCACAACTGGTGATCAAACACTTCTGCGTAGGTTTGCACGGTTGTGCCGTACAACTCTGCGATGTGTTTTCGGGTGGTACCGGGTGTCCTGCGCCACGGTATTCGGTCTCCAAAGAGAAGCTCCCAGCAGAACAGAGTGAAACGTCAGACATAATTCCGAACAACACCCAGTCACAAACCGAAAACACTTGGCAGAGATGATCTTAGAACAGCAGCCAATTAATTGATGGAATACTTTTTTAAAGGGACACGCTAGTATGGGAGATGGAGCGATTAGATCGGTGCAAAAGAGTGGAAGTGAGGTGGACTGTAGCTGCCACGAAACAGAGGTAATGGCATTAGTAATGATCGGCCTTCATCCAACAGTCGATAGAGAGCGGATGATATTGATTGAAGTAATAACACTCATGTTGTTGTTGACTTTGTTGTTGGAGATAATAGTGCAATAGCTGATGATTACTTTGCTGATGATCATTGTAATAAATTAACTGTAAAAGGATGATAGAGTTGTAAAATATTGTGCCAGTAATCGCGTATTATAACTCTTTTTTTCAGAATAAAATTAGACATACATCAGATTCTGGAACTTAAATAATTATTTTAAAACATAAAATACCAGCCTTCGTTGATGATAAAAAAATTATGCAGTCAGCAATCAGATACTTATCGCTCGGCACCAGTCATTCTCTCTCCCAACACTGCTGGCAGTGGAGTTGGCACTACTGCTCCCTGACATTGACGGTTAAGGCGCAAGCCCTGCAAGTTACTTGCTCACACCGCCGCTGGCGGAAGCGTCCTCGCTCGACGGAGTTCTAGAGAGCCCCTCGCAGAGTGAATTTTGGCCTACTCTTTCATGCTGGCCAGACGTCTTGAAAATATTTCCCCTCCCCCACTTTACCCTACCACACAATTGGCCCACTGATCGAACGACCGTGATAAACCCCATTGGAACTGCTGGGTACACAGAGGCGCGGCTGGATTTTAGAAACTCGCACCACTGTTTCAACTGGCGCCGCTGTCGCTGCTGGGAGATCGAATCGAACTGGCAACCTCTGGATTGCAAGTCCGGTGTGCAAACTGCAATTCCCTGACAAAGACAAATATCATTCATGATGCTACCCATACTGACGATGCCCAGAAAAATGTGTGGGTGGGTGGGTGAGTTGGTGGGTGGGTGGGTAAGTGACTGGGTAAGTGGGTGGGTGAGTACCGCACCTTGCTGCCTGCCATGATACACGGAAGCTGTTGGGAGTGCTCTCGGATACGGTCAGCGTGCCAGGGTCTCCTCCATCTAAGTGCGAGCACACGTGGACCACACGCACGCACAGGGCACAGAACACGGCAACCGATCCACATTACGGCTCTCCCCGGTGTGTGTTTTCTGGGTTTGTGCCGCTCATTGTTCGGATTGGCATCCGACGTTTAGCTCCCACGTACTGAGAGCTTCTTCAGAAACTAAATTGCTTCCATTGTGCCAACCATCGCACCACGGCAGCATCCCTATAGAAGGTGGACTGAGATAAAATTTATTAGAGAGGCAAACGCTGTCTAACCGAATGCAACAGATGACACGTGACAACCGGATGAGGAGGAAGAAGGCATGATTGCCCACCTGTGGTGATACAGCCCTCTCTGTGGGTGGAAGAGGGAGGAGGAGCAACATGATCCGGAGGAGGTACGGGAATGATGATGATGATGATAATGAGGAGGTGCAATCTACCACTTTTGGTGGTGCTGCCTTCCCTGTGAGCGGAGGAGGTGCCCGGACGAGTATAAGCATGATGGTTATGGGGTAGGAGGTAGGGGAATGATGATGATGATGAGGTAGGAGCAGGGGGTGCGGTCTCCCACCTGTGGTGGTGCTGCCCTCCCTGTGGGCAGGCTCCCCTTCCCCAGCCGCGTAGACCGCTCGCACTTCCACACGGTAGCGCGTGCCGGGGTCCATTCCGCCCAGCACGGTCTGGAAGTCGTTGGGCCCCAGCATCACCTTGCCCGGTTTGTCCGAGGTGCCGGGGCCCGGGGTCACTGGCACGTAGGTCACGCGGTAGCGTTGCACGGGGCCAGGCGCAGGGCCCCACGTCACCGTCATGCCGCTCGACGTGAAGTCCGTCAAAACGATGTCTCCTGGACGGCCGCGTTCTGTGGTTTAAAGACAAAAGGTCGAGGTGGTCGGGTGGTGGTTCAGAGTTCAGAGTGATGAGCTTGGCACCGCTGAGAACCTGGGTTGGAATCCAGGTAGTGGCTTGTGATGAAAACTGAGTGAAACTAAACTAAGCTATATTAATTTTACCAGATAAGGACCACTGAGCTATTAGCTTCTTTTTCAGAAGCGACCGAGCCACAAACTCAACGAAGTGACTTATCAAGTGGAAATGTACAGCATCCAAATACCCTAAAAGCATGTTGATTCTAAATGTGGAGGGGAAAACCGGAGGACCCAGAGAAAAATCCACATGACCACGGGGAGAGAGACATACAAACTCCAAATATCCAGGAGTCAGGGTCGGGATCGAACCCACGACCTCCTGAATACCAGGCGAGGTAGTTAATATCTCTTGAAAGGATCTCAGAAGTAGTTATGTGAGATACAGTTCCCACAGACACAATGTCTTGTCGCACACTTCTGCAAGATATCTGCACTGATTCTCGTGACATTAAGCCAGAATAAAATTAATTGTGACCACAAATAAATATATATTTTTTAATTAGCGACAGAATGTGTACGTACCTGCATGCCAAAGTGCTTGCTAACAGATCTTTCCCCCCCTAATCCGTGCATGGCTGCGTCGTTGCGTGCACGCGCGAGTGTGCGAGCGCACGCACGCGTGTGGATTTCGTGGTGTGGGCGCGTGCATCTGTGCACGCACGCGCAGGCACCCACCACAGCGCCTGGGAATATGTGCTCCCCTTCAATGTGGAGCCCTGAGTGACACACGTTGACATCACTGGGGCTCCCTATTTGGAATCCATGCAACTTTATCCTTGCCAAAGAGGCCTACATTTTGCAGCATCCACTTCTGGCGCAGAGCGCAGGGACACAAGCCAGCACTGATTAAAACCAGAAGCATCCCCCACCCCACACATCCCTCCCTGTGTGTTATTTATTTTATTACCGTTATTGTTATTTTTTTATTTTTTTGAACATGCAGTTATATATTTAATTTTGATACCAATTTTTTGGTTATATTCCACTTGAGTGACTGGGCTACTGGAAAGTGGAAAGTGTGTGTGGTCATGGAAGGAATTTTAAGAATTTTCACGCCCCCCCCCTCCTCTCTGCATTTCCCCCCCTCTTCTTTTCCCTCTCCTTTGTTACCGTCTCTCGCACTCCCACTGTTTATTTCTGCGTCTATCTGTCATCCCTATCGCACACACTGATGCTCACCCCCCACATATCCCTCCACCCCTTGCACAACTCCACCAGCCACACCATCCCATCCCACCGTAGATGACAACTGGCACCTTTCAAACACACAAATCACCACTCGCACTTGGCAACTCATCTGTCACACCTCCTACCTCCATTCCTTCCCGTGCTAGAGTTCAGGGCACTGCCACCAATTGGGCCACCAGCAGCAGCAGCAGCAGCCCCCACACCCATTCCTCACTCTCTATCCCACATCCCGATGCTCCCGCTGAGCGCTCCGCTCACGTTCCCACCCGCTTAGGTGCTGCGCTGCTGTGCCGGAGACGAAGGCATTCATAAGGAGCGCTTTGTGTGTGCGCGCGCGTGAGCGCTTATTCTTGTCTGCGCACGTGCGTGTGTTTGTTTATGTGTACGAGTGTGTGTGTGATTGTGTGTGTGTGTGTTTTCTTGTGTGTGGGGAGCAATAGGGTAGCGCTTAGCGCTACGCTGCGCTATGAACCTGGCGACCCAATTCCCGCCCGCGGCGAACACCGGTGAATATTATTTGAACCGGTCCTGGGCCTCCCCTAGGTCAACTCAGCCTCAAATGAGTACCTGTTGTGGTATATAAACATGGCCACTGGGAAGACAAAGGCAGCCAGGCGTGGTCTTGGCCACCCACCTCCTCGTGTGCCGTGCCAGCCTCAGTAGGTGCTCGCGAACAGCACTTGCCCTATAACAGTCTGTTAAGGCTATAAGAGGGATCTTTGTTTGTGTGCGTATTCATGTGTGCCTGAGCGTGTTTTTTTGTGTATATCTGTGTGCGTATTCTCGAGTGTGCGTGCGTGTGTATTTTCTTGTGTGCGTATTTTGAGTGTGTGCATGCGTGTGGTTTATTGTGTGTATGTGTGAAGTGCATGTGTGCATTTGTGCTGGCCCCAAAGTTGGCTTGTGTGCCGTGCTGACCTCACTCAGGCTAAACGAGGGATCTGTGTTTGTATGTCCCTGTGTGTGCGTGCAATTATGACATACTCATCAGTATCATTATCCTCAGATCCCGTTCATCTCCTCAAATGTTTATCAATTTGAGGCCTGTAGTTGAAAGGAAAGTTATTAATTCCATCTTAAGAATACAATTTTAAATCAAAGTTGTTTTTCCGCTCAATTGAATAGGGGGCAGCAATCCATCTCTTGTTTTACAGCCTCGAGTCAGTAGAAGAAATGTACAGATTCCTATGGCAAGAGCGAATGTCACCATAGACGAGTGGGGTGAAAATCTGACTGACTGACATTTGAACTTGCGATCTTCTGATTGCAAGCCAAGCGTTCTACGCTGTGAGCCACGAGATGGGTTATCCAAGCACCAAGAAACGGACAATTGGTCATAATGCATTCCTACTTGGTGACAGGTCTCGGTACTCTGGGTTCACTGCACAAACATCTCTCACAAACACCCCCCCGCATAGCCTCAACAGATTGTTGGGGCAAGCGCTGCTTGCGAGCAACCTATGAAGGCAGTAACGGCACACGTAGGGAAGAGTGTCTAACACCACCCCCGGGCCGCCTTTGTCTCCACAGGGTACTCATTTGAGGCTGAGACGACCTAGGAGCCGGACCAGGACCGGTTCAGATAACCGTCACCGGTGGAGACGCCGCGGTTCGGACCGCAGCGCGCTGTAACCGCCACACGACCGCCTCCCCACCAACATCTCTCACACACACGCACGCGGTAGCCCAACCACGGCTTCAAGTTAAAGTATTTATCTTCCGATCTCTATCAAACTGCCGCTGCCATTTACAGTAGCTCGGTTTCTGCCATTTTGGCAGCGCTTCAATTCCCCCCTTCCTCGCTCGGAGCAAACTTCTCAGCGAAACCGGACCCATACTGCCAATACTGTACCGGGTCCTCCGACCTCTTGTAAAGGGGCTCATGGTCTACCAGTGTTCACGCCGTTTCTCCTCCTGGAGGGGAGGCGGCGTGAATAGTCGAGAGAAAAACACAGTCCTGCGGAGGGAGCTGGTAGGAACGTTGGATTGCTCGGTCAATGGCCAGGGTCAACGGTGGCGTGGTGTATTCCGCAAATATGCCCGACTGTGAGGGCGGGCACAAGCCGGCGTGAGTAGGTTAAACGTTGAGTTTTATAAGGGCACCACAGGGTTACCAGCCCCTCCCCTCCCCACCCAGCCCCACCCCTCTCACCCCCTACCCAACCCCACCCTCCCCACCCAGCCCCTCCCCACCATCCCCACCCAGCCCCTCCCCACCCTCCCCACCCAGCCCCACCCTCCCCACCCAGCCCCTCCCCACCCTCCCCTCTCCACCCAGCCCCACCCCTCCCATTTTTGGATGCACGACGGACGGACACAATAATCCCCTGTGGGCTGGTGTAACCAGGAGGTTCCTACCAGTAATTGAGATGAAGGCGTCAGACACACGCCGCACACGCTGCTGGACAACCTCCCACCTGCCTTGTCATCTTAAAATTGCGCCCCACCGCATTGGAACGAGCTGCTGCTGTGGTGATCACAATCCACTGCTATTTAAAATAGATACCGTGATTATTAGCCATATTGTATAACCTCGGGGGATGCTGGTTGAGCACGCCGGTCGGATTCAACCTCCCGGTGCGGTAGTTGTAACCGTGGGCAATGGGCAGGTCACATCTAAGGGTGGGTAAAAGTATTATCCAAGATGCCACAGTAGGCACTGTGCCTACGGCCTACGAAAACTAAAGGGCCTACAGAAAATAGTTTTCACCATGTTTTTATTTATTTATATGATAAAAAAAATGTAACTAAGATATCTTCTTGAATAAATATATTTATATATAGCAAGGATAGGCACAGTGTATATAGAAAGAGGTAGAGTCATGTCAATCTTTTTTTTAGATATAAGGTGAGAGAAATTAACACCGGAGATGATCCTTTCGAGATTCTTTTCATTGCAAAATTAGTAATAACATCTTCAAATGGTGTTTTTAGCACAACCTCATTCTCAATAGAGAGGAGCGCAAGGGTGGTGACATGGGTAGCAGTACCAACTGCAGAAAGTTATCACTAAAGGCCTACAAAACATAAACGTTTTCAAGGGCTTAAAATAAACTTAATCCGGCCCTGGGATAAAGGGTGTGCGTACTTCGATGTCTCTCAAGACGTCTCAACAGCGTGTCGCTCAAGACGTCTCAACAGCGTGGAAGAGAAGGCCAAATACAGTCTAGAGCTCCCCTGCAGTGGAGGCACCTTCTGCCAACAGTGGCATTGAGCAAGCAAATGGCAGGGCTGCACCTGTGCCTTTATATAATGACTGCTCAAAAAATTGTGTTTCTGTTTTATTTTACCCTTCACTTTTTAACTTTTTTTTCTGCAATCTTGCTTCAATTACGTTTTATACCAGATCGTTTTTTATCGAAACCTTCATGTGTTGTAAGAGTTATCTAGTGAATTCCTTTGAAGTGTGTCTCCGCTATAGCCGCAATCAAGGTCAAGAGGTCATAATTGCATTAACGCCATCAATACCACCACCACGACCATCAAACTTCGCCATCGCTTCCTTCCTTCCACTAGACACCGTGGCTGTTGTAAAGTCAACACCAACTTCCTCTTGAGGTTCCTCTCTTACAGTCTCATCCCCACCGCCACCGTCTGTCTTTAGGTCTTCCCCTCGGTCGCGAACCTCTGGGTGTCACTCCACTGCCACTCTTGTTGACTTGGCCTCCCTCCATGCCGCACAGGTGTCCCAACCATTAGTTACATCGACGGCTCTTTCATGCTACGATCTGTTCCCAACCTCCAAGTCGCTCACGCTATCTTCCTCCACCCCAGCATACGTGTCCGACCCATTGCAACCTTATCCTCCTGATTTCATCTACAACACTTTCTTACCATGTTTGATTACAGGCTTCCAAGTAGCGTACCCTATCCTTCCATGAAATTCCAAGCATTATATGCACAGTATAGAGGAAATATTACCGTATTTTACGGGTTTTAAGATGCTCCGGAGAGTAATACGCACCCCAAAGTTGTGCCGAGTGTGGGTAGTTGTACAAATCTTATCAGACACTCACACACACATACACCCTTACCACACCCAAAATGTTGCTCTTTAAAATACAGTGGGGGGGGGGGGCATAAAAGTTAATCTCATAGTCTGGATAATTAAAAAATAACATGTACACACATTTCATGAATTATTACATTTTGAACAGCACCCCCTGACGTCCCTGCAATCTGTTATTTGGTTTTACGACCCACCAATGGACTCCACTGCAGTAGCTTCTGCGTTTCCCAGTGGCCATGTATGCATTTCATCATCGTCGCAATAATGATAATCGTTATTGCTCTATTTAATGATTCTCTTATGCGTGGCGTTACGCCTCACAGCGCACATGAAACACAGTTTGTACCGCAATCAAAGGCAAGCGCAGCAACTGAGGACACAATCGCTGTATCAACATAACGCAGCCATTATCCGTTTGACCTAGGCAAGGATGCCTAACAAACTCAAGCGTTATTAAAATATAAAAAATGACATAAAACGTGACGTGTATCTATGATTAAATCAACATAATGCTTCACTGCGCTATAATCGGTAGAGTAATTTGTGCCAGAGCTTGATGAACCGCACGCAGCTGCATTGCCAGCAGACCCACGTGGCCAACGCGAGGCCTAGCATGACCTTAATTCTCGTTACCAAGACCCTATTGAGAAGGGGGTTGGGGAAACGTTTTTTTTTTCTGACCGAGTGCCAAATAGGACTTTCAAATCAACTTTGGCGGGCGACAACACAGATTTTCCCACACCTTAGCGTCTTCAAATAAGAAATGCTGTACAAAAAACAACGTGAGCATCAAGAGGCTCTTCCAGTGATGGGAGCAACGGAGCATGCGAAAATTATAAGATTAAATTCAGCACCACACATGATCACCTTTATCTCCCCAATAGTGACATTTGCACAACGATGTCTGGAAAATGCGAGTTGCTCAGTGCAGTTCCCGAAGAAGCTCCATAGACACGTGGGAGCGAAACGTCGCGGGATCGTGCCGAACAACACCCATCGGACAGCTTATGCCGCAGAGCCGCAAAAACCTACTCGGTATCAGTGTTGCCAAACCGAAAATATCCACCACTGGTTATCCTATTAACGGGTCCAAGATGCTTGCAGTGATAGATAATATCGTTTTGAGTGACGGATATCGTTTTGAGTGACGAATACATTTAATTTCCAAGTAGTAGGCCTCATAGTGTATATGGCCCACAGGCCATAGGATCTCCACCCCTGCCGTTGAGGCCAAGGGCTGCTCGCCATCACCCCATGGACATCCACCTAGGGTTGCAACCTGTGCTGGCCTTTCCCAAATCATCATCTCTTTTTTAGGTAGCCGTCCTGGCAAAACGTCCAAGCCTTCACAAGACAATATAAAACCAAGTTTTTGTCAGTTGTCTAATAATTTAACCACTCAAGGCAATGGATTTAGCAATGCATTTCAAAATTGAGTTATCCCCTCTTCCAGTATTGGAAATATTTTCTTTTAATCCCATGATATACGGTATATCCCGGATTTTTTTTTTTACCGCAGAGGTGGCGACCCTACATCGGCCCCTAATCTCACTCGTCCTCCACCACCCTGCCACGACTGGAGCCTATTTTAAAGACGGATCTTCACACTGCTTAATGGAAAATCTACTGTCACAAAGGGCACAAAACCTTTACTTAAAACCTATAATTTATGGACATTCCAAATTTTACAAAAATAAATCGTTTAAATGTCGGCAGCATTTTATTATTATTATGTGGTGAGCTATCGCACAATCCGTTCTTCCATCGTGACATCATGGCACAGAGCGA
Source organism: Lampetra fluviatilis (assembly GCF_964198595.1). Classification (NCBI taxonomy): domain Eukaryota; kingdom Metazoa; phylum Chordata; class Hyperoartia; order Petromyzontiformes; family Petromyzontidae; genus Lampetra; species Lampetra fluviatilis. Next base: position 7,317,424 of record NC_136297.1, read on the forward strand.
GCGTAAATACTGGGCCTCACTCGTCACATTCTGGCAATGACCTTACGAGCACTTTTACATCTTAGAGGAAAAAACCCTCAGGCGCTATAATGGATCTGCACAAATGTCACAGTGTAGCCTTTATAAACAATCTGTATTTTCCTTTCACGTAATCTTTATCTTTAATCATACACAACCTGTCAGTAAGTCCACGTGTTTTTGTCTTATTCCCCATTCATCTGTCTTCGAATGTACGTGTGCATGCATGTGTGTATACTATGCATGCATACGTGTGTGTATGTGTTTGCGGAGTGATGGAATAGTGGATAGCACACTGCATTATGAACCCATCGAACCTAGTGTGAACCTGGTGTATGTGTTTGACCCGAGTGTAATTTCTGGCCATGGCTATGGTGTATGGAGCCGTAGTGCAGTAGTTAGCGCAGTGCGGTATGATCCCAGCGTCACCAGTTTGATTCTTGTTCATGGTCAACATCAATGGTGAAAATCTTAACGGGTCCTGGGCCTCCCCTATATAGACTCAGCCTTAAATTAGTGCCTGGTGCCATGTGTAAATATCAGCAATTGAGAGACAAAGGTGGCCAGGGTGGTGCTGGCAACCACTCTTTCATGCGCTGTACAGACCTTAATAGTTGCTCTCTAAAAGCACTTTTCCACAACAATCTTTGAAGGATATACAGGGGATCTTTGTCTTTGTTTTTTTGTAAGGAGCAGTATCACAGCAGAGTCATGCACTGCAAACATTCCAGGCAGACCAGGAATGTATAATGAGGCCAATGTGCAATCAGTGGCACACAGTGTCTGAAAAAAATGTCCTGGGTCTTCCCCAAGTTGACTTGGCCTTAGATAGTTATTTACGTTAACTTGGCCTTAAATAACCATCTGCTACGGTGCACGACCATCAGTACCGGGAGACAAAGGAGGTGGTGTGTGTGGGGGTGCTGGCCACATCACTCCTTCTTAGCGCGGTGGTCTCGATAGACGCTCGCTAACGATCGTTGCCTCTGCAGTCTGTAATAATAAGCGGTGGCCCGCAGTCTTCGGATATCCCTTAGGCATACATTGATTCAGCCCCCTTTATGATTCCACGAATTCTCACTCCTTCAGAGTTGTGATTCCTTTTAAGAATCGGTTATCGTTTTGCCATGGTGGTGCATGTTACCCCAACTACAAGAAAAACATAACGAATATATTCTTAACAGTACAATCCCATGCATCGTGAGCTTAGTATGAATTTTTAATTGATTAAGCAAAACGCTAATTATTGAGGCCATACATTCTAGTCCGCCATCCCCAGAATCTGGAACTCCTTTCCATCCACGCCCCATCCACGCGTGCTGTTGACTCCTTGTCTATGTTCAAGTCAAGGCTCAAAAACTTCTTTTATACTCCTCTGCCTATGACTGAATGCCTCTGCCTATAAACTGAACATGCTCATGGGTTCTGCAGCGTGTCTTCATTTACGATCACATTCAGGTGCAATATAAATCCACACCGCAGTGTGTTCGTTCGCATGGGAGACAGGTGTGAATCACCCCCTCGCCTGCGGGAGAATGCCTCCGAGGTCTGCATGCTCCACGCAAAAGTAGAAATGTCACAAGTTCAACTCCAGGTGAAGCCTGAACCCAGCCGAGCACCCCTCCCGTGGTCGACACGGCAATATAGAGAAAGGCAACCTCCCCAACCCCCCCTGGCCACGGTAATGTGGACTTCCCACCAGCTACATCCCGACCGATCGCCCTCCCTCCTCACCTGCGGGAGTCTTGCCCCGACCCACGGCCGGGTCGCTCACGCTGGAGTCGTACTCGGCCACGACGCTGATGGCGTACTCCGTGTCGGAGCGCAGGCCTCCCAGCGTGGCGCTGCGCTCCTCCCCCGTCACCAACACGTCCCCGCTGTCGGCGTCGCTCTCGCCGCTGCGGGCGCCGGCACCGCGGGCGCCCGCGGCCGAGTAGCGCACGCGGTACGACCACACGGGCCCCGGTGCCGGTATCCACTCCACGCGCAGGCTCTCCGACGATTCCGCCGTCACCTGCACGCTCGTGGGGTTTCCCCGCTCTGCGCCGGAGCCGCGCCCGTGACACCGCAGTTACCAATTGACCGCGATTTCGTGCACCTCCGATTAGCACGGTTGGCTACGTACGGCGCCAAAGAAGTTCGCACATACATACAATAGAGTGCAATTGCAACGCGGTGTGGTTACAACGCGATACTAATGCAGTGCAATACAAGTACGAAAACATGGCTGCAATGCAATACGAATATAATGTTCTATAAAAAGTGTGTCTTTGTGCTTGCCCCTACATATGTCTGTTCGTCTTTTGCGCGCGAATTTGCGTGTCTGAGTGTGTCTGCATGTATCTACTTGTCTGAGCATGTCTGCGCGTGGCTGAGCATGCCTGTATGTCTGCGCGTATCTGAGCATTTCATCTGAGCGAGTCTGAGCGAGTCGTCCGAGCGTGTCATCTGAGCTTGTCGTCAGAGCGTGTCATCTGTACGTGTCGTCTGTGCGTGTCTGAGCGTGTCGTCTGAGCTTGTCGTCTGAGCGAGTCGTCTGTGAGTGTCTGAGCGTGTCGTCTGAGCTTGTCGTCTGAGCGAGTCGTCCGAGTTTGTCATCTGAGTGTGTCTGAGCATGTCGTCTGCACGTGTCATCTGAGCGTGTAATTTGAGCTTGTAGTCTGAGTGTGTCATCTGAGCGTGTAATCTGAACGTCTGAGCATGTCGTCTGAACGTGTCGTTTGAGTGTGTCTGATCATGTCGCCTGAGCGTGTCATATGAGCGTTTCTGAGCATGTCGTCTGAGCGTGTAAACTGATCGCGTCTGAGCAAGTCGTCCAAGTGTGCCGTCTGCGTGCGTCCATTGCGCGCGTACGCTCACCCTCCTGCGTGGACTCCTCGGCGGTGACGGGCTCGCTCTCGTCATCCTGGTAGATGGCGTACACCCTCACCTCGTAGGACGTCTGCGGCGTCAGCCCATCGACGAGCACGCTGTTCACCGAGTCCTTCACCTGGATGAGCAGGCGAGCGAGCAAGCCAGCAGGTGAGCACGTTCCGGAAGCAAACCGAAAGCCCGAGCCGTCGTGCGGACCGGTGGAGCGTTTAAGCCACCACTCGGTAAAGCCTCTAAATCCAGCAAATGGGACACGAGGTCGGACGGGGGTCAACTGAAAACATCGGCGGCCGCGTGAGAAACCCAAGCCCTGAGTGCGTGCGTTCAAAGGAAGAGGAACACACGGATTAAGAGAACACACGCAGGTTGAAAGGCATCACTTTGACTGTTTAGAAAGAGTTAGACGGACGTGGGCAGGACGCGTCGCGAGGAGGAATGACGGCTGGTGGTCGAGACTGACGACCGAGTGGCTTGCCAAGGAAGGGAAATGCATGTGAGTGAATGTGCTCCATGGAGACGGAGCGATGAAATCAGCTCATTGGTTGTGTTGTTTAAACCAATGTTATAACAACATTGATTTTAACAATAGGTCACCCCGGTGGCGAGATGTTACATGCCTCGGCTGTTATGCAGGAGGTCGTCGGTTCGATCCCGACCCTGACGATGCCTGTATATTTGGAGTTTGCATGTCTCTCTCCCCGTGGTGGCATGGATTTTTTTTCCAGGTCCTCCAGTTTTCCCCTGCACATTTATAATCAACATGCGTTTAGAGTATTTAGCTGCTATAATTTTCCACATGATAAGGCACTTTGTTGTATGATCATTTGTGACCAGGTCGCTTTTAAAAAAGCCTTACCTGCTAAAATAAAAAGTTTAGTTTAGTTTTACATGGTTGAACAACATAAACTTGGGATCTATGAGTGCAGAATTGTCAATCGAGCTGACTGCCCTACGTTAAATAAAAAATTATCACAGACAATTAACATCAACATGATGGCGATGACGACGATGAATTGAAAGTGTTTCTGCTGCTGTTGTTACGGTACCGTGACGCTCTCCTCGTCCCCACCCAGCACGGCCCGGGTCTCAACGCGGTACCCACGCAGCCCCCGCCCGCGAGCGTGGGTCCACGAGGCGCGCATGCTCTGCGTGCCGACCTCCGTGAGCTCCAGCGCCTCCGCGGGCAGCAGCTCTGCAATGACCAATGGGAAGCCAGCGTTAGGGTCAGGGGTCGAAAAAAAAAACTCAACAAAAGAGCGATGATGTTTGTACGAGAGGCGCAGCAATGCGTAGATTCGTCAGTTGACGGGGATTCATTTCGGCCCAGCTGTGTTATTGGCGTCATGTCAAGAGGTGAAGAAACATTCAATACGAAACTCACAGAGCAAAGCACCAACCTCTGTTGGAGAATCGCTCTTGGAAGGTGGTACCACATAACTTCTTTTGAGATCCCTTCACATGACCTCTTATTATTCTCACTGGGGGTGCTCCCCTTTCCCACTCACCCGGTTAGACAGGTCTTCATCACATGACGGTCAAACCAATTTGCATTTTTTCCTATCAAATGTACAGAGCTGAAAATTAGCCACAATTAGGTGAAAATCCAACGTGGTTTTTTTTGCGCAATAATTGGTTACTAGGATCAGACCGAGTAACTCACTACACTTGACAACACGGTTCAATCACAGGTGGCTGAAACCTGAATTCAAACTCAGGATCTCAACGGTGTCTAGAGCCGAGTGCTGTGACCCCAAGAACCATCCAGCATAATATATTTAAAAAAATTACGTTCAACTTTTTATTTTCTTTACAATAGTGGACTTGGATTCTGTTCACAAGACACGAGACTATTAAGATTCCTTCGGTTTAACCTGCTCACAAGGATGACAAAATCATTTCTTGCTTCAGTACAATTTACTGATTCAGTGTCCGCTATTATATTCTGCCCAAAGACACTTTTGTTCGAAAAGACTTTTAAAAGCATTTTACTTGGCAGAGATGAGCCGCGTTTTATTTAGTCGAGCTTGAACGCTTTCCAACCGAGTTTAAAAGGATTTGAAACGTTAATGCATTAGCTCTGTAACCGTCCCTCGGTCAGAAATATAGGCTCATAACTCTCCTTACGGTGATCCAATGTAAACTAAACTTGAGCACAAAGGTATGTTGCTGTCAAGGACTTGCCGCAGAGAAAACCAGCCAAATAGAACAAACAGACAGAAACCAGCGTAAAGAAGACTATCTGCGAATATGCAAATATTTTTTTCCCCGACAGATACCTGTCGGCTTCCATGCTAATTAACACTTCCAAGGACAAGAAAGCATGTTGGAATGTGTTCTTTTTCTTCCTCGTGTTACCTACTGTTGTGGTTTATAGTGGCTTAGGTTTATGGTTGCCATGTTAAATTATTTGTGACCCTCTCGATCCATAACAGAAAAAAAAAAACATATAATAAGCGACGCTTCGGGGAATGGCCCTACGTCAGAGGAGAGAGCTTTAATTTAATTCGAGTGCTGACCTTTTCATTATTTGTGCTTATGCGCCAACGCCAATGCAGTATCGCATGTACAGACTGCACCTAATGTTGCACTGCAATGTATGAATGTATGTACACAACCAACAATGCTAATCGGAGTCAAGCTACCTTGAACAAGAACACATTTTGATGTTGGCGTTAAGGCTTGAGAAAAACAGGCAACATTTTTAAGACCCGCACGCACGATGAACTTCTTTCGCACCGTACGTAGCCAACCGTGCTACTCGAAGGTGCAGGGGAAGGACAACAAACTAAACACAAAAACAAGTGCTTATCTTAACATAATTTATGTAGCGCCTTAATAAAGGCGCTTTACAGATAATGAATAATGGTACATATGAATGTAATGGAGACGAGATTAATCAAATAGATGAGACACAAGGGGCAAATCTGTGATGTGTGAATTCGGGTCAAAGCGAAACTGATGACAGTAAATTATGATGAATGGATTGAATTAATGGGGAATTAATGATAGCCATAAAATGAGAATATAAAGGGGAAACAATAACGGTTGTGGTTATGAGGAGGGAGATTAAGGGGTCGTGAGGTGAGCTCGGGTAAATAAGTGAGTTTAGGGTAAGGAGCGGACATTAGTGAGCAAAGGTGACTATTTAATGTAGAGGGGAAGTTTGTTCCAGTAAAGGGTGGCGAGAAGGGGAAAAGAGCGAAAGCGTGGATTGAGCACAATCACAAGAGATTAGTTTTCAATGTCGACAATGTCAACGGAGACGACGACATTATCGTTTCCAACAAAACGGGTCACGGGTGCAGCCTCCCACACCGTCGGGCGCGCTGCGCAGCGACATCTGCCGCACGACGGCGTTGCACACGGTGCTCACGAACGTGTCCGTCACGCCCTTGATGTCGTCGAACTCCGTGGCCATGACGAGGTGCTGCGAGATCGGCGGTGACACCACCGACTTCAGCTCCTGCTCGTCCGCTTCCTTAATGCCTGCGAGGCCCCCGCCATGGTGGAGCGAGTGAGGGAAGGGGGGGGGGGTGGAGGGTTATACGTCAGCATGCGGAAAAGTATACATTAGGTCAAGGTGAAGGCACAGCCCCCTGCGACTGCTTGCTCAGGTCGCTGCTGGCGGAACGGCCTCTGCTAACTAGAGGGAGCTTATGACAAAGCCCCCTTTGTTGAACTCCCCTTCATCAATCCACTGCTCTAACAAGGCCATTCCCACGCCCATGTAGGTTATGGGAAATTGGTTGACCATACTTCGCGATGCTGGCGATTGCGGGTTGGTGAAGGGAGGTTGGTCCACCATGGCGAGATGTTGACTCCCTCGTCTGGTATACAGGAGATCGTGAGTTTGATCCCGATTCTGGTCAAATTAAAATCGTTGAGTTTTAATTTAAGAGTTTATTTTGGCCTATTCTTGCGCGATGGTCAGCCATCTTGCAGGAGGTGGGAGCACCCACACTTTATCCCAACACACACGACCTATAACCTAAACCATTTTTATTAACCAGGTAAGGCTCACTGAGCTATATAGCTCTTTTTCAAAAGTGACCTGGCCACAAGTGATAGCCCAATGAAGTGGCTTGTCATGTGGTCATTTATAGCAGCCAAATATGCATGTTTCTAAACGTGGAGAGAAAAAACACAGTACCTTGAGGAAAATCCACCCGACCACGGGGAGAGACGCGTGCAAACTACAAATATACAGGCGTCGGGGTCGGGATCAAACCCACAACCTCCTGCATACCAGCCGAGGTAGATAATATCTTATCACCACGGCGCCCCATCTTGCCACCTGCCAATTGACTAACTCTTAAGTAATAATTTGGATAGAGAGGGTGGGGCGGGTGGGGGGTATAAGAAACTTGCACCACTGTTACAACTGCCGATCCTCAGGAGACGGTAGATATCGAACCGACGACCTCCGGATTGCAACATGCAAACCGGGACACAACTGCAACATCGACGGTCGTTTACTAAATCCCGACTTGCTGACGTGGTTGGTTGGCCTTCAAAAATTGCCTGTTATTCTGTTCCCAAATTTGAGGGATGCTGATGACAAGTCTGGGGAGGCCTTCATTCAGCAGTGGATAGATCAAGGATCATGATGATGATGGCGATAATACAGTGTGAAGTGGAATGTCACACTGGGTGATTTACTGCAGCGCGATATGTTCAGCGTACCATAACAAATAAATGATTGTAGAGTTTGGTTCGTGGAAAATATGAGCATGAGAAGAGCCAGTACAACAGGTTTTCTGAATAAAACATTAAATCATAGTTGGAAGGGACACGAATGGAAAGCACAGTAGAATGTGTACCTAGGGCACAATCTAGATTATGTAATAACTAGGGCAAAGCAAGAACATATTGGAGTGCTTTAATAAAATTGTATATGAAAATAGCAAAATACCGACATGCTTCGTAGAAGAACGTGTCTAATGAGTGTACATTACTTGCGTTGGCACGTGCATCGGAAAGATTAAATAAAAACGCAATGAATAAAAACTGAAAAGTACTCAAAGAAGCGATGCCAAATTAAATTTTATAACAAATGATTTGCTGCTGCATAGACAGCAGTGCATAGGCACAATGAACAAAAATGTAATACATTCGTCAATAACACTGCGGCCTTAAAAGGAAAAATATATATGTGACGCTTCGGGTAATGTCCCTCCTTGTCTTCATATGCCATTAAGAAGGGCCATTGCCCGAAACGTCGCCTATAATACATATTTTTTCCCTTTAAAAAACCATAGTAAATGTATCCAATTTTATAAAAAATTGTGTAGGTTTCTTTAGAACAGTCATTGGTGACTGCAAACATAAAATTCCAGAATTCTCAGAGTTGTTGATGTGCTTTAACATGTATCAAATGGTATTATCTGTATCATTACATGAGACAGTACTCAATGGTCGTTGTATAGGTAGACTTGCCCCTGCCAGAGGAATGTGGAGTTACTTCCACTGGATAAAGATGAGAAAGTTTGAGCAGAAACCCACTTTTGAGGGTAATGGAGGCCAACTTTGTAGAAACAGAGATCTCCCATATAGCTTTAACAGACTTTTGGGGCAAGTGCTGTTTGTGAGCACCTTTGAAGGTTAGCACAGTAAATGAAGGGTTGGGTGGCCAGCACCACGCTGGACCACCTTTATCTTTCCAGTGGCGATGTTTACACACTGCACTGAGTGCTAAATTGAGGCTGAGCCGACGTAGGAAAGGCCCTGGACCAATTCAGACAATGGCCACTGGTTTTGGCCGTGAGCTGGAATGAAGCTCAGGTTGCCGGGTTTATTAGCACAGCGCGCTAACCGCCACACTACAACTCCCCACCATAGTACACACACACGACATACACACACACACAGCATGCGGTGGCATTTGGTTTTTCTCAGTGGCACAGCTATCGAGTGAGGAGGCGGTGCAACTGCATTGGGCCCAACATACCACAGGTAAGGCCCACTGAGTAACATAGCTCTTTTTCAGAAGGAACCTGGTAACAAATGATAGCTCAACGAAGTGGCAAATCGTGTAGAAATGTAAAGCAGTAAAATACTCTAAACGCGTGTTGCTAAATGTGGAAAGAAAAACCGGAGGACCAAGACAAAAATCCACATTACCACGGGGAGAGGGAACATGCAAACTCCTAATATACAAGCGTCGGGGTCGGGATCGAACCCACGACCTTCCTATATACTAGGTGAGGGAGTTTACATCTCGCCACTGTGGCGCCCAACAGCAGGAGTGGAGGGAGCTATTTAACAGAGCCCCCCGCCCACCCCACTGATTAAATCTTGCACCAGGGGGCATACGCTGGTCTCTTTACACCGCTGGCCCGGCCTCGCATTTGCCGGTAGCCTGTTTGGTGGCTCTTGTCTTAGTGCTTCACACCCACCCAGAGCGAAGAGCTCCACGCCAGCCTGCTTCAGCTCGAGCGCGGGATCCATCACCGAGTCCTGGGAGCGCCCGTCCGTCACCAGTATGGCCACTCGCGAGACTCCGTCCCGAGCGCCGGCCTTCTCCGAGAATCCCGACTTCAGGGCCATGGTCAGAGCATCGCCTGTTCGCAAAACAAGTTCACGTCGACACTGATTTATTTTTTTGTACAGATTTCATTTTGCCTACACTGTGGGCAGAACTTTCCGATACCCCTTCACATCCAAGGGGCTAGCGGATCTCTGAAAGATAGAGCTATAGGGGATATCCCCGTTCAACCTGAAAGACAATATTGTTTCCGCTCACTGACACCCACCATCGAAGTGAAGTAAAAAAAATCTGCGCTGGCGGAAAGAAAACATAACATCACACAGATCAAGTTGTGATAGTGCATAGAAAAAAAAGCCACATGTTAAGCTGTTTAAGGCTGGGTAACTAAGAATCAGACAACTATGCACAAACACATCAAGCGAGGGCATTTGGGGTGCTGTGGCTTTCTCCCATGATGCCCGGCGGCCAAATGTGGTAACATCTTGGCAAGTGTTCATTTATATTTAGTCTTGGACCGCATGCACTTCCTTTTTTGATCAGAGTTTTCACTAGCAGGAGAGAGAGAGGAAGAGAGAGAAACAGAGAGCACTGCTAGTTTGTTGCACAAGCCCTCCAGCTGAGCTTATTTATCGGCCTATCGAGGGCTGCCATGGCGCACGTGGAGGGTGATGCTGCCGCTTCCCTTACCCGTCATGGTGTTGCCCCCTTTGTAGGGCATCCCGTTGAGGGCCCGGGTCACCTGCGCACTGTGCTTGTAGCGCTTGAGCGGGAACTCCTCCCGCGCGTCCGTGCCGTACTGAATCAGCCCAATGCGGACCTTGTCGAGGCCCACCTGTGCGAGGGGGTGAGAGAGAGAGAGTGAGTGAGTCACAAAATTCAGAGCACAGCAGGGGCCTCGTATTTCTGCGGTGAATTCGGCTGTTATACAGTAAGATATTTAGGATCAGTAAATGACGATGAAACTCCATCGCGATGGAGGAAACGTGAGAATAGGTTTTCCCCTTTTATTCTGGCAACAAAATAGACTAGGCTCGAAAGAAAGTTGTCTCTGGTGTGGAACAATCAGTTTCAAGGGCAATGCATATATTCTCAGAGTATGTTTTTTGTTTGCATTCTGACCACAAGTATTGTGGTTAATGCAGACATGATTCCTTGTTAAAGGTTTTAGTTTGGTGTTTTAACATCTTAACACCTGTTTTGTTGCCAGAAAAAAGGGGAAAACCTATTCTCATATTTTGGTACTGGCAAAGGATGACGGAGGACACATTCTGCACTTGGCCCACGTTTCTGCATTGCGTTGTTTAAACACCATAAATAATACAGACTCTACAAATTCGTCAACAACACTGCCCTGAAAGGAATATATATATGTAAATACGTAAAATTTGGGGAAATGGCCCTTCTTTATCATAGTTTTTGCCTGTTTTGTGCCAACGCAGTATAACAAAATGTTAAGTACACCACAGATGAGACAACTGCGAATGTAACAATAAACATTTATATATTTTTCCTAGACGTATAATACAGCATCACTTCCAAAATACGCGTCAAAAATTATCACATCAGGTGGGCATGCTTGCGATTACATTGCGCGATGGAAAGAGGAACATGTGGATTATAAAAAAAAATAACACCAAGTTAGAGATATCATATTGACTGTTTTGAAAACAAGTGGGCTTGGGCCGGACATATTGCCAATAGGGAAGACGACCAGCCAGCGGTCGTGACTAAAAACAGCTGCAATCACAGGAGGGAACACGCCCCAAGAGCATGTCCACTGTGAAGATGGAGCAATGAACGCAGCTTGATTGCACGCACTGGGTGGATTGTTGCACTGTACGACTGTGAGAGATGATGAGGGCTTCATTCAGCAGTGGCTTGATCTGGCTGAGGATCATGATGATGATGAGGTCGCCAGTTGGCTCCGAATAGCACGGTTGGCTACGTACGGTGCAAATGACGTACAAGTCAGAGCACTGAGGCAGAGTTCAAGTGAGATCCTAGGTTCGAATCAAGGTTTTAGCCACCTGTGATTTAAACCAGGTGCTCAAGGGAAGTGAGCTGATGGTCTCATCCCAGTCACCAATGACTGCACACAAAAGGCCCTTCAATAAAATTTGGGGTTTCACTTAATTTAGCAAAAATTACGGCTCTGAAAATCAAAATTGACTGTCATGAGACAAAATACCAATCTCACAGCAGAGTATGTGGGAAAGTGCGCTCCCTATTGTGTGATGGGTAAATAGGGGAAGAAAAAGTAATGCGAAAGATTGCCTGCGTGGCCATTCCCAGAACCACAAAGGTGTTTGTTACACAACCCATCAGGGCCCCATGGCCTTCTGGGAGTGAGAGAGCGGCAAGACGGGCATATGGATACATAGTGACATATCGTCTGCTGATCTATTTTGCTATTTTTAATTCTCCAAAACAAGTTTAACTTTCAAGTTTTGTTAAATTTAATCAGGAGAGAACTCAAGAGACCAGCACACATTAGCCAGAGTGACCCCAGAGCATTAGCCTTGCCGGTAGGGGGGCGATGGCTGCTGTGCGTATAATCCCGATTGAGTAATTTAGTAATTCACATTGACGCTAATTATTATTTCAAAACAGAGAATCACAGTGCTGTGTGACATTTACAAACTGATTCGATTGCCGCTGAAATAGCACGTTAAGAATAACATTAGCGAAACAATTTCAAGTAAAATATTTAACAAAGCAATATATAAACAAGACGCGAGCCGCACTACAATGGCCGACGTACAGTGACGCGATCATCGGTGACATAAGACTCCCGGTACATGCGCAAAAAAAGCTTTTAATTTTTCATGAATTCCTCCAATAAAGAATCGACGTCATACTCATGAAAAATGTAACATCGGACTGTCACAATGTGTCATTTAAACACTTCATCATGAATTCTGGAATGCAGAAAGGGCGAACTTGAAGCGCAGCATATCGACCACGTCCTCAGTGACCTGCTCTGAGACAGCGCTGTAGCTATAGCATGACCTTGTTTAAAGTGGAGGGCATACGGAAACCCAGAGGGGGCATGACACACTCAATGTCAAACAAACTTTAAACAGATGTTCAACGCTAAGCAGATTGTGTAACGATAAGATCTGCCTTGCCTCTCCTGCATTCTGCTCTGGCTCTCTGGCCCCACTGTCTCCCTATATGTATATCACTACTCCCTGTGTGTATGTATCTCACGACTATCTACGTGTGTATGTATCTCACGGCTACCAAGGATCACTGTTCCCGGGAACTTCACCCATTGGTTCCTCGTCCCACTTTGAGGGCTCGATCTACCAAACAGTGACTGTTCCGCTCCATCCGCACTGTGTTTCCCTCATGTTGCTCGACTTTGGAATGCACTACCACCGTTTTTTTTTTACTTTGGAGAATTCAAGAATTGCGTTACACTCTTATGTACGTTACAACTTGAACCGCGCTGTTTGTTGCTGGCCCCTCGGCGTTTTGGGCCTTTGAGCCTTTGCTCAGCAACGGTCATTAAAAAAACATGCGCATAAGCAAAGAACATCTGCGATGTAAATCTCTCAATTTTACCAAAAATGTTTGTACCTACACATTTACAAATTTAGAAAGGGGAGGGCGGCTTAGCCTTGAGCAGGTGAAGGGGGGGGGGTCTCCTCCAAGCTCTGCCCCCCTCCCCCCGCCCCCCCTCACCCCGCCCCCCCCCTCCCCCACCACCCCCTGATGTTAGGGGGGTGCTCAGAAAGACCGACTCGAATGATCTCTCTCTCTTCAGACCTGCCTTGGAGCTGCCACAGGACCACAATCCTGTGGCTTTCCTGCTAAGTCGAGGAGCTAATGGACGATAATTATTTAACATGTCACCCTCAACCACATCAAGATATGTATTAAGGTCAACGCAAAACCACTCCAACATGCCGTAGAGTGGCTTTAACTGACATTGTGTCGGTGGAGAGGGCCTCGGGGGAGGGCGGGGGGAGAGTATTGCGGATAATGGAATTTTGCAGATGCGGATAAGATACATTTCTCCTTGGGTACACAGCTAACAAATCCATCATGGCCAATCTGCGTTTGAAGCGGATGCTGAGTCGTCCCACCATAACTCTGCAATGCAAGTAACGAGAAGCGCCTCTCTGTGCAAAATCGACAGCAGCAGTTTACTAGACATTCCCGTCCCCGCCTTAAGAACGTGGAACCGTCACCACTGGTTCTAGACCGTTAACAGTGACGAGCACTGCCCAGTGTTTGCTTAAGCATGTGGGTGACGAGTCCTCACGACCTATAAATGTCCAAATGATGGGCCACTTTGTTGAGCTATCATTTGTGGCCAGGTGGTTTCTGGAAAAAAAGTTTCTACCTCAGTGGGCTTTGTTTGGTAGGATGGGGATGGGTTTAGTTTTATTTGTATGTGTTTGGGTGATTTGTTTACCTTTCTTGTACTTTGCACTACTATCGTGTTTTTGTTCTTACCCACCCCTACTGGACGTCTGTGAAAAAAAGCTTTATAGCTCATCGGATTCCTCCAATATAAACAAATCTGATTCTGATATCAGCCGCTTAAGCTGTGATGTGCGACGAGCAGATGCAACAACACATCTAGCCAATCAGACCACAGTGAAATGCCTCTGTGATGTGTGGGCAGGGGGGGGGGGGCGCTTGTGGATGATCCTATTAAACATGTTCTCAAGTGCGGATAATCGGATTACTTTTCCCTCACTTCCGCGTGACTTCTCTCATCTGCGCAAAGGCTCAGGTAAATAGGGTGAATCGGGGATTTCCAGGACACCACTTCTGGGTGACCTGTTGTTATTATTAATTATCATCGTTAGACATGGATATAGGTCTCCTCACACCATCCATTATCAGACCTGCCTTGCTACAATCAATATCCATCTTGCACATGAACCGATCCGATCACTCCATCCCCTCCGTGGTCCACATCTTTTGCTCTTTCTCTGAGTTGCCATTCTGTCAGCAGTCTTTGCGTCCTATCAAAACCGAGGCGTGGCCTTAATCCAGCAAACGGATCGATGAAGTCCTGTGTAGTACATTGCATTAGAATGGTGAGAAGATGAATTTCACGCCGCCAGGTAACTCCCAGTGAGCAAATTGCGTGGTGGGTGCTGGGTGGTGTCCTCACAGGCAGGGCGGTGGAAAACGCTTGCAGGAAAGTCCGGATCTGCTGGAAGTTCGGGTTACCAATGCTCCAGGATCCATCCACGATGAAGACCAGATCAACCACAAGATCCGGGGAACAGCCTGCACCATTAACATAATCGCCAGCAACATCGTCAACACAACCACCACCAACACTATTGTCATTGCCGTCACCATCACAGTCATCACGAGTTCGCCATCAACACCGACGTCAATATTACGAGCAATGATGTCTCCAATATCAATCGCCACCCATCGTCCTGTAAAGTTGTCTATTATCAAATACATCACTACAAACGTCATCGCCACCATCACAAAATCACCATCAACGCTGAAATCAACATCATTAACACTGCACCCATCCTTCACTCTGTAAAAATTAACCAATATCATCATCCCTATGAATGTGATTACCATAATCAGCTGACCTCGACACGTCTGAAATCCTCAAATGTTTATACAGGTGACTACGAATCGATGGAACCACACACACACACACAAATAAACACGATATACAACCACACACAGATACACTACACACACCCACACTTAGATACATTTAGACATATGCACAAACGTGCATGAACAAACAAGGGAGATGCTCACAAAACATTAAGACAAGGATCCCCTCATATAGCCTTTTAAGTGCTCTTAGCGAGCACCTATTACAGCCTGCACAGTGGATAATAGGGTAGTTTGGCCACCTTTGTCTCTGACAGTGCTGGGCACTCATTAAAGGCCAAATCAACCTAGGGGAGACCCCCGGGAATTGTTGGATACCGCTTGGCACTGGTATAATCCATGGTCTGGAAGCTAACTCAAGTACCAAGTTCGTAGCGCAGTGGGCCACCCACCGCACCATGGCAAAAATGTGGCGGCCACGAACAAAAAATGTATAAGACGAAACAGCTAGTGAAATATTAATTTCCGATGAAGCCTTTTAGTTCAAAAGAGTTTCCAAGCCACGCTGTGACCTACTCTTATGAATAAAGTTGCACAGTGTCTTCAGTCTGCTTCCTAGTGGGTGACATATTTGTAATTGCCCACAAACTCACCAGGCTGCCATGGAGATTGATTCAATGACTCCATGCAAACTTGCTCATTGGTCAAAACACAAACACCAGAGATACTTAACCACCGATTGTCTGTCGTTACAGCCAACTCTTAATTATCCAGGGTAATGGGATGGGGGGCGACTCGGATAAAACAAAAACACGGTTAACGCGAAACATGAAAATTGGACTCTGAAAACGTGTTTATTGTTTTAGCAACGCAGAATGGACATGGAGACATAGAATGTGCCGTCTGTTTTAGTTTTTTTTCTTAAAGTGTGCGGTCACCGAGTCATGAGTGAGGAGGGGTCTAACACTCGAAGTAGCACGTGTCAATGCACCAATGAACGTGGAATTATCCCCACTTTATATTTTTTCGCAATAACTCAACAAGCATGGTTAATCCGCAAGCCGGATAATCCACATGCAAAGTAATCGCGCGTTAACTCTCTATACCTTTCTGCATCATAGTCAGTATTATTCTCTGGCGGGCAGGCGGGGCGCACAATACTGGCAATGATTGGATGGAACACTACGAACGACGATACCTCGGAGGTCCAAAGCCGCTCCCCTTGCCAAACAAACCGTGCTGCTCTGCACCTGGGGAAATTGTTTCCAGTGTCGAATTCTAGCCCCCCCCCCCAACAATGGTCCAAAACTTGTTGACGCGCTCGCAAAAAAAACCGAAGGGTTTAACGCCTAAGAGCGTTTGCAGACGGAACGGTTAACGCGAGCGGATTATCGTAGCAGCAAAAGTAGCTACATATGCTATGGGCCCCACACTTTCAAGGGCCCCGTGCTTAATGATTTCAATATATCAATTCCGGTTCAGTGATTCTGCACTTGCTCTATTACTATAGTCCTATACCGCCTTCAACTTCTACGAACGACTGGGTGTTTAAGGTTTAGCGATTTGTCGTATTATCTGGCTGTATTGAAAAAAATATACAATTACTTTGCTATGCAAGTAAAAAAATAGTTTTAATGTGTTTTTTTTTTTTATTGAGGGGCCCCTTTATAACATATGCTACAGGCCCCGCACTAGCTTAATCCGGCACTGGTGGTGAGTCCGACGTGGCCTGCACGAGGCAAGGGTCTCGACTGAATGAGCGTGAAAGTTAAATCGTTTTCATTTCGCTTGCGAGACATGTGCCACACACGTGCAAGCCACATGGACATGTTTTGCTTTCCTGTAAAAAGGCCGTTATTGTAAAGCAACATGAAAATTGACCCAATTTTATTCCCCTCCCCACCCCCACCTTTACATATATTTTTGGAAACTTGGACGCGAGCCCACGTCTGGGACGTTAATCCACCGCGATCCATTCGAATGAGAAAGATTTATTTCAGGAACATTACTTTTACTCTTTTCAAAAATAAATGTAAAGTTCCTTTTCGTTTTATACCTATGAAGAGGAGTCGTAGACTGGTTAAGCACTTCTTTATTTTTCAAACCACAGCCACACTCGTTCCTCAAAACCAACCCCGAAACGCGCGTTTCACAGCCCCTTTTAAACCCTCCATCTCCGCCCTCCTTCCCAATCCACATATTTGTCTCGCGCGCCCGTGTGACGTCAGTGGCCCTTAACCCTTGACCCCCGTCTCGTGTATTCCCGTGCGTGTGATTGGTGTGTGCTATGTTGATTGTGTGTGAGGATGGCTCAGACATCCCCTCCACATATATAAAAAAGTAACCTAGACAGCCTTTCCATTCCATGCAAGCATTGTCTACTCCACAAACAAGCGCTGCCTATGTGCTACCAGAACAATCAGCTTAATTTAGTTGTCCTTTCAACTGATGCCCTGGGCGAGCGTTATTCCACTGCCAGAACGGAAGTTCTCTTCATCGGCAGACAGTCCACGATCACTAAAGGCTCCAGTATGAGCGTGCGTTTCCCAAACCCTGACCTCACGCTGGCAACGAGAGTGAGTAATCTTAAAGAGTCGTCATAGATTCCGAGTTGTCATGCTCTTCCCACGTATCTCAAACTGTGCAGGATCTCGTGGCTCCCTCCTGCTCACCATATCCCGCACCCGAAATGTCCGTATCCTAGCTGCTGCTGCTGCTAAAGAGCCTCCTCGGCTTGTATCTTCATCACATGCCAACGCGACTACTGGAACTCTCAATGTTAACTACCTCGCCTGGTATGCAGGAGGTCCCGGTTTGTTCCGGGCCGTGACGCCTGCTGTATATTTGGAGTTTCCGTGCCTCTCTCCCCGTGGTTGCGTGAAATTTTCTCTAAGTCCTCTGGTTTTCCCCCCTCCCACATTTAGAAACGTGCTTTATCAAGTATTTGGCTGATATAGATTTCCACGTGATAAGCCACTTCATTGAGCTATCATTTGCCACGAGATCGCTTCTGAAAAAAGAGCAATATAGCTCAGTGGGCCTTACCTGGCAAAATAAACAAAAAAACCTTCAGTTTTTTTAGTTTTAGTCTCCTCAAATCCCTCATCTTCAAGCTCCAGATGATCCAAAATGGAACTGCCAGACTCCTCACTCGTAAACGAGACCCATCCCTCCACTGGCTCCCAATACAGTCCCAACAGGTAAACGGCAAGATTGCATATTCTTAGGTTATTTCGGTAAAGTCACGTAGGTAAAACATTAAAATTAATAAAAGTAAAATAAAATAAAAATCACGACGTTTCGGAGGCAACACAAGCTTCCGTCCTCAGGTGGAACCGTCACAGCCACGACAGCTGTATCAAGTAAATGAGATTGCACTCCTCGCGACTCACCGCCGCCTACAGCTCACCTCACCCTACTCCCCATCGCGTGCTCTCCAGCAAACCAAAGCCTTTTGTCAGAACCCGCAGTTCAACCCACCCTCAGTGGAAAATCACTCATCATATGATGTCCATTTGAAACTCGTTCCCAGCCTCGCCATCCCTGTCCATGTTCACATGCAGGTTCAAGCCCTCAATTATTCTCCTCTGCCCACGACTGCCTCTTGTCCATCGTACTCGATTATTGTTTCAAAAGTTTTGCTGGCTGGTTGACCGTCGCGCGGGCACGCAAGTGACGTCACCACCTCGCACATCTGCGCGATGACGTCACCCGCATTCCGCAGCGTTGAGCCGGGTTCGTGTGTTGCGGTGACGTCACTCCCCCACCCCCACCCCACTCACCCCACACCCCATCCACCCCACCCGTGTATCCCACACAAATGTGTGGGCATTGCGAGGTATATTCTTTGGGTCTTTCGGTAAAGTCACGTAAATAGGTTCAAAGAAAAGAACAAAAAATAACAAAAAACTATAACATTTCGATCGCAAACACAAGCGATCGTCATCAGGAAGAAAAAGAGGGGGGACAGCTGCTGAGGCAGACTGTTTCAAAGGTTTAAAATGACTGTGCATGGTAGACCTACTATAATCATCACCCAGGAATGTATGTCCTTAACGCTCTTGACGTCACTCCACATCGACCAGCCCCCCTCATTAATATTCATGAGCAGGTGACGTCCTCCAAATGGACACCCCCCCCATTCATAATAATTAGTGGGTGACGTCACTCCACATGGGGAGCCGAGGCGCCTCCTCCGCCCTCCTTGGCATCAACTTACAACCCTCACTACAAAGGCAAAACCCTCACGTCACGCGATCTCCATAACGCTATTGAGACATCAAAGTAAAAAGGACGTCGTGATGAACAAGGGATTATAACCTTCAAATGAAATAAGTCTGTGTCACCACGCCCTTACAAATTGCACACGAATGGATGCAATTATGCAATGAATATCACGTCGCGGTCTGTTTTTTGCGTGCAAGTTTCAGATTTACTGCAATAGACCCGTCCTTGGACGGGCAAAAGGCGAGTTATTAATGAAACCGTGTGTACGTGTTTAACTGTAAAACTTCCTTTTCCATTGTGATGCAAATGCCCCACAATTTCGCATCTGGATATGTTGCATTTCGATTGCAATGACCACCAATTGTATTGCACTAAATCTTAATTTTGGAGCTTTCGTGACTGCAGGAATTATGCTTTGGTTCTTTCGGTTAAGTCACGTCTAAAAATAAAATAATAAATTAAAATAATAGCGACGTTTCGATTGCAACACAAGCAATCATCATCAGGCATAAAATAAATAGCAATAAAAATCTAACTAGAAAACTATAGACAGACATACAAGCAGACAGACATCACAAGGACACACAGAGAAAGGACACATATCGGCACAGAGAGGGGTCGTTTCTGTGACGGTCCCTTAAATATAGAGAGGGGGGGCGGGGACGGAGAGAGGGAGGGGGCAGAGAAAATTAGCATATCAATGAGTGGACGGCAACGTGTTGCTGCTGCGCAAGTAAGATGACGACGTGGCCAGGCACACAAGCTTGAAAATTAGGAGAAAGGCACACTAAAATTAAATAACCTCGTATTGCACTACACTCAACACACCATGCAGTCGCGTGTGTGCATTTCATTATTGTCCTAACGTGGCCCGTATGGGGGCTTGGGCGGCATGGCACGCAATGGGTCACCCTGGACAATCCCCCCCCCCCCCCTGTTTATAGAGTGGCACCTGAACCCCCCCCCCCCCTGGACCCCCCCCCCTGTTTATAGAGTGGCACCTGAACCCCCCCCCCTGGACCGCCCCCCCCCCCCCCGCTTATGGGTCCCGGTGCAGTTGCGCCACCGGCACCCTCGATAGCTGCGCAGCTCGCTGCAACACGCACAACGCACGCGCCGCGATCTGCGAGCACCCCGATCTGAAGGGTTGACGTCTGCGTGGGGTGGAACTCACACTGCCGCCTTGCTCCTTTTCTCACATTCATCCGCGATTGTCGCTGTGGGTGCGGTGACCAAAAAACACCAAGCGCCCGCCTGCTTCGCCATGGGCGTTAAAAGATACCCCCCCACCACCCCAACGTCATTCGCAATAGTAGGCCACTTGCGTGCAGGCGCCAGGTTCTGAATTTTCCCAATTGGACAATTGATCCTCATGGCGGTACCCCAGGCAATTAAATATTTTATTTCTGGAACACTAATTTTTTTTCCAGGGGTGTATTTAACTCCGCGACTGGGGTACAAATCAATCCGAAATCAGTGCTACTCCGCGATGTCGAAACGCAGCGAGGACGATTGCGCCGAAACCCTGAACGCTTGCAAGCACCGTGGTGGTGCATCGTGTACAGCTCGTCGAGATGAGTCGATTGCCGCATCGCCGACCATCAACAGACTAACAATGACTACATCACAGACATTATGTCGAGGTACTATGGTACGCCCTTTGTGTCGGCACAGGGACAGCCGCCACTGGGGTTGCCCTTTCAAATGTTCCGAGACAAGATGTACAAGTGCTCAGAGATACTACGGCGAATAGGTGGGAACTATATTAACAACAAATCATTTGTTGCGTGCGTGCGTGCGCACGCATGCTTATTGTTGCTTGAAACTAACTCAGCCAACACATGGGAAATGGCAGCAGCAGCCGCAAGCTGGCCTACTTATTCTAGAGCGTATTTGGGGGTATACACAGTGCCGGATTATCCTAGTAGCAAAAGTAGCATATGCTACGGGCCCCGCACTTTCAAGGGCCTTGCGCTAAATGCTTTCAAGCTATCAATTCTGGTTCAGTGATTCTGCACTATACTGCCTTCAACTTTTATGAACTGGGTGTTTAAGGTTAGCGATTTGTCGTATTATCTGGCTGTATAGCAAATGAAAAAATACAATTACTTTACTATGCAAGTAAAAAAATGCGTGTTTTAATATTTAAACATAATGTAGGGCCCCTTTATAACATATTCTATAGGTACCGCACTAGCTTAATAAGGCACTGGGTACACGGCATGGGCACACAGACCGACGCAGATAACGAGTTCTTTGCAGTGTATGAGGGCACTGTATTCGCGGGCTCCCAGAGGTAAAGGAAAGTCATGTCGCTCTCAATTAATAGTGAAGACATTCCGACGTGGTTCCTAGTTCTGTTTGTCATTAACGCAAACGGGGAGGGGGAGGGGGGGGAGCGCAGAAAATGTGGATTGCGTTGTCGCAACCAGAACTTATGAGAAATAGAAATGAAGCAATTTTTGTGGGAATAATAATAATTTGCTGCTATTTGCAGCCATCTCTTAATCCACTGCTACATGAAGACCCCCCCACCGATGCAGTGTCAGTGTGGTTTGGTAAAGGTTAGGGGACATAGACGAGGACTGGTTCACATATCGCTCACCACCGATATTGTTATCCTTGGCCCAGAATCAAACTGGGGCCGCTCGGTTCACAGCGCAGTGTGCAAACTGTCACGCTGTCGGTCCTACGCCTGCACGCTTGTAGCCTTACTTCGTTCATGCGTTACATTAGCAGAGGACAGGTTTGAGATTTGAACCTTATGGCAGGACCACGGGGTCCCGAATGAACGGAAGTCAAAATCGAAACCAATTGCTTAATTAATTAATTCATTTTTGGCGACTCCGTCCCACCGCGCACATAAATGCCGTGACCCACCGGAAATCAATCCTCTCGTTCTTCACCAAGCACCCGTCGTTGCCAAAATTGCCGTAGTCATAATCGAAACTTTGAAACTTTGATTAGCGCATCGTGTAGAGCTCATCGAGAGGAGTAGATTTCCGTATCGTTTGCCTTCAACAGACATAAAATGACGTCGCTACGCAGTTAATGGACCCCAGGGTCCCGCCAAAAGGTTCATTTGTACCCGAGAAAGAATTATGCCAGTGTTTTAATTGGGTCAATGTTAAAAAAAAAGATTCCTTTCTCTGGCTGGGCCGATCATTCCAGAGTTACAATCTCTTTCAATATTCGAGCCGGTGATTTTACTTGTGCCAACAATCCGCACATGTCACAACCAAGTGGTTTAAGTGGGGCGGTATGCGCCATGATGCATACCGGTAATAAAAAAAAACGGTATGACCACGCTCGCAAGAACAATACTGAAAACTAATTTAAAGATTTATATTTTACCAGGTAAGGCCCCCACTGAGTTATATAGTTATTTTTTTTCAAGCAACCTGGCCACAAATGATAGCTCAACAAAGTGGCTTATCGCGTGTAAATTTAGGGCAGCCAAATACTTTAAACGCACGTTGATTCTACCTGTGGATGTCAAAGCTGGAAGACGCGGAGAAAAATCCACACGACCACGGGAAGAGAGATGCAAACTCCAAATAAACAGCCATCAGGTCAGGATCCAACCCACGACCTCCTGTATAACAGGCGAGGTAGTTAACATCTCTACAAGGTGCGCGCGGCATGATGGCACTGATGTAAACGGCGGGTTATTTGTTTAATGTGCATTTGAAATGCACGAGAATAAGTTATGCAGCAACGACATTGCTTGCTCACACCACTGTTGGCACAATATAGCCTCCACTGGAGGGAGTTCAAGACAGGCCCTCTAGGGCAGGGGTCCCCAATCTCCGGGCCATGGACCGGTACCAGTTCGTGGCCTGTTAGGAACCGGGTCGCACAGCAGGAGGTAAGAGCGGTGAGTCCGCACGTGGCCCGCCCCCATTACTTTATTATTTACCACTTCCGTCCGCGCCTCTTTCCCGCACTGCGCACTTGTCTCAGTCACAGTGTTGGTAAGCCCACAAGCTAACCCCTACGCCACAATGAGTAAAAAAGAAAGCTTCTTTGAAAAGGGGGAAAGACCCAATGATGAACCCCCCCCCCGTCCGTGAAAAAATTGTCTTCCACAAAACCGGTCCCTCGTGCCAAAATATAATGTATATAAAATGCATTGCAATACTGTTATGTAGTATATTATGTACATTAAATACGATAAAATACCGTTATGTAGGACACAATGTGAATGAAATGTGGTTACCAATATTAACAGTGCATAATGTGAACATTAAATGTAATAGTATACGTTTAGATTATATAAAATGCATATTGAATGCAACAAAATACCGTCATGTAATATACTAAATATAAAATATACATTGTGTACTTTATAATACGTATATGAAGCGAGATAAAACACTGATGCACGATCATTTTTACGACGCATTCTGGCTCCTTAATTAACCCACTCCGAGGAGCGCTGCTCGCACCTTGCATGAGGGTCCCGGTTCTTGACTCCGTGACCTCTGCACGGCCGGGCTTCAGCCTGCTGGAGCTTGACCTCTGCGGGGCAGAAACGGGTTTCTGCTCCACTGATGAAACTGTGGACACACGCACACACCGCGAGACAGGGATGAAGCATTCCCTGAAGCTACCAAACGTCCCACATTGGTTCGGGGCAGTCCTAGTGTTAGAAACGCTGTCTTGGTGTCCTGAAGTATTTGCAAAAATCGGGATTTTGTCCCAATCTAAAAATGATCAAGGCTCATGCTCAACTCATGCGATCGACAAAGAGAGGGGTCCCTGATCAGTGGGCGGGGCTGGCAGAGGAGTAGGCAGGGCTTATGAGCATTAGGCGGGGCCAACGTCAGGGAAGCCACTCACTGTGTGCGGTGGTGCTTGTGACACAGCGGGCGTGGCTATATACGAGTAGGTGGGGCTGACGATGAGGAGGGGCTTCCAGTTCCACCATGCGACCTGGTTGAGCCTCGCAATAAAATTCGGCAGCTTTAAATCGCCCCTCGCGGGAAGCTTACTTGTGAGCTCGCCGATGATGGGCGCGCTCTGCTCCTTCTTGTTGTAGGCAACCATGGTGAGACGATATGTTGACCCTGGCTTCAGACCGCTCAGCTTCGTGTTCCGAGCACCTCGGGGCAGCTCCACGTCACGGGGGGGCGCATCTGGGACACACATCATCGCAGTCAACAGCCCCATCATCATTGTAGTCATCATCGTTAACACGGCAGGATTGTCACCATCATCAACGACTCTACCTATAAACTATATTTATTTTACAGAGGTAAAGCCCACTGAGCTATATAGCTATTTTTCAGAAGTGACCTGGCCACAATTGATAGCCCAATGAAGTGGCTTATAATATTGAAATTTACAGCAGCCAAATACTCTAAATGCATGTTTCTAAATGTGTAGGGAAACACCGGAGGACCTGAATAAATATTCATGCAACCAAGGGGAGAACATGCAAACTCCAAAGATACAGCCGTCAGGGTTAGGATCGAACCCACGACCTCCTGTATGCCAGGCGAGGTAGTTAACGTCTCGCTACGGCGGCACCCCATCATGAGATGCTATCGCGAAATTCGTTAATATCAAGTAACTCGTTTCAGCGACTGTCACCCGTCCGTTACAAATGATGGGTGATGAATGGCCTGCAATCCCAATCTCTCCCTCTTCTATCTTTGCCTTGTCCAAGTAGTGAACTGCCGCACAATTTCTGGTATTCACCTAATATTTATAGCTTTTCCACATGAGGAGGTAGTTGTCCACTAGGAACTTAGTTCTTTCCACGAAAGGTTTTGTTCCCACTCTTCCAGGTCACATCACAACCTCAAAAAAAAACCTCGCTTTTCACTAAGCGGATTTGTTTGTGCTGATTATTGGTGTGTTGCCCATCCCTGTGTAGTGCCACCCAACACTGTAGTTTTCAATAATAGGAGTCTTTCTTTCTTCCAGCACGAGTCATAGTCTTCAACGATTCCCTTCACTCGAAACGTCTTGTGTTCTCGCGTTTCCCCCTTATATATCCCACAAGCCCCTTTCGTGAAGGTTCCTTGACCCACTTTCCCTCCAGCCAATCACCTTCCACTTTCTCTAACGGTTCCCAACCGACCTCCATGTTAATCGTCTTCTATTTCCCGCCCTTTCCATGTTGTTGTATTTCTACCTCCAATTCCTTCAATTTCCATGCCTCTAACCAAACCCCTTTCAGGTCCGTTAAGTACCAATCAGAGGGTTTGTTTTTCCTTCCTGTGTATCTGAGCCACGTGGCGTCCACCACGTGAGGTGAATATTGTTGTGAGTGATATAATCTCTACACTTGTACTCTCGGTTCTCAAGTGATCAGTGGAATAGTGAACAAAGAAACTGACTTTCTATGAATCAACAGAAGCATGTTGATGATGATGAAGAGGACATTATCATCAGTTATGATGTTTACGACCGTTAACATCACAAACAACATCAATATCCACGGCGACATCTTCAACATATTTGCCAATTGGTATTATCGTCATGCTCAATATTATCTCCATTAACATCTCCACAAGCAACAGACATTCAGGCAAAAGTGCCGATGATATGGTAAACAAATGCCAAAGGCTGAGGTTGCTTAAATAAAATTACTGGTGGAGCAGTTTGTGACTCATTGCCCCTTCTCCACTAAACGGTCGGAATGACTGCAGTTTCTCCAGGCAACATCATTACGTAACTGAACACAGCAACAACAAAAATACCCTTTGCGTTTTACAACACAAACTTATATAATGGTCGAGAATACTCTCCCTCCGTGTTTGAGGATGAGGAGGGAACTCGCTCCCATTAGTTTTGTTTGAAACGCTGGCAGGGTTTCCGCAAAATAATACCTCCACTTAATGACGATGCGCGTCGAGCAATCCTTTCCTCAGGTGCAGCCAGGTTGGTTGGTTCTCAATCCGCCTTGCTTGGGCAGCTCCAGTTGATTTCTCTTACACATGCTCTTTCAGCATACCGTTCCATTTCCTCCTGCGTGTGCCCCCCCCTAACCCCCCACTCGTCTTGGCTGGTCCGGCTGTCATTAGTTTTTGGACCCCTCTGCGCTATTCCTTCAGCTGAAAGTTCTGGCTCGCAGTTTCGATGTTTTAGAAATTCCCCACGTTTCAATTAGAAATGATTTAACTCTTTGTTGAACTCCCCCCCTTCATCAATCCACTGCTCCATCAAGGCCATGCCCACACCCATGTAGGTCATGGGAAATTGGTTAACCATACTTCTCGACGCCGGCCATTGTGGGTTGGTGAAGGGAGGTTGGCCCACCATGGCGAGATGTTAACTGTCTCGCCTGGTATGCAAGAGGTTGCGGGTTCAATCCTAACCCTGACGCCTGCTGTATATTGAGAGTTTAAATGTCTCTCTCCCGACGGTCGCAAGGATGTTTCTCCAGGTCCTCCGGCTTTCCCTCCACATTTAGAATCGACATGCGTTTAGAGTATTTGGCTGCTCTAAATTTACACATGATGAGCCACACCGTTGAGCTATCATTTGTGGCCAGGTCGCATCTGAAAAAGAGCTACAATATAGCTCAACAGGCCTTCCCTGATAAAATAAAAACTGTTAAAGAGTTAATAAATAGTGAAATATCACTTGATACCGATGCTAGGCATGGCCAGGAATCAAACCCATGCTTTGCAGGTTCTTCGCGCAAGCACACTTACCGTTGCATCAACCAGAGCAGTCTCAAATGTCGCACTTCACACGTTTTAAAATAGAGAATCTAAGATTTAACTGATTCAAATGGCAAACCAAGGAGGACGCAGTAACACCCGAAAGTCCAGCGCAACCGTGAGAACCTGCGCTATGTCTGACGTTCAAAAGCAACTGGCAGTGGCAAAGTCACCCACGAGCGTTTAACCCCTTTCCCTTTCCGAGATGTCTGCAAGTTGCAGGGTGGGGTGTCCCGTTCACCGCTGAAGCGGCTCAGCATGAATTTTATTCAGTGAGACATAGCGCCGTAGCCTTTAAAGAACACTGTACTCACTGCAGATAACTGTGGCAACACGACCGCACTCTATGATAATATGGAACCAAACTGTGCCACACACCCTCCCGCGTGGCCTTGTGGGAGCCTCGATCCCGATAAAGTTAATTTATTTTAGTTTTTCTTCCGGTTTATTTTTTATAATGTCATAAAACGTCATCGGAACGGGAAAGGGTGAATATCCTGAACGCGCAGCCATCTTATGAGACCCCCAGAAACAAATCAGGTTTAATCCTTTATTATTATTAGGATGGGAGAGTGCCTGTAAATACCAGCTGTGATAGGCTTGGGTCACCAGATGGCCAGGAAATGGCCACGTGCTGTTCGGCACGTGGTACAACCCGACGTGTCAGGATTGGGTTTACAGTTCAACTCAACTCGAACTCTCGTTAGCATAAACCACCCATGTAAGAAACAACAATGGAAGATGTGCATTGCGTTTACAAAAGCCCGATGCATGACGCAAAACAACGTGCAAAACCACACCTTTGCGTATTGTTACATAGAGTACATTTGTTTTTCCGGCCTGAACTAATTAACTCTGTTGTGCTGGGGTTTCTCGTTATTTACACATTTTTATACACCACCATGAACTTACAAGAGAGTGGCCGAGGCTAAAAACATTTAGCATTCCCACACCCGGATGGGAAGAGGCGACTCATATCTCTTTGATCCACTGTCTCTCCAGTAAAAACGAGATCAACGCTCAGTGCCAATAAGTCCTACGCCCGCCGCGGGCCAACGAAAGGTCACCAGTTCCATGCCGAGATAAGGAAAGAGGCCGGTTACCGGAGGGCGGGTCCGTCTGCAGGATGCTGATCCTGTATCCTAGGATGCGGCTCTTGGACGGGGTCCACGTCACGTGCAGGTCCGTGCTCTCGGGTAGCATCTTGAACTGCAGGTCACTGGGAGCCATCACTGCATGCGCACACACGCACGTGAGTGCGGGGGAGACACACATGCTCGAGCACGCCGATGCTCGTGCGGAGTCACCGACACAGAAAAGTAGAGGAGAAGGGGGGTGAGGAAGCTGTTTCCTTACTGGGGGCCAAAAAGGTCTTCTAGAATCTTATGGTGGGCGACAACACGTTTTGTAACACAGCACATTCACTTGCATCGCTGCAAAATACCCTTCAAGTTACAGAAGTGCAACGAAAGTAAATGCACCAGTGTTGCCAGGTTGAGAGAGTATTCCATCTCGAGTACACGATCAGAGTGATTAAGGTGCTTGCAGCGACGGATATAGATATCGCTTGCGGGGCGTTTCGAAGCACGAGGACCTCGTGTGGCCACGGGGCCATAGTTCCCCCCACCCGTGATGTGGAAGCACATGGGGCGTGTGTGCAAGTGGCTGCGGGCCCATGCGAGTACGCATGTGTGTGTGTAGACGTGTGTGTGAGCAGACATGTGTGTATGTATGTGCAGAGTGGCAGTGTAGCAGTGAGCGTGCTGCGCTACGAACCTGGCGACACGCATTCAACTCCCTCTCACGGCTAACAGAACTGGTCCTGGGTCTCCCTTAGGTCGACTCAGCCTTAAATGTGTACCTAGTGCAGTGTGAAAACTTTGCCACTGGGACGACAACGGTGACTGGGCGTGATGCTGGCCACCCACCCCCTCGTGTGCCATGGCGGCCTTCATAGGTGCTCGCTAACAGCACTTGCCCCAACAGTCTGTTAAAGGCTTATACGGGGGATCTTTCATCTCTTTTTGTGCAGACATTGGGATGTGCAGCCAAGAGGACGCACAGAAGCACAAGCGCAACAATCGAATGGACACAAAGACTCAGATGTGTGGCGAACGTGCAAACTCAAAGAATGCATATCACGTGGATACAATTTAGGTCACCATTGTTGTCGTTATAATGCCTGTCACATCACACGTGGCAAAAAGTCAAAAACAGACGTGGACTAAATTGTCTCAAAAAGTAACATCACAAAAGCTGCTCCACTTTTGGCACAGCACAACAGGCTCTGTGATCTCCTTCACAGCATTCCGTCACTGGCACGCTCGCGCACACACATACACACGCGCACGCACACAACATCCTGTGCGCATGTCAGTTCCAAGCGCTAACATCTGCCGTGCTTCCATTTGCGGCTGAGCGGGCGGATCTTAAGCCCCTGCGCATCATCGACACCGGGATTGATAGGTAAACCTGATTTTCTCTTCCTGTCGTCAGCGCTTCAGGTGGAGAACGCATTTGCGTTATTTCCACGGTGGGAGAGCCAACGCCGGCCAGAGCGCCGTTCCGGCTCATGGAGGACCGGTCTCGATGGAACGAGCGATGGCTCCAGACGTAAATGTCATCATTGTCCGCAAGTGTAGGGGGGGGGGCAGTTTCTACTCCCCTTTCCTTCCGACGCGCGGAGCGGAAACGGACGACTCGAACGATTAACTCAGCATTCTCCGACTGCGTGCCGGTTGCATCCACGACGCGTCTACGAAAACCGTATTGTGTGGCGGATGTACCTTGTGCTGCAGTGGGTGCTGGGAGGCAGAGGGAGACGACAAGGAGAGCGAACGTGGTACGGATACACGTGGCCCAGAGAGATTGGGACCCCATGCCTCCTTCCTCTCTGCACACACACACATGCACACAGTGATGAGCACATCATATATTAACATTTTTATATATGTGTGCGTACGGTTCCAGCAAGGAGACTATGAAATTCATCCAGCAGTACATAGACACAAGGGCTGAAAGTGTACATGTACAGCTAGGGAGGAGTGGTGGCACAGTGCTTAGTACACTGCTCTTAACCTAGAGGCCTGACTTTGATTCCTGGCCACAGCTACCACCAGAAGTGAGTAATAGTAGTGTAAGGAAAATTATTTTACTGCACTATTGAGTAACCAGGTGGAGCAGAGACAATGTAAACCCACTACGCTATAAAAACAGCGACCAGAATTAAATTCCAGGTCACGCCAACATTAGTTTTGAGTGATATTTTAAACCAGCCCAGGGCTTCTCCCTCACCAACCCACACTGACTAGTGTGGTGAAGTATGGTCAGACAATCCCCATTATTGACACAGCGAGCAAGTGGAGTCCTTCAACCATTCGTAGATTGACAAAAGCAGTAAACAAACAACACAAAAGCAGCGCTTTTTATATTCTTTGGCTCTGAACCTATTGCCAAAAGGTTACACTCGAAATATGCGTAATCAACCCTCGTCAAATAAAATTACGCATATTTACATCAACAAAACGTTGGGGTGTTGAAAAGGTGGGACTTTTTTTCTAGCAGCGATGTGCATATCATCTTTTACACGTCGGTTTAAAAAAATGCGGACGTCTGCTTGAGTGGTGTACAGGCACGGTGCTTGCCCCACCGAAGAACCATCCAGGCTCAACTTCTCAATTTAGTTTTTGACAAGATCTGACGAGATCCGGGTGCATTTGGAGTGATTTGGCCAAAGGGCCCCTCTCTCGCTCTCTCTTTCTCTCCCTCTCTATGGAATAATCAGCCGGAACCAATTTTTTTTGTCAGATTTCGTTTTTAGCTACATAATACCAGAGTAAATAAATGGCCCGTCTATTCCATTGAGCGAAGGTCCATATGGTTGCTTTGCAATGTATATTTTTTAAAGAATCTAAGTTGCTCGGGTAGACATAATCGTGGCTCTTTGAGCTTCAAACACTGGCAAGAATCCCGAAAAATAATAACGGAACCTTATTCTGGCTCTCCGAGCAAAAGACGTGACCATTAAACCGTGAAAATCCCAAAGGTGCCTCCTCAGTCTCGCTCTCTGAGCCGCACGCCTTGGCAGGCAGCCTTAAGCTCGAAAAGCATCACTCATTCTCACCCAACTCGTCGCGAATGATCCGAGTCAGCCGTCTTCTCACCCACCGCCTACCTGGTGGGCCCACTTACCCAGCTCGCTCAGCAAGCGAGGCGACTTTGCGGCGCAGCGCAACCGTGGAGGCTCTCGTGGTTGCGCTGCCGCACGGCTCTCACCGGCGCGTTTTTTTTAGTCGGGGTGTTGCCACGCAGCCGTTGGGGCGGGGGGAAAAATAATTATCCGACGGTTTCCTTCCACGCGATGGGGAGCTTCTTCGCACCGACGTCGGACACCGCGCCGAATAGCGTGGGGACAGCGACACAGCAAAGACAACGATCCCCCGTATAGCCTCAACAGACTGTTGGGGCAAGTGCTGTTCGTGAGCACCTACGAAGGTCGGTACGGTGCACGAGGTAGTGGGTGGCCAGCACCACGCCTTATGTCTCCCTGATGGTGATTAGATACCGTGCCAGGTACTCATTTGAGGCTGAGTCAACCTAGGGGCGGCCCAGGACCAGTTCAGATAATCGTCACTGGTGTTGGCTGTGAGCGGGAATCGAACTCGGGTAGCCGGGTTCGTAGCGCAGCACGCTAACCACTACACTACCGCTCAGAGGTAGGGTTGACCCTTTGCCAATATTTGCATGGGAGACTGCCTGGAAATATGAGGTCTTGTAGGCTTGGGATCATAGATGGCTCAGAGATATGAAGGCACAGCAATTAGCTTCATAGTTCTATATGTGTGAAGCTTCGACCATTATCCCTCATACGCGTGGTTTTTTTTCCAGGCCACTCCAGTTTCATCCCACGAGAAGCCAAACTACTCGTTAATGGGACTGGCCAAGCATCCCCAATGCAAGACCCTGAAGTGGACGAAAAAATTGCCTTGAGACTCAAGTGAGGGTTTCCTGGATAAATTAGGGAAAGGCGTTGTCATTATTGCACGACGATGCATCGCTGTGGGTTTTAAGCTGGGGGCCCAGTGGCTCGCGTGGACCTGAGTTCGACTCCCCACCATGGCTAACACCAGTGGCGAGTGGTATCCGAGCCAGCCCAGGGTGCCCCCCTTCACTGAACCACACAATCCTGCGTGGCGAAATATATTCAAACATCCCGCATGACCGACAACACGGTGTGGGCGTGCGGGGGGGGGTAAGGGAGGCTTTCATCCAGCAGTGGATCAACAAAGAGCTACACACGACTATCTCTTATTGCGTAACTCCAGGAGACTTTGGCGCCCTTTAATAAAAATCACTGCAGCAAAAAGGCGCATTTTGCTATCGCCGTTCAGCAGGGCTTTTCTTGGGCAGTCACACAGCTGGCGATGGCAACACCGCAGAGTCCCGGTGAGTATACCCACAATTGACCTCGCCGCGTCACCTATTTTCCACGCTATTCGCCGCAGCTTGCCGGGTTCTACACTGAACACCTGAGGGCAAAGCCTGCGGTGGCAGCTACACTGAACGGCGGGATTGTGTGCTCACGGAGCGGTCGTAACACCTTGAATCGCGCCGTGCTTTCGGTGGGGACGTCGAGACGACTGGCTTGCCGACCCGTGAGCAACACTCATGGGAGTATCGTCTGCAGCCCGTTTTGTCGACCTCCACTGCTGGATGGGAGAGTCTCGCCACACTCGTGCGGGTCTCGCCAAGTTTCACGGATAATGATCTTGGCCTCGGAAAACCGTTTTAATGAATGGCCTTAAATAAAGACGTCAGCTATTAAATACATGCTCTTTGGTTCTTTCGGTAAAGTCACGTAGGTAGAAAAAATAATAGATCACGACGTTTCAATCGCAACACAAGCAATCGTCATCAGGTGGGACAACCACAGCAAGAAAAAACTGCTGAAGTAGGCGAGAGATCTGCCGTGGCACGAGGTTTTAAATTATTAAATACATGTAAATTATCATTTTAAAAAAACACATAACTTCCATCTCACCACTTTCTCGCATCATACTCTCTCTCTCTCATCACTTCATCGCATCATTTTATTTTTCTCTCGATGCAGTCGTGAAGAGTTCCAGACACGATTCGCGGAAAGCAAGTTCATGAATAACGAGGGAATACTGTACAGTACATTTTAATTATTTATATTGTTTACTTGATGTACGCAGCCGCGGCGTGTCGGCTGCTTTGTCTCACTTCGCGTGTGGTGAATAAACAAATTATTGTTTTTAATTATTATTATCGGTGACATCACGCAGAGCACATGCGTGCGGCGGATGCATTGTCCCGCCCGCTCGTTTTGCAACCTGCGCCTCCGTCGCCCGCACGGTGGCCCTCTTTAAGTGATCGCTTCGTGTGGCGTTTCTTATTAAACAACATAAGTAATATTTTTAAAAAACTTTTTTTAAAACACGCTTTTATGAAATGTACTAGCAGTGGCGGCTCCTGCAAAATCTCTCAGGGGGGGCAAATGTCTGGATGATTGATAAGGATAAGGTCCACCCATGCAATGGATAAATTAACAGCTTAAGCATGTAAAGACAACTTCACTTCTTTAATATTAATGAAAAATAAAGTGACTCTTACAATACATCTTGTTTGTTTCTATACTCACTATTAAAACAAACCACTCAAGTTTATTTTATTAAAGATTCCACTAGGTGGCGACAAATTATATTGTTGGATGAAACGTGCTTACGTATGATGACGTAAGCACGTATGATGACGTAAGCACGTTAGGGCGAGCCCTCCCGGAAACCATAGAGAATGCATTGCAGCGCCCCCGTTCGAAAAAAAACATCTTTGAATGCAAGTCTATGGGACCACTCGGGGCGATTCTCAGCTGGAGGGAAATCGCCCAAAAAGAGGCGGTACTCCACAGAACGTAGCATGATGCTGATTGGACTATATCCAGAGGCACAGTGACGGCTAGCGTGACTCTGTGGTTGAATGACATTGGTGGTGCGTCGCCCAATCGCCCTAATGAAGAAACCGCCCCTGTGTGCTAGTAATGGCAGAACTCCATGACTCCAGGAAGTGGCCCCGAAGCTTACCATAGCGTAATGGACCGTGGCCAATTACAGTCAACGTCAGTTGACCGTGGACAATTAAATCCAAGCCGAAACCTAACTAATAAAAAAGAATGTTAATTTTTTTTTTATGATAGAATATAGTATTGTCATCAGTATTACTTAAGTATACCAAGTTTGCAGTCGATACCACATTGGGAAGTGGGTTAAAATTGAGTTACAATATTTGAGGAT
The DNA here is from genome assembly GCF_964198595.1 of Lampetra fluviatilis. Taxonomy (NCBI): domain Eukaryota; kingdom Metazoa; phylum Chordata; class Hyperoartia; order Petromyzontiformes; family Petromyzontidae; genus Lampetra; species Lampetra fluviatilis. The sequence goes on from NC_136297.1 coordinate 7,351,566, forward strand.
ACAACAACGACAACAACAGAGTGAGTTAAAAGAAAGCGTGTAAAAAGAGAAGGATCACCGTTTCGTATTCACCACAGTGCATTGCGGCTCGTGAGATATTAAATTCGGAACAAACCAAAAATGGCTCAACTGGTGTTTTCCGTTGCCGACCCCCTGGTCTAACCCAAAATCCGTTTTGTGATGCGTGGCGGTCACCCATCCAAGCAAAGCGCGATCCAGGTTCAAACTCTGCTTGGCTTTCCAGAGCTGATGAGATCAAATGCATCGCTATTGCGGATGATTTTGGTTAAAGTCCGACTACCACAGCGGGGTTTTTTTCAACTTAATCTTATTTTAAAGGATGTGGTTAAGATATTCTTGGCATGAGCGTTTATACTGCACAGCAAGGCTTGGCACGCTTCTGTATTTACAGCCTCATGCATTACATTGCACCCCAGCACACTTCGAGAAGTGCTCACCCTCTCACCTACGACCCCATTAATCTGACCCTCGATAATATTGCACAACCAAAGCTTTGCAACCTTGTTAAACCAAATCATTGCACACCTGTGATAAGTTCTCTTTGAAAAGCTATTTGTGATAAGTGCATTTCATACATTCTGCATCCAGTCCCACCGTCGCCAGAGATAAGTGCCGGCCATAGTACTGTGGAATTTCCCGTGGAGTCTCGGAAATGACAAGTGATGATGAGCACTGACAGACGTGTATCGTTTTTATACAAATGCACGACTGTGAGTTCTGCTCATTCGGACCTGGGTTGAGCATGATTATGCATCGCTGGATCGTGTGATACAGAGGCCACTTGGGAAGAAGTCCCTGAATCCAGCAGTGGATTGAACATGGCTGATGGTGATGATCGTGGCAAAATTATATATGTATTTTACAGTCGGCTTCTTGCGCATCTAATTCGTACAAGGATGTTCCACGGAAGGGCTATGAAGCTGACATTTGGTATAAAAACCGTACAATTGGTGCTCACAATTAAAGACATTCGAAAACCTACCCGTTTTTTTTACCCGCCCTCAAACTTGTGCCCTCCTAAGATTTATCACCGGGGAACGTCGATTCGTTTCACTCACAGGGCAGGGGTCAGACTTAACCGTGTAAATCCATGTAATCCGCATGCTAAACATAGACAAAGATCCCCAGTAATTGCCTTAACAGACTGTTGGGGCAAGTGCTGTTAGTGAGCACCTATGGAGGCCGGCACGGGACAAGAGAGGGTGGGTGGCCAACACCACGCCCGGCCGCCTTTGTCTCCCCGGTGGCGATGTTTACACACCGCACCAGGTGCTCATTTGAGGCTGAGACGACCTAGGGGAGGAGGCCCAAGATCGGTTCAGATAATCGTCACCTGTGTTGGCCGTGAGCGGGAATCGAACTCGGGTCGCCGGGTTCATAGCGCAGCGCACTCCCCACTCACTCACACACACACACGCGCGTGTACACACTCACACACACACACGTGTACACACTCACACACACACACGCGCACGTGTGTATACACTCACACACACACACGCGTGTGTACACACTCACTCTCACACACACACACGCGTGTACACACTCACTCACACACACGCGTGTGTACACACTCACTCACTCACACACGCGTGTACACACTCACTCACACATACACGCACGTGTACACACTCACTCACACGCGCACGGCAATTCTTCTCCTGCCGTTGAGCGCGACGCCGATGCCAACACAGTGAGCGGGCAGCAGCCCTTTCTGCACCGTCACTAAAATCGCTCAAGCCCTTCCGTGACATCGACCGGCCAGGTGGCTCAGCGCTATTGCGATGCGCAAGTTCAAATCCTGGTTGCGGACGGGGAAAATCTGTGCGGGGTGGGGGGTCGATAAAATAAGTACCACCTTGTGGGGGGGGGGGGCGGATTAATAATATAATCGGTCGTCCTAGGAATGTGGAATTTCCACCCACTGGCTCAGGCCGTCTCTGAGCAGGAGGGGAGCACTTGCCTAGACGCTCATTTGCTCACGAAATCACCGACCTGTTTTTTTTTCTGTTTAACATGACACCATTCGGAGAAACTCTATGTGACCAAACAGCTTGCTTACACGAAGCTCCACAGACTATGCTATGTAAACACGCCCACATGTTAGCGCTAGGCACTCAGCTGATGTAATCTATATGCTATGCTGATGTGGGGAGAGAGAAAAAAAAAGAGATGCAGCTGTATAAGCTTTGTGAATTCGATATACTTAAGTCTCTTGACCGCATAAAACGTATACGCTTTCAAGTTAATCTCTTCGCATCCATTTCGACAGCACCACCTTAACACGTACCTGGCGCGGGTATGCTGCGTAGAAAAGCAAAATGAATAACAGTAGATAAAAATAGATGAAGGCGCAGCCCTGCAATTGTTAACTCAATGCCACTGCTGGCAGAAGGGGGTCTATTATATCGAACACTCTAACATATACAGTACTGCACATGTATATTTTAAGAGGACCCATAAACCTACACTCAGTTTTTATCACCCAGTCGGCCCGTAACGGCCAGGTTAAAAAAAGAATACATAAACCCCCGTTTAACTATCCAGGAGAAATGGCTGATCAATAGTGACTGACGTCTTCACGTCCCCCCATTGTTCTATGGACGGCGCTCCGTGCTCTTATCGGATTATCCGAAAGACGCGCCCCAAAGTAACTCGCGGCTTGTGTCCACAGAGTTATACAAATATGGTCACTCAGTCACTCACGCGAGTTCATGCCGGATTATAAGTCGCATCCCCAAATGCAATTTTAACAAAAAAAAGACACAGGGGAGAAGGGTGGATGGGCAAAGTGCGTCTTATAATTATAATTTTTAAAACAATAATTCATACACGCTTAGGGCAACATTAATATCCACCGACCACCTACCACTGCCCATCTTCGGGGTGATGCCATCTCACCTCGAGGCAGCCGAGGCTGGGGAATCTCCGTGCACACACCCACTGTTAACTCACATTGCAAAATGCCAGGCATCGCATTCTCCTTACCCGGGGTGGTGGAGCGTGGAAGTCAGAGTGAGGAGACAGGCGATGGGTCTCGGGGCTAGTGGCGTCTAGGCCGTTCAGAAGGGGTCTCTCTCTCGCTCTTTCCAAAGACGGCTTATGAATAGGTCAAATTTATGGGATGCTGAGTGTTTCCAAACTCACTCTCTCTCGCTCTCTACCCCCCACCCGACACACACGGCCACCCTTCGTTCCCTCCCACCCACCGTCTTCTCTGTGACTCCCTCGACTCTCCTCCAAACACAGACACCCCCCCTCCCCCCACTTTCCACACCCTCCCCACCCATTCCCCAGATCCATCTGCCTCCCCTCCTTGAAGAAAAAAAAATGAAATGACGTAAGGCTCGAAGTCTCAGTGGTGAGTGCGCTTAAAAAGCTCGCTGTGTGTTACGACTGCTCAAGGAGGAAATGCCGAAGGCTTAGCGATCCACACCACACTATGGCACCCGCAGGGTTGCTGAGGTTCAGAGAATAACTCCTTGGGAGTCAGTTCGAAAGCCAAAGGGGCCGCGGACAATTAGGAAAGAGTGAGACAATTGAGAGCGTGCAATGCTGAGGTCCTAGAGCAGTGGTTTCTTAACCTGGGGCACACTCACCTCCTGGGTGTGCGAGATGCCCTTTCTGGGGGTGCGAGACATGCCAGATTATTTTTTTAGAAGGTAAATAATCGAAAACTCAAATTAAGCACGGGCACGTCAGTACAATTACTTTTTTTATATCAAAACATATGTGTTAACATATATATATTTTTTACGATTGAGAACCAAAGGGGTGCAAGGCTGCAGTAAAGGTTAAGAACCACTTGCTCTAGAGGCTCCCTTATTCTAGGTTGTCAAAGTATCACGTGAAATGAGGGTTCGAGTGTTGGATTTCATCCTCGCTGTGATTATAAACAGGGGTTCTCAAGAGCTGATGGTCCAAGTCAGACCACAAAAAAACAATCAATACGTTTGCTTTTGCCCTTTAACTTGACATTCCAACTCCAAGAGACAATATCAAAGCAGGGTGTATGGGTGAGTACTACCTCTATTGTGTAAAATATTCTTTTTTTAAAGGCCGCTTGAAATATTTTTTTTCTGGAGTCGTTCTGTGAAAAATGTCTTCCGCAGCAGTTTTCAGACAATACGGAGCGCGCCGCTCTGCAATAATTCCAAATGGATTTTTCTTCTCGCAACACGAAAGCACAATTCGACTGAACGGGAATGGGGGGGAAGACAAGTGAGAAACTAGGGACTATTGAGTGAGTGATCGCGTCTTGCCATGTCCATGAATCTCAGCAAACAATAGTAGGGAAGAAGACGGCACGAGATGACTGTTTGGTTTCGAATTAAAACCACTTGCACTCGGTTGCCATTTGTCTTTCTCTGGAAAGTTTAAACGTCTCCTTCCTTCAGCCGCTGCCATTCGCACTGCAAACGCTTTCGAAAAAATAAACACGCCCGGACAACACATTTGCAGCAAGCAGCTACTGCATATACGCGCGCGCACACACACACACCATTTCTCTGCAACATCTGCCAGTGACGTTTTAGTTGTTGTTCAAGTTGCTATTGATAGTTTTATTGTTTAACAAAAAACTGAAGTCGTGTTTTTTTTTTGTCCAAAGAGTATTGTAACATGTTAACTTTATGGGGGGAGTAAGCAGTGATGCCACGGCTAACATCACTGACGATTGAAAGTATTTAGACTATTTTGGTGCTATAAATGTCCAAATGATGGACCACTTTGTTGAGATATCATTTGTGGCCAGGTCGCTTCTGAAAACTAAGTTAATACCTCAGTGGGCTTTGTTTGGTAGGATGGGGATGGTTCAATTTTATTCGTATGTGTACTGTTTGTGGTTGTGACGTTCTTACCCGGCCCTACTGGACATCTGTGAAAAAGAGCTTCATAGCTCATCGGATTCCTCCAGTATCGATAAACATTCTGATTCTCATTCTGAATGGGTTCTGCCCCCCCTACTTACCACCCCCAGCCTCCACAAAGTCGCCCTGAACAGCGTGCGCGTGTACATGGCAAGTAACCAACGCAACTAATTTAAAATGCCTTTTCAGTCAAATGCCTTTTTTTCACAAGTCCAAACACAGCCGAAGGATACAGGTAACTATATATATGTTAGGTTTATGAAGAATCCGATTCATAGTTTGGACGTGGTCAATGGTAGACCAATAAACCTTTCTTAAACACGACTTGCTATTGTGGTTGAGTTACCCTCAAAATGTTATTACCTATTCCTATTCATCTCCATGTGAATAGAGAATGGGTAAACAGTTGTAAATTAGGTCCATAAAACACGATGGAAATGTAATATAAAAAAAAACAGAGGTGTGGACTCGAGTCATGTGACTTGGACTCGAGTCAGACTCGAGTCATGAATTTGATGACTTGCGACTCGACTTGGACTTGCATAACAATGACTTTGTCCCACCTATGAGATGTGGACTCGAGTCATGTGACTTGGACTCGAGTCAGACTCGAGTCATGAATTTGATGACTTGCAACTCGACTTGGACTTGCATAACAATGACTTTGTCCCACCTCTGAAAAAAAATATAGAAACCAAGTGATATACCGCAGGAACCAACCCCCGTTTCTGAGATGATGAGGAGGAAGATCCAGGCGTCACACTTGGAAGAAGTAAACTCTCTGCCCTTCACATAATGCAGACGGGGAGAGCTCCTCCGGATGCAGACTGCATCGCTGTGGACATTGTCAAAGAAGCGGGGTGCGTTGTTGGAACGAAATACAGCAGCTACAAATTTCTACAAAAAGGAAACAACTTCTTACGCATGGAATCGTACAAATCCCACGTACGCATCCACGAGCTCAGCAACGGATATCGATCGGACGAATCGATGCATTGCTGCACCTCTCGCTGCCAACGTCACGTGCATCTTTCCTCCAGACACAGCTGCAGCTCAGAGACAAAACAGCTACTTTTATATGAAAGAAGGAACATAACCATGTTTATTTTTATTTCGAGGTGAGGATGACCAGACAGTTACCAGGCATGCCATCTATATTTCATGGGGATTTTTTTAGAGTCTGATTTATTTGTCTGTGGTGAATGGTGGAGAAACGTTTCCCGAACCCAGCTTGCCGATGTTTTAAGAATCTGATTGCGAAGGAAGACCTGAGACCCGCTCTCTACTTCTCGGCTTTACATTTGGGGGCAAGTAGCCCAAGTTACCTGACTCGGTCGAGGCATGTATCCCACTCCAGGGATTGTGTAGAGACACAATTAAAGGTCTCTTTGTGTGTTGCGCCAGCCACAGAGCTGGAGGGGCGCTGGGCGCCGGGAGCCTCCATTGGAGGGCTGAAGGACACATGACCGGGAGCGGGGAGCTCCGGGCTTGATACGGCAGGGGGCGTGTCCGAGGGCGGGGCGAGGCGGCGGCCAAGGGATAAAGGGGGAGCGCCGAGGGGATTCGAGGCTCGTTGTGGGGATCGACTCAAGGGGTCGTAGCTCTTCGGTCTTCGCTCGCCGTTCGCCGTGGAGTTTAGCTGAGGATCGAGGGTCAGTCAACGTAGATGTTAGCTGGCCTGTTCGCTTCGCTAACTCATACACACATAGCGAATAGTCTATGACAGCATAGCCACACTTAACGATAGGACTCAGTGAGCAGTGAGATTGTTTATTAAACGTGTTGCCTCCAACAAATTGTGTGTGCGCCTCAGTAATAACACCCTACAATTTGATAAACAGCGTTATCTAACCATCACTCTGTTGTCTCCACCTATGAAGAAGAAAAACATGTTTAAGTCCACTGACTGACGTATACACTTCCCAGACAAATATTATCAAACGGCATGTTTAAGCAAGCAAGCTTTTGGACGGTTTTGGATTTCCAGGACTCATCAGAAGTCAAGCTTCTGAAACAAATACTGCAGGATTACCAGCTGTCATAGGCAAAAGAGGGCCCACATCCAAACCGTGCAGCTTCACTCAATGCACATATTAGTTTGAGACATTTCCTAAGCTTGTGGTCCATGAAACTCACCCGTCCGTGCTCAGCTGCCCTTCGTCGAGCACACCTAAATCATGATGGGGACGTTGGCCTCGATGTGCGTGAACGACACAAAACTCACTCACCTCGTCCATCATTAGTACCACATTGTGATGGAAAAATATATACAGCATTCCTCCATCCAAATCCAGACTTAAGCCCCTCTTTCTTCGTTCCGATGCCTATGACTGACCGTGTCCTCTATCCAAATACGCATTGCCTTGAACAGCGCTCAAAGCCATAGGGCGTCCATAAAAGTTGCATACATTCATTATAAAATCATTATAACGACTGCGGTTTGAACTGGTTGCGTCGACGTTTTCCCAACGTACGTCCGATTACGATTTTTTTTTAAGTGCGAGCCACCTCGCAGAGCTCGTGGCGGGAAACATTCGAAGAGGATCCAAGCCGAGATGTTGGAGATCGCCGGGGGGACTCGCAAAGTCTCGACGAGTCGTCAACGCCGTGGTTAGAGGTTTACGGCGAACGCTAACTGCGTGGGGACATCAAGAAGAAGAAGAAAACAAACGGGAAGATGAAAACGACGAGAAATAGCTACGCGTGAATTGAATCGTAGGCCTGAGTTGCAATAATCCGTTGAATCACCGAGGCAGGTGCGCGGATCGTTACACCGCTGCTTGTACATTAAAGGTGAATAACTGCGAAAACGATGTCAGATGCGACCCATATAACGACGGTTCGTCGTTTGTCAGTTTTGAAACTGTTGGCAAAGGCCAATTGGCATATTTTTAACAGCTGTGCCGAATGAGTACGCACACATTGTTCCACAGAGCAGCCACCTCTTCGTCAATGTCATCATCATCAGCGGCAACAGCAGCTATGATCAATCCACTGCTGGATGAAGGTCTCCCCACTGTTGTCATCGCTCACGATCCAGTGATGTAACAATCCACCCAGCACCTGCACATTAACAGATTTCGTAGCTCCATCTCGAGTACATGTTCTATTACATGGCTACCTGTTCATGGCGATCGTGCCTTCCAGTGACATCTCCTGCCCAAGCCCGTTTACTTTTCTTTACAGTTTGTTTCTCTTCCTCCGATAAACTGTGTATATTCTGCAATTAATTTGTTCCTCTTTCTCTCAATATAAATCCACGCGTGCATCCCCCCCCCCATGAATCTTTGCGCACTTTTCAGTTTTTTTGTTCTACCTTTTTTTTTGGTTACCATGTTTACGAGCCACCGCTTACACAGAGTACAAACGCCTTTTTCATAGGGTACACACATTTTTTTTTATAGGGCACAGACAATTCATACATATGGTACATATATTTATGCAAAGCGTGTCTCTTATGATTTCATTAAACACAATTTCAATCACATAAACCTACAAAACATTACCGCGGAAACCTTTCTCTAGCAACCGAGATGGAGACGGGAAGGGAAACAATTTTCAATTTTTTTTTTTATCAATATCCAGCCAGATGGCTCAGCGGTAGACCAAAGGGATTGCAATTGGAAGGTTGCAAGTTAAATCCGAGTTAGGGCGTCCACATGTCATCCCTTCGAGGTTGATAAAATTAGTACCACCACTTAGTGGGGAAGTCAAAAGGAGTTGTCCCTCTAGTGATTCTTAACCTTGAGTGCAGCCTGCACCGTTTTGGTTCTCAGAAAGGGCATCTCGCACCCCCAGCGGGTGCATGCACCCCAGGTTAAGGACCACTGCTTTAGACACTCTACTCCCCCCACCCCGTCATCGGAATGTGGAATTTCCACCACTGGCTCTGTAAACAGTTGATGAGCACCGCCTGGGCTGCAGGAAATCCACTGATCTTCATTTTTTTTCACATCAATGGCGGTCATAGATCGCGCGATGAACCCGGCGACCCGAGTTCGATTTCCAACCGTGACAAAACATCTGTGGCGAGCGATATCTCAACTAGTCTCGGGCTAAACCTCCCCCCAACCTTTTCCTTATTCAATCCGCACTGACCAGCGTGGTGAAGTATGGTCAAACAACCCCAATGACGGGGACGGTATATGAAGAGATCTTCACTCAGCAGTGGACTGTGAATGACTAAACACACACACATTCACAAGGGGGTCCCTCAAACTCAGTTGATTTTTTCACGATGTAGGTTTCCCTTTTAAACCGATGGTACATCTGGATATAACGTCAGCTGTTGCAACGTTTGTAAATGTACCTCTCTGCATAGTTTGCAGCAGGAACCCGATGTAAGTATATCATATTCTTAAAACACGCTTCTCTACTGTACCCTAAGGTCTCAAGCATCAGTGGCTGACGAAAATGTGAACGTTACCGTATGATGACAAAGACAAGTTTTGTAGACCAAACAAATATCAGCTCCTGAATTGTTTTTTGCCGTTGTCAAGAAGCCCCCAGCACGTGGTAGCGAAACGTCGGACATCGGTTCGAACAACACAGGGCACAACCCGAAAAATGCATCGGAGATTTTTTTTTTATCCGCTCGTGTTTCCCATTCCAGATCAGCGGTTCTCACCCAGTCAGTCTTTCAGCCTTTCAGGGCTGTGCAGGCTGAGCCATGGGTACTGTGCAGGATAAGTTTACGTGCACGGGGAACGTCAGTGCCACGTTACAGCGACAAAACATGACACAACGTGAAACAAATGTCCTCACGAACACCGCTTTGACTATGCGTGGACATGTGACCTCTCTCTGTAGATGCCCTACCTGGGGAGGGGGGGCGGCGGATGACGGGGGCACGAGAACGAATAGTATTGATGGGGGGGGGGGCTGCCAAAACAAAGAGGTTGAGAACCACTGTGCTAAATGGAGCGTTATACATCGCAGGATAGTGAGCTATGACAACAGATGGCCAGGTCTTTCATTCAGCAGTGGATTAATCGTGGCTAATGATGCCGATAGGCGGAGGTCTCGTGTATACCACACGTAAGATGGCTAATGCCAGCAAAGAAAGTGTCCTTGCAAGGTCACCCTTCTTATTTCAGTTGAGATTGACACCCACGGCTCGATATTTGTTGCAGATGAACATTTTTGCTGCAACAATTTTATTTTAAGAGCGGTCTATTTCACAAATTTTTTTTTTGTTTACCGTCAATATTCACAGCCACGAAAACTAACGATTAAAAACAAATATTTCTCGCGTTCATCTTTAATCGTCAATATCTCACGATCTATGTGTGGCCTTTGACCCTTCTTCCGCATGTGCTCAATGTTGTGCCCCTTTTGGCGCATGGTCTGCATCCCACAATTGGCCTTCGTCATCATGAACAATTTCCACTGGGCCATAAGGCATTGATGCCTCCTGTTGGCCGTCTGTATAATAGCAAGACTCGGATTGCAAAGTGGAGATTTGACAACTCCGGTCGGGGTTTTGTGTACACGTATGTATGCGAATGTTGAACTTCTTTCACACACCGTGCTTATTGGAGGTGCGGGAGAAGGACAACAAACCAAACAGAAAAAGCCGTTCTAAAGAAATTAGTTCACAATCTAGATGTTTTGTTTTTAAAACACGTACGGCTCGCTTTGTCAGCCCACTGCTGGATGCTCGTGATCGTTGGTTCACCATACCTCACCATGCTGGTCAACATGGGTTGATGATGACGGAAAGCATAGACATGGAAACTTTAATAGAGTACAATAGACTTTACTGCACTGCCGTCTGACAGCAGATATTATGGATAACTCGACATCTCTCAACTGCCGAACAGATGAAAACAATGAAGGATAAGGGATGAATTCAGATGAAACGTTAATTGAGGTGAAGGAGCAGTGATTAGCACGCTGCTCCATGAAACCAGATACCCGAGTTCGATTTACAGTCATGGCTAACATCAGTGACGAAGTGATACCTGAAGAAGTGCTCGGCTTCTCCACCTTCACCGACTCACACTGAACGACACATTGTAGGGAGGCCTTCATTCACCATTCGATTGACACGGGACTGAATAAATATTTATATATTTTGTTGCGCAAGTAATTGAGAACTCGGAACGAACACCAGAAGACAATGTGACCATCAATCATCAGAGTTAAGCGAGCCTGCGGCTGTCAAATGAAGATTATACAAGAACGCACACACCGTGGCAACAAGACAAAACTCATCACGTGCTGAGGAGCCATGGCAAGGTCAAACTTAGGGATATCACCTGAGGTACAAAAACAAACCCAGAAGATAATGTGAAGAAAAAATAATGATAATAGGACAATACCGGGACAGGGGATAACTACATGTAAATGCATTGTCTTGAGCAGTTTATTCTTGCTATTATTATTAATGCAACTAACAAAAAACGGGACTCGTATCGTCCCAGGAAGACTGACATACATCAATGGGAAGCAGCTACCTCAACGAGAGGACGATCCTGTGAAAACCAGGGCAGGTGGCAACCGTCATAAAACCTGCCTCGAAGTTGCTGTGAGAATTACCTCAATGCCAAATAGGTATTTGGCCACGAGCCTGGTGAAAACGCTATTGATTTTGCGAGGCTGGCCGGCGGCTGCTTGCTAATGCCATGCTTGATTATCTTTGTAAGTACCCAATTCTATTGTGGGCCTCCAGGCCATTTGCATTTTGGTGGTGTAAACCGAATTGATCTTGTCAATGCATTTCCCACCTTGTGTTTAAACAGATTAAGCCATCTGAAACAATTTAATGCTAGATGCATTTCATTCATCCGTTTTTTTATCTCATACGGGTGTCAGTAGATCAAACTTGAACTTTAAACACATTTAATAAGTGACCCATTGCTCATTCGGTCCCTCGGCCAATGGCCCAAAATTGTTCTTAACGGTCCCACCCAGGGTGGCAAATGCAAACGATGTTTTCCTTGAACGATTTTACTTATAGATAACAAATATTTAATGATAGCATAACGCCGTTAAAGAAGGGTACCCCATTGTATATTTGATAGAGAATATACTTTTGGGGGTGGGGGGACGTGACAGGAAACATTCACTGAATATGAAAATAAATAGGAAGAGTGTTTATAAAACAGAGAGTATACGCGCTAAGCTTTCTGCCCATGGATACTGACAGCATTTGCCACCCCAGTGGTACTGACAAATCCCCATGGCTCATGGCCTAATTACAACCAGGGGACACATAGAATGCAATACAATCATTGGCTTATTATTTTTTTAAACCAAGCAGGTCCTCTCCATCCTATTTTCACTCATTATTATTATTATTTTGATATATATGTATATACTGTACTGTATATAGTAAAGGAATGTCTTTTTGGGCAGTGTACACCCGAAGGTCGTGCATTATTTCATTATTCTTGCAAGTGTAAACAAATTGTTCAGAAGTCAGCTTGACATTATAACTCTCACAATGCATACTTATAGGTGAGATTTTTTTAGAAACTTCCAGATGCAAGCATGACACCATGCGATTGCTATAAATATAAACACGTTTAATTCAGTGTTCGTATACAATCGGTACCACTGTGCAAGCTCTGCACGGATTCTCATAAAGTGAACATTCAACTTGTACCTACTTGGTCTATAAACCATCCTCTTGGAACTAAGGGTGCTTTATTTGCAAGCCGTGGAGCTTATTTTTTTTTAGCATAACTGGTATTTACTGAACAACTAAACAAAAAGCCTACGCAAATCTGGAAGTAGCACTTATGTCGGCCGCCTCTTGCAAATCTTGGCAACCATTTTGTTGAAAGTCGCCATCTTGAAATTCTACACAGGAACTTTTTAATTCACCTGAAGGGCTTGCGTCTATGGGCTTCCCAGATAAGCCGGCACCATCGGTCACCCTCTCTGCTGCCCTCAAGCCCGAGACACCGTCTGAATCTTGCCTGCTCAATTTCACCGACGGCAAGCCGTGTTCGGCAAAGTTCACCTTTCCAAAATCCTGACACTCTGCCCAGCTGCTCCGCTGGGGCCTGCCATCGCACGAGAATACCTCTTGCACCACCTGACCCTGCGGGTAACTTGCAGGCCTTAGTGCAGCCCCCCTCCGCCCCTCTCTCTTTGTAAACTCGATCACTCGTGGCTTGGCCACATCTGCGCCAACCACGAGTCTGTCTGCAGAGAACTTCTCCGCACTGCCCCACTTGTCTCCGTTCACTTCTTTACTTTTCGCCTCTTCATTGTCGCCACCAGAGAGACCACGCCCGTCGCTGTTCCCTTCATCGTGCCTAACTCTCACTCCATCGCAGTTCGCCGCAATATTTGGCACATCTACTCTGTCTGGCCCAAAGCCTTCATTGACCTCACCGGTTGTAGGTGGAGAGGCATTAAATGCTTCCAGTCTCCCTGGATCCAGCACGAGTGGCTTATTTCTTGAGCGCCCGACCAAGGGTTGCATCTCTTGCGGTTTATCCTCCAGCGTCTGCGCTTCGTGGTCAGGCGAATCCTTGGACGACATCTCCTTGTACAAGCTCACCAGCTTCTGCACGTCCAGGTGGTGCGGAGATCTGGAGACCTCTGCTTTGGACGACGCGACGTCCGAAGCCACACCCTTGGAGGTCTTCCACCGGCTCGGAGAGAAGTGGTTCAGCTCGTCGACGCTCACTCTCTCCTTGCAGCCGAGGTTCTTGGTGTCCTTCTCCACAACGACCACCGTCTCCAGCTCGGCGTTTCTCACAAAGGCCTCCTTGGTGTTCATCGAGACGATGCTGCCGTTGCGCTTGGCCCTCTCGAGTGCCTCGCGCCGCTTCACCGCCTTCTCCTGCCGCTTCTGCTCCTTGTAGAACTCGCTGAAGTTGTTCACAATAATAGGGATGGGCAGCGCAATAACGAGCACGCCCGCAATGCAGCACAGCCCGCCGATGATTTTGCCCAGTAATGTCATTGGGTAGATGTCGCCATAGCCCACAGTGGTCATGGTGATGGTCGCCCACCAGAAGGACGCCGGGATGCTATGGAACTTGGTATCCGGCTCGTCCTTCTCGGCGAAGAAGACGAGGCTGGAGAAGATCATGATCCCCATGGCGAGGAAGAGGATGAGGAGGCCCAGCTCGTTATAGCTCCTCCTGAGCGTGAAGCCCAGCGACTGCAGGCCCGTGGAGTGACGAGCCAGCTTGAGGATCCTCAAAATGCGCATGATGCGGAAGATCTGCACGACGCGCCGCACGTTCTGGAACTGCGAGACACCACGGCTCGATTCGGTGAGGAAGATGGTGATGTAGTATGGCAAGATGGCCATGAGGTCGATGACGTTGAGGGCGCCTTTGAAGAACTTCCACTTGTTGGGCGCCGACATGAAGCGCAGCAGGTACTCCATGGTGAACCAGGCGATGCACACGGCCTCCACCTGTGCCAGCTTCGGGTTGTCGACGATGTGCGAGAACTCGTCCTTGTGCTGCAGATCGGGCAGCGTGTTGAGAGACAGCGCAATGGTGGAGAGCACGATAAACAAGATGGACACAATGGCCATCCCCTGGGAAGGGAGTAGACGGAGGGACGTTCAGAGGAGGATGGGGATGAGATAAAGGAGGAGAGCGATAGGAAGGGTTTAAGTGGCGGGAGGGTGAAAGGTGCTTGAGAGTGAGTGTGGGGGCAGGGTGGTGAGGATGCAAGAAAAGGGGTAGGAGATGCAGGGTGGCAGGGAAACAAGAGAGGCAGAGAAATATCATCAAATATGCATTGAAATACAGACACACTGACGTACAGAGACAGAGAGATAACGGAAGAGAGACGTTGCTGTAAAGAGGCTTTCAGGTATACTAAATAAACAAGGATGAAATTCAAAACGTTAACACAGTTTAATTTGAGACTGGAACTACGCAAAAAAATGTATCAATGATCTCTTTCCGATTATTGAATTGCTAATTTTCTGTGAGCTGTGAATATTTTAAGGCAACAATCTTTCTTTTACACATCAACATGTTTGATGAAAACGACTTATTATTTCACCTCACCCATCCTTCTCAGATACATCAGAAAGAATATGAATTGTTGTTATGTGTCCCATGGCCCATAACTACTGACATCCCATCACTCCTCACAGCCTCTGTGGGTTATAACCATTCACTTCCCACCTCCCCGCCAGTGATTCAATAGTCATACTACGGTTGCGGTCCAATTGGCCTAATGTAGCGGCCTCTAGTAGCTGCAGAGGGTCTTATTATTAATGCCAGAATAAAGGTGCATGCTGAAAAAGCACAAGTTTCACACGACAAAGTAATGTTTGTTGCTTGAAACTTAAGGTTTTCCAGCCTGCACTCTTATTCGGTTACGATTATGGGATTATTACGACATTTATGGATGTGATTAGCATTTGCATTAGTATTGCTGATGATAGTGTTCTGATGAGTCTTAATTCTGACAAACCAGTCTATCACAGTTGTCGATCGCTGCTTTGCTGCTGCTATTAGTCGGTCACATTTGCTCATATTTATTGCGGGTGGCCTAAGACGAGAAGACCACAATGCACTTCTTCAGGCTGCGTGTGCTCTTTGCGCACGCCTACGTCCTTGTTGAAGCCGGTAAGCGTGAATATCAGTGGCGTGAGCGCAGTTGGTGAAACGGAAGCCAGTCATAATCTATTTTCCCCAGGTTATCGCTAAAGTGGCTTCTGAGGACAAGGTCGTCCTTTAAGATGATACTAATGCCTGAGCAGGTCATGAAAATGTCACCTGGGTGAGACAGATTGTAAAGCATCGGCCGGAGGGATTAGTATAATAACAAGTTGTAAGATACTTTACTTTTTGGACAGCCCACAGTCTTGAAACTACAAATATGCCAGCCAGTCACTCGCATATATACAAATAACATGTATATATTTTGAACTTTCTTTCGCATCGTACATATCCAACCGTGTTAATTGGAGGTGTGGAGGAAGGGCAACAAACTAAACACAAAAAGCAGTTCTAAAAACATGAGTTTTCAATCTACATTTAAAAGTGGATAGCTCCAGTGGCTTCCTAATATCGGAAGGAAGGGCATTCTAGATGGCCACAAGAAGAGCATCTGAAAGCATGCAATGCAGTGACCATCTTTGTTCGATGGCCAGCCAAAGACGAGTGTGTGTGCATACAACATTTCACCGACGGCGTTCTTCGGCTGCACGGGGAATCACAAACACATGATGTTCTAAACGTATGTGTAAATGCAGTGGCTGGGCATGGCATTGCGAGCCCTTTTTGCTTGACACAAGGATTTATTTGAGAGCTTATCGAGCTTGCGATCAATGGCTCATTACTGTCGCCATATAAACGTAAGAGGACGTCTATGATATATATACTGTAGCGTATAATAATGTTAAAATGTATTTGCAAAGGAAACGCATAATGACTCCGGAATGCATCGGACGACACTGCCCCCTACTGTCCACAATGCTTGCTAAACGCATGGTAGTCCGTCCATTCTAAGCACTTTCCAGGCTCAACCCCGCTTAGTATCCCTCCTCGAAACGGTATAAGTGGCATTTCCCGCACCTCAGATTAGCACGGTTGGCTAGGCACGGTGCGAAAGAAGTTCAACATACATACGATATACAGTATATACATACAAGAGGTTCAACATACACACATTGCTTTCAGAGTGGAGACAGAGGTTGGGGAAGACGAAGGAGATTTCCCAATACACACAGAGGGAACACCACATGGGGGAAGGTGCGTTCACCCTCTGGGTCGATGGAGGAAGTGCTAACCCCACCGAGGGGAGGCACAAACTCCAATTGTGATTTCGACCAGATTCCAACGCTCCTCGGAAATGATGATGATGACGATGATAATAAACTCAACGGGACACAGTAGTGCGAGCGGGCCTGGAAGGAGAGTTAGAGCAAATGATGCGTGCGAAAAAAAACGGTGATTTATAGACAGAAAGGGACTGTGGACTCATTGAGCGCTGCTGTCTGAAGTAATTTGGGCACATTTTCTTCTCTCAGGTCGGTGGTCTGACACAAGGCCGTGCGTGTTGTACGCGTTCATTGCTTCTAACTATCCAATGTAATTTATCTTTTTGGAAATGAGTTTAGGAATAAAGGGCACTCCAAACCGCTCTTGCTCAGCTCATTAAATGAATCGAGATCCCGTTTTACGTTCAATGGTTGCTCTTTAGATATATATGTCCCTCCAGTGCATGATTTCCTTCAATACATTGGCTTTTTGTCACCAATGTTATAATTCATAACAGATTTTTTTTTGGGTTAGGTCGCTTCAGTAACACGTCTGTATCATACACCCTCCTCCACCCGACGCAGCCTATTAGTAATGTTGTCACGTGATGAACAAAGTTGCCAATTCGTTCCTGCCTCAGCACCACCAGTGTGCTGGACAGCGATTCACAAGAGAAACGCCTCCCTGCCTCGCTTCATAGGTGTTTCAATAATTTCCTGAAGTTAAAATGACAATTGGTCGTGATAATGACTGTGTGCTCAGTGAATGTGGGATGGCTAAATATTTTCTATCTTTATATCTTCGGGACAAATTTTTGGCAGTTTAAAAAATTATGAAAAAATAACAATAAATTTTACCATTTCTAGCAAAAAGGTCCCATATATATACACGGCAAAACGGTCCCATAGATAGAAGTGAACGACCCGAGCTACAAGTGTGCTGATACTTGCATTGCTTTTGTGCTGTTCACCTTCTAGCGTACTCTGGTCTAACACTCGTGAGACAAGGCCATAAAGAAGGCTGTCTCTGGTATAGGAAAATCAATTTCAAAGACAATGCCATATATTATCAGAGCATGTCTGTTTGCATCTTTTGCAACAAGTACCGTTTGTGGTTAACACAGACTTGATGCCTTGCAAAGGGTATCTATTTGGCGTTTGATCATCTTAACACCTCCTGTTTTATTGCCAGATAGGCTAAAACCTATTCTTATTTTCTCTCTCGTTATGTTTACGCTGTCATGTCAAGCCTTTGTAGACTATGAAAAGGCGTTTCACCCCCTATGGAAAATTGATTTAGTCATCCGCGCTGTCAAAAAACGAGGCCTAAATAAATAAATAAAATTTTATTATAACAAAACGTCCACTGGAAAAGAACTGAAGAGATACGCTGGGGACGGCCAACCCCGTTCCCAGAAACATAGAAGAGGTTTTTTTTTCCCTTCGCAAAATGTACGCGTAGCAATGTAAACAATACACTGTATACAGAAAACAGAGCATGTATTAAAGACCCAACGAGTAGTTACGTCATCTATTAAGTGGCCAATAATAAATGCTTCGCAGTTACTTTAATACAGTGCGTGCACGTACAAAACACGATTACGCTAAAATGGAATGTATTTTAAGCATAAGTAAAGCACGTGTGTGTTTTCAGTTACATTAGCCCCGTGTAATTAAATTGGAATTTGCAGTCCGTTGCCAATCCAGTGCTGGATGAAGGCATGTCCATGCCGTGTCAGTCATGGGGGGCTGCTGTTTGACCGTACTTCACCACACCGGTAGAGTGCGTGATGACGAAACCGGGGGGGGGGGGAAGGGGTCAGGACGGCTTCATACATCAATCGCCTGCGCTATATTAGCCGTGGCCGGGAAATAAACTCAGGTTGCTAGCTTCAGAGTACACTAACCACTGTGCTCTCCCCCCACCACCGTATAACCGATAGCCATCATGATGAGATAACACTTCCTTTGAATGTCACAAATGAAAACGCGACAAACATATTTCCGTTTGCAGAAGACTCACAGAAGCTTGATACACTGCGGAGCTCCCGGATGGCGTTTCTCATGGAGCTCTCGCCACTGCTCACGTGACCCCGGGTGACCCCTTGGCCGCAATGCAAAGTAATAATAAGAATGTGAGAGCAGCTCTGGCCCATTAAACATTAATCGGCTATATTACAAGCCTCTGAATTATTGAACCGTCAATTATGTTTAACGTCCACACATTTTTTTTTATTTTTTTTTGACCAGAGCCACTTGGATATGTGTACGCAACAAAACGTAGCACTTTAAAGAGACCATTTAATCTTTTGATGATGGTGCACTTTCACCGAGGCATCTTAAACGGCTTTACACAGATGACTCGGGATTGGTAATTTAGCCCACGGAAAATGGGGGAACATGCCATTAGCAGGAGCTCAACAATTATTTCCAAAGAGGATCATTAGCGCGCCGCTTAGTGTCAAATGCGGACCAAGTGGCATCATTCTTTTCCTCTTCCAAAAGTCACAAAGTATTGGAATTTCCACTGGCACATCCGAGCTTAGCCAGTGGGTGCGGGGGCCTCTCACGGTACAGGTGACTATTTGCTGTTCTGAGCCAGAACCAAACCATGATAGGCTGGCCTCACAAGACCGTTGAACCTGGCTCAGGGACCAAGCAGGATTATGGACGCGTTCAGTTGCGTTTGAGGTCAGCCAGTATACCAGGAGGACGGACACGGCTACACTCTCGGCTCATTCATTGTGCGTGATGTTAGCGGCATGCCTTGGCGTCTAATGTAGGAAACCTAAATGAACTAAAACGAAACTATTTTTTTTTATTTTAACAGGTAAGGCCCACTGAGCTATACAGCTCTTTTTCAAAAGCGACCTGGCCACACATGACAACTCAACGAAGTGGCTTAACCTCATGTGGAAATGTATACTTTAAACGCATGTTTATTCTAAATGTGGAGGGGGGAAATTGGAGGACCCGGAGAGAGAGAGAACACGCAAACCCAAATATAGAGGCATCATCAAGGTCGGAATCGAACCCACGTGGCGGTGCCTCCTCAGCCGCACGCGTGGGTTGGCTTAGCACGGCCCCGGCGTGGCTCAGTTGTACAGTGGAAGAGAGGTGAATGTGGGCGATGTCGCGCAGCTGTCTCGTGATTTCCCTGCCAGCGGAGCTATCTTCAACAAGGTGGATTGCGCACGTCACTAACGTCTATTACACGAGGACAGGTGAAACTTCGTCAGGCTTGCCTTCTGGTTCGATTTTAAGGATGTCTTGTGGCACCTGCTGATTCATACGTTGGCAATGAGTCACTTTTTTTGACAAACGGCAATCTTGGGAGTAAGTAAGTTGTAAGAATAAAGAGTTGCAGGAATGGAAGGCGGAATGTTTCATCAAGTGCTAAACATGTCCAAGTGGATCAGACATATTATTATGCCTTTTCTCAACGATGATATCTGAGAGAATTAAAGAGCAATGAAGATTAGTAAGTAACCAAAGCAAGCCATATATGATGAATGGGATATCAAACGCCATATCTTGCCATCATTATTATGATCATCATCATCATCATCATTTCCCACTGTCTACTGCTAGATACACGTTATTTGTAAGAATAATATATATTATCCACAAAACATAATTATTGTGTGGTGGCATCATAATCCACATCTATAAGCTGCATACAGTTGCAATGAGGGCTGTGTGCTGGCTTGTTTATCATTTTAATCTGCTTTGAATAAGAAGGGCAATTGCCTGAAACGTCCCCCTGTTATATACAGGGTGGACCAAAAATTCAAGAACACATGGAGTTATTTAATATATTTTAACATCGTCATTAAAACATAGTATTGTTCATAATTGAAGTTGATATTGTATCTATTATCGTTTATATCTATTTTTGTTCTTGCTTTTCAGATGACATTTAAAAATGGAAAAGAAATTGACTCAAGACGAACGAGTTATATTTTTCTTTTTATGCATGCTAAAGAAGGCAGCTTTGTTCTTTAAAAAAAGTCCTAAACTTCAAAAGAGAACTCATGCATGCATTGATGTTAATGGAAGTCCGTTTTAACATTTTTTAAAATAAATAAAATAACCCAATGTGATTTGTTAAAATAAATATAATATCCCTCACGTGTCCTGACTTTTGGGCCACACTGTATGTGTTTCCTTTTAAGGCCACGGCCTTATTGACGAACGTATTTAGTTTAGTAACTGTATAGCTCTTTCATAACACGGTACACGTACGTTTACTCAGACTTCCGTAGATATAAAAAAAAACGTAATATTTTTCTTTTACCAGGTAAGGCCCACTGAGCTATAATATCTCTCTTTCAGAAGCAACCTGGCCACAAATGTGGAAATTTATATCACATACTCAAAGCGCATCTTGATTCTAAACGTGGAGGGAAAAACCGGAGGGCCCGGAGAAAAATGCACGCGACCACAGGGAGTGAGACACGCAAACTCCAAATATATAGCAGGCGTCAGGGTCGGCATCGAACCCACGACCTCCTGTATACCAGGTGAGGTAGTTCACATCTCGCCACCGTGGCACCCCATATAACTGGGTCCATGAACCTCAGCATGGCCCTTGGGTCAGTGACGCGGCCTAGCAGTGGCGTTCGCCGCCTGTTGCAGAGGTCCACGGTTCGAATCCAGTGGCCGCCCTAGTTAATAATCACAGTACTACCGTTTGCTTCTCTGTGGACATTAATGATCCCCTGACATCATTCATATGAGTAGGCCACTGTGTGCCCCCGTGAGGGTCCGAATTTGCCAAATTCGAAAAAATTACACCGCATTTTACTCAGTTGGGATTGTACCCATGGCAATCACCGCGCCCTACTGTGGCAGACTTGTTGTCCTTCCCCCGCACCTCCAACTATCGTGGGTGGCTACGTACGGTGCGAAAGAAGTTCCACATACATACAGACTAATGGCACGGATGACTTGCAATCCTGGTCTCTCGAGGTCTCACCTGGTTTAAACAAACTACACTTAAAACTCTACACAAAACATGTATGTTTACGTAATCAATGGGATGCCTTACGTTGTATATGGGAAACGTGTAAAAACCAACTAAAACTTGAAATCCAAGGCATAATTTGCATTGCACTTGCACTGCGCTGTTGTGTATGGTTACTTGCCACACTTACTGAAACCACAACGATTGCTGATGAAAAGCCAACGTTCTGTCCTGCTCAAGCACTGAGGCGGTGCTCATCTCCTGCTTACAGCCCTGAGCCAGAGGTGCAAATTCCACATTCCTATGGTAGGGGTGTTTCTAACCATAATGGGGTACCTATCGTATGAACTCCCAAAGGACGATTGGGCGAGTCAACCCCTTGACCAGGATTTGAAATCGCAACCTTCGGATCGCGAGCCGCTCGCTCTCGACCGCAGAGCCACCTAACGATTTGGTAGCAATTCCACATTTCTATGGCGGGGCTCAGTGCGCCGCAACAGAACGAACGAGTTGACAAGCGCTCGACAAGTAACCCAGCCGACAATGCGTCGCCGTGCCAGCACGGACACATCCGCACGGAGCTCGATCGTGAAATCTGCGTTGCGTCGAGAAAAACACGCGCGTGT
The DNA here is from genome assembly GCF_964198595.1 of Lampetra fluviatilis. NCBI lineage: Eukaryota > Metazoa > Chordata > Hyperoartia > Petromyzontiformes > Petromyzontidae > Lampetra > Lampetra fluviatilis. The sequence continues at coordinate 7,373,742 of NC_136297.1, forward strand.
GGACGTTCACTCGCACACAACAAGCTCACAAGGGGGGAGTGGCGGGCGGGGGGCCTTCCTTATGCGAGACAATATGGAATATCACGCGCGCGCACATTCACAGACACGCGAGATTGCCTTCCTCCGTTAATTATTAACGGACAAGCCAGATGTGCTGACAACATTAACAAGGTCAGCCTGTCCGTGGTTGGTTAGGGTGGGGCCACGGCGGGTGGAGGAGGGGGGTGTAGGAAAATGAGTGATATAACTTCAATCCATCCAAGTCGTAGAGAAAAATGTCATCTATATTGCACCTTAATGGGTCTTCGCCTACTGATACGTTAAGCATTAGCGTTCTCTTTGCAAAGGTCTCCCTTTGAAGAGTGATATCCCGCTGACAGATTACATAAGCAGGGCCGCGGGAGAGATGGTGACGGCACGAGGGGGGATTTCATCTAGCAGTAGACAAACCATTCACTGCGTTTTGATTTGAATAGAACTACAATTAATTTGTAGGCATCAAGCGACTCATTTGTTTCTCCAAAACGGAATTGTTTCTCAGCAACGGCTGCTCCTGGCATCGGCTCCTTTGATTTATAGTTTTTTTCACAGCAGCTCCCCCATTATGATTGTGATTGGACGGAATCTGTCACACCGAACTTTCAACTCAAAATGCATTAGCTGCGTCTTCAATACATTTGTATGACAAAATATCAAGGGCATTTACAATTTATATATTTATCCTGTAGAATATATATTTTGGAGAGATTGTAAGACGAAAAAATTCCATCCGATTTGAAAATAAATTTATTTGGAATCCCTCTCAATGGATGATGATGACAGTTTCTGTCAAAGATTACTCTTGCATTTTCTCCAGATGCTCTAGTTTCCTGAAAACATCTTAATATAGAGGACCACAGAGCTGAGGCAAAAGTATTGATGCCGGCTCACCGCCTGGCTGCAACCTTTCCCGCTCGCCTGCGATGCCTCCATCCTCCTCCTCGTTCTCTCTCCCTCTTTGAGAGCGAGCAAATACAGTGCAGTGGCCGCTCGTTACAGGTTGAAATTATCATTAATAAGTACACCCATGTCTCCAGTAGTGTGGCATTGGTTGGCATGGGCCCTGGTGCAAGGAATAACAAACCCACAATTTTGGCTGTTGCCTGATGAGGCTGGTTGTAATTACCGACGAAACGTCACGGCACTCGAATTGTAAATGTTGTCGTGGGTTTACTCTCCACGAGCTGAACTCGTTACTAATTGGCATGTTTTGTTAACGTGACACAACCTCCCTAACCGGCTGTGTCGGGCGGTAGCAGGTTTAACGGCACATTTATATTTTACTGCGATCTAACCCAAAAAAAAATCTATTATCGATAATATTGGCCGCAAGAGCCTATGTGTTAAAATAACATTCCCCCCACCCCTACCCACTCTTGTCCGTGGGACACGGTGCAGCCTCACCGCCTGCACACTCGATTGCTATGCGCTCCTGCATGTCTCCTTGGATTTACATATTCTGGCCGTCACTATGTGACTGTACCCTCATACACCTCGCATATGGTTCTCAATAGAACATGACTTGTCTAATTCATGAAGCGACAATACAGCACTCATTCATGGTGTCACTGGGGATACTGCCATTAAAGAAGAAATCATTCAACTTCCTGGGCCCGAGGCGTCTAAAAATCCTTTTCATATATATGTATGAAAAGGTATACAAACAATCCAGGAGATGGACATACGACGACATACAGCAATTGTTTTTCTTGAATAAATCTCTGAGGACCTTTGAGTGTGATTTTCTTGCATGCGTGTGTTATTTCCAAGAATTCCCAATTTCCTCCCAACAAGCCAAATCACTCATTCATGGAATTAGCCAAGCGTCCCAAATGCAGAGGACTCTCATGAAGAATTCAGTGAGACTCATTGAGACTTCCCTGGATATATAGAGGATATTATTCCTATCATTATAAATACAACGTGGATGTACTGGGACTGTCCCAGCCCAAACCAGGACACTTGGTAGGTTGAGACAAAGAAAATCCCTTTGATATGCGGTCCTATGTGTTGCTTGCGCCTACTGGACAAGTGTGAAAAAAGAGCTTCATAGCTCATCGGATTTCCTCCAGGATAAATAAAGATTCTGATTTGCTCCGCATCCTGGGGAGCTTCTTCAGCAACTCAACTGGGCAGCTCATTTCCTCCCTCGATTGTACCGCATCGCCAGATTACGTTGCTGAATAATAAGTTCCCCGCGCGCGGAGTTAAACGTCAGACATCGTGTTGGAACAACACGCAGGGGACAACCCGAAAACTCATCTGAGAGCCACAGAGCTCTACACGGGAGGAACAAGCAAACTACGGTCATCCTCACAGCGGCTTTTTGCTAACCATCTAATGAAGATGGTCACTGCATCGCGAGCCTTCAGATGCACTTCTGCGGTCGTCCGGAAGGCTCTTACTTCCGACATTAGGAAGCCACTGGGAGATATGCACTTTTGTGTTCAGTTTATTGTCCTTCCCCCGCACCTCCAATTAGCAAGGTTGGCTCCGTACGGTGCGAAATAAGTTCAACAACATACATAACAATATACATACAACATACACCGTTCATGGGACCATTTTTTTGCCAGTATTAAGATAAAAGGGAAGAAAAAGTCTTTATCCTTTCTGTAAATAAAACAGGTGTTACAATGTTCAAACACCAAATAATCTTTCGTACGGCTAATTTAGATGCAGAGCAACAACTACAATTTCACATTCAGGTGGTCAAGCCAGATAACCACGTCAGGAGCAGCGGAGTGTACCGCTGTGATGTCTCCTTCGTATTTGTGGATTGTGCATTGCATCCTTACACGTTGTTAAGGCCTGTTCTGGATGACCACAGTCGCACCATTGGAAAGTTGAAATTTTCCATTCGTGTGTCAGGTATCTGCATCTGCCACGATTTGCGCAGCAGATGCGGTTTAGGGTGGACCACGAGCTTCGTGGAAGACACCAAGCAAGATGCCCGTGACGAGGTCTCACCGAATCTGCATTAACCACACATCTAGCTCGCGGTAAAACACGCGAAAGCAAACCGTCGCTCTGAAAACATTCGCTCACCTTGGCTGCGAGCGAGGAGTTTGGGTTTTCGAGCAGCTCCCAGAGCTTACGCCTCTTGTCGGCGCAGCACGTGCCCTCGAACTCGTCGCCCTCGCGCTCCCGGGCGCTCTCCGCCTCGCGCCGCAGCTCCTCGCTCATCTGCTCCTTCTTCTGGTGGTAGCGCGCCTGGCAGCATGTCTCCAGGTAGATCTCGTCCACGCCCCAGTAGTCGAGCTCCTGGCCGAAGGACAGCGCGCACATCTCCTCGCTCATGTGCAGGCGGCCCGTACGGTAGAAGTTGAGCACCGACGCGAAGGCGCCTGGGTGCCGATCGAAGAAGTATTCGTTGTCGGTGATGCTGTAGTCGTCGCACAGCTCCGAGAGGGCGCCGTGGGTGTTGGTGGCGTGGAGGCGACCCAGCCGGGTACGCGGCAGCCTCTCGAGCGTGCGCCACAGGACCTCGTGGACGAGGCCGCCCACGTTGAGGCGCACGCGACGCGCGGCCGCCTTGGAGCGAGCGATCTCGGCCGGGTCCGGTGGGGCGCCCGGCGACTTTGGGGAGGACCGCGACGAGGTTCCCTTGCGATTCAGGTTCCACAGTTTGAAGTTCTTGGCCGGCGATGCGCCGGCCGACTTGCTGACCTCCATGGCGTCGGAATGGTGTGGGTGGCCGTGATGGACGGTGGAGGTGGTGGGGGGAGGGGGGTAAGATGTTCTACGGGGATCGGGCGGCCTCCAGCGAGGAGCAGAGGACTCGGGATCGCGTCTTCAGAGGGAGTCTGAGAAAGAATAAAAATGGGCGCAACACATCGTTTGTTATGATCGTCAACAACGACGACGCCGTTGTTGTCATTCTCGTTATGAACATGTCCAGCGGCGTAGCTATCCAGCGTGCAGGGGGTGTTGCAACTGTACCGGGGGCGCACAAGTCGCAGGGACTCGGGCACCTGGCTACAAAGAGGGCAGGAATTGTGGACAGGGTGCCGCGCGTGATCATGAATTTCCACTCGGGGCCCATGCCAACCACACTGCACCACTCACCGTATCGCAATCATCTTAGTCAATGGTGATTAAAATGCAACCCCTTCTTCTCGCAGGTGAGGTAAGTTTAGTACATGTCCAGACATTGGGCAGATTCATAACAAGATGTTAAAGTACCTGTAACCCATTACATTCCACAACTGCGCGCCTATTAATATTTAATGATCCAAAAACAATACAATACAAAGGCCCAAACAATGAAATGCTCTGAAATGTAAGGGGATTGAATTCCCCGTACAGCCTTCAGTCAGTGTGAATAGAGAAGTTGTCAGACTCTAAACTCACTCTTTGCATTTCACGTTACGCCAGACAAACGAGAACAATTGTCCACCAGTGATTGTGATCTAATTTCAATTGCGTACGAAGGATTCACATTCAGAGTTTTATAATGCAATTTCTTGCGGCGAAAATACCGTAAATTTTTGTTATTTTATCATATCCCGTTTTTATTTGAAAGTAGTGGCGTTCAGCGTTACAGGGCCAAAAATCACGCCGCACTCAGCCACACAGATTGGCGATGGCTAACGGCACACGCACTCAACAGCAGGCAGCAGAAAGCAACGTCGGGCTTTGGATAACATCTGATAGACGGCGGGCTAATGCGTGTGAGATACAGTATTGTATTTGAATATTTATTTTAAACAAAATCGCAATTTAAACAACGCAACAATAACCACGACGCAGCTTGCACAACTGAGGCTGGGAATGTCCGATTAGGTTTACAGGAGTTTATGAAATTAAAGGCCAAACAGAAAATCAATTAGATTTATTGAGATTAAAAGGGAAGTCAGTGGCGCGCGTGAACATGTCGCAGCTAGAGATGCGGCCTCAGGATGAAACGTGAATTTTAGCCGTGTAGGATTTTGTTTTGTTTATTTAACTCAGCGTCTATATGTCCCAGAGATTGCACAAATGCAAGAAGAAAAACAATTACAAGGAAACTTAATCGCTGCAACGGTTAGATAAGACCGCGAGTGCAGCGCACAGGCTGTGAAAGGTGATGATCCACTTAGGCCAGACTAATGCGGCTGTGAACGCAAGGTTCTCGAAACACCCATTTACGGTTTGTGCGTTGACATGCTTATGTTGAAATTGAATGTGACACCCAGGCACTTTGAAAGAATACATTGGGGGAATGTGTAACCAGAAAGTGCCCAATTAGTAAATTAAGGAGTTCAGCAAAAAAATCCATAGTTCTTGCACTGTATTTCAATGTCCCAGTGTCTTTGTTCTCCGCCTTCACCAACCTGTGTGGTGAAGTATGGTCAAATTCCCACATGGTGTGGGGAGGCCCTCAGTGAGCAGTCCATTGGCAAAAGGACTGTATGCGAACATGTTAGTGGACTTACTTATTTGGTAAATTGCCCAATCGTAAAAATAGGCGATTGTTTGTTGTGATAGCGATGAGTCAAGGAACATTGAAGTTTGTGCTCTCCGGTTGCTGGGTTAAAAGTGAGCAATGTCCTTGCCCAATCCTGGCCAGCCATCTCAAAATTTCAACAAACAACCGTGCTAAATATACGCTGGAAATTAAACATGTCTTTGGCGTTTTGGTTGCGTCGCCTCCATATACGCACAATGACAAGGCCTGAACAGACGAGCGTGGATTCCCAAATGATTTTGGCACCCGCACAACTCCAAAAATTACGCATTGTTCTTTGCAGTTGAGCGCGTTAAAAAATAATTAACACATTAAAACTGCTGGACGTAATTACACCTTTGAGATAATCAACAGTTTTTTGACAAGTCAAAACAAGAAGCACTTCCACCGACGGCGAGGGACAACTGACGAATAAGGAGGGAGACAACTAAAACAGTGCCGAAGATGAGAGAAAGAAATTGAGGCAGAAATATTAGGGAAATGAAGACCACGGAGCGAGTTATGGATATGTATGTGGAACTTCTTGTGCACCGTACGCAGTCAACCGTGCTAATGGGAGGTGGATATGAATGTGGAAACAAATGAAAAATAACGGTTGTGACTTTCTAACCAAATGAATATTTCTCTTTACTCAAAACATTGTCAAACATCACGCTCTACGGTGGGAGTACCGCATGTTTTTTCGGCTTTATCTGACGTATCCCCGCACCTCCAATTAGCACGGTTGGCTACGTACGGTGCGAAAGAAGTTCAAAATGCGTACGTATCGCTCCGTGTGCTGGGAGCTTTTCCGAACGCCTCCCATGTCCAGAAATGCATTAAGTTCTGAACACCGGAAAGCTACAACATAGCACAACCGTGGAAACCTATGCGGCTTTTATCACACCATTCTGGGGCCCTTTCCTAGATCGTTAAGATGCGAGATAATCGTTTTGAGCTTATCCCTGTTCCTCCAAAGACACAACAGATTTACATCCCACTCACAAAACTGCTTTACCAACTACGGTGCGTCAAAAGCCAAATTACGAACGTTAACCCCGCCATCTCATTAAACATACAAGTTATATGTGCCTCGGCTTAAAAACATAAATATTGTTTCCATGACCTCTGGAGTATTTAGGAATGCCCCTGTCCCATCGGAGGTCATTAGCCCGTGGTGAAAATTAAAATGGTAATGACCAGACTCAAGGCCATTTTTGGAAGAAGAAAAAAACAGTTTGCCAAATTTTTTCAAAATAAGATTCGATTTGTCATTGACTGGTAATGATGCAATTTTTGGTAATCTGGGCTCCTAAAATGCATTGCAAATAATAACACTGTAAAACAAATCTAGTTTACTTAAGATGGCTATCATAGGTACAGTACTCTACATATATATTCCTTCTCGACCCTGGTGTTCACAGTCATCATCCGGTATTCAGCAAAAAAAAACCGCTTACACCTAAAATATTGCAAGTGCTTAAGATACTAACAGAAAACCTTTTTTTAATATTAATTAAACAAGCAGGCAACAAAGATACTTCACCCCACCAATTACAGGGCTACCACCTTTGCCCATAACCCTTTAATGAAACGTGACGCACGTTCACCTGCTGCTCACCGGTTAAAAAGTGAAACCAGCACTGTAGACACAGAACCGGCGAGCGGTGTTTGGTTACGACGGCGCACATCCGAGAGGAGGAGGAGGGGCGGCTCGTAAAGTCTGCGCAGGCAAAGAAGCCGCTCGCTCACCTGATCCGACATCACGACCAGCGGCACCGCAGGGCAGCCGACATCCTTGTCCGTGCGCGCGTCTCTCCATCGTGCACGCTTGCCCCACGTGTCCGCCTCTCCGTGTGCGCGTGTGCGTGCGTGCGTCTCAAACTATGCAAATGTGTTCTTCCCACTCAGCCTGGCTCTCTGCGACGTGCTGTACGTGTTGTCTAAGTCTTTGGCCTTAATATGCACGTGCCAACTACACACTTGTTTGTCCCGACAGTCTGCTTAGGCTTAGACGGGGGGGGCGGGCGGGGGGGGGGTCTTTGTAGGAATCTCTCCCTTTCCCACTTTACTGTCGGTCGATGTGCATGTCTGACTCCCCGGGGCGACGCATCTGCTGTTGTATTCCACGCACACCTGCCTCACCTGCTCGGAGTGCTCCTCTCATTGTCCCGGTAACACACGCAATGCCCTCATTTATTCGGTTCACTTTCTCATCACCGTCTCCCTTCATCTATTTCGGGCAGCCGGTGCACATATCTCTCACTGTCGCCGCATCGATGCGTCTCTCTCTCTCTGCTTGTTAACGACGTGTCCGTCAATACAACGCTCCCGATTTCCCGCTGCGTATTAAGAGTCGTCTTGTTTGTTATACGGATGCCCACCTGTACATTTCTGCATCTGTGTCCTAATCGATATCTATGTCTGGTCACTCATGCGGGTATTAATGATCAATTGTGTAATCTCGTTTTGGTCAGTTCACCCCCCCCCCTACAACCTGTCTCTCTCGCCTCTCTGCTCGTCCATGTGCGCCAGCGCCTCTCTAAATCTGTCTCTCTCTGCAGCGTCAAACGCCGTCTCACTCCACAGTCCGTCCGCCCGTCTCTACGTGCATCGCTCTCCGTCCGTGCTTGCCCGTCCGTCCAGCGCCTTCTCGAGCCCTCTCGTCAGCGTCTCTCTCTCGTCTGTCTGTCTCCCTGTCTCTCTCTCTCTCTCCCCCGTCTTTCCCTGGTGTGTCTACTGCGCCGCCGTGCTACATCCGACGTCGGCGCGCCGTGCTGTGTCTCTCCCCCGCCCGGTGCCGTGTGGCGAGGAGAGCGCACCGTGCCGAGGGAGAGAGGGTGTAGGGGGAGAGAGGGGGGGGGGACAGGGGTCACAACTTTCTCTCCAGCTCCTCCTCCTCTCTATCGCTCTGCCTAAATCCCTTCCTTTCCTTTCCGACTTTACTCTAATCACCCCGGACGGCGCATCTGCCACGCGTATTTCACGTCTCCTATTTTTTTTTTGGGCGGCAGGGTGGCACTTTCGTCGGAAGGGCCTGGGTTCAATTATTGTCTTGTATGTTTCCGACCCAGTTCTGCGTGGGTCTCCTCAGGGTTATCCAGCGTTTCCCCCCCATCAGCTAAACATATAGATAATGTCCTTGAATTGGCGTTGGCCAAATTTCTTAAGGTTGAAAAAGAATGGCACGGAAGTCTGCGTAGATTTCCCGGGTAAATCAGTTATTTTTTATTTTGTTTACTGCTCAAACAGGTCCATGGCTCAAGCTCTTTCTATCCCACCTGATGTCGCTCCCCCCCCCTCTCTCCAGCTCGTAACACCGCAGTTCACCATGGGTCTGAGCCCATGGCTGTAGATGAGACAGTTGAGTTGTCTTCCTTTTTGCATTTCCCGACAGTGTCGTGCTAGGTGACACCATCACTGCATGCCGACTAAGGTCATCCTCCCAAGGACAAGGACTGCATTAAGTCTGGTAAAATTCAAGTCAATGCATCTCCCCGTTCCAATGAGCAACGGAGACACCGCACGTGTCTCTGTTGGTGGGCCTCAGTCATTTGTGGGTCCTCAGCCATTGATGGAAATTCCACATTGCCACGGCTGGGCTCAGGCTCTCCATATGACCACCAGTCGTCTATTGGCAGTGTATGAGCGTTGCTGGAGAGGGAATATTGAAATGCTACACACTGCGCTAGGGCTAAACTGGAAGTTGAGGGTTGCGCCCTGCACACCGCAAGCACACCGCAGGGGACGTGTGCACGGCGTTTGTGCGTATCGGTTGCATGTAACTTGCGTACAATTTGCAGGTTACACACACACACGGTTTGTGAGGACTGCTGCACAAATCCGCAAGCAATCTCGCACGGGGCAGCGCGTAACCCGATGTACGGATTCGGTGAACAAACAAATGAATTCGCGAATGAATTAATAGTCCACGCGAGAATGGAGGAATGAATTAACGAACGAATTCATCAATTACACTTCCAACGATTTCGTGGGTAAACAGGAGAATTTATGGGATAAATAACGAATTCATGAATGCCTGAACGAATGAATGTATCCATACCCGAACAAACCAATGCATTAAAATGTTACGTGGTGTCTCTGAGCGATATATACATGGCATATAAAATATTTAGACGTCCATGAGACACCCTGGCAGAGGCTCTGCCTCGCCGGGGGGGGGGGGGGGGTGTAACTGGGCCAGATATTTAGTTATTGATCCTCGCTGGGATAATCGTCGGGGCGCTGCAGTTGACACTTCCCATGGCGATTACAACGGTCTGCGGTTTGTGACACGCTGCTTTACGGAACAAATTATCAAACAAATTGTAATCAGCTGGCTCGCAGTGAGGCACAGGGCGAAGCAGTCTTGCCCAACAGAAACTAAAGTTCGCATTAAATCGTGAAATAATGCGTTAATGACAAATAAAATAAAAAAAACTGCAATTTTTTTTTTGGGGGGGGGGGGGGAGAAACCAGATATTGATGGTTTGGTGAACAGGATTCTTCATCAAGGTTTTACCTTGGCGACAATGGCGGAGCCAGGATTTTCAGGTAGGGGGGCAAACCCCTCCAGCAATGAAAAATGATAGGAGTTGTTAGTAAGTAAGGACTTGTCCCTTGCTTCTTATTCGACGCGTGTGCGGCGATGGCACAGCCATCGATCGAGGGTCGAATTCGAACCGCGTTGTGTGATCGGCATCGCGCTCGGTAAAGGTGTTTGCCTTCAGGGAAGTCGTGTGGACTGTATACGTAACTGCGCACAATTCTGTGAGTCACCTATAACTGCTTTGCCATTACTTATTGCCAATTATGGACTCAGACTATTGTCCTATCATCTCATAGAGTCCCTGGCACATAATAATCTGCTACACAGTGGCAGTGGGAGTCGCAAATTGCCGATTTATTACTAATAAACCCCAATGATCCGATCGAAATTAGGGATTTCGATCGGATCATTGAGGAGAGGGGCACGTGCCACCCCCCTCCCCCCACTGGCTCCGCCAGTGCCTCAGAGAGTGAAAAAGGTGACTATTATATACATGGGGGAGTGGTGCCGGAGTGGTTAATGCACTGCACTATGAACCCCGGCAACCGAAGTCCGATTCCCGGTCACATCTAGCATCGGTGACGGTGATTTCTGAACCGGTTCTGGGTCACCCCACACCCCCCCCTCCCTTCACCAACCAGCACTGACCAGCGCGGAGAATTTTGGGGCAAACAATCCCCGTGACCGAGACGGCACGTGGAAGCCTTCATCCAGCAGTGGACTGATAAAGGTAGGAAACATTATTTAATATTGGAGGTGCTGTGCACCACAGGGAAGAGGATGGCCAGATGCATCTCGGGGACCACAAGACGGGATGGGATCAGTCATGAAGAGACGAGGGTGAAGGCAAGAGTGCCGGTACCCATCTCAGACAAGCTGAAAGAACGTTTGACTCCAACGGCTAGGGCAGGGGTCGGCAATCTGAGACTACGGAGCCGCATGCAGCTCTTTGAGGGCTGCTTCGTGACGTCATTTACTTGTTAAAACCCCCGTCTCGTATTCACACGCATTGCAGCTCTTGAAATATAGATACATGTTTTTTTTGTAACGAAGTAAAACAGAAATTAGATTCGAAGCTTTCGTGACTGCAGGAACTACTCTTTGGTTCTTTCGGTAAAGTCACGTAGAAAATCTGATCAAATAATAATAGAATACGACGTTTCGGTTGCAACACAAGCAACCATCATCAGGTAAGAATGAATGATGAAACACAGACACGGAAACAACATAGGCAAACACACATGCAGAGAGAGAGGCACACACTTAGTGTGTGTCTCGCTCGGTGTGTCTTTGTGTGTGCCTCTCTCTGCATGTGTCTGCCTATGTTGCTTCCGTGTCTGTGTTTCATCATTCATTCTTACCTGATGATGATTGTTGGTGTTGCGACCGAAACATCGTATTCTATTATTATTTGATTTTATTTTCTACGTGACTTGACCGAAAGAACCAAAGAGAATAAAAAAAACAATCTGGCTATTCTTGTTATTTTGGTTGCCGACCCAGATGAGAGGAAAACCACATCGGAAGAAAAGTGATGAGCATGGAAGCACCAGACGTGGGACCAATATGCAGGCATAGATAGACAAGAGGTGGTTCAAAGTAGTGAAGCAGGATGTGAAAGTTTGGACGTGGAGATGCTGGCCCGGGACAGGAATGAGTGGGCTCACGACTTTATTTCAGCTGGCAAAGCCCACTGAGATAAGCAGCTCTGCTACAAAAGATGACCAAAGCCGAAGATCGTCATCAGTGGCGGCGGTTGCAGAACACTGGAGGGAGGGAAGTGTGGCGAAAGAGGATACATTCCAGGAACAACAGGACAACGAGTGCAGAGGATATAGGAGGACCTCTTAACGGTACATGGTGATCCACAGTGGGTCTCTGTGTTGTTCATGGATCCGCTCGTTCTCTGTATGACAGCCCAGGAGAGTGCCTTTTTCATACCGGTGACTTCTGATAAGGTAAAAAAACAGCCTCTACAACTGCCGAGTAATCTCACCATTTCATAATAAAATTACAGCCGTAACCTTGAGAGGCGGTTTATTAAAGATCGTGTGCCGAGAGGTGTGTGCCACTGATAATACGTTGCTTCTTTGCTCCCGCATCTATGCTCCCAGTCTTCATCACCCCACACATAGCAATGTGGTGAAGTATGGTCAAGAAACCTCCATGACCCGCAAGGCTGCATGATGGGAGACGCTCGTGGGGTGATAGATCAACAACCATAGGGATGTACATGTATGTTTTAGAACACTCATGTACTTTACGAAATGTGAATATGAATACACACATTCCCTTAATACTCGTTATTTTTTTAACCGCCTTTCATTCTAGATTTGCAGTTTTCGTGACTGCAAGGATTCATACTCTTTTGTTTGACTTTACCGAAAAAATCAAATAGTATACCGCCTTTCATATTGAAATATCTCAATGAGCTATATTATTTTTATTTTGTAAACTACACTCACATGTATTGATAGAATGGATGTTTGGCTGTGTAGCCTCTACGTTGGCCAAAGGACAAGGCAGGGCCTAAACACTCACCCAAATGTGCCGAGTAATCAGTTTAATAATAAAATCAAAGGCATAACTTTGAGTGTCTTCTATTAAAGACTGAGGCATTACATTGCACACACACACGCATAGCCGTCTGAGTGCCGTGAGTATTTTGCATTGGGCCCTTCCGGATTATCTTTACAACGAGCGTAAACGTTGGTCAGCACGTTGTGCATTAAGGACATGGAAATTACGCAGTCAGCACAAGCTCAAGTTGTCCGCAAGTCGTTATTACCTAACCGCCGCAGAAATAGAAAATTTATATCTATAACAAGAATAACGGTCGGTGAAATCTGATGGAAGCATCTTTGCTCATAAATCCGATTGAAAGGGGCCATCGCCGAAACTTCAATTTATTACACAATATATTTATACGCCACTGATTTATTATATGATGCGATGGCGTAACAAATGTAAGGACTATGCAAAAGAATGAGTACAGGTAACTCGCTCAGAGTTGTGTCGCGGATAACAGGAGAAACACATGGATAAGAGAACAACCAGAATTCAAGTCGCCGCCAATGCGACGAAACCAAGGATAGCCAATCATATCCAGAAGGGAGATGGTCCAATTGGATTAGCATGCACATAGGACATAGCGGAGAACATTTGCATGCTTCTAGCCAACAACATTCAGACGATTATCTGAATGGACCTTCCCCATTGTGAACATCGACTTACCGTAATGTCTATGTAGCACTTGAATAAATCATGGCAGTGCACCTCTGAGGAAATATCTCTCACGCGTGCTCTTCCGCACACCGTCGCCGCATAAACACAACACTTCAGGATGCACTCCTGCTCGGTAGCCTTTACAGTAGCCTCAATTTCCGACTGAGCAATCTGATATAACCAGCATTGATTGGCACGGCCACGCATACTCTGCACCAGTCTCAGATGGCAATGCATCATCTTGCTTTAAGCTCTTTGCATTTATGTGCTGCAGGCATGTTCTGGCTACATCTGGGAGCACATTAGTGCTCGGAAGTTGAGCAACCATCTTAGCAACTAATCACTACCCGTTACCCGTTTGATTACGCGACTAATTAGATGGCACGAAAAATTGTTACGGAAAGAATTCTCACCTTTGTTCCCCACGTTTACCCCTGGATGGGAGAGGCGATGGGGTGGGGCTTGGGGATGTCATCCTATCCATCAGCCATTGTCACACCGAGCGTAGTTTGTTGGGGCTTCCAGGCTTCGGGAGGCAGTTTGTAGGGGGTGTCCAGCATTCAGGAAGCAGGATATGGGGGCGGCCATCGTTTTTCAAGGCATCTGAATCATGGACCACAAAAATTAGAATATTACAACTATTTGTCGTTTAATGAACTTAATTTATTACTCACCCAGCTCTCCTTACGAATGAAATGATATCGACTGGTGGCGCAATGGTGAACGCACTACACTACGACCCCCAAACGATTTGCATACGATGCCTGGCCAACGGATAACATCAGTGGCCATTTATATTTGAATCGATCCTGGGCCCCCTGCCTTAACCCACGCACACGAGCGTGGAGAAGTACGGTCAATCAGCCCCCCAATGAGCTACACAGCATCGAGAGACCTTTCATGTAGTAGTGTATTGACAAAAGGCTATACATTATTTTTTTCTAATAATATAAATACGTATGATGTTAGGTGGTGTTTTGGAAAATGGTACAAAAATAATCTCCGATTACAGGTATGACTCCATTTATAATGCGGCTCTTCACCACGCAGGTCAGTGTCGATTGTATGCATGTATGTTGAACTTATTTCACACCGTACGCAACCAACCGTGCTAATCGGAGGTGTGGGGGGAGAACAAACGAAAAAAACTAAAAAGCAATTCTAAAGAAATGAGTTTTCATTCTAGATGATTTAAAATGCATATCTCCAGCGGCTTCCTAATATCGGAAGGAAGGGCATTCCAGACGGTCGCAGGAGCACATCTGAAAGCGTGCGGGTTGGCGACGGTGAAGGGGGGCAGGGGGGGGTGCACAGGACCAGTTCAGATGTTACTCGCCACTGATGTTAGCCGTGGCTGGGAACCAAACTAAGTTTTGTCACTATCACATTGCGGTGTGTAAACCACTGTGCACCGCTGCTGCAGAAAAACTAATTTCAAAAAAATATCTGGCCAAATTTGTAACTAGATGTCAATTCAACTCAATGAAGATAATAGGAATTGTAATTGTTCTGCGATTGCAAAGGTCACGAACTATTGAGCAACAAACCATTAAACATGCATATACTGACAAGCTTGACCCATGTTATTGACTCCCAAGCCATCTCTAATGCGTCATCAAAACAATTCGTAAACGGGTCGTCATATGACGAGGGTCGTTTATCGATCACAGATATTTGCGATAATTATTTATGGAATCTGGAATGGCTACACAAGACCATGGGATGGATACATCGAATGCAGATCAATTTTCGTAACGTGAGCACCACTCAACATGTGTGTGAGAATGTTCAAACCGAAACTAACATGCGGTCCAATGTCATCGGTCACACGTGGCAGACCATTACGTACAATATATGTAACATAAAACCTCACCGCTTTCTTTTGTCAGTCCCCTGGCATATGTATCTGTAATCGTGATGTTTGACCATACTTCACCACGCTGGTCCAGATTGCTTAATCAATATTCGTTTTTTCTCTTGCATGTGATTACCAACAATGCAGAAATGTAGTGTTTTGCTCTGCATCTGCAGCATACATACAAAAAAAGAAGAGAGACCAACAATGCAAAAAAATGAAATTAACAACCCTACCGATTACATTATACTCCAAACAGTTTTCCCATACAGTCATAATAATATGTTAGAAGGCAAAGGCACAAGGCTACGACTGCTTGCTCGCCTCAATGCTGACGGAAGGGCCTCCACTAGAGGGAGTTCTAGAGAGCAGCTCTAGAACGAATTACAGCATGAGAAGTTTGGCATAGATAGTGCAATGTTACTATACTACATTGCAGCATGATAAATAATGCATTGCTGCAGAGAGGACTTTGATGTTACATTACTGCATTGAAATACGGTAGAACTGTTCGTTAAGAAATCAGGCCTCAGCTACCATTACGCGTACATTTGTGGGGCTCATTAAAATTTGGATAATTGTACTTGTACTTGTTTCAGCCACTCTGGGTACACGCAATTGGTTAATACATTTTCTAAGTTCACAGCATTTGACCTAAATTCAAATTAATCAAGTACAATGTGATTTAATGCCATTGACAGCCTGACCAACTAACATGACAGATTTGGGGTATGACACATTATTTGTAAATAATGTAATGGCCTTTGTCATATAGGAATACCGTGCTAGTAACTGATGCTCTTTATACTACAAGTGGCGTGTAGTTCTCTGATGTGGTTTCAGGTTGCACCGCGTGTTCGGTTCCCGAAGAAGCTCTCAGCTTGTTAAGCGGACATTACCACACCATACAAGCCGAAAACTGCCGGATTACCATGCAGCATTTGGCCTTCATATCGACACCGTTTCTTTTTCAGAAATTCATTCATTGGCATAATTAGTTCACGAATTGTCAATACAGACTTGATACGGAATTCCCAGATTCCCGGTGCCGGTTGAGAACGTAGACTCTTCTTTACGTCTATTCCTAAAACATCACCGTCAGAACATTTCCATGGATAATAACGAGACCGTAATAAAATCACGCGCCTTCAAGCAACCCCAACTACCAAACACAGCATGGGGAGGTTTTCGTCCAGCAGTGGATTGATAAAAGACCTGCAAATAACACGTACACCCAATTATCTGCACCCTGCAATACCAACCTGCGTGTTCCATTTAATAACGGGGGGAGGCTCTATTGCACGTCTCGAGTAACATGGCTTATTGATTGATTGACTGACGTCTTTAATTGCATCACTGCGTTATGAAGTGCGCCCGTCTCGTGTGACACCAGGGGGTATTTCCATGCCAATGTAGCGGTGCTATTACTGGTCACTCGTCTCAGGTGACACGGCACTTCGGCTGAGCTCAAGCAGCCGGTGGACTGCTGTGTGATTCCGTCCTGAAACTCGATACCAAGTTTGTGACGTAAATGTTTAAATAACAGTAATGATCTACAAAAAATAAAGTAGATAATGAATGAGTGCACAAAGAAGTGCGGGGCGAGATGCATGCTTGGAATTACACTGATGACAATGGTACACGTGGATTTGAGAACACACAGGTGAATTATTTAATTTGAACGGTAAATAAAAGCCAGTTGGGGACCTGGGCCAGTCATGACGCTGCAAGGGATGACGCCCGGTGGCTGAGACGAATGAGAGCGATGGCCCAAGGGATAGAACGTGTCCTAGAGGATTTCAACCCAGGAGATGGAGCGTAACATAATTTGGTGTGCAGGTGCCAGGTGAATTACTACATCGCAAAGCTCGTAAGAAGTTGTGGCGGCCTGTGGAAGCCTTCATCCAACTGTGTATTGGCCATGGCTGATAACGGTGATATATTTGTTGTCATTGTCCCCCAATTTGATGCCAACAGTGCTGTCGGTGTTACGAGATGAAGAATCCATTGCATCTCTCATAGAGCAGTGCCACCCTTCGTGTTAAAGAAAGGCCCATGGAAGCTGATATCAGAGAGCTCCTTCTGAGACCCCTTCAAGTGACCTCTGGTCCATACAGTATAGGGCAGCACTTTCCCACGGGCTCTGCATAAAATTAATGGTTGTTTCATGACATTAAAACTGATATTTTAATTCTCAGAGCTGGAAGTTAGCCAAACTAAGTGCACAACTAATTTAATGTGATGGATTTTTTTTGGGTTCGGTCAATGTTGACCGAGCTAAGACCATCAGCTAAGTTTGTGTCCTTCTATTCAATAGTAGGTTGGAGTGCTCTTGAAAAATAATGCACCAATACGCCGAAAGAAGGAGTGTTTGATCAGTAGAACACACGGATCGGAGAACGTACGCTGGTCCATGCCATAATTCATATTATTCAGAAAAGTCAGTGTGCTCGGACATTACACGTCAATAAAAGGGACAATGGCCACGCTTTCAGATGCACTTCTGCGGCCGTCTGGAAAGCTCTTCCTCCCGATATTAGGAAACCACTGGAGCTATGCACTTTTAAATCATCTAGATTGAAAACTCGGTTCTTTAAAACTGCTTTTTGTGTTTAGTTTGTTGTCTCCCCCCCCACCTCCGATAAGCACGGTTGGCTACGTTCGGTGCGAAAGAAGTTCAACATACACACGTGGCCGGCGGCCGAGACTAACGACAATAAGAGCCATATACGCAAACACGCCAACGTACAGCGGCGACTCCAACTCGTGCGTGGGAGCTCGGTGGACCGTCAATATCGTAGGAAAATGAGAGACGGCGATGACTTGGAGAAGCCCTTGTCATCCAGCAGTGGAGAGATCATGATGATGATGGATTCACTAATCAGGGGTGTATACTGCTGTGACTTGGGTTAATGCCAGGTTCCTTGTCAAACCTTTACCATCTCCGTCTAATCCGCGGCAGCCCAGCCACTCCCTCCCACCGCTTGCGTTAAGCTACACTCAGCCATACAGTACAATTCCCCTGACGAAACACTTTCATGCAATCCGCATTGATCGCCAGTGCTTTGCCAGTCGAACAGGGGGCATTTCCACATACAATTATAGATTGGCAAAACCGCTGAAATGTAAGCCGCTACACACGATGCGAATATATTTTGAGTCAATATACAGCCCCCCCCTGTTCCAAACACACTTTTCCTTGGACCTCATTCTTTTCCAAATGTACATCCATACCTATTGATAATTTTAGCTTCAAGGTTGGCCGCCACTTTGACACCAATATCACACTTTGCTTCACATCTCTATTCTCGTATTCTCAAGATTGTAAGACGGCACCTTTTCCCCATGCAAACTTTCAAGCAAACGTTGGGAGCGCACGTGTTATATTCTGGTAGGTGTGTGTGTGACTCTATTTGTATATTGACTTCATTGACACCTGGCCAAAATTAGTGGTATATTTTCCACAGTATCTTGTAATGCAGAGAATACGGTACTGGTAGTTTTCTCATTGTAAACGTCCATGACATCCTGTTGCATTAACATTTTCATATTTGTAAAAACATTTCCCCGGGTTCTGTTTTGTATTTTTCTCAATGGCAAAGCAATCGTGCTATCTATGGACTGCCTGGAGCGAAACGAATAGATTTCCATCTTGGAAACTCCGGCAGAAAGCGACTAAATGAAACTATTTTATTTAACAGGTAAAGCCCACTGAGCTGTATATTAGTATAATGTTGTAATGTTATAATGATGATACTATGTAGTTTATACCTTAGTTGTTTACGTGGTGGTTTTAGTTACTGCAGCTACATACTATTAACACTTCTTCCCTTTATTAATGCTACCCCTATCCCCTCCCTGTGATGCTGCTAATCCTGCATAATGCACGGACACAAGTAGTACTAATCACATACCTGCATTTCCCATAAATATGCTAAATTCCTCTTGATATGCAAATTCTTTTGTCAAGGCGCCCCCCTTCCCCCCCCCTTCCAACCCAGCTTATATACATGCTCCAAGCACGTGTGCTGTTTCATTCAGACGCTGTCGCCTCGACAGACCTGGTTTCACCTGAGGACGGCTGCTTGCGTTGTGGCCGAAACGTCGTGAGAATTATTTTATTATGTTTTATTTTTATTATTTTATTACTTCCCTTCTACGTGATTTTACCGAAAGAACCAAGAAGCTGTATAGCTCTTTTTCACAAACAACCTAGCCACAAATGACAGCTCAACGCAGTGGCTTATGGGGAAATTTATATCAGCCAAATAATACAAACACATAAGCAGCGCGTCGCCCCCGATGAGACAGTGACCTCTTGGAAGGGGATACCACAGAACTACTCACGAGGTGCCTCCCAATGCCCCTCATCCACACTAGGTGGTGCATGTCAATCTTTTAACGGTAATGAGTCTCAACTCTCCGACGCCAATCCTAAAATTGAGCTACAAATACAATGTGTAATTGTACCCGATTTAGACTTCAAATTAAGATCACGGCTTCGAGTCAACATAACAAGAGGAATCAGGATAGTTACTTTAAGTATTTTATCTAAACTGTTATCAAGTTTATTAACCTAAATAGTTTCCACCAGTGTCAATAATTCAGTTAGATTCCTTGTCCTGCATGCAAAGAATGCCTACTGTATATATCTCTCTTCGGCATGGTGTGACTTTTAAAAGTATTCCCGGGTAACATTTGAAAAATATTACTTGGGTATACTGTACTGTTAAAATTCACACCCTGTATGTCTTCTAGTTCGTCTGATTAATATTTCCTATTTCTTCCATCCAATCTGAATACATCTCTCTTCACTACCCCGCCCAAATACAACTTCTATCATCGCTTTCGTGATCTCGATCATCTCTTCGGCTTTGTCCGAATAAACTCTTCGACTAAAATCTAACTTCGTCCCTTCTTTCATCTCAACATACAACATCTCTATCGCATCGCGCTCCTCGCACGGAGTCACGCGGTCAGCGTTAACAGAGCCGATTCAAATTCATCGAGTTCTCATTGGGCACGTGTTACATATGAAGTATTGGAAATGACGGCAGGAAACTCCTTGACGGGTAACACACTTTTTATTAAATCTTGACTTGTCACGATACAACGTGTGGTCTCTATTCTTCTGACTACTGGTCACGATACAACGTGTGACCTCTATTACTCTGACTGCACACTTCACTTAGCTTGTGTAGACTCTATGCCTCTGGCTACACACGCATCACTCGTCTCGTGTAGACCCTATGCCTCTGGCTACACACGCATCACTCGTCTCGTGTAGACCCTATGCCTCTGGCTACACACGCATCACTCGTCTCGTGTAGACCCTATGCCTCTGGCTACACACGCATCACTCGTCTCGTGTAGACCCTATGCCTCTGGCTACACACGCATCACTCGTCTCGTGTAGACCCTATGCCTCTGGCTACACACGCATCACTCGTCTCGTGTAGACCCTATGCCTCTGGCTACACACACTGCATGCTCACACTGCATGCTCACCCTACACTCCGCCTCTGGGTTACACAGAGTCCCGGTCCCCACAGGACAGCGGGACTGGGTACCACAGGGCCCTATCTCTTCCTCTCCGTCTTCAGTCTTCGCTGGTTACACTCTCCCCGTGCGCCTGTGTGCATCACCTTATATAGTCCCTGCTCACGGGAGACGGAGCGGATGCGGACCTCGACGTGAGCATCGCTCCTTAGTTAACCAATCACGACGCGCTATTTCTACGATCCGTTTTCCCCCAGCGCGTGTTTCCACTACCCAACCAATCACGCCGCGCTGCCACCCGATCACTCCCTCTCAAGCGCGTCACCGGCACACAGCCAATCAGCACCACATAACCCACGACCCCGCGCTGACCCCTGATCCTTCACCGTCAGCGCGCGTCACCACACACACAGCCAATCACTACGCGCTGGCACCCGATCCCTACCCCAGCGCGTATCACCACTACATCACCCCCTCCCACATAGCTCGCAGCCGGCCCGGCTGCTAACCAACAACACAACACAACGTTAACACAACAAAAACCCCACCCCCCAGTGTGCCACGTAACGCAACAACAACAACACAACAGCATCCTATGTACAAATTGACAACTAACACAAGAAAAGTCAACAACAACACACACAACACCTCGATAAGAAGCTATATACAGCCCGACGAACAACACAATAAAAGCGATTTCCAGAAAATGAACGCGCCCAGCGTCTCTGTGACTAAACGCAGTGACGAGGCGCTCCAGCTTCCTCGACTCCTCACATGGTAGGTCATAAAAAGTAGCGCGACCTGGCGCGAGTCCGTCTGGCCGGTCCGTCATATGGGACGGGACGCTGACGACCGTCCCGTGGCTCCGGCTGCTCTAGACGGCGCGGATCGGGCCTGAAAGGACCGGCCCCGCCGCGAAGATCCGGCCGCCGGTGGTCGGCAGCTGTCAGTTCCGAGATACCTGGGAGGAGATCAGGCGGAAACATGTGAGGATCAGGCAGAGACATTTCCCCCTTTGGGTCGTCGGTCACGTCACATGCTCGGCCCTCACGACACAAGGGGAGGCCATATGGAGGCGAGAACAGTTTCAGTCGGGAGGGGTGGACGTACCACCGTCGCTTTCCCCATTTTATCTGAACGCACTGGGGGCGTGCAACACGCACGACCTCCATGGGTCCCCGCCATGGCTTAAACAATTTAGGCGACATAGCCAAAGGTGCCTGAGGGCAATGCAGCCAGGCCCTGTCACCTGGTTTCCAGTCGTGCACGGACACCTTCCGTGCACGCAACCGCTCGTTTGCAATTTGGCGAGCCCGCGAATTAAGCCGTGCGGCCTCCCTTGCCTCTGTCAGCTTATGAATATTAAATTTAATATGTTCTGCCAATTTTGAATTAGTTCGTGGCGCGGACAGGCCAAGCTGCGTTTCCATGGGCGGGTCGGCTTCCCGACCGTACATCAGATAGAATGGGGAAAACCCCGTCGCTGCATGGGGGGCCATCCTATACGCGGCGAGGACCCCCGGGACCTGCAGGTCCCAATCAACATGTGCCTCACACACCCGCTGGCACAGCATAGAAGTCAAAGTCTTGTGGAGTCTCTCCACCATCCCGTCCGTCTGCGGGTGGTACGGGGAGGTACGCACCTTCTTAGTACCCAACAGATCGCACACCTCTTGCAGCAATTTACTTGAAAAAATTTTCCCTTGGTCGGTCAGCAAGCGTTCGGGAGCCCCCTTGTCCAGGACGTAGCCCTGGACAAAGGCGTCCGTCACAGCCGCCGCCGACTGGTTGGCGAGTGGCCACGCCATAGGCCACCGAGTAAAATATTCGACCCCCACCAACAGGTACTTATTACCCCTAGGCGTGACTGGAAAAGGCCCCAGAATATCGAGCGCAACGAGCTCGTTAGTGCGCGAGACTTGAATAGATTGCAGCGGTGGATTAGCTGCCACGGGCGGTGGTTTCCGTCTGGCGCACTCAACGCATCCCTTCAGAATATTCACCACGTCACTCCCCATCCCCGGCCAATAATAGTCACGCTGAAGCAGGGCAAGCGTTTTGTTTACTCCCAAATGCAAGAGGCGTTCGTGTGCGGCCAAGACAACTTTCCCCCTCACAGCGGAAGGCACCACAAGTGCGTGCCGCCAGGACAAACTGTCCCATCTCATTAACATGCCTTGCTTAAGTACGTAGGAGCCAATTCGCTCCTGGTCCTCTTTGGGACCCCCCACCCTGCGGCGCAATGTTAGCAGGGAGCTGTCCGCCATTTGGAGACGGCCCCACTCACTCAGCGACAGTGAGAGCAGCGAATCCTGACCCTGAGAGGTAGCGGGGACATCCCCGATTGGTGCGCCCGCGGTCGCAGCCAATGCCCCCATATCTTCCACAACCGGCGGTTTACAGCGCGCCGATCCCAATAGACACGCACATTTATGACAAGGCAACAATCACGACAGGGCATCGGCATTTGTGTGTCGCAACCCCTTACGGTATGTAGTCGTGAACTGATAGTCCTGGAGGACTTCCAACCACCGTGACAATTGGCCCGAGGGTTGGGCGACCCTCAATGAATACTGTAGCGCCGCGTGGTCCGTCCAGACCGTAAAGTGACGACCATAGAGATACGGTCTGAATTGTTGTACAAAAAAAACAATGGCAAGCAGCTCGCGACGGGTGACGCAGTAGCGCTGCTCCGCCGGTGACAACACCCTGCTACCATAAGCGACCACCCTTTCGACTCCCCCAACGACTTGGGATAGCACCCCCCCAATGCCCGTGTCGCTAGCATCCGTATCTAGCAAGAAGGGACTCGCAAAATCCGGATAGCGCAAGGGTGGGGTACCCACCAAGGCGTCCCGGAGGGAGCAGAACGCGGCCTCCTCCTCCGGTCCCCATCGAAACTTCACTCCTTTCGCCGTTAGAGCGTGCAAGGGTTTTGCAATAGTGGCGAAGTGCTCAACGAATCGGCGGTAATAAGAAGCAAAACCGATGAAACTGCGCACGTCCGAAACTGACGTGGGTGTCGGCCATGAACTGACACAGTCCGTCTTCACGGGATCGGTAGAAATCCCCGAAGAGTCGACAATGTGACCCAAGTATCTAACGGACTTACGAAAAAGGTGGCATTTGGCCGGTTTAAATTTTAATTTAGCCGATCGCATTCATAAGAACACCCCTCTCAATCGCTGGAGGTGTTCCTCAAATGTTTTACTGAAAACAATGACATCGTCAAGGTAAATCAAGCACGTATCCCATTGCAAGCCCGACAAAACCAACTCCATAAGGCGCTGAAACGTCGCTGGAGAGGAGTGAAGTCCCATGGGTAACCGGTTAAACTGGAACAGGCCCCCTGGAGTCCGAAATGCTGTCTTAGGTTTAGACTCTTCGTCGAGTGGCAACTGCCAGAATCCCGATAATAAATCAAGAGTCGAAAAATATCGCGCACCAGACAATGCATCGAGGGACTCGTCCATCCTGGGGAGCGGATACGCGTCAGCCACAGAGATCTTATTCAGGCGACGGAAATCTACGCAAAATCGCAAGGAGCCGTCCTGCTTCTTAACCAGCACAATAGGTGCTCCCCAAGGACTGGAGGAAGGCGAAATAATGTCGGCTTCTAGCATATCGTTAACGGCCGACTGAACATGTTCCTTCTCAGCAGGACTCAGTCGGAAGGGATTTAGCCTGACCGGTGCCGCATCGCCCGTTTCAATGTGGTGGCGTAACAAATCCGTGCACCCAATGTCATACTTATGTTTACTGAACACATCAGAAAATTCCATTAGCAACTCGCGCAGCGCACCCAACTGTACCGCTGACAAATCGTCCGAGCCCGCGCACAGCGAATGGACCCATTCAAGGTCCTCCCTCGATTCAATGTTCTGCGTGGGACTCGGATCAACCTGCGCAACCAGCCGCTCATCCGCAGGGACCCGTGCCGCGTGAGCTAGCACGGTGCCCTGCTGAATGACGGCTGGCCGCGACCCAGCATTTAAAACCATCACAAACGGATCCTTGTCAGCCCGAACCAAAGTGTGAGCCACCGACAAACCGACACCCCCGACAGCCCTGTTAGAAGGACCCAAAAGCATGCCTTGTTCCGAAGTCTCCCCCACCCATGGTTTCCGCAACCGGAGGGGAATTCACATCTGTGAACCCGGGGGCACGTGCACGGTCTGTGTCGCCAACGCTTGTATCGTAGCGCACGCCGTCCGAATTTCAGTAGGGTTCGTCAAAAATGAAATACGGCGACCCGATGGTAGTTCAATGCAACGCTGATCGATGAGAATTTTAATGGGCATTTTAGCCAAAAAATCTGTGCCCAATAGACAAGGAACCGCCAAAGAAGACGAAACGAAAACGGGTCCCGACAATTTGATATCTCCAATGCAAATGGACGCCCTAATCTGACCGATAATGCCCAACGATCCCCCATTAGCGGCGTAAAATGGCACATCCACTGGGAGCAGCGGACGGCATTGGACGGGGAGAATGTTGTAAATGAGGTCCGATATAATAGTCGCCGACGCCCCCGTGTCCACTAACACCCTGACCTCGACCCCATCAATAGATCCCGTAACGACGGATGAACCCGCTGAAGCAGCCACAATTCTGTGCCCCAACTCCGACCATTCAATGTCTCCCCGGTCCCGGCCGAACCCCCCTCGCCGAACCGAAACCCCGAACCCTAACCGGCCCTCCTCCGCCGCAACGCGACGGCCCATGTGTGTCGAGTATGTAGGCCGAGCATGTGAGGTGCCGCGACTTGCCGGGGTTTGTAGGGATGACTTGGGCCCTTGGTCGTCGTCCAGCCGAGGTCCCATGGCGCGCTGACGTGGAGCGCGACAACTGGACGCCACGGACCTCGACGTGAGCATCGCTCCTTAGTTAACCAATCACGACGCGCTATTTCTACGATCCGTTTTCCCCCAGCGCGTGTTTCCACTACCCAACCAATCACGCCGCGCTGCCACCCGATCACTCCCTCTCAAGCGCGTCACCGGCACACAGCCAATCAGCACCACATAACCCACGACCCCGCGCTGACCCCTGATCCTTCACCGTCAGCGCGCGTCACCACACACACAGCCAATCACTACGCGCTGGCACCCGATCCCTACCCCAGCGCGTATCACCACTACACATACAACGCGACGCGGGCAGCGTCAATTGGCTTAGCGCGTCACGTTACACGTGTTTAACGAGCATCGGGCACGTGCAGCAGCGGAACGACTTAATTTGCTGGAGAACCCTTCGGCCAGCAGTGGCAAGAGCAAGCAATTGTAGGGTTGCACCTTTACCTGTTTTATGTACAGGGTGGTCCAAATGTATTGTGACCCCGCCCCCGTCCCCATTGCATTGTCCAATTCAATGATATAGCACTTAATATTTGCTCAAGTATGATGTATTTGAAACATAAATGAATACACAAAGGGGGAAAAATGTTAGGGGTCAATTAATTGGGGGGAGGGGGGTCACAAGACAGCTGGACCACCCCGGGATGTTTTTATTACTACCTGGCTACAGAATTGTATCCGACCTGATACCTAATGAAGGTATTTGGCATCATAGCAAACCACGTTTTTCGGTGCACATCATATCCTGTATAACGTATATTTCAAAGTCGCGAATAAATAAAACTAAACGTTTGGTATAGCCTAACGCTTTTTGGAAATCTCATCGTTTTGTCGATGACTGCTGGGGAGGTGGGGGGGGTTACACGTACACGACATATTTGCAAGCTCTGTTGGGTCACGGCTTTGAAGTCTTTAAACAATTATCCTCCTCACAGCGACCTGCGTTGCTTTAAATAGAGAGGAAATCTGGCTTAGAGGGCCCACTCGGAAAAGCGGTTGCACTTTGTGACGCACCCCGCCGCACGCAACTCCCAAATTATAAACACACAGGGACACCGGCACGCGCACACACAATCAGACGCAAAGACAAACATCCCCCGCACAGGCTCAACAGACCTTTGTTGGGCAAGTGCTGTTAGCGAGAGCACCTAATGAAGGCCACCTCGGCTCACGAGCGAGTGGATGTGGCCAGCAGCAGGCCCGGCCGCCTTTGTCTCCCCAGTGGCAATGTTTATAAACACCGCACCAGGTTTTCTTTTGAGGTTGAGTCGACCTAGGGGAGGGCCCAGGACCGGTTCAGATAATCCATCAACGGTGTTCGCCGTGAGCGGGAATGGAACCCGGTCGCCGGGTTCGTAGCAATGCGCGCTAACCGCTGCGCCACCGCTCATCACGGTCAGAGATGCGTAAACCCCCACAGGCACGAATAAACTATACCCAAAACTCTCTGTAAATTATGAGAAAGCCCGTCACAACAGGAGAGCGCGTGCAGGCTGGGAACAGGCACAAGACTGAGGGCATTGCATGCATGTGCAATGCTTTGGTAGTTACATGACATGCATCCAGCAAGACAAGATGATGATGATGGGAGTGGTGCCTTCCTGCCGTCGGTGAGCAGCACTCCTTTGCGTGCCATTAAATCTACGCAAATAAACAAAGCTATTGAACAGACAATGATACTGTACACATACCTTCTCATTACTTGCATGGTCACATTCTATTTTTAAATTATAAAAAAAATGGTTTAACGCATCCGATAATGCCACACAGTTTTTTTTCAACAGCACCGCTTTAACGCAAGCTCAAGTCTGGCCTGGTGGTGACATTCATTCTCCGTGTCATGGGCAGTCAAACTTGCTCAAATAAACGTTGCTGAAAACTTCTACACGTCTGATAGGCAAGGATGCACACGTGGGCAATGGTTGGACTCAAACATATCATATCTAACAAGCAATAACAATTGGCCTCCTCGTAGACAATATAAGCAACACAATAAATGAACAGAATGTCCACACAGTGTATTTGTTTTTGCACAGAAAGAAACAATCCTCGCATACAGGCAGCGGGCAATGCATGCGCCTCCGATTAGCACGGTTGGCTACGTGAGGTGCGAAAGAAGTTTAACATACGGTGCATACACACATGTTCGATTGCTGAAACCAGACGATTTCTGGGGCCATTATTGATGAAGCCACCAATGCGCCCAAATTGCCTCAATCCCCATTACAGGGAGGGCTTCATTGTTGAAACCCTTTAAACCACTCCACTTCCCGTGCCGTCCCAGTGGCTAAAAGCAGCAGCATCTCAGTGAGCAAAGTTGGGATGAGTGGCGAGGGATGTCCCCGGCCGTATTTCTCGTCTCCCCGTAGCGCTGACTCCACGAGTGCTCGCGATAACCTTTGGCCAACGTCCAAGGTGGGCGAATCAACTCGGCAAATTTATCGTCCAGAGGTAAGAGGCAGAGCCAAGCCTCGTTGCAGTCTTGTGGTCTCGGCCTACCGTGCTTCTTTACCCTACGGTGTACGGGCGTACATCGCACAAACCCTCTTGGGGCCGTCCATAAATGACGTCACGCACCTAGGGGGGGGGGGGTCAGACATTTATGACGATGTGTGAAGATGGGGGGGGGGGGGTTGAGAAATGTGACGTCACATCAAAATGCGCAACTTTAAATAAATATAGACAACACGTTCTACTTCATAAAATCGACTTTTTAATAAATGTTTCTCCTACAACATCAGAGTGCAGCGCCACATTAAATACGCACTACAATGACAATAGTTTAAAGCGATTTGAAGCATGTCAAAAAAATTTTGGAGGGGGGGGGGGCAGAGCTTTGTGACGCCATGTGACGAGGGGGGTGGGGGTCAAAAATCGCGTGACGTCATTTATGGACGGCCCCTATGGACACACGTACAATACAGTACTTGTGATTTTTTTGTTTACATAGAGCTAATTATAAAGAACATAAAAGCTTTTTTTGTACACGTAAATATATTTTTGCCACTCCGCTGCTGGATAAGGGGATCCCCACGCCGTGCGAGTTATTTAACCATACTTGACCGCGCTGCTGCTCAGCACTGGGTTGAAGCCGGGCAGGACCTACGTGGCAAAGGAGAAATGCAATGCTGTACAGGGTGGTCAAACAGATGTCCTGCGACCCCCCCCCCCCCCCACATTTAATTCTCTGAAACTGAATGTGTATTTTTTAAGGTTTAATTAAATCTGGACTAACCTGTACAATTAATTTTTGCTCCACTTACTCTCTGTGCTGTCTACCCCAAAGGCAGCCCACGACACCGTGGCATGCATGGTGGTCACCCATCAAGTAGCACGGAAGGCTACGTACGGTGCAAAATAAGTTTTACAAACATGCATCCAAGCAGCATCTATCCCAGCTTAGCCGAGATCTAATGATGAGATCGGGAGAATTCTGGCGATTTGCTCATGGGTCAAATGAAATATTTATTAAACAATGAGTATTTAGCAGACAATAATTTATTAAAAAGGATTTAAATACCACAATCAACATCACTTGTTTTGCCAAAATCGTAAAAAAATGTAATCACACAACAAAGTCTAAGTTTTTAATTATCTAAAACTGCTACAAATACATCCTGTACCATTTTTATTGCAAACTTGCAATATTATTCCCGTCATGTTTACAATTGGATAATATATTATTCAAAAAGGGTCCCTGTAAACCACAATGTTTCATTTTTAAATTCGCAAAAAAACATTAACCAAATCATGCCCCTTTAAGTGCACACCCACCATCGATCCACCTGAATGTTTTTTTCTTACAAGGAAAATAAATTGTACACAAGTCACATAGCAGGCACTGTCATCTGGCTATTGCAACACACAACCATCATCATCAGCCATGGATGAATGCCTCCCGCAGATGACCAGGGTCAAATTAAAGTTTGATGCAGGCCCAGAGCTGTCAATTTTTGAGGGGCCCTCTCTGCACATTCAATTGCTTCCCCTTTACCGTTTTACTACCACCCATGGACGACGACAACACTTCATTATTATTTCAGTTCTATTTTGTTTTTACTTTAATGTACGAATTGTAAGGGTAAATAAAATAAAAAGTAAAACGCACCCAATTATTTGTCCTGCAGTAATACACAGAAGTGATGCTATGGTTTTAATGCCCAAATTACTTACAGGGTTCATCACAGCTCTGCAGTACGTGTTGCGTTTCTGCCATTACAACCGTTATGAAGCAAAGTAGGCTTTTTGGGACCCCACCCAAAATCTGAGGCCCTACGGCCTGTACGTTAATGCGGCCCTGGAAACCAGGAACGTGAACGAACCACCATACATACGTGCACTTATGCAAGGCCACAACACAATCTTCAGTGATTGTGTCACATCTCTCCTAAAGGCCACTGGTCATTCAATTGCAGTGCCGGATTATCCTAGTCGCAAAAGTAGCAGATGCTACGGGCCCAGCACTTTCAAGGGCTCCGCGCTAAATTCTTTTAAGCTATCAATTGCGGTTCAGTGATTCTGGACTTGCTCTATTACTATAGTACTATACCGCCTTCAACTTTTTATGAACGACTGGGTGTTTCAGGTTAGCGATTTGTCGTATTATTTGGCTGTATAGTAAATGAAAAAATACAATTACTTTACTGTGCAAGTTAAACATGCGTTTGAATATGTTTTTTTTATATTTAGGACCCCTTTAAAACATATGCTACAGGCCCCGCACTAGCTAAATCCGGCACTGTTCAGTTCCATAATACAATACTTGTTTCTACTGTGTAGGTTTGTGCGGTTGTAACATGCGGCTATCAGGTGCGTTTTCAGGTTGTACCACGTGTTATTTGGCATAATGTCCGATGTCTTGAAAGTGTCTTCAGGATCCAAATTGAGCCGCTAACTTCCGCTTCCTCGATTGTAACCATCCATAATACAACCCAACAACACAACAGGGAATGAGACTTGATTATTGCATGAATGCATTCATAGTTGTTCGTTTTTGGCCCATGATTAGTGTCAGGCAACTGGTTTCACATGATTGTCGATAGCTTGTGCTGATCAATTATATCACTCGCAATTGAGTCAAGCAACCCGTCCTATTCTCACGGGATATCTCGCGGAAAAAGGACGGCTTTCAGTCACCCAGCCAATTGGGTTCAAACCCGAAAACAGTTGCACCACCAATGCAACTCGGCAAAGTCTACTTTTGTCAATTTTCACATTGGCCAATGCAATCAAGCACAAGCGCTCATGTGCGAGACCTTTTGCAGCAGGGAAACGGAGACTGGTTAATACTCCAATGCGTTGAACGGCTGTTCCGTGTGTTGCTCAGGAACTGATATTACATTTTTCAAGAAACACCCAGGACATGGAGCGAAACGTCGGACATCATTCCGAATAACACGTGGTGCAATCCGAATACACACGAGTGAGCTTATGTTGTGCTGGTTTGTCACAAGCAACGTAATTTTTGCGACAACAAAAATGCTGAGTAAATTATACAAGTGTCAAATAATTACCCCCAAAAAATGGAAGACTTAATATATTACTGTTTTCAAGAGATAGCTTGACTTTCTTAAAAGCTGGCAACTTGTTCGATCATAGGTTGAGGTACCATTTCCCAAAAATATTTTTTCATACTGATAAAAGGAACATTTTAATTTCAGAAACATTTCTCCATTCTCTGGCAGATCTCAGCTTTTAACACTTGAAACCTGCTTGCTTAAAATACAAGATTCATTTTCACCTATATCTTGTTCACTTGCAAAGATATCATCCGTTTCATTATATTTCAAACTATGACATAACAGTTTATGAACGCAGGCTTAAAGCTTATTCAATAGCAGTGTATTACTCTTTCCAGTAAAAAGTTTGAGTCAGTGCAGATGACTTTGAAGGTCAAGGCCCATTGGGCCAGAGTCCAGCTCTCCAAGTACCCCTTGACATCACATGTGTGTTTCCATGGTAACGTGACCAGGTTTTACTTTCATGTGTCCATTTATGACGGAACTATTTTCAGAGCTATCTTTTACAATGTTGTATCCATCCTCAGTGGTGGTGCCCGAGTACTTCCCATCTTCATATTTGTGTTCATCCTCTGTCACGGCAACAGTTGAATCTTCGATTTTCTGCAAAAAAAAAATGAAACGTCCATTTTTACAGCCTTTCAAAACTCAGACCCTAAGTATTCAAGCAAACAAGTTCTGATATGTGCATTCGTATTTTTTCACAATTTGTTTTTAATTCAAATCATGAGCAAATGTGGTATTGACGCCAGTCATATTGCGCAAGACTGTCATGAAGGTGCTCCATTTTTTTTCTCACCTTTCCTAGACTTTGCACTACGATCGTGTTTTGTATGGTTTGTTGTTGTAACGCACTGACCCCGCCCCTAGTGGACGTCTGTGAAAAAGAGCTTTATATCTTGATTCTGATTTACAGACGACTACAGCCTGCAGAAGTTTCACATTAGGGGGCTAAGTTGCAATGTGACTTTACCCAATTAGTAATTTGACAGTACAGTAATGTTTTTTTAACCTATAAAATTTGAACAATATGACACGGCAGACCTACATTTAAACGAAAATATACCACCACGGAGATCTTTAACGCCCACTGTTTAGCAGAAGGCATGCATTTATGCATAACACACTCGCGCTATTGACCAGTTGGGGCCACTGGGCTGGAACCACAAAAACTCTGCAACAAGTGACAATGGCACTACTACTCGGTCGCGTCATTTCACGAGAGTGACTTACCAATGTACGCTTTATTATAGGTGGAGAGAAGAGACATTTTGTATCCATAAGAGGTTTTTGGGTTGGATCGCATAAATATGAATGTGTCTTTAAAACTGCCACCACCCGACAAAGCCAATTAGTAAGGTTTGTCATGTAAACAACACATGCCAATTTGTTGCTAGTAGAATAAACCAGTGACAACTAGCATCATCAAATGACAGCCAGAGTTATGGAGAAATCCTGCTGTTTCGGGCTTAAATAGAGGGATAAATGTGATGTCTTCACTTGAGAACCAATCAGGTGCGAAGGTTTTGGTCGTGAAATCCCAAACATTTTGTGGGGATTGAAAAGTCAGTTGAGGGACTTGACGACCAGCGACATCATAGTCTCTGCTACCAATGTGTGTAAGAAGCTTAACAGCAGCATTTTGGATAATCCTAACATTGGAGACTATTCAGGTAATGCATAAAAAGAGAGATTTACAGTACTCGGGTCCTGCTGTGGGGGGCATTCTAGGCATTAGCAGAGATGGCCAAAATGTGACTTTGTGCAGCTAAAAAAAAAACGCAAGTACATAATGTGAGCCACCGCCAACCTACTTTACTGCCAAATCTGATGATAACTTTTATAATTTTTTCGTACAAGAGTCCGCCATGCAAGGCATAGAATGCTGAATTTCTTTTCTTTATATATGACAGTTGCCGCGCACAGACCCTAAAGGCCCAAAATGCCAAGTGGTTAGAAACAAACATGACGATGAAGATTTTATTAGATAACAGTTAATACGTTTGTTGAATTTTAAGGACGGTCATAAGAACACATTGGATAGATAACGCCAATATGTATTTTATGAGGGCAATGTGCATAAATGAACTTAGAAGGGCAAAGTCAGCATTTATTTGCAGGTTAGTTGCTGTTAATCTTCATGGTTGAATTCAAAACAAACGGTGGTCAGATTTAATCTGTCAACATTGTGAGAGCCGATCAGAATTATAATATTTTTTCTGGAGAAATCCGATGAGCTATAAAGCTCTTTTTAACAGATGTCCAGTCGGGGACATCTGTGAATTGGGTGCACACCGATTATGTCGCTACCCAACTGTTAATGAAAAATGTGATTAACCGCCGCCTCGTTAAAATTACCACTGAGTGGACCCTGCACTAATCTCAAGTGAAAAGGGAAAGTAAAACGACGTCATAATTAAAGTGTGATACAACAAAAATCTAGACGCCCTGGAAATAAAGATTGACCCCAATCTTGTGCCCCGTGTCTATACAGTTATACAAATCTGATCACACACACACACCTACTTAATTACAATCATATATAAATATTTGACGCACGACCCAACATTTTCTTTAAAATACGGTGGGGGTGGGGGTGGGGGATTTGCATCTTATAATCCAGAGACTACAGTCATATAAAAATATGACCTCAGCTGGAAATTACATCTCCAGTAAAGCGCCTCGCTCAGAGTAACATAAAACGTATTCACGTGCAATACAGCCATTTATTGTTTTAATGGAATATGAATAATCGACTAGGTACGGTACAGCACATAACAGAGTATATCCAAGGTCTTCCAGTATTAGTGCAATAATAATAAAAAAATGCAACTTGCGTATAGCATGTGTCAGCGCTCACAGGATTAGCGTGCATATTGCTGTGCTCGTTTGTATTTGTATATCCAGAGCTGAGGCGGGTTAATGCCCGCCTCAGCTCTGCATCAACTCACATTTATGTTCCTAAGACAAGTGCTCTATTATTAATCACAGCGTATTCACCGTCAAGATGCTGCTCTGTGACAAATATTTGGCCAATAGTGAAACACCTCGAAACTGACGTTGAGGAAGAAAACGAAAGATTTCACATTCAGTTTGATTACCGTGGTGTAAAGGTTAAAGCACAAGGACTTATAATCCACAGTTCGCCACAGTTAGATTCTATTTCCCTCACATGGCGGTTGAAACAATGCTGCTAGTTTAATAAACCACCCATGCCTCTATCCACCCATCAGCGTAAGCGGGTACGACAAGTGTTAGTTATTTGGCAGGTTGTGTGTGGAGGGGTAAAGTGTGGATATACTCCCATCTTCTTAAAATACGTTTGGCCAACCTGGAAAACTAACCCAGATACCCCTCTAGAGGAGCTTCCTTGAGCTGCCATGAGTGGAGGTCATTCTGGCAGCAGTGGTGCGAGAAGGCAATTACAGGGTTGCACCTTTACCTTTTGCTTAAGTCGATGGACTGATTTCCAATTTTTTTTTTAACTTTGGAAACTAGAGAAAGGTTTCCCCATGAGCAGAGGCGTACCAATTTATCAACAACAACGTCAAACTATATAGATAGCATCTCAAGACTGGAGGGGGAAAATATAGATACAGGGAATTGAGGAAGAGGGAAGCAACATCAGAGTCTATTCTTATGCTCGCAATACACGCGAATCGAATCGCACGTCTGACAATCTGTTGTTTTACGAGTACATAGAATTTCGTGAGAAGGGTGGCTTCGGTACGTTTAAAAAAAAAACGCATCCTCACCATCTCATCAAACCGGACGCCACAGTGGAGCTTCTGCCGATATCTCCGGGGAAGGAAGAAGAGCAGGTAATCCATGATTGGGAAGATGGTGCGAGGGTCCACATCTCGCCCCTTGGTATAGCCTGCAGCAGAGCATGCATCCTCCTTCAAAAGGTCGCTCTTACCGTGGTGCGTGATGTAATTCTCATCGCCACAGCTTACAATCACACACTCTGCTTTGTCAACAAACACTACAAGCGACAGCAGCAACAGCAGCAGCTGCGAAATAACAATCAATGTCCTTTCAATTCCATTCAGGATAATCGCCAGCCTCTTTAATCATACCACTGCATAATTAGCATCCATATCGTTACATAATTAACATCAATTTGCTCGGTAGCTTAAGGACAAGCTGTATAATGGCATGCATGTCTAATTTGGATGCTTTAAATTTGAATGCACTATATATAGTCAGCTCTCGACTCTGTGTTCTGAGAAGTATTACTTGGAATTAATGAATAATGTGAACGACATAATTTATGTCAAGCCAGAAGAGAGGTTTTCGGAAGTGACGTTCTTTCATGAATAATCAAAGAAGACCAGAGCCTCATTGCCGAGGTGTAATTGGTAATTTCTAACCAAGTGAATCTGCATGAATCTGAAGGTCACCAGGTCGTTCTCCTGTCTTGGCACGTTAAACAATGGACAAGGTTCTTAAATTTCCACCCCGCCCCCCCCCCCCCCCTGCTTATGACATCATTCCATATGCAGGCCGTACGATATGAGGTCACGGTCTGTGCAAAGTCATACCGGTGATGAAGCTGACGACGAGCCCAACGACGACCACGATGGCAGCGTTATGAGCAGTGTACCACATGTACGACAGCGAATAGAACTTGGCCAGTCCCATTAATCTGCACACGGGAGAGCACGACAATGCACACGGTGAACGCTACGCGTCGTCGTTATCAGCCACGGCCACCACTCCACTGCTGGACGAAGGCTTCCTCCCCGTGTGTCGTCAATATCCCTCATGGATCTGCGACGCAACACGCAATCCATATCACTCCTGGTGATCCAACTCGGGCCTATTTTCCCGTTGAGCTGCCATTCCGTCGCCAGTCACGTCCTTTGGCTATCATCCCTTCCCGCGGTGTGTCCGGTCTTAGCAGTGCATCTCAAGACGCTTGAGATCCACTGATTGTACAGTAACACAAAACTAAAATGACCATAAAAATATTAGGAAACTAACTATTTATGTTACCATATACACTCACTTCATGCCCGAGTGTTATGTACAGATCATCTCATGCAATCGGAGACTAAACGCACCTGTGATAAATACCACAGTACTAAATTCCGTACGATGATAGAGCAGTCGTGCAGCAGGTGGTAACCAGCGCTATGGACCCGGTGACCCGGTGATACGGTTCAATTCCCGGTTACAGCTAACAGAGGTGTGAACTCGAGTCATGTGACTTGGACTCGAGTCAGACTCGAGTCATGAATTTGATGACTTGCGACTCGACTTGGACTTGCATAACAATGACTTTGTCCCACCTATGAGATGTGGACTCGAGTCATGTGACTTGGACTCGAGTCAGACTCGAGTCATGAATTTGATGACTTGCGACTCGACTTGGACTTGCATAACAATGACTTTGTCCCACCTCTGACAGCTAATATCAGTGTCAAGTGACATCTGTAGCAGTGCCAGGTTCCCCCCCTTTACCAAATCCAACTGACCAGCATGGTGAAGTATGTTCAAAAGACCCCATTACCAACACGGAACAGAAAGGCCTTTTAATCACCAGTGGAATAACTAAAGGTCGTGCATTATTATTATTGCTGTAGTTATAAGCTAGCCAAATTCTACCACTGCCTAACAATGTAAAAGCTACAACTGTGGTGTGCAAATTAGTATGGTGAATGAAATGTTTTCTCAGGTGTATCTCCTAAAATAAGAGCTATACGGTAGGGGGGAGGAGATGCCGGCCCGTGACCTCACTTCCACGTGGCCCGTGACCTCGCTTCTTTGTGGCCTGCGGAACATGCAACCGCTCACGTTGATGCGGCCTTCAGACGATAATTATCCATCTCTGAAAGTAACCTAGCCGCGCCTAATTGAGGGGAATATTTTATACACGCGTTTCTAATTTTAGCTTGCTCAGTCACCATGGGGAGGGGGCGATACCCCCTTAAGATGCCGAAAATTGACATTTTGTTGATTTCTTTTCCAATTCATATTATTTTCGGGACAATCGATCATTTTCCATGACGAAAAACAAAAATAAGAAAAGACTTCATAGCATCATTTAACCAAAGGAAAAAATATTAATGTAGGGCCTTATTTTAAAAGCTTTAAATATTGGCACCATCCCCCCATGGACCACCCACTTGGGAAGTTTGACCATTGTGCCTTCTGTAAAGGTGAGCCCTAATTATTACGTGTGTTACTGTTGAATAATGCTGTGGTGTGTGTTAATGCGTGGCCCGCAAAACATACTGGAAAGTTTGATTCAGCCCTCAGTAGGAAAATATTCTCCACCCCTGGATTCAGGGGCAGTGCTGTCGTGATTGCCATAGGCCCTGATGCAAGGAAGAAAATGGGCCCTCCTTGTCCATTTCTTCCTCTTTGTGGCCGGATATCTGGGCCCCGGTGAAGTTGTACTGCCTGCCCACTCGATAGCAACACAATTGGATACAATGATAATAAAACTGACGATGTCGATGAATAAAAACAATAACCACGTTTTTCCTATAATCTTTCTCAGTTTTCCTCTTAAGACGCAAAGCCCTTTGCTCCCACCCGCAAATTCGAACGCTATGCCTACTGCTGCAGGGTGAGGATAAAAACCCAGTGCGTGTGTACGTGTGTGCACGCACGCAGGGGGGGCGACGGTGGTGGTGGCGAAGGCGGTAGTGGCCGCGGTGGTGAAGTCGGACATGTTAAGGCACTGAGGGGGCGGCCCTGCTGGAGGCCCAGCATTGGCGTTGTTGTACATGATGCTGCCGATGCCCAGCCACAGCGCCAAAGGCAGGCTCACGACCAGCCCCGAGATTGCACCCTGAGAAGGTGCGAATGTCCATCCACGTCAGCAGCGCATGCACACACGCACACAAACGCATACGCACAGGGACAATGAACTCGCGAGATTGCCAGCTGGTTCATAGGTCGGAGTGCCGAGCCAGTATTGCTGGGATCCTTGGTTTGAATTCTGGCGGCCGCCTGCGATTCACTGGGTTCCCGGGTGTCATGCGTTCATGGTCTCAACTCAGTTACCAACAACACCACATGAGAACAAATGGTGTTAAAATTAGTTTCTTTACTTAATTCATCCCTGAAAATGAAAAACATTGATGTGGATGCCATGCAATGAACAATCCTCGGAAGCAGAGTGGGTGGGAAAGTGGTGCCCCCTACTGTAAATAACGCAGGTCAGAATCAGAATATTTATTTATACTGCAGGAATCCATCCAATGAGCTATGAAGCTCTTTTTCACAGATGTCAAGGAGGTCCCTTGAAGGGATCTCAGAGATAACTCTAAGGTATCCATATGAACGAAGGGGCAGCCCCTTCGTTCTGCGAGAAATCCGAACGGATTCTTCATCCTGTGATGACTATAGTGCAACTGGTTAGAAGCAAATCCCATGCGGTTGTAAATTCAGCAAACTGCGTTCCCGACTGTGGCACTGCCCACCATATACGCATGCAGGAGTGCACATAAACAAACATAGGTGCATACGTGCCTAACATGAAGCGGCCTCTTTATATAAGGTATTAACAAACCATTGAGTGACTCGATAAGCAACCTTTGTATGGATGAACATTTACATTCACGCGGTATGACATAACCAGTAGGCTTGTGTTTTCGGTTTGCGTTACGCTCGTACAATGGCGTTGGTCCATGGGAATAACATGCCGACGATGAAGAGCCCGAGCAGAGGGCCCCCCACCATCCCAAATATACTGAGGGCGGCCTGGGGGGGGGGGGGGCGGTAGGGAGGATACGGGACAGAGGGAAACAGAGAAACGGGAAAATGAGAGGTACATATTGTATGTATACAACGATCCATCTTGCACCTGCTCGTGAGCTGATTTCATTGCTTCTTTATGCACAATGGCTATCCTCTCAGGCATTGTATTTTGGCACCAAGGTGGCTAGGAGATTTTAACTACCTCGCCTGATATACAGGTCGTGGGTTCGATCACGACCCTGACAAATTCTGTATATTTGGAGTCTGCGTCTCTCTCTCTCATCATCATCACGATGGCTAGGAGATGTTAACTATCTTGTCTGGTATGCAGGAGGTCGTGGGTTCGATCACGACCCTGACGCCTGCTGTATATATGGAGTTTGCATGTTCTCTCCGTGGTCGTGTCGATTTTTCTCCAGGTCCTCCAGTTTTTCCCTCCACATTTCGAATTAACATGCATTTAGAGTATTTGGATGCTATAAATGTCCACATGATAAGCTACTTCGTTGAGCTTTCATTTGTGGCCAGGTCACTTCTGAAAAAGCTATATAGCTCAGTGGGCCTTACCTGGGTAAATAACCAAAAAGTTTCGTTTTGAGTTCACAAGCCATGATTTTTAAGCCCCTGTAATGACTCGCCATGTACAGCGCTATAAAAATTGGCATTATGATTATTATGATCATCCCTTCTCGTGATATATTCTCCCCAAGCCCACTGAATTAACGTAAGTCAACATGATGTCTCCGATTTGTGTTTGTTTTCTGCCTCACATAAGCATACAATCCAGTATCTGAAATTGCTGACACTTACCGACAAGACAGATCCCATGAGCGATGCAAGGAACGCCATTGCTAGGCACACCAGCCCGTACATACAGGCTGACACAGATGCATAAAACACATGATCGTAAAACACATTAAATGGTGCAGTTGTAAGCATAACACTTTACGTCGCGGTCTTTGTGTTTTGCACAAGCCATGTTCGTTCATTAAACACTCAAATCAGACAGAAGGTCCATGACCATGAACTGGAGTATACGACGTCTTATGACCCACCAACGCATCGCGGTAAAGGTGCAGCCCTGCAATTGCTTGTTCACATCACTGCTGGCAGAAGGGCCACAAGTGGGAACTCTTCTCTAGAACTTCTCTCGAGGGTATTGTTAGCCTCCTCTTTCGCGCTGACTATACATCTTGGAAAGTGGCAGTACCCACACTTTACCCCACCACACGCGATCTGCCCATTAACTAGCTGTGGTCAACCCATTTATACTACTCGGTGGACAGAGGCCGAGTCACAGAAGGAGAATTAATTGAACAGATTACCTTTAGATTTAATATACACATCGTGTAGCTCTACGACGTGCTTTCAGGTTGTGCCAAACATTGTTTGGCACGATGCCTGACATTTCCCTCCACGTGCCCAGAGCTTTTTTTAATCAGTTTCTTAAGTTCCTGAAGTGGCTTCCCGCACGTCGAGCGAAACCTCGTAACATCGTGCCGAACAAGGCACGGTATGACCCAAAAACACAACGGAGAGTTGCGCAGCTTGATCGCGAAAAGCCTACCAAGTAGCATAACACAGGGTGGTCGTCACCACATACAAGCGTATGTATGTATGTATGTTGAATTTCTTTCGCACCGCACATATCAGCCGACCGTGCTACATCGGAGGTGGGGAAAAACGCCGTCTCACGCACCTAAGCCTTTGGAGACGAGCGTCGCTCTCTTCTCAGTCATGTTGGGGAAATACGGCCTCACAAAGTCCGCCATCGTCACCGTCGCCAGGGAATTAAATGCCGACGAGATGGTGCTGCAACACACGGGGATTAGTGGGTGAAAGTTAGAGATGGAAATAAACTTTGCGAGAGAGAAATATCCAGGCAGTTTCCCCCCCCTCCCCCAGAAAAAATAGGTGACCAAATATTAATAATAATGTACAGGCCTTTGTCAATCCATGGGCTGGATGAAAGTCACCCCATGCCGTATAGGTCGTGAAAGCTGTTTGACTATACGTCACCACTCTGGTCAGTACGGGTTGGTGAAGGCAGGGAGCATGATCTTTAGAGCATAGTAGAGTATTGTACAACAATGTATTTTGTATCACTGCCCTCTGCTACTTACAAAGGTAGCACTGCACCAGTCTATAACACCTACATAATGCATGGTGGTTACCCATCCAAGCACTATCCAGAAACAACCCGGCTTAGCTTCTGAGATCTGACGAGATCAGTTGGATTCTGGGTTATTTGGAGATATGCTTCAATAAAAAATATCATCCTTTTTGAATCGGACAATTTTAGATCGCAAGCGTACCTTGTTATGAGATGAAATGTCACACTCATTACTTGTTATGAATCACTGGCCTAATGGTTCGTATCGCATGATGCCTACCTGATGGTCAGTATAGCACGATGCCTACCTGATGGTCAGTATCACACGATGCCAACCTGATGGTCGGTATCGCACGATGCCTACCTGATGGTCAGTATCACATGATGCCTACCTAATGGTCAGTATCACATGATGCCTACCTGAGAGCCCCGCTGAAGATGCAGGCCACAAAGAGGCCAGGCAGCCCCGGGTAATCCTGAAGAACGTCCATCACGAAGTATAGCACCATCTGGAATGAGGTACAAAGACGGACGAGAGATTATTTTAGTTATATTTTTGTCAGCCCTTTGTCAATCCAAATGCGAGGAGGCTACCGTCTCCTGCTGTCCTGAAGCCGTCTCATGGCAAGCAGACCTCGACATTGGCATTTAGCTTCTGAACATATTGCCACACACAAGAATATAATTATAATTAAATTATAATAAACGTTACACACTTGACGATTAAAACTGTTTCAAGGGTTAAACACGTGTATCAATGGCCACACATAGGAGTGTGAGTATACAAACACATGCATACATTCACGCAAATCCACGCGTACATATCCATGAGCATGCAATCGTATGTGTTTTTTTTGCTTTTGCGTATGGGTAGCTGCATGGCTGCACAACAGATGACAGCATCCTCCCCGTATCCACCACACGTGCACAGACACACTTGCAGGCGTTGTTCAAGCCGTGTGCACGTGCAGTTAGAGGGTTGCAGCACCTGGTCGTTGCTTGTGACGTCACCCATCACACGGGGGTTGCACTCCTGATAGCGTGCGTACATAACCAGGCCCATGATGGACCCAATGGCCAGCATCAGCTGCTGGCATGGGAAGACCAAGTACACGGAACTGACATGCGCACACAGGCAGGTACACGCGGGCACACACAAGCGTGAGCACAAAGGCATGCACATCGTTAAGGCATATAAACCACCCACCACCGCCCCCGCCTCCCGTCAACTAAAAGCAATGTCTTCACGACGCCATGCAGACACACGTGCGGGCACAAAAATAAATCACCGGAGCAAAAGAGCAGATCATTGTCTTCACAACACACATGCACTTAACTCCATTCGGTCTCTCCACATGAATGTAAGCCGGATTTATATTTGCGTTTACCCACGATGTTCTACGGCAACCTCGCAATGAGTTTATGTATGCCTTTGCATTTTGCGTTGAATGGGTTTTTACAGAGTGCTCTTGCCAATAACATCTGGTAATCTATCAGCATTTTTAACAAGCTCCACTCTCCTGTTGAGACCCAGAAGGTCAAAACTGGTGTGAATAATATCACTGGTCAACATACTTTTTCCGGCATAAGGTATTCCAACGGTTTTAATGTAATTTTGGGGGTGCCGATTCCAAATCTGGCATCAGCTTTTGTCTATCACATCAGGTTTTTGAGATATCAAATATTGCATTTTCAATAAAAACTGCAGAAGAAAAATATTAAATAAATGTGGATATCTACATAAAATTATATTATAAACACACTATGCAAAAAATACAGGACCATATTTTAACACTAAAGCAGTCACTGACTCGCAACAACTTGCAATCATAAGTGACAGAGTTAATTTCGGGTAAAATCAATGAAAATGGGGTATGCCGATAGCATAAAAATGAGATGTGATAGAGAAAATCTGATATCAGATTTGGAATCAGCACCCTGAAATTAGTCTAAAACAGCTGCAAAAGTCCAGGCCAGAATTTTTTTTTTTTTGACCAGTGTATTAGTCCGGAAGGCCAATAGGCCGCAGGAATAAAAAATGTGTCAGATTTGTTGAAACAGAATGGAGTTCTGCTCATGTTAGCTTTAACCCATGATGATCCACAGCAACGTATAATGAGCAACGTCCATCAACGGCCATTCGCTGCAAGACGCCGGGTGTTCTGGAAGTACCGTATTTTCCCGCATATAGCCCGCATACGCATATAACCCGCAAAAATTGTGTTTTGTGTAAAATAAATTTTAGATAGCGTGCACTTCCATATACCCCGCATGCATGACTATCTTTAACGTCGTTACCGCAGCTTAATTCCATCATATTAATACGAAGTTTACATTTGTAATACATTACACTATCAATTGTTAACATTTAAATCATAACGTGGACAAAGAAAACAAACTAACCGGAAACGAGTGAACTTAAAACAGTAAACAAGTAACAAAAGTAAATATCCAATAAATAAGTAACACATAACTGGTAGATAAGTAAGGACAGTTTTAGCACTGGTAGATTGCGCACTGCGCAGACAATAGCGGCACTACGGAAACGCAAACGCCGTTGTCTCGCCCCCAACCCCCCACCTCTCTCTCCTCCCAGCTCTCCCGTCGCCGGTAAACAAAGTGCGCCACACTTCAAACATTGCCGTTTCATTGTACAAACAATTCGAATCATTTAAAACGTGATAACATGTGCAATTTTAGTGCGAGTGGTTTATTCAACAGTGATTTAGTCAAAGGTAAGTGTTGCATAGTGGATAGTCCTACCATGAAAAAATTGAACGAGTTATGACATGTCACACGTGTAAAATATGTTTAGGATGGCCCGCACCTCCATATACCCTGCAGGGACTTGTTTTGATTGTAAAAAGTGGTATACCCCGCGGGTTATATGCGGGAAAATATGGTACTAACAACCAAACGTGATTAAGACAACTTGGAATGAATACAACAAACTAACAACACTCACAAGATTGCTTCCTTCTCAGAGCGGGCACTCAGATATCGCTGCACTTGAGCTTGGTTGACCCCATAGAGTGCGAGCATCATGAATACACCCCCGAACCCGAGGGTCCATAAGGTGTGCCGCTTAAACGGGTCCGGGTCAAAGCTACACACGGACACAAACATACACGCCATCGTCACGATCATCCCAGTAAACCAGCAACGCTATCGTCAGGCACATACAACACACTGCGTTCCACGAGAACGGCAAGACTTGCACAGCCCAGGATGTTTCACCCGACACTGGGGAGACAAAGCCTTCTCGAGCGCAGCCCCAAAAATCTAGAACTCCCTGCCGCCTGCCACCAACGGACATCCGAAACGCGCCAAGTGTCTCGCAATTCCGTGATCTGTGCAAGACACATTTATTAAGGCTTGTCATCCGATGAAATAAAAACTCTTAAATTTTTATTTCTTTAATTAATTTTTATTTACTGCTTAACTTTGTGCGATTTGTTGCGC
The DNA here is from genome assembly GCF_964198595.1 of Lampetra fluviatilis. Lineage (NCBI taxonomy): Eukaryota > Metazoa > Chordata > Hyperoartia > Petromyzontiformes > Petromyzontidae > Lampetra > Lampetra fluviatilis. The sequence continues at coordinate 7,418,000 of NC_136297.1, forward strand.
ACGTTTGCAATTTATTTTGCATGCGGTTGCAATTTACTTTTCCCAGTCAGTGTTAGCTGCTGAGGACGTGACGGGCTTCTTTTTTCCTTCGTTGTTCCGTGCCCCCTGTACCATTCCCGTTCTGTTGTAATGTGCACTGAAGCCTACTCCATACTCCATTGAGCGATATTGGCACACAAAAGATTGATTGATTGACAGTCATCCCAGTAAACCTGCAATGCTTTGTCTACTTTTGCATGTGTTTGGCCATCCAGCGTTCTATGTTTACTGGGATGATGTAGTTTTATGTCGCATTGTGTCTCACATGCGTAGGCCTGTGGCTGGTTGAAAAGTGCGTGGAGCGACAGGCTATACAGATTCTAGAGAGCAATATGGAGCCGAATGACATTATTGCAATGTTGGTTCTATTCAAGGTTTAATAATCTCACGTAATATTTTCATGGTTCCCTGGTAGACTACAGTAGGCATGGAGATTAGAATAGCCGCAGCCGTAACATGAGGTATAGTGGATGTAGAATACTCAGGTGTGTAAATATTTTTCAGGATGCTCGACAGGCGCAGCTGAAATTAAACTCTGGTTCTATGGGGACTTTTTTGTAAGATTTCGAACACAAGTCAAGAGTACTGTCAAATATCACACATTTTATTTATTTATCCTTTTATCCTATATAAATCATGTAATTTGTTAATCTAGTAATGGCACCTGAGTAATTTGTGGTGTTGAGTAAGGGCTTGTTTTGACTGGAATGAACCAGATACCCACTATATTGATCTTGACATATGTTCACCAAGTTAAAGAGAGATATGACCTGAAAAATGTTCTCCATACGAGATCACACTGGGCGATGTGACTGACACCTGGTGGGAACACTGCAGTATTGCTCACAATATGTAAAGTGATCTGGCGGTAGAGGGCAAAAACCATAATGGGCCTCCAGGTCACTCATGCCATGTGGTTTTATGAACGGGTTGAAGTTATGAAAAATATCACCCAATCAGTAGAATTGGCTGGAACTGGATTATTCAAAACTTTGCAATGCATGTTATGAATAGGGTATGATAACTATAATGTGAAACACACAAGTAAGAAAATGCCAGTGAGGGTAGCATGCATTACAGCAGAGCAGGCCTCACTTTTTTTATTACCATGGTTACTGAGCACAGGCCCAGAGGCCAAAAATGCAAAGGGTGACGATCCATTCAACCAACTATGGTGCGCAGGTGTACATGCGTGTACTAATGCCTATACGCAGTGATTTAATAGTACGTGCAAGTGCTCACTCAATGCCAGATATTTTGCCAGCGTTATTGTTGATTTCCCAAACTTTTGCGATGCCGCCCGCGTTCTGAGCACCGACAATGATGACGGCAAGTTGGCCCGCGACCATCACCAGCGTCTGGAATACGTCCGTCCAAATCACCGCCTTCAGCCCGCCCTGAAAAATACAAAAATAAAGATCCCCCGCATAGCCTTTCACAGACTGTTGGGGCAAATGCTGTTAGTGAGCACCTATGAAGGCCGGCACTGTACACAAGGGGGTGGGTGGCCAATACCATGTCCAACCGCATTTGTATCCCCAGTGCTGATGTTTTCACACCGCACCACATACTAACTTAAGGTTGAATCAATCTAGTGGATGTTCAGGACTAGCTCAAATGTTCGCAACTGCTATTGGTCGAGAGCAGGAATTTTGTTTAGATTGCCAGGTTCATAGAGCAGTGGGCTAACCACTACACTTCTGCTCCCCGACACACACACATGCATGTACTGTACAAGATAACACAGAATCCTGTATCCACAACATGTCCATTCGGATCACTTCATTCTACCGAACCGCCACCAGAAAGCAGGCAAATCGTTCTTTACCACAGCCGGAGGTCTTGTAAATTCTGGCTTTACCACCTCGGTGAAATGACGACAGATTTAGGCGGAAACCAATATCCTAATCAAACACCTGGTCTCTGATTCCACGAAAGAACCTGTGAGATGTAATCTACCTAGAAAACATTCATTATCATTTTCCATGGGTCACAGTAAAATTAATTAATACAGATCTGCCCACTACCTTCACAAGTGAATATCACATAGGGTATGGTGTGTGGTTGACAATGTAAGCAGTGAGTCACTGTAAACTCCGATAACTCAATGGAGGCATTGAAGGAATCCACCGCATATCAACTGATACCATCAACTGATGAGAACTAATCCGTATGTTATTCCTCCAGGCATACACAACAGACTTTCAATAATTCAACCGTGCGCACAGCCACACACAAGCCCACATGATTTGACCACATTCAGAAAGCAAAATGCCAAAGCCAAGAAATACACAAGGTATTAAGTGCTCGAAGGACACTCTAAAATCAAAGATACATGAGATTAAATACCATGGTGCAAATGGACTGATGTTTTTTTTTTATTCATATGCAATGGTTTTATGTAACCGCTGCAGTAACTACATTTGCTAAAATGTAAAAACTAAAAAACTTAAATCGAATTGGGACCCTAAATAGTGACAATTCCTATAATTGCTGGGAATGCCCAATCCACAAATACGAAGGAGACATTACAGTGATACACTTCGCTGCTCCTGACACGGTTATCTGGGCTTGACCACCTGAATGTAAAATTGCAGTTGTTGCTCTGCATCTACATCTGCCAGACGAAAGAATAAGATTGCTGGGAAGATGAATCGCTAAACCTCTAATGCACACTGTAGGCGATAACCATCTGCGAAATACTGCACCTCTCTGACAGACTTGGGAAATAAGGATGGAGCGAACGGAAAATGTATCGAATGAATTGTTTTGATGCTTTTGCCGTACTCACTCAAGTGTGGATGCATGGCTAATACTCACGATGGTCGTGTAAATAGTGCAGATGACTCCAAGCACCACCACCGATATCCACACATTCAGTCCTGTCACTGCAGCACAAAGCAACACAAGTCAACACTGAATCGTTAACACGGAACACCCCACTTCGCATCACACGGCGGCGACATGACAAATTCTAAGAGTGACGCACAGCACAGAGACTAGGACAAACATGGAACACGAAACCAAATGCACATGCATGGCTATTTTTGCAAGTCAACTGCTGGATAAAGCGCCTCCTTCCCCACACCGTGTGTGTTTCATTTGAACATACTTCACTGTTTTATTATTATGTCTTATTTTTATTATTTTATTATTTCCCTTCTACGTGACTTTACCGAAAGAACCAAGAATATGAATCCATGCAGTCACGAAAGCTTTAAATCGAAATACTTCACCATGCTGATCAGCGTGGGTTGGTGAAGGTGAGCAGCATAGGCATGGAAGCATAGAATCACAGTACAATGATGTATTCTGCTGCAGTCTCCTGCGGACTATTACTCAGCACAGCGCCGCAGCCGCCTATGATCACTGTTACGTTGTTTCTATAGCTTTATTTTGGTGATTTCGAAAACTTTTGGATTAGCCTGATTTGTTTGTTGTTGTACAGAGTTAGACTGATAACTTTAATTTAAATTGTCTTATGGTTGTTATTGTTTGACTTGCATCCCACTGGGATTTTTGCACACAGCATTGATATACGGTGCTTTTTCTGGAAGACTTTGCTGTTTTTTCCTGGATTTTTCTGTTGCGCGTAGTCACTTTAAGATGTTTCTTGTTCATGTTTTTGTTTGTTGCGGTTGCACCCGATTCAAGAGCAGAATGGCTCACAGGGCTATACCTAATAAATTAATTGAACTGAACTGAACCTAGCATGCATGGTGTAATATCCAGGCCCAAGCCTGCTTGGCTTCCGAGACGTGGGGGAATTTGGCACATTCCTTGTTCTTTGGGCGTTGTCACAACACTAATATATAACGCTATAATAACCCAAAACATAATACAAAACCTCAAAAAGCAAAAATACAACATACTGAATTTGTTGGCCGTTAGTTATTGGTTTACGCGACCTCTTTAGCAGCAACAGAAGTCGCTAGATTCCCCAAAATGTGAAAAAAAGGAACAAAGGCTTCAGTTGAACCACAGGAGTTAATTTAATGGAATGGGGGTAAATCGTGAGAGCCACAACCAGAATTGTGTACAAGCATTTATAGCCAGACACAAAGGAAGTACATTTACCTGCATTAAGAGCTAAAGCTGGGGTGTAGAGAACAACACCCATATACACCACCTGCAACAGCAAACACACACACACGCAGATTATCCACACATGCACTTGTATATGTCAAGCCACTGCTGGATGAAGACATTTAACCATCTTTCCCTGCGCTGCTTAGTTCAGGGTTGGTGAAGGCAGGGAGCGCGTGCGTGGTAGCACCCTCTGATGCCCGCCACACTGTCCCTCTGTCTAGAGCAGAGTTTCTCAAACTGTTTTCGCCCTGCGAACCACTCAGCCAGCCAGCCCCCCCCCCCCCACGCTAGTGACAAAACGCATTCGCTTCTCTCTAAATACCAGTCAAACAAAATAATTAATATGACTGGAACATTTTTTTATGCAGCTATTAGGTTTTTATTAGGGGGGGGGCATTTATATCTTAGGATTTGGGTAGTTTACTTAATTTAATTTTGTCATTAAATATCATCAGTAAAATATTAATTAATGTCCGACACAAAAGGTCAAAACATTGGCATTATTTCCAGAAAAACCTGCATTTGAATCACAGCTCCGCGGACCACCTGGAGGACCTTCAAGGACCACCGGTGGTTCGGCTACCACACTTTAAGAACCATTGGTCTACAGCCTATACAGTAACACCTCTCGTGATTGGTGGTCACCCAATCCCAGCACTATCTAGGCTCCATCCTGCTGAACTTCAGAGATCCGAGGAGATCAGGTCACATGTGTGTGTGTATAATAGAACTAGGTGCACATCATGGAGGATCGTGGGTCACACGTAAATGGTGTCCATTGGCCAATGCTGAATGGGCATGCCGGAGATATATTTTCCATCTGAAATTGTTCAAGCAAACTCTGAACCAGTTTATATTTTCTGAGCCACATCTGCCGGATGTTGCGAGGCAAAAATCTCTCCACCTTCATAATGGGAACCTGTTGCAACAACGTACTTGGGGCCCCCACCTTGTGGGTGATCGTGTGAAAAGAACACAAAGGTCAACTCTCGTCCTTAAAAATACAGGGACATTCGACTTTCAGAGATACGAACATACCTGTCCGTATCGAGAGTCATAAGTTCAACCGCTGTGCAATAGATGGCGATGGTGGCATCTATATCTGCAGAACATGAATAACCAGTGCCATCTACATCTACAGAAGATTATATAACTTTTAAAGCGATTCCCCAAAGTAAAGTTGGACAAATCGAAATAAAAACAGACCTCTGGAACCTAACTCGTTCGCAAGTAGAGGAGTCCCTGAAAGAAGTAATTGGCAGAAATAAGTGACAATTCCTTTACATCTTCTCCCATTCCCTGCGTGACTTTGTGCAGGCGTCCCTTTAGCTGCCTGGTTCCGACATTATCGAAAGATCTAACCCCTAGCCATCAGAGCAGCGGATTGTTTAAATAAATGTGAACGTTTATTAAAAACCCAACTCTGCAGTGGATCTGTAATACCGTGCATATACATAAGGCGAGATGGTCATTTGCATTTATTCCTTGATTTTTTAAAATAATAAGCTATAATTTATTTTAAACTTTTATATTTGCTAGGGGCAGGGGTCGGCAACCAAAATAACAAGGAGATCCATTTTTGTTCGAATTCGCAAAAAACTGAATAATTTAAGAGCCGCAATGCATGTGAATGAGACGGTGGTCCTTAATAAATAACGCTACAAAGCAGTCCTTAAAAAGCATGCGGCTCCGGAGCCGTAGGTTGCCGACCCCTGGGCTAGGGTATACATTGCTTTGTTGATATTTTAAACGTAATGTCTTGTCTTTTATATATTATAAAAGACACTTTATAGAAGTGTTGGGAATTCACGTATTTTATTTTTCTCAACCTGTTGAAAATGTCAATTAGAGACTTTTTCTCACAAAACTATTCCAACCACGTCAAAGATTTGAGTCGCTAAAGGACGCCAATTTAGGTCGCGCTGGCTCATCTAAGGTAAAATGGAGCCTCCACATGAGCTGATTTTATCACTCCATCTCTGAAGTCAACATCCTCTCTTGTGTGTATGTTAAACTTATTTCGCACTGTACGTAGTCAACCTTGCTAATCAGAGGTGTGGAGGAAGGACAACAAACTAAACACAAAAAGCAGTTCCAAACAGATGAGTTTTCAATCTACATTTAAATGTGAATAGCTCCAGTGGCTTCCTAATATTGGAAGAGCATTCCAGACGGCCAAAGAAGCGCATCTAAAAGCACGCCATGTAGTAAGCGTCTTTGTTCGATGGCCAGCCAAAAGCTGCTGCCACTCTGGCATTAGTTTTCATCACCGACCATCATCCCTTTATAGAGGTGTGTTGCTGCCCAAGCACACCCACTCACTCTCATTCATCTTTCCCTAACACTCAATTACACCGGCTGACTTTCACACATTCTCCAATCCTCGTGATACATTCTTTGTTTCTCAATGTAATTGTTTTATAGCTGTAAATTATGACTCTTGGTGTACGAGGTGGCTGATGTCACAGCACCCTCACGTACCAAGCAGACTCTCATATATCACGACCTTTGGTGTCACTACAGCTGGTGACGTGGGACAAAACAATCAACGAGTGCATGCGTATAATGCAGACCTCCTCCGTGACCCCTTTAATCATGAATGTAAAACCAAAGGACACATTGCTGGTTATGACGCAGACTATGGTGCAATTGAGATCGGTCTTTCTATAGACCATTGCAAGCCCTGCAATAAACCCTGCAACCACAACTGTCCATTGGTATGATCACCAACAGCAAATATATCTAATGTACAATAATGAGAAATATCGCTATCATCAACGAAGAAAAGGAAACTAGTCATACGATTTAGTATTGCATCATAGCTTTGCTAGGCGATTTTCCGAACCGAGTTGTAACCTTTTTAAATAATGCAATAGCATAGCTCACACGAAATCTAATGTACAGCAATTATCCTTGGAAAAGAGCGATGTTGTCTGAAAGGTGCAAGGAACCCCTCCCCTTAAGAGCATTCATAACAGCCTGATGCAATGTGGGAATTACAGGCAATACTCAAGACTCACAGTAGGCAATATCAGTTATGATTAGATAGTTGCCTTCACGCAATACTTGAAAGAACTTACATTTCGTTTCAGGTCCAATTAAATTGTTACACCTTAATAAAAGGACAACGTGCACCTTGATTAAATGTACTCGTGATAATGTAGGTTTCCAAGGAAAATAGCCATTAAGTACCTGGTTTATCAGTTGTGCAATAAACCCCCAAGGGTCCATACTGTACTTGTTCTCTGCATTCTTGATGTTTTTGCCTTTGTTTTGTTGTATCTGTGCTCAAACACCACAGATCTCCCTTATACTGGTAGGAACCTCCTGGTTACACCAGCCCACAGGGGATTATTGTGTCCGTCGTGCAGGGAGGGGCTGGGTGGGTAGGGAGGGGCTGGGCAGGGAGGGGAGGGTGGGGAGGGGCTGGGTGGGGTGGGTGGGGCTGGGTGGGGGGTGGGAGGGGTGGGGCTGGGTGGGGAGGGGCTGGTCACCCCGTGGTGCCCTTATAAAACTCAACGTTTAACCTACTCACGCCGGCTTGTGCCCGCCCTCACAGTCGGCCATATTTGCGGAATACACCACGCCGCCGTTGACCCTGGCCATTGACCGAGCAACCCAACGTTCCTACCAGCTCCCTCCGCAGGAATGTATTAAAATAGCCAGGAAACTGGCTAAACGTGATCATCCATGCAACAAATTAAATAAACTCAATCTCTTTGATCCTTACATTATTGGTGATCCTGTGGTCAAAGCTCACTGCAGGTGTCAAAGCTCACTTGCCAAATGCTAAAAAAATAAACTCCTTTCAGGATTGTTCATGTTAATCTCTTAAAGAATAAAGGCGTTCAGTGTTTATTTCTAATATTTATAAGCGATCTAAGGAGTTACCTGTTTACAATTTAAAGCAGTTACAATTTTACAATGAACTGCAGTGGTGTTCAGATGATGACATGTCAATCCACTACTGAAATACGGACCTCCCCACACCATTGGGGTAGTGGGGGTTATTTAACCATACTCCACCACGCTGATCAGTGACAGTTGATGTAGCGGCCAGCAGAAGTTGGGGCATAGTACAGTACAACAGATTATCTTGGACTGTCTTCTGCTTACAACATCAGCAGCCTAAAACACATGGTTCATGTATGGCACACTCATTCAAGCACTATGCAGACACAGCTCTGCTGAGCTTCCGAGATCTGACAGAGATCGAGCGTATTCCAGGCCATTTGATCAAAGCCCAGGATGATTTATGAACATGAGATTGATTGAGATGAAATTAACTGAACAATTGTTACGAATTATGGTGGCAGTGGTGTTAAGCACTGGAAAGTGGTGATGTGTAGTATTTACCATTTGGAAGATGAATGTTAACGTTCCCGCAATCCTCACAGACTTGTTAAATCGGAGCCCCAAATACTGTGAAAATAAAGGCACAACATCCACCTCAACGTAAGCATAAAACACAATTATCTGCAAATCATCACGTACCACACGACTTCATTATCCACTGCAAATTGCTTCCGCAGAATCATATTTCATCAAACAGAGCACACGAGATTTGTGTCAATGGGCTCTCGTATGGTTATACAGAAAATGATAGTAACTCTGACACAAATGTGTTGTGGCATTCATCAAAGCATTCACACAGCAATTCACATGTTAATAATAATAATATCCAGGCCTTTGTCAGTACACTAGTTGGATGAATTATGCCTCCCCATGCCACGTCAATCATGGGGATTGTCAGACCATACTTCACCGCGCTGGTAAGTGTGGGTTGAAGGCAGCAAACGTAGATGTGGAACTATATAAGCAGGGTACAATGATTGATTTCTTTCTGCACTGCCCTCTACTGCCAAACGCCATGTAACCCCACATAACCCCACCGCTACCCTATGACAGTTTTTGTGCAGTGTGGTCACCCATATAAGCACCATCCGTGCTCAATCTTGCTTAGCTGTGACACAATGTAGGCTTGTAACTTAGACCTTTCTCTCATAAGGCAGTGTTAATAAAAGATATAATTTTTTAACTGTATATATGTAATTACAAATTATAATTGTGCTGACCGCTGCACTCATACAGCAAAAAATCCACTCCAATACTAGACTTATACACTCACACCCTGCTTCCCCCTTCACCAACCTGCACTGATCAGTGTGGTGAAGTATGGTCAAAGAATACCTACGAAACGCACGGTGTAAGAAGGCCTTCATCCAGCAGTGGGTTGACAAATGGCACGTACAGCAAGGCAAAAGTGTATTTCCTCGCACAAGCATATATACTCTACCTGCCTTTTGCACACCAAAGATACAAATGTTTTGTTTTAAGCTTGCTTTAATAACCTGTGCGATTTCATGTTACAGATGTATTAAGTACACTATAACATATAAAGTTAATTGTAACATCTCACTTTGTTGACCCAGGTTGCCCTTGCACAAAACACTTATTGTCCCATGTATTTTTTTTTACCGATTTTAAGTCCATAAAAGAGAATAACATAATAAAAGTGCTGCCCTGCAAGTGCCTGCTCATGGCACAGCCGGCAGAAGGGCCTCCAATGCAAGGAGCTCTGGAGAGCCCCTTCAAGCCGAGGGGAGTTGGCCACGCTGGCCAGATATCTTTGGAGAGGTGGGTGTACGCAGACTTTACCTCACCACACGCGACCTGCCGATAAATATTAAGAGCGGTGTTCTTCATTGCAAGGCCCGTGGGCCACTGGCGGCCCCCTTGATAGCCTTTATTGCGGCCCCCGACAATACACAATACGTAAAAACACCCCTTGCAGGCGGTGTGGCGGGCCTCACGTTGACAACTTATCAGCGAAAGTGGCCCCCTTCTGAAAATTAGTAAAGAACACTGATTTAGAGTAATGCTGTTGGGGGGATTTAAGAAACTTGCACCATTGTTTCAACTATTATGGTGAGCGATTAGACTGGTGACTGCTGCATTTCCAAGTACAGTGTGCTCACCATTTATGCCATGACAGCATCCATAAAATGTTATATTTACATACATAAGTAGGCCATCATAATAAACTAATTGAAAATAACTTAGCATGAACTGCACACGCAGTGGCCATGCAACTCAATTAACTTCCCCAAACACATTAACGCCTTTGGTTAATGTGGTACCAGAGTAGGAGAGATTCATTCAAGTGTCAAAATGACTAGGGCCATAATGTGTTCGATCCAACACAGTGCTGCTGGGCTACTAGGGCACTTTCATGGTGACCATCATCAGCCGTGGTCAACCCACTGCTAAATAAAGGCCTTCCCAAACCTTCAAAATTTCTCACGAAAAATATTATTAAATAATGTTGTGTTGTAACTAAATGAATGGTATCGTGTGAGTGTACTTTCTCTGGGTACTTTGGTTTCCTGCAAAAAAAACCTCATATCCGTTGGGCTGGGAGGTTACCAGTACAGCAAAAGGATACCTGAATCGCAGACACATAGATTTTCTCCCACATGCTAAACATAATAGAAATTGAAAAACATGTCCATGTAGGACCCCTCCTGTGAACGTTTTAAGACCGATGCTTTTTGTTTTCAAGATATTATAGCCAGGAGTGCCTTATAAAAAGAGCAATAAACAGAAGACAAATTATCCTTATGGCGGTACCCCAGGGTACCAAATAATACAAAATGGCCCAGGCAATTAAATGTTATTTCTGGGACACTATTTTTCCCAGGGGTGTTAACTCCGCGACTGGGGTACCAATCAATCCGAAATCAGTGCCACTCCGCGATGTCGAAACTCAGCGAGGACGATTGCGCTGAAACCCTGAACGCTCGTACGTGTCACAGTAGTGGTGCATCGTGTACAGCTCGTCGAGATGAGTCGATTGACGCATCGCCGACCATCAACAGACTAACAATGACTGCATCACGGACATTGTGCGAGAGCCGGGATACTGTGGCACCCCGGGGTACCACCCATAAGGTTCAAATGCTACTCACATGACAAATGTGCAAACATGATAATCGGTTTTTCCCCTTTTATCTGGCAACAAAACAGGTGTTAAGTTGTTAAAACACCAAACTGAAACCTTTTACAAGGAATCATGTCTGCATTAACCACAATACTTGTGGTCAAAATGCAAACAAAAAACATACTCTGATGATATTTCAGTTTGGTGGTTTAACAACTTAACACCTGATGATAGTTTTTTTACCCTTCTATCTGGCAACAAAACTGACACCTTTTTTACAAGGAGTCATGTTTGCAACGGCACATGGCACAAGCCACTCCAAGCCACGCCGATTGTTCCAAGGCACCCACCTCGTAGGCGCTGGTCACCTTGAGCCGATAGAAGAGGGGCAGGAAAACGTGCGCAGGAATGAGGAGCCCGAAGATGTAGCTGACTCCCAGGAACCAGTACTGAGTGCCATAGGTGTAGATCTCTGCGGGCACCCCGAGGATGGCCACCGCCGACTGGAAGGTGGCGAGAAGCGACAAAGCCACGGGCACGAAGCCCATGCTCCTGTCGGCCAGCAGAAACTCCTGGGTGGTTTTCTGGCGACCACCGCTCAGGGCGTAGTAGAGGCCAATTCCAGTGGAGATGACCAGCAGGATGGCGAAGATGAGGTAGTCCACCCATGAGAAAGTGAGCTTGGCCATTGCTACCCCAAAAATAAAAAAAGCTATCTGGCGTGCGCCCTACTGATGTGCGGGGTTGGAGAGGCCCCAGACAAAATTGGCTCGGCGTAGCTTATATGCACGTAAATATAGCGGGTTGTAAAACGAAGATAATCCCTGAGATTGCGTTGTAAAATACGAACTAAAGTTCAAGTGTCGTATTTTTTGTGCGATGCGACAATTAAGTTAAAGGCAGCAAGCAGCAGCAGCAGGAGATATTTTTACTTCTAAACCGACATGGCAACGATGAATCTCGCAAACTAACCATTGGCAAAGCGCGCTTTTGAATTAACAATTTCTCACAACTTGTTGTTTCTATAAATTACAATCTCTCTCTGGCTTGAAGGAATCTGTTGGTTGAGTCGGGTCGAGTGAGAAACTTCGTGTAACGGATGGGCAAAGCGAGTCCACTTAAAAACCTGCTCGGTAATTGATTAACGAGAACCCCTGTTGTATGAGCCACCTCGCTTTGCTGACACAGAAATCCTTGGAGTAAAGAAAAAAACTCTTGGCCTCCAGAAGAACCCCTTGGTTAATAAAGATTCTGGCCTTATCAATGATAAGTTGGATCCAAATGTACCGAAGAAAATAAACTCGTCCAAAGGTCCACAACAACCACCACCACCAACCACCACCAGTGTTTGCCCAACAGTTTAATCAAGACTCACAAAGGTGAAGTTGTGTCTTGTTGTGTGTAGAAGAGCTTTTGTTGTTCTTAATGAAACATGGTTGGCTTGAAAGCTTAAATGTACTTTTAAAAAAAATTACGATTGCTTAAATACTTAAATAAACCGAGAATTAGTGTTTAGACATACCAACACTTTAAATTCAAGTACAATCGAATGAAAGGCAGCAGCAACTTCTACTTCTCATCCGAAAGTCACTGTTTTAATGTAGACCCGCGTCTATTATATAATGACGCACGGCTATACTAAGCCTAAAGCCATCGCGAAAATCGATGTAAACATCAAGCATACACCTCCTAAACTCTTGACATCAATCAGCTGCATTCGGACACTTTAGTAACAGTTACCGGCAATGCCTTAAGAAAACACTCGACACTATCACGCGTAAAGTTGCATGCGACCACGCACACACCTGGGCAATAGAAAATTCCAAACTCACGTTCGGTAGCTGCTTTTATAATCGCGTAATGTTGTATGGGCCCATCCAGCAAATCTCCACAATCGCACACACCGACCGCTTTGCTGGCCAAGCAACATTAACGCAGCTACTACACAAGTCTTTATATATCACTCTTGATTATATTTCACTCTTACTTGGCATAACAAACGGCGTGGTCGTGACATGTTATCGTACAGCCGATACGCAACTGATCTTTCATATTACGCCAACGGCTCTCCTTGTAGGTCAACTCGAATCTGTTAAACTTGCAATAGTTGCTGTTAGTTGCTGGCCGCTTGGCGTGTTCGAAGGGACCTCCCTTTGCTCAGCGACGGGTGATTTTGGCGCAGCTGTTTTTGATGTGCGCAAGAAACCTGACCGAGAACTACAAACTTACAAATTCGAAACAAGTTGAGAGCCACCGTTCTGAGAACGTTTAACTTATAACCATCGGACACTTCTACCACCCATCAACATTGACAACGCAGTCATCGACCATTCTACAAAGATGATGCGTTAATATTTCTCAAAGTTGTTCGCATTTAATCAACACACGACGTAACGTACACCCCGCATTCAATGTCAACTTTACCCTACATTTTTTACATTCCGTCTGGGTTGGGTTTTATATTTAAAAAATATTTCGTGTACTTTATAGATTGTACTCCGTTTACACGTGGCCCACAAAACAGGACTCGTGTGTTTGTTCTACCGGAATGATTAAACACAGCGGCTAACTCTTAAGGGTTAAATGTCGATTGGAACAACGTGTGGCGGTGAGGGTGATGTTCTTGCACGGCTCTTCCCCATGTAATATCACACCACGTGGAGATTCAAAGTCACCGAGAACTACACACGACGTGTCAGTGACCTTTTGCCCAAATTGCGATACAGCACAGTACCGTATACTGTATCAATTGTGATAAGTGTACAGAGGCAAGCGTGTGGCTAACGATTACTACGTCTCTACCACTTGCACCTTAACCCACCCGCCCTACCTTGCCGCAATTAATCCCCGTTAAGCATCTGGTCCCATGATGCCGATCATATAATACCGTATACGATGGTTATTAAATCGCTACGTTAACCCGTCTCTTATCCACCCCACCCCTTCGTTGTCTCGGTAGCCCGCGACATTGTTCGTCCCCCCCCCCTTGTGTTTAATAACAAACAAGGACACGGGTTGGCAGGCGAGCCGATAGACGACAAAATCCGCACGGAGATTATCGCTCGAAACGTTCACGAAAAAAAACAACGCCGCCCACCCGCCCGTCTCCACCGCTTTGTATCCTCCCAAACGTCGCACGCCAATGTTGAGCTCTGCTACAAAACGACACTAACACTTGAATAACACCAACGAAAAGGCACCACCGCGTAGACCTAGGAAAACCCCCCACAAATGTGCCTTCGTGACACAAGGACGACGACACACAAGGGCAAAAAGGGCGAGCGCGCACCAACGCACACGTGCTACTGTCGGCCTTTTCCGGCTCAGTGCCGTCAAAAGACGGGGTGGGGGGTGGGGTTGGTGGTGGTGGGGGGTGGGGTTGGTGGTGGTGGGGGGTGGGGTTGGTGGTGGTGGTGGGTGGGGTTGGTGGTGGTGGGGGGTGGGGGGTTGGTGGTGGATTGGTGGTGGCTGGAAGTTGCTGCCACTGACGGGAGGGCCCCCAACGTTACGAGGCGAGCCAATGGCGAGAGGGCCGCTCGATGTGTGTGGGTGGTTGAGCGGCTAGATGCAAAGCTTCAAATCAAAACGAAATGCAAAGCTTCAAATCAAGATGAGATGCAAAGCTTCAAATCAAAATGAGATGCGAGCTGACGATGGCGTTGTTACCTCCCCCTCACCCACCACCACCCACCACCACCAAAGCCACTCTTATGTTTTTTCCGTGAAGTCACGTAGGTAAAAAATAAATAATAATAAGCCCCCCTCCCCCTTAATTAGTATTTAAGAGCTTGTCTCTTGGATTTGTCCTCACTTGATACAGTAAATTTATCTGTGGCGGTCCCACCTGATGACGGAGACTTGTGTTGCCTCCGAAACGTCGTAATTTATTATTTTATTTCTATTATTATTTATTTTTTACCTACGTGACTTTACCGAAAAAACCTAAGAGTATGAATCATTCCAGTCACAAAAGCTTCAAATCTAGAACCAAAGCCACTGTTTGGCTTCGTCGTGGCACGAACGATTTTGTAAAAATCCCAATCCACGGTCATCATTAACTCCTCCGTTGAGAATAATTACACGTGTGATTCATTGCGTTAACGTACCGTGTCCAACACATTGCCGTTTAACTCCGTATTATTGTACAGGGAAATTTAGGTAAAGTCACGTAGGTGTAACAGAAAATAAACCACGACGTTACGCCCGAAACGTCGTGAATCATTTTATTTTATACCTACGTGACTTTACCGAAAGAACCAGAGAGTATGGATTCCTGCAGTCACGAAAGCTTCAAATCAAGAGGGAAATTTAGTTTTCAGGTCCGTTTCAATACGGGCAACAGCAAAAGGAAAATGTGTTATTGTAGGACATCGTATGCTCTGTTAGCATGAGAAAATCGTGCGATGGTGTTTTCTTGGTATGGAAGAACAATGTCTCTCTCACAATGTCCCTCACCCACCGTAAGAAAGCAAGGTCAACAATATTTGGGGCATTGAACCTCCCTGCATGCTCCCGGCTTTGGTGTAAAGTAAAGGTGCGGTATGGCAAAATATAAATGGATGATGGTCGGGGGTCCACATTAAAGGCCGCCACAGGGTCCGCCAATGGCACGCGGCCCTTGCAATGAAGGGCAATGTTGTAGGAGTGCAGGCGGTACAACTGCCACAGGTCACCACCACGCCGATGGGCCGGGCTACAAAGTTAGGGTTGGGGGTTGAAGAGAAGAATTGGACAAGGGGAGATTTTACTGCAGAAATATCCGTTGTTATACTTTACATCGTTGCAACCCCGCCAACCTTTCTTTTAAACGTGTTTGTCTATTCATGATTCATGCTTACCTTTCCGATACTTTGCACTCCTATAGTTTTGTTTCTCTGCATTTTTTGTTGCAATTTTGTGACCCGCCTTTACTGGACATCTGTGAAAAAGAGTTTCGTAGGAAATCGGATGTCTCCGGGATAAATAAAGATTCTGATTCTGACGTGACACTTGTTTTGCAATCCATGCTGCTGGATTGATGGTGAAAATGGTACATGTTCAAGCACTGTGATTCGTGAACAAATAAGTTAAGGTTTAGCTATGTGGCCCTTTTTGACTTCACGATGTGCTCCGAAGAAAAGTTAATATTGTCCTTAAATTAGTTTTCAGTTAAAGAGGTAACATTGTCAATAATTAAAACATTGCACATATACATTTGAACCTTATGGCAGTACCCCGGGTCCCATAAGTCCCCGGCTCTCGCATAAACATAATGTGAACAACAACTTTGCTCTTTTTCACCAATAGGTTTAAAAAGATGGTGGCAGGTTTTGTCTTGTTAAACTATACCTTTAAAACTGAAAACTACTTACCTCTATTTAAATACACTATCGAAAAAAAATATTTACACCCCTCTGTCAATCATCGTGTTTCTCAGTGTGGATTTGTGAACACACTTTGTAAACAGAACAACCTATCTGCACAGATGCATACGGACAAGAGAAGTATTATCGAACAGGAGGAATTAACGGTGCAAAGCATTTCATCTGTTAAATATCTGCAGGTAATAGGATTGCCATAGATTGATCCTGGCTGCAGACATTGATGGGTCACAAATAATAATGAAGATAAGAGAGCAGTTTCACTGTATTATGCATACCGTTATGACAAATAAAGGACTTAAGTCGTGTAGGCAGTTTGAGAAGCTTTGGATAAGACTGATGATTCTGCCCAAACCCGAGCATTGAGTGCATTCGTTTGTTCAGCTCTTCTGCGCACTAGTCCTCGCTGCTGCGCTTGGACGACAACAAAATGATCCGCGCCAGATGGGTCGCTGCGTTTGTGTGCGCGGTGGGACGGAGTCGCCAAAAATAAATTAATGAATTACGATTTTGACTTCCGTTTATTCTGGACCCCTGGGTCCCCCCATAAGGTTAATTTATAGAAACCGAACTTATTTGTGGCCTTCTGAACACAAAATAATAATTGGCGTCGTTGTGGATAATATAAATATGCAATGCGTTCTTCACATATCCGTCTCTATACGTAATATATATATTTTAATGTATTTCTCACAAAATCAATCAGACCCACGCCTTCTGAGAGTGCATAATTTCAGCATCATTGATTCAAGACAAGCAATGATATTTATTTAAGCAAGACTGACTGCTGATGAGATCCTGTGTGTCGAAACAAGCGGAGAGTTTTCCTTTTCTTTAAACAATGCTGCTGAAATTATTCCCTCCTAGAAGGTCGTGGAGCTGATGGGTTGTGTAAAAATGTGTTTTCTATATTTTATGTAGAGATAGATATGCGAAGGGAGAATTGCTAACTTCGTTTCTACCCAACAGGTAATTAAATATTGTGAAAGCGACAGCTCCATATCTTACAGAGCTTTAACACATGCAATAAGTATATTGAAATTTGTTAAACACATCTGGAGGCTTTGAAATAAAATTAAGTTTTCTATAATTTCTCATAATTATAGTGGGGGTATCCATAAATGAGTGAACCTGTATTGTAAATTTAATGCATGGAATAATAAATAAATTCAGACTTCAAAATAGTACAATGTTTTTGTTCCACACAAGTAAAAATGACACGCATAAAATCACAACCATTATTAAAATGTGCAATAATCCCCCACAAACGTTCATATTATAAGGACTGTGGACTTTATAATTTGAACTCTATACGGATCATTCTGTATTGTCGGTTTGATGCACGGAAGAATGTATTTAGCCTTTATTTAATCAGGAGATTAAGTAACACCTCGACTAAGTAAAAACAAAAATCGACAACGCTGCAAATCAATCGCACGCATTTGTGTTGTTGTTGAACAGCGGTCAAAGAAAGTGACCGGAAGCAAGTAATTAAAACAAAAGATGCGTATCACACACACACACACCACCCTTATTAAGGGTACACAAATAACCCGCGCGCGTCCAATTAATCACGACGGTATTTCCAGTTTGTGTAAAAATAGAAATAAAATAACAAAAGGGGGTGGGGCTTGCAAATGACGTCCGTTGACGTCACCCGCACACAAAGGCGACGTCGTTTCCCCCGCCTCTCCTCGGTGCCGGGAATTGAACGGCTGTTGGGCGCCCGCGGAACGCGTCAATCGTCTTGCGCGTATCGCAATCAAACTCCTACCTTTTCGTTAATTTTTTACTCTTGCGTATTTGATTTACTTTTAAAATAACGTCTTCGTCTGTTCGAATCACGTAAGTGTCGCGCGCCACGGACATGTTAAGATACCTTTGTTCGGTGCGGCCTTTAGAGACGATGCAGGGCTTATTTGCTCAATTGTGACATTAATCGCGTTCGTGTTAAAATTACCCGGAGTGGTATAATGTATGTTTTATGGAGGTCGTAGTGAGGTGATTTAAGCAATAGTCGTGTGTATTTTAGCGAATATATGTAACAAGGTTTGGATAATGTCGCTGCTGTTTGCGGCTCAAGGCGCTTTATCCCGGTCCTTGCCTGATCGCAACGCCCGGCGAGAGGCCATCTCGCCTGCCCAAGCATTCAAGGAGAGGCCGTGGCTTTGGCCCTATTACGCGTTTCACTGTAATTGCATTATTAGTCATTATTTATCGACTTAATATACATTACTTAAGTTGTGGAAGCGTTTTTTTTTTACAATTTTACGTTGTAGATGAACTAAGGTAAGAAATTATATGGATAGAATGGCTGCCGAGGGGAGAATGTATGACGGCAGATTAAGGGATTGTGTTAATTAAATATTCGACGGTTAAAATATCGTTCGAAAGACTCGAGTTTGATGTCATCCTACATAATATACAGGGCCTTAGGATGCAAATGATGAATAATGTGTTGATGTACACGCTTAAATGTATCGCTGGGAGTCCTCTCTCCTGAAGTGGCTAGAAAATGGTGATGTATATTTGTTTTAAGTGGGCCACTTAAAAGAAGCCAGTTATTGACCATTGTCGGCCCAACATCGATGGTCAATGTTCAAAAAATATTGGGCGAATAAAAGCCCCTTTTCATAGGGTAGGCCTTTCCATCGTCACCATCAGCCATGGTCAATCTGCTGCTGCTGGATGAAGGCCTTTGTCAGCCGTCGACACCTTATTACGAGCGTGCGACGTAACGATTGACGTAGCCATCTGTGCATAAGCCGATTTCATCCCTCCAGGCCATGGGACAAGTTGACGTCGCTGAAAAGAGGAAATGAAAGTTTAGACCCAATAGGCCCATTTTGTTAAGTTCTAGATAAATATATATTCTCCCCGGACATTGAAAATGGTAGACTTTATTTTTTCACGCAAAACTATTTCAACTACGTCAATTATTTTAGTCACTAAAAAGACACCGATTCAGGTCGGGCTGGCTGGTCGATGTTGGACTTCAACTTCCTCTAGGGTAGAATGTAGCCGAACCCCTGGATGCAGGCGATGTCCTTTGCCTTTAGGTCTTTAAAAAGACTGCTGCATTTATAAATTGACTTAACAGAAACTTTTCAGTTGCCTTTATTTTACCATGTTAGAGCTTAATGAGATAGAATGAAAAATATCTGTGCTGTAGAACATGATGCTGCTGATTGGTATGCCTAATGTGTGCAACTGCGGCTATGAAGACCAGCACATAGGTGGCATTTTTTTCCACTGGTTGCCTAGAGACAAGTTGTTTACGAATGTCTTTTTGTGTCAATCTTGGAACGGTATTGAAATGTATGGTCAGATGCACCTGTTACCCAGTGTTCTTATGTCTGATCACATTCGCTACATATCATTGTGCTCTGCAGGCCCTCGGCAACAAACAACAATGTCGGGGTGCCGCGTGCTCGGCACAGATGAGCCGCCCAGCGCGGGCGTGGGGCCCGGCGAGGCGCCGCCCGCACGTCCTGTTGTGCCAGACTGCGCCATCTGCCTGCAACCCTGCGTGCACCCAGCACGCCTACCATGTCGCCACGTCTTCTGCTTCCTTTGCGCCAAAGGAGTCGCGCTGCAGAGCCGCAGGTGTGCCCTATGCCGCAGCGAGATTCCACCTGACTTCCTGGAACGGCCCACACTGCTGTGCTCCACTTCAGACGGCCAGCCGCTTGCGCAGCAGCAGCGGAGATCATCGGGCTCGATGGGCGTGGCTGGAGGTGCTTCTGAAGGTGTGCCGCTTAAGCCGCGCACCGCCAATGCCTGGTACTACGAGGGCCGCAACGGCTGGTGGCAGTACGACGAGCGCACAAGCGCGGAGCTGGAGGAAGCGTTCGCGCGTGGCAGCACCACGATGGAAATGCTCATCGCTGGCTACCTTTACGTGGCGGACCTGGAGGCCATGGTGCAGTACCGCCGCAGCGAGCCATCTCGTCGCCGCAAAATGAAACGTGACCTGCTGAGTGCACCCAAGAAGGGCGTTGCAGGCCTGCGCTTGGATCTTACAGCGCCGGCGGTGTCACCTGCAAATGCTTCTGGCGTGGACGGCGTTGACCGGGCAGTCGCTGGCACCAGCTCTGGCTCTGGATCTGTTGTGGCAGGTGGATTTTCCATGCTGTCCAGCGCTGCTTCCGTTATATCGAGTGGTATTTCGGCAGCACTGGGAGTCTCATCAGCTGCCTTTGGTGGCTCGGTTGCTTCAGGTGGACTTTTGGCTTCTGCAGGGCCATCTACCATCACCGCAGCCTCCCCTAGTTCTCCAGTAAGTAGTGTGGCTACATCTTCTACTCTTTCTGTGGACCCTCTGCCAGACTCCGGAGCCGCGTCCTCTTTTCCATCAAGGCCTGCGACCTTTGCCCCCCAGCACCAGATGAGGGCTGGTGTCGGTCCTCCAAGCCCAGCTGATAGCGATGACAGCTCTGACAGGGACGACGAGGAACAGGATTACGAAGACAACGAAGGAGCGGCGTCCATTTCTCGGCAACTGGCAGGAATGCGTCTTGGCCGCTCGGGGCAGATGCCGTTGGCTGGTGAGGGTGGAGGCAGCGGCAGAGCCGTCTACGCTGCCCCACATTTGGCTGCGGATGAAGATGGTTCTAGGTTGTTGGGGCGGCGGCGTCGCACCAACATGCCTCCTCCACCACCACCTCACCGCCAGCCGTCTTTGCTGCCAGATTCATTAGTAGCACGCCAGGATTCTGGGACAGGTCGCCTGCCACTAAGAGCCTCAGAACGGCTGATCGCACGGCAACATGGTGCTCATGGAGGGGCCGAGAGCAGCAGTGGAGGTGGCGGTACTGGAGGAGCAGTGATAGACACAGCGGAAGCACAGCAGCAGTCGTCCGCTGCACCGCGCAGTGCCACGCTGCGCGTGCGGTCTCGTGATGGGCGGCCCGATGGCCAGTACACTGTCACTGACGTGTGACGGCAAAGCAATGCAGCCATCGCAAACTGTCCTACTACCCCGTTCGAAAAACCTTTTTTTTCCATAAATCTAAAGACAAAACCCCATGGCAAAAAAATACATTTCTTATTCTCTTATGAGCCAGTATGAGTTTTGAAAACGCACACACATTTGTAAAGGTGCTGTGATGCATTTGCCTGTTTGAGTGCAAGCTCACACTAATTGTGATAAATAACTCGAACTTTGTCATTGTGAGCGCCAGTTGTTAAACCATTGCTTTGGATTTAACCTGTGTAATATAATACATCTCATTTGGCTATAATAATAAATAGCTTTATACAGGTACAAATATTCCAAACCAGTATATTAAGCACTCGATTACAAACCTGAAATATTTTTTTCCATATGGGCCACCTATAAAGTCTTCAACCTGCACTAAGTGGGTTGAAAGAGAATTCGAGTGTTTCTATGTCATTAAACCTATTCATGGTTTTTTCGGTAAAGTCACGTAGATATAAAAAAAATTAAAACAAAAAACCCATGACGTTTCGATCGCAACACAAGCAGTCTTCTGAACACAAGCAGTCTTCATTAGAAGACTGCTTCATTAGAAGACTGCTTGTATTGCGATCAAAACGTCGTGGGTTTTTTGCTTTAAAATTAGATTTTTTTTTTATATCTACGTGACTTTACCGAAAGAACCAAGAATATGAATTCCTGCAGTCACGATAGTTTTAAATAAAAATGTAAGTCATTAAACCTGTTTGTGATCCACAACCGCTGGTATGCCTTAAATCAATTTCTAAACTTTTGGATTCAACTGCATGTGTCTTGTACTGAATCTGTGCTTTTGCGAACCATGAACACCAGGCACATGGGATCCAATTAAACTCAACTTTGCACATAAGCGGTTGTCTGGCCATGACGTACATTTAAGTAATTTTCAAGTTATTAAGAATATGCTTGTGGATTCTGAGAGGTGATCTAGAAGACTTAATCTTGCTGCATCGACGTCAATGAGAGCATTGTGAGCCACAAATGTTCGCCGAGATCTAAATTTATCAATAACATTTATTTGAACTTCCTCAAATGAAAGTACATGCTAATGTAAAGGTTCAGTGCGTCAACGCAGCCACTTTTAAGCTTGAAACAAGAACTTCAGAAGGTATTCGGGCCAATTCATGGGCATACCAGAGGGGACTTGGTTTGATTTAAAACCCAGGAAAGTAAATAAGAGTGACCGTCCAAAAATGTGAATCATAAGATAATGACACTTATCAACATTTTTTGGTCCATTTTTATGCACTGATAATATAAACATGCTAACAGAATGGGGCTGTTATGTTTTGATGACAAACATGAAAGGGTTACACGTTGTACTTTAGTTTTAACATAACAGCTGCTCTCAAAAATGTACGTAATTGCAAAAATAGAGGCAGACATGCATTAGGTTTGTGTAAATATTAAGCTAAATATTTGTTTTTTTTTCATGGGGGTAACTTGTGTCTAAACAAACAGTGAATCTCTTTGCCTGAAGTCGTTTGAACTTGTACAACAAAGTATGATGGCACTTTCACATTAATTACCGATCTGGATTAAGTAAAAGGAGGTGAATTGAAAACTAAAATGCTGTAAACAACCAGTAAAGAGAATTCGAGCAAACAACCGTATAGCAATATAAACATTTAAATCGTTGGAGAGAGACAGATTTTGAAAGCAATAGACTAAGGTTGGGGGCGACGGGAGGATT
This sequence comes from Lampetra fluviatilis, assembly GCF_964198595.1. Taxonomy (NCBI): domain Eukaryota; kingdom Metazoa; phylum Chordata; class Hyperoartia; order Petromyzontiformes; family Petromyzontidae; genus Lampetra; species Lampetra fluviatilis. The sequence goes on from NC_136297.1 coordinate 7,441,099, forward strand.
GACCACCGATCATGCAAAGGCTGACGAGAATAGTGGCTTTTTTGTTTAAATATCCGTATATAAACTTTGATCCTCGTGTTTTTTGTTTTATCTATACAAGTGTTAGTGTGTACAGCCCATAGCGATTTGAAGTGTAACTGCATTTGAGGTATATCATTAAAGGTAGGTTCTTTACGCAACATTAAATACACTTTTTTTGTAAATTATAGGCTTGTACAAAGTTAGTTTCGCAGATGCCTTTTCATTTTGTTTGTAAATGTGACAATGGAACTTGCGTGGTAAGATCCTGTAATATTGTAATGTTATTTGCTAAGCTTTGAAAAATCTTCTGGTGTTATTAAAAATAAAGCTTCTTTTGCTTTCGGAAATGTGGTCTGTTGGACATTTATATCAATTTTATTACAGGGCATTTTTTTACTCAAACTTTTGTCACACGAAGAAAAGTGTTACCCTCTTCTGCACACGTGAAGACATTTTCCAAAGAACACTTCCCTCAATCCACCCACATTTGGTCAAGTCTGAATTACCTCGTCCAGTTAATTCCTTTACACAACAACATTGCAATATCCAGGCACCAACTTTATTCAAATGCCTAACCACTAGTTTAATAATTTAAATAATGTGCTCATACTTTCGACATCCAATGTGGAGCTGATAATCCTGCCCAACCCACGCCTCGACAGTCCATCCTGGGAGATTGTGACGGTATACACACACGTACTACCTACCACCCTTAATCCACAGCTGTTGGGTTTCTTAACAGTGGGTTTATGTCTTGAAAGCTAATTTATTATAAATGAGCAAGTAAATTGCAGATTAGGCCTTTAAAGTATTTTGGAGTTAAAGAATTCAGAAAACTACAATCTGTTGAATTAAAACTCAAGAGCTGGGGGTATAAGGAACATCGCATCAAACAATGAACCCAGTGGCGCAAATGGTGAGTGGCCATTTTTTTATTTATGTTAATTTGCATTTTATGTTAAAATATAAGACGTTGCACAGGCAGTTCGCAAACAAACTAATGAGTGAAAATCGCCCACTTAATAGTGCCTTGGAATAGAAAATATGTATCATAAGCTCATTATTTGGACAGTGCCTTTTGTTTAGAAGGGGCTTGATCTGCTCTCGAGGCTCTTGCTTGAAACAGATTACTATATATTGTCTAGTCAGATGGTGTTCGTGGCATGTTCATGACAAATATGGTGATTTTTGGTTCTTTTTTTATTTTATGGTTCAACAATTGTATTATTTTCCACTAAGTGATATAACGCTATAGGGTGTGATAATTTTACTAATTGAATTGAGATTTCATAAATCAATAATCGCTCCCTCCTGGCAGACTAATACTCGAGGTCACTTGCAAATGAGACGCTATCCTAGTCCCTTGAGTTATCACCTGGTTGTATTCAAGATTAGAAGCCCTGCTTCGTTCGATGAACTTTGTTATGGCTCCAGTGCATGGAGCATTTCTAGTCAATGCATATTGCCTGCTATTAGATAGATTAGAAACATGGACAATGATGAAAAATATGTAGTAAAACCGTATAAAAGTGCTCATAATGAGTTTGCACGCTTAAAATAACGAACAAAAGAGGAACACAGATCGGAGAACCAGTTAAGATATTGGAGAAGAAAAGCCATAATATTGATTGTGACAAGAGATGATGGCCAGTGGCCAGGACTAACGTCAGTGCCCGTCCAAGAAGGCAATGCGCTCAAAAGGATGTCCATCCTGGAGATGGAGCGATTAAATCAGCTCATGAGCAGGTGCGTGAGAGATGATGACGGCTTGGGGAGGCCTTCATCCAGCAGTGAACTGATGATGATGGCCAATGAGTATGACACTGAATGTGCAGCCTCCACAGTGAATACGTGCATGGGCATGTGTCCATTTATTAACGCCCCCTTAGGTCGACTCGGCCTCAAATGAGTACCTGGTGCGGTGTGTAAACATCGCCACTGGGGAGACAAAGGCGGCCGGGCGTGGTGCTGGCCACCCACCCCCTCGTGTGCCGTGCCGGCCTTCATTGGTGCTCGCTAACAGCACTTGCCCAAACAGTCTGTTAAGGCTCTATGGGGTGGGGGGGGGAGGAATCTTTGATCCTTGATTCATTAACGACCTAGAGCAGTATTCTTCATTAATTTTCAGGGAGGGGGGGCACTTTCGCCGATAAGACATCATCACGGTGAGGGCCGCCACACCGCCTGCAAGGGGTGTTTTCAGATGCTGTGTATTTTCGCCGGCCGCACGTCAGGGGCCGCACTGAAGGCCACCAGGTGGCCGCCAGTGGCCCGCGGGCCTTGCAATGAAGAGCACTGACCCAGAGGGAGCAGGCCAAGGGGTCAGGCTCTGCTGTGCCCCGCAGGTGAGCTCGGCGATGCTGCTGCTGTTGCTGTACATGTGGGCACTTGGCGAGCCTCTCGGTACTCAGCCTGGGGCGAGGGCAGCCTCCTCTTATCGCCGAGTGCGCGGTGGCCTCTGCACCTACACCTTCGTCATCCCACCCGACCTCTCTGCGTGCGCATCCCTCGCACAGGTGAGTTGAACCTCTGCGCTTCTCCTCCGTAGGCAGGACCGCATTCACGTCGAGGGGTTTTAGGAGATGCCTTGGGGTTTGGTGCACCCCACCCACCCAAAAAAATGTGTACTTTTCATAATGGTTTGAGAGGCAATATTCTAGCACTGATCAATCCTACGGGCAATTTTGTAGCTAAAGTCCATGGCATCACCATGTGGGTTTTGAACAATTATGGGCCGCAATTTTTGGCTCATAACGCCCATGTGGCATGACTCAGCCCATCAACTTTACGAGGTCGGTCAAATAGGTACCACTTTGTGGCGAAGTCCGCGGTGGTTTTCCTATGAATTAACTTGTACACGTCATAAGAATGTGGAATCTCCACCCACTGGCTCACTCAGGGCGATACAAATAGGAGACGATCGTCAGTCTATCTTCATTGCGAGCAAGAAGTCACTCACTCGACGCCACGGTGGCGAGATGTTAACTATCTTGCCTGGTATACAGGAGGTCGTGGGTTTGATCCCGACCCTGACACCTGAATACAGTATTTGGAGTTTGCATGTCTCTCTCTTCCCATTGTCGTGTGAATTTTTACCAGGGCCCTCCGTTATTTCCCTCCACATTTAGAATCAACATGCGTTTAGAGTATTTTTTTCTGCTATACATTTCCATGTGATAAGCCAATTCGTTGAGTTATCATTTGTGATAGCCAGGTCGCTTCTGAAAAAGAGTTATATAGCTCAGTGGGCCTTACCTGGTCAAATAAATAAAAATACTGTACGGTAGTTTAGTTGATGCTCGCTGACTGTGTGGCCAGGAGATGAACGCAATAGGCGACAACATCTCAGAGATGCGACTGCCACCTCACGCATTGACAGCTCGCCTTTACTCAATGTGTTGCTTACCCGAATGATTTCTCCCCTCACTTAAGGGACATTTCCTTGTACGTATCTTGTCAGCGAAGGGCGGTTACAGCACAATCCATTGTACTGTATCATGCTCCGTCTATGCTTCAGTACATTCGGCCATACTTCACCACGCTGGTCAGTGTCGGTTGTGATGAGGGGGGGGAGGGTACCTCAGCAGCGGTTCAGATTTCACTTGCCAGTGACTTTATTCGTGGCTGGGAATCAAACTCAGGAGGCTGGGTTCACAGGGCAGTGCGCTAACCATCATGCCACCGCTCCCCACTGATCGATTGATATGCTGTACTGAACAGCATTGGGCCGGTTAAATAAATGCCGTTTAACTCGTGTTTTCAATGAATTGATGATTGATGTTCAAATCCAAATTTTCTATGACCTACAAAAAAAACTAAACTAAAAACTATAATTTGCCTCCATGGTTAAGCCACTGCTAGATGAAGGCTTCCCCAATGTGCCACGATCTCACGCTGTCCTGATCTTTGCTTTCATTTGGCAAAATAGTAATAATGACAATCCTGCTAAGTGACCATAGCGATTGTGTTACCCTTTAGTCTATGAGAGACGCTGATCCGGATGAAGAAAACTCGGACCGGATTCACAACAAGGACAGGACTCGCAGCCCCGATCGGAAGGGAGATCTGGAAGCGGCGTCGCCTGTGGATGGGGATGTGTCAAAGAAGGATCTGGACGAGACGAGCGAGAGGATACAGCAGCTAGAGTCAGCTCTGGGCAACGCCACGCTGCGTCTCCACAAGGTTAGCACCTCCGATTAGCTATGTACCGTGCGAAGGAAGTTCAACATTAATACCTCGATGGGCTATGCCTGGTAGGATGGGTATGGTTTAGTGTTATTTGTATTTTTTGGGGTGATTTGTTTACCTTTCTTGTACTTTGCAATACTATACTATCGTGTTTTTGTACAGTGTGTTGTTATAAAGTTCTCTGACCTGTCCCTACTGGACATCTGTGACAAAGAGCTTCATGGCTCATCTGATTCCTCCAGCATAAGTAAAGCCCATTGAGTTAAGAAGATATTTTCAAGGGCGACTCGGCCGGCAGACAACATCAAAAAAACTAATTCTGAATTTACAGCCCTTTGTCAACTCACTTCTGGATGAAGGCCTTCCAAAGCCACGTTGGTCAATGGGATTGTTTGACCATACTTCACTACACAGTGTGGGTTGTTGGGAGTGGTGGAGGGGGTCTCATTAGCAGGTCAGATATCGCTCACCACTAATGGTAACTATGCATGGGAATTCGACTTTGGCTGTCGAATTAATAGCGCAGTGCGCTTATTATTACACCACCACTCCGCCCTTTGTAATAACTGGACAGATACACAATCATAACAATGAATACTAGGTTTAGCCAAATGGTGATATTTTCTGAGATTATTTCACATTGGGGGTGTAGAAGAGTGGATACGGTGGCATGTGTATGCTGTTCTATGAACCCAATGACCTGAGTTCGATTCCTGGCCACAGTTAACCACTCCTGGACCACTACACTCTTCACCAACCTTTACTGACCAGCGTGGTGTAATGTGGAGGGGCCTTCATCCAGCGGTGGATATACAAAGGGTTGCAAATAACGTTTGTTGAGTATTAATTCCCATTGAGAATATGCGGCTTTGCTTCACCGTTTGTTCCTGGTTATTGGCACAGTTTGGAAATAATTATGAAAACGGTCATTAAAAGCTTGGAAAGAGGGCTGTCCAGCCACTCCCTAGTTACACAAATGTTGATTATTGTATCCAAAATACACAGTTTGTTTTTGTCTTGGCATACAAGGCTGAGATGGAGTTTTTGTTTTTTCTCTCAAACAAATGGTCAGGACAGATATGCAAGACCATAAGCGTTAAGGTGTGGTCTATCGCCACTTCGCTGTGCTTCCGTGAGGGAGGAGACATTTGTCTGCGGAGCGCTCCGATGTGCTTTCGGGGCTGTGCCGCGCAGCGTTTGTCATTGATGTCCGAAGTTCCTCTCCACGTCCTGGGAGCTTATTCAGGAACTGGTTAAGCTACCAACCAGCACGTGGAGTGAAACATCGGACATCGTGCCAAAACAACGTGTGGTACATTTGGAAGAAAAAAAAACCATCAGAGAGCTGTACAACGCAATTGTGAAAATAAACTGCGCAGTAGTTTTTTTTATGCTGCACTTAGTAAGATGTAGCAGAACCAACGTGGAACTACAGCCGTTTAATCAACCATCAATTAGAAGTAAATGGGCAGCTTAGGGGGTTAAGCTAAATGTTGATTAGAATAGCTCCAGTCACTAAAATGACATTTTACCAAGTGCTGAGTATCACGTGTTCGTTGTGGTTTTAGCTAAGCTCCTGGGACATCTTATCAGCACAATGCACAAAAGAGCACATGCTGCCATGTGTTAGAGAAGATATGACTGTCAAGGCTATCATTAGCTGTCCCCCCTCCCCTCTGTGCATATGATCATTTAGAAGAGCTTCAGTAAGAACTTCCAAGAACTGTCATTTGAGCATTTGTCAACCCTGGGAAAAAATTGTTTTCAACATCAGATCAGTGGATGTTGCGAGAAAATATAAGAATATGTTTAATAATGTTATTTGTGCATGTGCAGCCCGATTGTCAGTCCACTGCTGGATGAGGGCCTCCCCATACCATGCAGGTCCTGGGGGTTATGTGAACATACCTAAACCAAGCTGGTCTGTTGTGGGTTGGTGAAAGTAGGGGACGTGGATTTGAATTTTTCTTCTCTAACCTCTGCTGACGACAGTGTAGCGCATCAACGAATAAACCTATGACAACCTGGTTTGCGTGGTGGTCTCCCATCTAAGCGTTGTCCAGGCCCAAATTTGCTTAGCGTTCGATATCTAACGAGTTTGGGCACTGTCTGGAACGTTCTTTCTTCCGATATTAGGAAGCCACTGGAGCTTTGCACGTTTGAATTTAGATTAAACTGCTTTTTCTGTTTAGTTTGTTGTCCTTCCCCCGCACCTCCGATGAGCACGGTTGACTACGTACGATCCGAAAGAAGTTCAACATACATACATACAAGAGAGGATGTCGACCGCAGAGATGGACTCACAAAATCAGCAAATGTGCAGGCTCAATTTTACCCCGTAGAGTTCAACATACATACATATATAGGCTTCAAGTTGTTGTTTACATGGAAGAAAAAAAACACTCAATGTCGGCAACACGCTTTTCAGATGTGCATACCGCACTCAGCTTATTTCTGGTCTGTGTTCAACGAGTGCAGCTGGAGAGCACGGTGCGAGAGGCGGGCGGTGCGCGTGGGCACTCTGGCATCACTCGTTCCCTCCAGAAGAAGGTTCTAGAACAAGCACGGAACATTCAAACCCTTCAGCACAACAACAGGTACTGCAGATATTAATCAATCGATTTGATTTGTTTTGTTTATGCGGGGGTAAGAAACATTCAGCCGTAATGTTTCTACAAACCAAAAAATGACCCACGGTAGCACCTTGATGAAGAAAACAATAGGCAGTTACAGCAAATAAATCATTGGCTTGCAGACACTGTTAGCAAACACATTCGAGGAAAACAACATCCAAGTCACACTGGCAGGTGACGCAGACATATAACACCAATTCGCGGGCGCAGCGGCGGACGGGGGGAGGCTCGCTAACCGCAATGTGCAATGGAAGGGAGATCACAAATCCTGGCAGGAATTTAAAAAGGCCACGGAAGAGAGCAAGGAATTAATGCCAACACGACGAGGCGAGCTCATGCCAAAAAAGCGAGGGGCGGCAACACGAGATGAACGTTCACGATTGCCAGAGAGCAAGTCTTAGCTGCGTGGAGAGTAGAGAGGAGATTTCTAAGGTGATGTAATGAGTACTCCAGTGAAACAACACAGTTACGGAGGTCATCAGCTAATTTGTTGTGGAGTATTTTCAAAACTACAAACTAAAACTAAACTATTTTAAAAAAATTACCAGGTAAGGCCCACTGAGCTATATGGATTTTTTATTTATCAGAAGCGACCTGGCAACAAATGATAGTCCAACGACGTGGCTTATCACGTGGAAATGTATAGCAGCCAAATATTCTAAACGCATGTTTTTAAATGTGGAAGGAAAAACCGGAGGACCCGGAGAAAAATCCACGCGTCCACAGGGAGAACATGCAAACTCCAAATAGACAGCAGGCGTCACAGTGTCGTGATCGAACCCATAAGCTCCTATATACCAGGCAAAGCAGTTAATATTTCGCCACCATGGCGAAAGGATGAATGATGACTTTTAGGATGAATGATGATGCAGTGACCCAACTGCCATGTCAGCACACCTCTACCTTTCCGAGTACACTGAAGCAGCTGTTATTTGTCTTTGTCGCAGGCACTTGGAGAGGAAGGTTACAGAGCTGGAGAGTAGGCGTGAAGTGACTCGGAGGAAAATCTTGAACCAGCAGCCTTATACATCAACGACCACGAATGACGATGATGGAGATGATGATGACGAGGATGATGAGGATGACAATGATGATGATGAAGAAGAAGAAGATGACGATGCTCATGATGATGATGATAAGAACAATGAAGTATCCATACGCCACCAGTCCAGTGATGAATCTCAGCCCAATAACCGCCTTTTGCATGGAGGAAAATCTCAACACAACACAAGTAGGGTCCTTTTATTGTTTGCAATTTTTCTTTCTAAATGTTTATCAGAACCCTTTCTTGCGTCGTGTCATTTGAAGGAAGAGAGGGGAGAGGAAGGAAATGGATCAGCTGGTCAGACGATGTGAGCAGTTGGATAGGACTCTCTGCGAGAGACTCTCAGTTACGATGACTGACACTCGACAAATTAACCATCACAATTAAGGCTTAAGCAGCATGGACCTAATGGTTCTGTTGACACTTAGTTTCATAAGATCAGGTTCATGGTCACTGCATGGGCACATCGGATAAACAAGTGCCCTTTTAAAATATAATATAGCATCGAAATGCTACCACATCTCATGATGCTGTAAAATAGCAGTGCAACATGCACGTTTTTATCATGGCTGCTGCTGCTGCTGATAATTATCAATCTATAATGATAACCACCAAGTTGATCTACTTCGCAGCAGCTGACCAGGGTCGAGCAAGAGGTGCCCAGGTTACCAGGGAATTTAGAGGGGCCACGGCATCTGGTGAGACCGGACGTGACATCACAGTCCGGGGCGCGGCCATCGCTGGTGTCTCTGCAGGGCCTGGTGGGCCCTATCAGGACTGTGCCGAGATCTACCGCAGTGGGCAGACGAGGAGTGGCATATACGTGCTTCACGTGTTCAACACTTCACACACGCTCAAGGTACACGAGCTCTGCGTTTTGTTGATGGCTGGCAAAACACCTTGCTGGCTTGTTAAATCATTGGTTGGCTGGTTAACTACTGAAATAGTGGATTGACTGGCTGGGCAATGTTTGTACTTTATAGCCATCTTACATGGTTAACGCACATTTAGCTATTCATATTCTGGTGAACTACATTCGAAAATGACCTCCTAACCTAACACATTCATATTTCCGAGTATGAATCCGATTAAATCTTAATATCTATTTCCTGAAGGCTATTTCGTCGAAATGGAAATATATACTGTTCTTCTCAAGAACAGTAAATTGTATTTGTATGCTTTCTCACCTGATGACGGACGCTTGCGTTGTGCCCGAAACGTTGTGATTTATTTTATTTTATACCTACGTGACTTCACCGAAAGAACCAAAGAGTATGTATTTATATGTTTATATAATGTATGTATGCTGAACGTCTTTCGTACCGTACGTAGCCAACCGTACTCATCGGAGGTGCGATATATAATCATCGACTATTTTACATCTAAGTTCACTACAACAGCAACTTGGTACATTCGATAACTATCATGATAATGCTAAACATGTGTAATTGAGGTTATACGACCCATATATATTTACATTCATAGAATGGGAGTAATGGCATGAGAATGTGTCATCTGTCTAAATGTTCTTAAAGTAAGTCAATCATACTCTTTGGGTCTTTCGGTAAAGTCACGTAGATAGAAAAATAATTGATCACGATGTTTCGATCACAACACCGACAATCGTCTTCAGGTGATATGTATGTATGTTGAACTTATTTCGCACCGTACGTAACCAACTGTGCTAATCGGAGGTTTGGGGGAAGGACAACAAACGAAATACAAAAAGAAGTTCTATATGAGTGTTCAGTCTAGATTTAATAGTGCATAGCTCGAGTCGCTTCCTAATATCAGAAGGAAGAGCATTCCAGACGGTCGCAGAAGCGCATCTGAAAGGGGCGCTTTGCAGTTATCATCTTTGGTTCGATGGCTAGCCAAAGGCCGCTGTGTAAATGACTGGAGATTGTGTGATGGTTTATGCTAGCTACTGCTAGTCCAGGAGCAGAGGTTCATGGTTCGAATGCAGTGGCCGCCCTGATTATTACTCCGGGTGTATTAACCAAAATGATACACACGCCATCTGCGTCACACTCATAGCGGACGATATAAAGATCCCCTGACGTCATTCGCAAGAGCAGGCCATTGTGTAACGGCATCAGGGTCCAAATAACACAATTGGGATTTCACATTGCAATCATCGCCCCCTGCTGGCCTACTAGTGCCTCAGATCACTGAAAAATAAGACTATCCTGGTGTGCTGAGTTCTCATTTGGTTAAGCAAAATAAGCTCAAACTTGAACATTTGCAGTCATGTGGGCAATGGCACTCAACAAGTAAGGACCAGGAATGCATAGCAAGTATGTGCATTCTAAATTAAACTATTGATTTATTTTACCAGGTAAGGCCTACTGAGCTATATAGTTATTTTTGAGAAGAGACCTGGCCACAAATGATAGCTCAACGAAGTGGCTTATCACGTGTACATTTATCGCAGCCAAATACTCGAAACGCATGTTGATAAATGTGGCGGGAAAAACCGTTGGACCCGGAGAAAAATCCACGCGACCATGGGGAGAACAAGCAAATTCCAAATATATAGGTGTCAGTCAGGATCGAACCCACGACCTCCTGTATACCAGGCGAAGTAGTTAACATCTCGCCACTGCGGCGCCCCATTCGTCCACTATCTCACCGTTAGGCAACAACCAATATCGTATGCTCGTGAATAATCGAGTTGTAACTATAATCACGCTGCTTGACTGTGCTGCTCCTAGGTGTACTGCGACATGCAGACGGAGGGCGGTGGCTGGACGGTCTTTCAGCGCCGTGAAGATGGACATATCAACTTCAACCGCCCCTGGCAGGACTACAAATTGGTAGCCTCTCTGGACGGCTTGGCACAGATCAACTCCAGGCCTACATGTCCCACAATTCCGGAGTGCAATTCTGTCAAAGGCATACACTGACTTTCACTCAACATGGCACAGGACTGCTGCTTCTGTAACGACTCGCAATTCCTGCCAATACTGCTATACTGCTGCTGCCTACTTCAGGAGCAATATTTCTATGACTCACCATGCATATGTACAACTCTGTAAATCCAAGGCTGGATGAGTGGTTCCCATGCCATGTCAGGCATGGAGGTTTGTTAGATCATACTTCAACATGCGGGTCAGTGTGGGTTGGCGCGGGCGGGGAGCCAAGACGTGGGAGCATAGAAGTACAGTTTAACAATAGACTTTGTGGCAGTGCTTTCTCTGCTGCCCACCACGTAGACGACAACTATACAGGGCCGGATTAAGGCATGTGCTTTAGGGGCTGCAGCCCAGGGGCCTCTGCCAGCTGGAGGGCCTCCAGAGATTAAGTGAAAAGTTATTTCATTTGTGAATGCTGAATCAAAGTTTGATCAAAGTTTGATTCAGCATTCACAAATGAAATAATCAAAGTTTGATTCAGCACTCATAAATGAAATAACTTTTCACTTAATCTCTGGAGGCCCTCCAGCTGGCAGAGACCCCTGGGCTGCAGCCCCTAAAGCACATGCCTTAATCCGGCCCTGCAACTATATCAGTTATTTATCACTGCTGTTTCCTGCTAACGATGTATATTTGCTGCAGCTGCTGCCTCTTCTGTTGCCACGACTGTGCTAACTTTTATCATAAACTAAATAAACAGATAATATAGCTCCTATCCATGTCCCTCCAAAAACACACTTCCCATCAACCACAATGCATTCTGGGAGTGCACGATTTCAGCAGCATTGGTTCAGTACAAGCAAAACTCTGAATCAATTTTGACATACAGTGTATCACCAGCAATCAGGCTTGCTTCAACAAATTCTGATGAAACTTCCAGACATTTTGTGCAAGGAACTGGCCTTCAAAAAACGTTGTCCTAGTTCGATGCAGCATTCTATAACACAAAATAACCATTGGCGTAAAATAATATGTATTTTATTATATTATTCAAAAGGGCGCTAATCACTTGTGTTACCATTTAACATTGGTCTTCTACTGATTAAACTACTTTGCTATTGGCGCAGCTGACCATTGCAGTCGTTTGGGCGCTAGTTCTCCGGTCGAGTGTGGTGGGGGGGCGAGCAATGCGTGATGCTATACCGATTTGCGCCACCAAGGGGCACTGCGCGTGCGTGATTTACACGTTCCTGTGGCATCCTGAAGAACACCCCCACCACCCCAGTGAAGTACATGGGCAGGCTTTTGTCCAAACTTTCGCCACTTTGACGAAAATCCCTGAAGAATATGCAGCCTCTCCGCATACCTCGAGGTGGGGGGGTGTGAGAGCTACAGCAGAATGATGTTGAATGTTTATTTATTTATTAATGACGTGAATTATTTTTGATCATTTGTATTCAGTTTTTTTTCTCTACGTGATTTTACCGAAATAACCAAAGAATATTCATAGCAAGTGGTTATTATATTATTTGGAATGTGTTCCGCGTGGTTTACTGTCACTGATACATCTTGGTATGCCCCTTTAAAGAATGAATGTCTCACTCAATATTTTCTGGAACACTACTAGGCTGTATTGGAGTAGGGCTTATTGGTGTAAGGCACTACCACGAGAGTATAGTACAAGGAATGCCGTCCATTATTTGCACTGTATTATTGTGCCCTGTCTATTACGTTAGTTCTCTAAACAAGTATAAGACAAAATGTGGCTAGACAGATGTTTTCAGGGTGCCAAAATAATTTCTGAAACAACGCTCCTGATTTTCCAGCTGATATTCAGCACTGGTCACGCTCAAAAGGTGTTCTCGCAGAGAGTAAGAAGACGAAGGCATGTCTGCCATCATGCCACCTTGCATGGCCATGCCCCTATGATTACCAGAACTCCGGTACAATGCTCTCAGCCCTTTTATAAAGCACTAACTCGACAGAGCCAAACGTGCTGCCGGATCGTTGTTCCAGCCACAAACGAACTCAAAACAGAGTCGAGACATGTGGCCGTTTTCTTCCAGCCTGCACGCATTTTCCTATTGTGATGGGTTCCCCCCCCCCACCCGTCCGTCCATTGTACGTATGTGTGCGTACATTGAACCTCGTTTTTGCACAGCACGCATTGCCAAACCGTTTCGCGTGCACGAGCGTCTCGGATTTTGAACGACCGAGTCACGCTCCGTGTTGTTTGCTTTGACTGCAAGGGCTTTGGGAGTGCGGACAGAGAGTACTGGCTGGGCAACGAGGCGGTCCACGTGCTGACATCCAGGCGACCCCAAGCACTCCGCATCCTCCTCTGGGACTGGGACGAGAACCAGGCGTACGCCTCCTACGCTCGATTCACCCTGAGAGGGGAGGCTGCTCGATACAGGTGCGCACATCATTTTTGGGGGGGGGGGGGGGCGTTGCAGTCCACGTGCTGAGTTTGGTGGATTAGGGGCAAAGGCATTCCAAAACAGGACACCTTTATTAATTTAGTCTCAGTAGTTTACAATTATTATTTTTTATTTTTGCACCCGCGATTCCCCACCCCCGCCCCAAAAATATAGGGTGCTTACATTTTTTTTAACACTTTTATGGGACTATCGTTTTTAATGGAAAAAGAACAGATAAAACACTGTAAGATGATAACAAATATATGTTAATAGCTTCAAAAAGAGTCTCCACTTGTTCGCCATCATTGTCAACGCATGCTTGGAATCTTCTCGAAGTCTCCAGAGCCCGGAAGCACATTCTTTGTGGTACTGTTGGAAATTCTCAGAAGTGTTGACATTTTTTTTGAAGCACCCTGTATAGCAGTCAAACTCCGCCTACGGGTTGCACGTTATTTCATCCACTTTTTGTTTAGTTTATATATTATTATTTTTTAATTGTAACACAATGCGAGCTCAGTACATAAAGCACTGATCGCAGTACCGGTGGAGAAGTGGAGTGTGGGGAACAAACTCCGCCGCGAAAATAAACCCAAAAGATCGGCGTGCCAGGGGTCGTAACGAAAGGGGGGAGATTCGGGCTCACCTGCCCATCCAGGTGGGGGATCACAAAGCGAGAACATGAAAGCTCATTGTGAAGGTAAGAATGGGGGGAAAGATAACTAACATAAGTGTGGTAGAGCAGGGGGAAATCTTGTGATTGTCGTCGCTCGAATTGTGCACGTATTGTAATTGAGACGTGATTATAATTATTATTAGTATAGCAGTGGCGATACTATGCACGCCTGTTATCCAGCAACTGTGGGGGGCGAGTGTTGGGTTGGTATAGAGCACAACTTTTGAAACTCCCTTCCCGTGGACAATGTAGTCTACAATCATTCTGTCAATCCACCGCTGCTGAAATTAGGACCTCTCCGTAGTAATGCCGATCACGTGGGTTGTTCGAACATACTTCACCGCGCTGGTCAGTGAGGGTTGGCGATGAAGGTGCGGACCTATTCCCGGTTCATATTTCACCACTGATGCTTTAACCGTGGCGAGGAATAGAAGGCAGGTCATCGTCGCGTTCGTAAAACAGTACTCCCAACCACTGCACCTCCAATCCACCCTGAGAGGAAAACTATTTCGCTTGCTGGCCTTCGAAAACGTTGTGTCATTGTAAAGATTTCAAATCGAAAAGCAGTGTATCCAATATGAGCACGTATCACAAGTGAAGTTTCACGGTACGGATTCCGACTGAAGATAGCCAATTGTCCAAGGAGATGAGAGCCAGGATTGCAATGGGAATAAGCAGAGAGAGAGTAGAAGAAAATACTCGCGAAGGCCCTCGTACGGAGCGTACTGTCATATGTGGCAGGACTACACGAAAGAAAGAGACACAAGGGTGGAAAGTCTCGAGATGTTGAATCTGGAATTGAATGGAAATAACTGGTTGGATAGAGTAGAGAGAAATAATGGTATGTATGTTGACCTTTTGTACCGTGCGTAGCCAACCGTGCTAATCGGGGGTGCGGAGTTATGAGGAAGTTTGAACAATTCAAATTTCTTTTAAATACGTGGATAAGGGCACATTCTCTGACATGAAAGAATGATGAAGGTAGTTGTTGAAAAAAATATTTGCTAAAGATGCTTAGATACAGGAATGGAAAAAATGTTGTTTGACGACTTGAAGGAAGTTCAAGGTCAGGCAAGGCAGAGTGCGTTTGAGCCAAATATCTGCGAGTGCGTAGATGACCAAGCACTAAACTAAAACTATTGTTTTTATGTTACCAGTTAAGGCCCCACTGAGCTATATAGGTTTTTTTTCAAAAGCGACCTGGCCACAAACGATAGCTCAACGAAGTTGCTTTTCACGTGGACATTTCTAGCAGCCAAATACTCGAAACCAGGCGCGGTTCGTCCACTAGGGGGCGTTGGAGGCGCCGCCCCACCAAGCAGCTGGAGATGAGAAAGATTTTTTCTAATAAAAAGACTTTTCTATAAATTGTTTTGTTGTGTTTCAAAAATATATATAACGATTCTTTCAACTTGAATGACCTGATAAAGATAACATTTTAAGTTCATATTCGAAACCACTGAGAGATATCCCTTCATTCGTTACGACTATCTTCGCATTTCAGCCACGGCGTTTGAGACCAATTCAGGGCGGTGAAAAGGCGCCCATGGCTGCAGTGAGAGACGCGAGGTTGCACTATGCAAATATAGCAGCTCACGGCTTTCACGCTCTAGGCTTTTGTCAGTGTCAAAGGGGTTGTTGAGTGTGGACTTGAGGGTCATGAGGACAGCATTAGAGTGCCATGTAGTTGTATTTCGTATTATGTATAAATGCCTACCGTTGGTAGATAATACAGTTATATCACTTACAGGGGAATGCCAATAGCATGACGAGGTTTTTCTTAATTAGAACACCATCTTTTTAGAGTTCACTCACAACAGCCCCAATGAGTGGACATGTCACGAGCCGCCACTGAACTAAACGCATTTCTCTAAACGTGGAGGGAAAAACCAGAGGACCCAGAGAAAAATCCACGCGACCATGGGAGGAGAAGCATGCAAACTCCAAATATACAGCAGGCGTAAGGGTGGGGATCGCACCTACGACCTCCTGTATCCACCGTGGCACCCTAAGAAGAAGCCTCATATAAGCAACACATCCTTACATTACACTGGGACTGGGATGGAAGAGGGCAACTTATGATAAAAGCACACTTTGGATATAAGGACACCTGGTCTTGCTACCAAGAGGGGGTGCTGATATCCAGCTTTTACTTCTGTATTATAGCGAACAAACATACAGACCAGTAGTAGCTGCATGCACTTGGAATGTTGATGGTGGCGTGACGATGAGACTCGGTGAGGTCATCCTGGTTTAACGAATATAATAATATAATATGCATCTGCATATTTGTGTTGCTATGCTAAGAACGTTGGCGACATAGGTTAGATTATTTGCCACGGCTAACAACAGCGGCATATTATCTCCTGGGCTTCCTTTAGGTCATCTCAGCCTTAAATGAGTACCGATTGTGGTGTGTTAACACTTGGGAGACAAAAGAAGCCCGGGTGTGGTGCTTGCCTCATCACTACCTCGTGTTGCCGTGCCGGCCTTCATAGGTGCTCGCTAACAGTACTTGCCCCAACAGTCTGTCAAAGCTATAGGGGGGATATTTGATTTATTCACGCCGTTTTGTCCTGAATGGATGCTCACTAACAGCACCTGCCCCGGCAGTTTTATTTGCGATAAATGGGTGATCTTTTTTCTTTGTTGCGCGTGTCCACTGTTGCATGCAGGTTGCTGGTCAGTGGGTTCTCTGGTACAGCCGGCCGCTACAGCAGCTTGGTGCAGTCGGGTGCCGAGTTCAGTACCCGCGACCAGGATCACGACCGCTGCCAGTGCAAATGTGCCCAGCTGAGCTCAGGGGGTGAGAAGCCCCGGTCTCATGTACTTCACAACAATTCCGTGATCTTCCTGTTAACCTCCCAATAGCCCAGAGGTCGACAACCAAAATAACGGGAAGTGACATTTTTATTAAAATTATGTAAAAACAAAAACCTCAATATTTCAAGAGCCACAATGCATGCGGTGATAACGAGACGGTGGGTCCTTAATAAATAACGACACGAAGTCAGTCCTTAAAGAGCCGCATGTGCTGTGAATAAGGACCTTTGCCCGAAATGTCACCTGCTGTTATGCACTTTTTCTTTTAAGACAGTGTTTAGAACTGCTTTTTATGTTTAGTTTGTTGTCCTTCCCCGCACCCCCGATTAGCACGGTTGGCTACGTCAGGTGCGAAAAAAGTTCAACATACGTACATTGCACTCCCAACCTCATTAATTGTCTATCAGCCTCATGACTTACTTTTATAACCTATTGCCATTCCTTGCATTCTTAAATAATAATACTGTGATTTGATCAGGAATGCCTCACGTGAATGTCAAGACTGTTGTTTGTGAGGGTCCTGTGCAGTATTCCCTCATTATTCATGGACTTGATATCCTGGAACGTATCCATCACGACTAACGAGGGGATACTGTATTGGAATGTGTGACCAACACCACTGATGAGTGTTGGCTCATGTAGGAGGAGACTAGAGGACACGGTCATAGCCCATGTGTACATGGGGAATGAATCCCAACACTACCATCCCTTGTCTACCTTGCAGATGCATATCTGACACACGCGACAAGGCCTCTTTAGTACCCATCCTCGCACTAACCAGATTCAATTGTGCTTAGACCGGCTGAGGCGCATTGAGGACGTCAGTCATCTGGTTCCAGTTGAAAAAACCCTCTGGTTCTGCTTCAGACCGCAACGTGCAGTACTGTGATAAGAGCAATATTTTGCTGAAAAAAGCTACAACTCTTTGTTGTTTTCAGAGTTATTTACGGTGGAGATATCTGTGATTTAGTCACGCAGTGTTGATAAGGAAGCATGCATAGTGGACGTGCCGCCCAGAGGTTTCCGGATCAATCCCCCGATGGGGCGGTTGAGACAAGGCGGCTAGTTCCTGAGAACCCCCTCGCCTCTGCTCCATAAATGGTTACACCACATTTAGTCGATCGGCAGATTGCGTGTGGTGAGATGAAGTGTGGGTACTCCCACCTCTTTCAAAACACACTATCCATCGTCGAACAGTCGGCCAAAACATCCTATGAAGGGGGCTTGTCCAGAGCGTCCTCTAGTGGATGCCCTTCTGCCAGCGATGATTGGAGCTAGTTATTGCAGGGGTGCACTTTCATATTTTTGCTTCCCTTTTGTGTGCACGGTAGGCTGGTGGTTTGAGGCATGTGGGCCCTCCAACCTCAACGGGCAGTTCTTCCCAAAGGGCTCCCACTACGGCCACTTTAACGGAATCAAGTGGCACTACTGGCGTGGAGCCAGCTACTCTCTCAAAGCCTCCACCATGATGATTCGTCCCGCCGACTTCTAACGGTGCATGGCGGACACACACACGCGCGACGGTGCATCACGACGACCGTCGGCAACACAAATGCACGTCCGTCAGGGGTGTAAAAATTATTCGTACCATTATGAGTCGATGAATTGTTGCTATTGAAGATTCTTTTTTTGTTACCCTGAGCTGTGCAGCACTCTGATGTATTTTAGGGTTGGTACAGCAAATTGCTCGGCATGTCGTCCGATGTTCCCCTCCCCGTGCCGCATGGGAGCTTCTTTCGGGAACGGAATTCACTCCACGATGTTGGGGGCGACTTCAGGGACTGCATTCAGAAGAAGCTCACCAGCACGCAGAGTGAAAGGAGAACTTCATGCCGAGCAACATGCGATTCAACCTGAAGGTTCAGCAGAGCTTTTTTTCTCAATTTTGCCAGGTAAATCTCACCGAGCTATGAGCTCTTTTTTTAGAGGCGGCCATCAAAGTGGCTTATACCAATCATCGTCATCATATGAGGGAATTTAGAGTCGCAGCCCAATAATCTAAATCTGGTGGGCAAAACCGAAGGACCCTGAGAGAAATCCACGCGTCCACAGGGAGAGAACTTACGGTGCTATACGGCGCAACCGCAAAAAACCTAAGCAATATTACTGTGGTGAATATAGCTACCAGTATTGTAGGGGCCACGTGACTTCATTACAAGCAACATAAGCACATGTACAGCCCTCGTTAGTTCACTGCTGGATGAGGTTCTTTCCACACTGTGCAGGTCACGAGTGATTTATTTGACCATACTTCACCACCCTAGTCAACATGGGTTTGCGAAGGCAGGGGCGCGTGGAAGTACAGGATAATACCCACTGCTGCAACATATACCAATTGAAAATATACACATGCAATTCAATCCTTGTGGCTTGAGATTGAGAATCGACATTAACCCTTCAATCGGGAGCATTGCTGCACCCCGAATACTTTGCACCCCCAGTTAATTCTCCATGAAAACCGTGGCATGACTCGAAACAATGATGTGCGTAACGCATTGACGTTTGGTGGGCTCAACCACGCTTTATGTTAGGGCTTACATTTTAACCGCCTTCATTTGTACAATATGTTACCGAAAGTACATTAAATGTATGCTGTAATAGACAATAGTAATGTTGGAGATGATGTCGGTGTTATTGATATTGGAGTAGAGATGCAGTAAATGACAGTGCTAATTATTGCTGGAGGAAATCTCTTCATATTGTAATGCCAGTGGTGGACATGTGGATTAAAATGATTTTGATGATGGTGCTCTATTAGTCTCTGGGAAAGCACAAAGAACCGTCAGATCGTTCATTGTAGTGGTGTAATCAACCGTTATAGCGATGTGTAATCAACCGTTTGAACGATGCACCACACACATGACCACGGGCGCAAAATTGCGACAGTGATGAATGACAGACTTTATGCTCATCGCCAAGTGTCGCTCGCCCTCACTGGCTTTTCTCTGCGCTGTAATACAGCATCACCAATTCGCACCTCAACCACTTGAGGCAAGTCTGAGTCCAATGGGAAACCAATGCCACGAATGCAACAGCAGTAGTTGCCTCCATCAGATGTGGAAGTGGCCTACAACAAAAGGGGTCTATTCCAACGGCTGGCGTAATTGCTATAATTCCGTACATCGCACCATTTATATTTTCTTCGTACGGCTGATGTTCATGTAGAGCAACAACGATAATTTTACGAGTGGCTGAGCCAGATAAATGTGTCAGGAGTAGTGGAGTGTATCACACCGATGCCTCCTTCGTATTTGTCAATCGCGCATTGTTGAGTCGTTATATATGTTCCATCGTATGTTATGTGTAACCAGTAGCACACTGGAGCGTTTTTTATTTTTCATTCGTGCATCAGCTATCCGCATCTGCCATGGTCTGCGCGGATGCGGTTTGTTTGCCCCAAAAGCATTTGTATTGCAACTAGGAATGGCATTAAGACAGTTCCAAGTATAAAACACATGTAGTGTATTAGAACAGTCCAATAGCACATTATTACGATAGCTGTGCTGCAATTGTATGATCTTTGTTCACGTGCTAATAATCCTCTTAACGCATCATGCCCACCGTGGGTGAACTGCTATTGATGTCACCAATAGGGAATTATCTGAATGTTGACACATTAAACGAAAACACGTTTTTTGGTTTTGCGCTTAATTCAAGCATTGAGAGGGATAATCGGAGTGCAGTCACCTAAAAACACCATATAAACGAATCATTTTCTAGAATGGGGCCGACAATTGACTACACGGCACACCAATTTGCAAAAACTACCGTGGTGCTGCCTTCATAACTTAATCATACAAATGGTAAAAAAATCAGTGGCTCAGCGATAGTGAGCAGCTCACAATCTTAAGGTTGCAAATTCAGTTCCTGGTTGGGTGTCAATAAAATGTATACCATTCAATCTTGATTTGACGCTTTCGTGACTGCAGGAATCCATACTCTTTGGTTCTTTCGGTAAAGTCACGTAGGTATAAAATAAATCACGACGTTTCGGACGCAACACAAGCGTCCGTCATCGGGTGGGAAAGCATGGTCTGCTGCTGAGGCAGCTGAAACAGTCTGACGGACGCTTGTGTTGTGCCCAAAACGTCGTGATTTATTTTATTTTATACCTACGTGACTTTACCGAAAGAACCAAAGAGTATAATTTATACCATTTTATGGATATACTCGCCCATGCAACAGGAACGTGGAATTTCCACCACTGGTTCAGGGCTGGCAATAAATGAGAACTGCTTCAATGCTCAGTTGAGCAAGAAATCACCGAGACTTTTTTTTTCTCCACGATGTAACTTAGAATATTAGATGCATTATTACTGAGGTATGGGTTTTTAAAATTTCTACAAAGACACGAGGCAAACAGAAATCTATGCGCATTATTTTATTGTTTTAGTGCAGGTATATGCGACACGTCACGTCATGCAAATCACGCGTGTGATGCAATGCGGCCGTCGCACCTGGACGCAAGGGCATCAATCTTACAGCCCCCGGTCCAGGTGTGGTGCAAACCAGTGGTTTCCAACCCGTAGTCTGCGAGTCAACGGTGGTCTGGAAGGCCACAGAAAAGTGGCCCCACAGAACTGGCGCGGGTAGATACTACGGACATTCCGATTGCTTCACAAAACACCATATTGTTCGTGGTCCATTGCACAACTATTTAGAATGGTCAATAAAATATTAACAATTGTGATGGTTTCTCAAGTAACGTTTTCCAACGCTTATCGAAGTAATTTTAAGACATTTTTAATTGGTGCAAGATGGTTCGCAAGACGTTTTGAGAGCTGACGCAGCTCCGCGGCTCCAGAAAGGTTGGGAACCACTGACCTTAACCATCGAACTCCCTAATCCTGGACACAACTTACTCAAATCTTTATCACATTTTAATTCTACTGCATTTATAGAAATACGAAATTATCTGACCATGTGTTATGGTTTCCCAGTTCTCCACTGCAGAAAAAAGATATAATCTCAAATGGTTAATGAAACACAACAAAATGTAAAACAAAATCCAGTGTAACTACGTCTCTCGTAAATGAATGAATAACGTAAATGAAAGGCGTTAATATACGTGTACTGCTTTCCAGTTATTAAAGGGTGCAAATGTAATGGGTTATAACGCCACTCAGGTGAATCATACGGATGAAGTCCCGGCTCGCGACGCTGCATTTTAAAGACAAGCAGCGCAGACGTGATGAGCCAGAATGTTCTCTTGAGTCTCAACCACCGGCCAGCAATCCCGACTGGAGCCATGCACTGGGCCAAGCCCATTTGTTTTTGTTTACAGTAAATGTCTTTAACTTTGCAGATATTCTCTAATCTACACGTTCCTTTTTTGTCTTTCAACGTAACCCCAAACATGCACACCTCTCCATGCATTGTGCACTTTTCAGCTTTTGCTCCTTTTGGTCAATGCCCATAGCAGGTTATATACAGTACACCGATTAAAACCCGTCTTCTTTAGACAAACACTGTTGATTTGAAGCTTTCGTGACTGCAGGAATCCATACTCTTTGGTTCTTTCGGTAAAGGCACGTAGGTATAAAATAAAATAAATCACGCACCTGATGCCGGACGTCATGATATATTTTATTTCATACCTACGTGACTTTACCGAAAGAACCAAAGAGTATATAAACACTATGTTGTTTTTCATTATTCTTTTCCAAAAAGCACTCCAACCTGCCCTCATCCATGTTCTTAATTGTATTGCTTTGATCCCAATGTGATTTAAAAAACTGCCAAATGAAGCGTTTTCCAGTTGTCCGACAGATAACATTTTACTGCTCAGCACGCTTTGCACGTACTGTATTTATCTCGAGCCCCACTTACGTTCTTCTATAATTTCCTAGAGTTAATTTCCATATCTCGTTATTATGACATCGCCTATACAGGGACTCCTCTACCTACCAACGAGTTAGGTTCCAGAGTTATGTTCGTAAGTCGATTTGTTCATAAGTCCAACTTTACTCCTCTCGATCCAAACATATTGTACAGCATGTACACTAAACACGGGGAATGACTTTAAAAGTTGTATAATCTCCTGTAGATTCCACCACCGCCATCTATTGCGCGGCGGTTGAACTTATGACTCTCGTTCCGAACAGACAACTGGACATACGGACAGGTTTGTCCATATACCTGAAAATTCGAAGGTCGAATGTTCTTAAGTAGAGGAGTCTCTGTATTTAAGCATTACATTTTTCCAATAAGATGTTCAGTAAACATTCTAATGCAGCTCTGAATGACACAACTGTTACCTTGACTCCCCATTTAGCATGCATTTTGGTACTTTGTTCATCCACTCTTAAGTCAAGCTGCTCCATTCTTATCATCGGGATATTATTATTTCCGATCAAATGTCTTTAGGCCTCGAGTTTGCGAGAGAAATTATTGCATCAATTTCCACCGACTCAGATGTATTGTCATAGTCAACAATGGCTCGGTTATGATCATTGATATGTCTTTGATATTCACATCTTTTTCCAGTGATTTCCGTTAACAAAATGTGTACAAGTGTTATAATAGGAAAATTATAAAACGGGTTCGTCTTCCTAAATCTGTTTGTAAAACTGACACACCTCTGGTGTTCTGCTTACAAGTCAGCCTATTCCTATAAAAAAAAACACAATGGGAAACCAATATTAATGACCCACCTGAAGACGATTGCTTGTGTGTTTTTTCTACCTACGTGACTTTACCGAAAGAACCAAAGAGTATGACCATTAATTCTTATCAAGGCTGATAATTATCAGCAACAAGGCCAGACCTTTCCAGTTAAGGAAAACACGTTAAACTTTACCTATTAAGCTATTATTATAATTTATATTAACATAGTCATAGGTTAAAATTAGTTGCATATGCTATAAAGGACTTTGCTCTATACCAAGGGTTCTCAACCAGGATTCCATAGACCCCTAAAGGGGCTGCAGGTATCATTAAGGGTCATTGAAAGACCAATGGATCTTGCAGGGGTATGAAAAGTGACAAGAAGGTTGCAATTAATCTATACACCAGCAACTATACTAATCCCTAACCCTAACCAACGATGCAACTGTCAGAGCAACTCACCACCTTCGTCATTGACACCACCCTATAACAGCAAGGCGCGTGGCGTACAATACTGTCATAGAAGGGTATTTTGGGTGACGATTCTTCTGCGGAAGATAGTGCAAAACAAATTTCACTGGCATAGCTGGAAGCGGTGTTACAATGAAGTAGGTGGTGATTTCCTTTTATCTGTGCTTCTACACCACTCTCATATATGGTGTCTAATTAATTGCTTTGGTTATAAATACAGGTTAACAGGTTCAGTGGCATTTCAGTAGTGGTTTAAAGAGGTCCCAAGTCCAACAAGATGAGGTTGAGGACCACTGCTGTATATTGCACATTAAGAGTATACACTGTATATAAATATATGTGCACACCAAGAGTACTGTACGTATACAGTATAGTTATAACTCTATAAATCTGTAGTAACAACGTTGCTAATAGTGCACTCTATTCAAAATGCTTCCTCAAATTCCTTTTAGGTTAAGTTGCATCATTAATACATTTGCGCATGCAGCCAACACATGCAAAATAATTGCTTAATAAAATGTTAATTTTGTTAACACTCGTCAGTGTTATTAACTGTGAAGTGTACCGATGGCCCACTTAATGGCATGTGTAACACACTCTCCACCAACGGCCCATACACACACCTGTGCAATATGCCTTCCGTAAAGCCACCCACTCAATACAGAAATTGTTAGCGTATGCGCGTCAATGCACATGACAATCGCACACTACTTTCCACTGGGTAACACACACACACACACGCTATGCCCTCGACCTCACTAATATGTCCCGTCCCATTCTCACCACGTTCAAGCTCGTGAAATCACATGCAGAAACACAAAACATGTATGTACCAGTGCGCACTCCTTCAATAACTTCGCACGTACATTCAAGATAGCGTCATTTCTGTGTGGATGTGTCACGTTACACGTGCACAATAACTTTCCCATCCACAGCACATTCTTACTGGCTCACCATTATCCTACAAAAGCGTGCATTCAGTTACCAGCTTACACATTTTTCAAGCTATCCTTTATAGGCTACTAGTTACACGCATTCACCTATGAACCAACACGGATACGTGTGGGTCATTTGCTACTACTTAACATAGCACACTGCATTCGTGTTAATTTCACATGCATGCACGCACACACTACCAATTTCTCACTAGAGTAATGACAACCACACATCACTATCCAGTCTGCAATATATCACACACACAATAGCTTTTCGCTCACAAATAAATCCCACAATTCCACAGGTTCACGCTCATTAATTCACACTCTCTCAATCTCACAAGCAAATGCCAGTACAATGGCTGTCTTACTACATAGTACTCTACCGTGTTAGTGTTTCATGGAAATAACACGGGTGAATATGCAATATCCTGCATATAATGGTGTTTTATGGGGTGCCTCTAAATATATTTTAATTCGACGAAAAATGGAAAACCGTGCTCCAAACGTTAAGAAGAATTGATCATCGTGCAAAGCGATGACTTATTGTTCACTGCGTCTCCACGCTGCGCTGGAACGTTGTCCGCCAGTTGCAGTCTTAGCCGAGCACCGTACAGCAACTACTCTGGAATTGGATAACGACTTCCGCTAATTCACCTGGGATTTTTTTTGCATTGTTTCAGTGGTGTACTCTTCTTACCTTTCCTCATATTTCTTTTCCAATGTAAATCATTTTACATCGAGCAACGTAAACAACATAAGCTGTAAATTTGGCTAAAGTTTGGTCTTCATGGAAATAACGGGAACTCGCCCAGTATTGAAGACACAATGTACAACACATACACAGTACACTAATACAGACTTACCCAGCACATTCTTACCATATTTCTTTTTGTTGTCCTTCCACGTGCATTATCACGGTTGACTACGTACGGTGCGAAAGAAGTTCAACATGCATACATTCTCGAGATACACTCGCTGAGTGTTTTTTTCAATTACTCTCTCGTGTCAGAGACAAGAACCCATGCATGTTGCATGAGGTGCAAACCTCCGCTCATTGAAAGAACATGCATGCACTCACCAATGTACTGCGCGCTTACTAAGGTGTTATACATAAGGTTACGATTTTGGCATTGTAATGTTTAGCAGAATTTACGTTCGAGGTGCAAAAGAAAAATGACAGAAATTTCACAAAATCCTGTGGGCTTTATATTCAAATTCACAATATCCGTGACCACTATGAACTACGTGCCAAAATCGCAGCCCTAGCTGTATATATGCTCACCCATTAACCCCCTCACATACATACGCACTTGTAACTGCACATGCCCCGCAGAGCATCGTGGGGGCAAGTACCTTCATGGCCTGATCGTGCAAATCTTAAGCTGTTGAAACATCTGTGAGCCTCAGGACAAGACAGCAAGCTCCCTACTTGTCCTTATTGGCAAGCTGCTTCCTCATCTGTAAAGTGCACAGTGCAGCAGTGGATACGCTGAGTCCAGCCAGCGCTCCAAAGGACATCAGAGCCCACCTCACCTGGGGAATGAGGAAAACACC
Source organism: Lampetra fluviatilis (assembly GCF_964198595.1). Lineage (NCBI taxonomy): Eukaryota > Metazoa > Chordata > Hyperoartia > Petromyzontiformes > Petromyzontidae > Lampetra > Lampetra fluviatilis. The sequence continues at coordinate 7,467,326 of NC_136297.1, forward strand.
AACTCTCAACGGTTAATTATAATGTCCCTGTTGTTGTGATACGAGACAATGGTGCATGATATGGCAGGTGCTTCAAAAGATGCTTTATTGAAACGTGGGAGTCCTTCAGTGTGTGTGTTGGTTTTTTTGGGAGGGGGCTAGAATGATGTCATTGCCCGAGGTCAATACCAGTAAATATTGAAGCACAGGCTCTGTAAGATTCTACATTGATTCATGGGCATTGTGTAGTAAAGAAGATAGTGAAAGAAACCGATTCAACTGGTTTGAGAGAGGAATGTAATCCATCACCAGAGGTTGTATTTGTCGGTCCCAATCATATTCAAAATAGTTTTCATGAAAATAGTAAATTTCACTTCATTGCATAATTCGCATCACCCGATAATATACAGGAATATTGATGTGTAAACGTTCCCAAATTGATGTATTTTATTTCTCCAAGTAAACCAAATCCTGAACTATTTAATACATGTTTTACGCAGCTCTACAAACTAATGGCCTGTGAAAACTAAATTGTAAAATAATCTTGGCGAGTCAACTGTCATTAATGAGGTTGTTATATAGTTTATTACTTCAAGCCAATGAATGCCAGTGCGCAGAGGAAGTAATGAGAATAAAAGAAAAGTGTATAAAGAGCCAGTTATTGTGTACACAAACAAGACTGTAAAACCCTTTAAAAATACACAAGTTCACCACTTGTAAATGTCAATGTGGTGTAGATAAATTAGGTCCAGTGTCATATGAGGATATTATAAAAACGTGGTCTCCACTGCACAATACCTTCGAAACGTTTAGTTACTTCATAACACGAAAAATATGCTTGAGAACGAAATTTGGTAATGTTTGTTGACTCTACATTACCGAGTTAGCTCTTAAAAGATTAGTGCACTTTTCACAATTTTTATTCCGTGACCATTTCTAAAGGTCTTATTTTAGAAATTGAGCTGTATGATACCATCTTTTCAGAAACCCAAACTGTATTGTGGCTCTAATAACTTGAGACCTTTCAGACATTCAAAAAGTCAAATAAAATTGGGTTTACACATTTTGTTCTGAGTTTGCCATTAAATCTCAGAATACATCTCTGAAGTTATCGGGTTAAAATGAGTCATTATGAACGTTTTCAATGATTTAGTTATTTTTTAAAGGTTCATGGTGATTTAAAATACGAGTTTCATCAAGGGTTGTTGTATATGTAATGTAGTAACTCGGCGGGAGACGACTTCACGGGTAGCACACTCTTTATTTCACCAACTTCGTTTCACAGGTGACTAACACCCACTGTAGTATCTCGGGTGACTAACACCCACTTGGTTACTCGGGTGACTAACACCCACTTGGTTACTCGGGTGACTAACACCCACTTGGTTACTCGGGTGACTAACACCCACTTAGTTACTCGGGTGACCAACACCCACTCAGCTACTCGGGTGACTAACACCCACTGAGCTGCCCGGGTGACCAACACCCACTTAGCTACTCGGGTGACTAACACCCACTGAGCTACTCGGGTGACCAACACCCACTTAGCTACTCGGGTGACTAACACCCACTGAGCTACTCGAACACGGGCTCTTACGCCCCGTAGCCTCTCGGAACACACCCAGCCGGGGTGTTCCTCTCGACCCTGGGTCCCACAGTCCCGACCCACATGGGCGTCGGACCACGGGTCCCACAGTCTCGCCTCCGAGCCACACAGGGCCCCGGTCCCAACAAGGACAGCGGGACTAGGGGTCTCAGGGCACTACCTCTTCCCTCCGTCTTCGATCTTCAACTGGTTAACAACAACCTCGAGTGCTCTCGCGCGTCACCCTTTATACACTCCCTGCGGACGTCGCTGAGAGCACTCATCCCATTTGACCAATCACCGGGCGCTGGCTACGATCCTGTTTTCCCACAGTGTCAGCGCGCCTCACCACTCACACCGCGCCGCCCCGTGATCTCGCACTCCCGGCGCGCGCGTCCACACCACGCCCCCAACGCGTGCCCAACCCCGCACCCCGTGCCGCCCCGTGATCCATCACTGTCGGCGCACGTCAACACCACCACTACATATAGATGCTATCGCAATATCAGCAAAAAAATGTCTGTGGGGACCTGAGCATTGTTCTTAAACGTAATTTGTGTTTCTTTCCGTTTTTAAAGAAGATCCGAGATGATCAGGTGTGGGACTTATTGATATATTGGTTCAGTTGACACACAGTGATAAATTAACCATCATGAATTGTTTTTGTACAAGATGCATGATAATGAAAATAAATATAAATCTCACCTCAACGTCGGAGTGATTCCTTCCATTGTGACGCTTTAAAAAATCCAAGTGAACAGCCTCGATCTGCGTGATCGTGCACAAGGACAGCAGCACGTGGAAGATCTGGTGGCTGTGCCCCAGCACGTTGAAGCGGCCCGGATTTAGCTGCTCTGGTAGTGGAAATGTGAAGAATACAGCCGACAGCAGAAAGAAGGCCACCTAGGGACACAAAAGACAAAGATCCCCTGCTGTGTATAGCATTCATAGCCTGCAAGGCCAATTGCTGTTAGCAAGCACATATTCATTAATGTTTGTATGGTACAAGAGGAGGTGGTTTTGGCCACCAGTACCATGCCTGCCCATCTGTCTCCCCAGTGCTTATGTTTATACGCTACACCAGGTGCTCATTTAAGACTGGGTCGACTTTCGGTAGGCTCAGGCTGGTCCGGATGCATTTGCCACTGATGTTTAGCCGTGGCTGGGAATTGAACCAAGGGTTACAAGGTTCGTAGTGTAGTGTTGCGCTAACCCAGGGATCGGCAACCTGCAGCTACGGAGCCGCATGCGGTGCTTTACAGACTGTTTCGTTACGTAATGTATGTACGTATTCACATGCATTGCGGCTCTTGAAATATTTAATTTTGTACCGAATTCAAAAAAAATATTATCTTGTTATTTGGTTACTGATCCCTGCGCTAACCACCGTGCCACATCTCTACTACTCTCCACACCTTAGAATACACACACACAATGACGGTGATGATGATAATCTGTGACGGTGATGGTGCTGATGAAGGAGAAGTGGAAGGCTCATGTGATGATGCCCTGAGCTTGCACCTGAGCTACGTGGAAGAGGAATGCAGGATCGTGGTTTGGGCTTGATGTGACGAGACGGTGAGCGATGGGCGAGATGACCACCACATACGCCACAGCACACGGTAGCACCTGCGCACACCATAGAGAAAAACACCATCGCCATTCTCATTCTCCATTGTTTATAAATCTTGTTATAAACACAATGATGTTGAACAAAATAGTGTAACTATATCCATAAATATTTGTTAATGCTCTAGTACTTTGGGCTCCATGACCACACTTAACATGATTAACTAATTACACGTGATTAGTTGTGGAATGATTGGCGATGGTGGTTGCAGCTATTACACTCGCTGTATATGCGAAGCTTTAATAACAATATGTAAACTGCACATCTAGGATCAAACTCCACTAACACATAAAATATCTCCCATGTGTTTTCAGGTTGTGCCATATGTTTTTCGGTATAATCTCTCCATGTGCTGGGAGCTTCTTCAGGAACTGAATTGAAAAGGAAATGAATTGAAAAGTTTCTGAAGTAGCTCCCCCTGCAAGTGAGAGTGAAATACCATGCCAAAGAACATGCGGTACAACCCAAAAACACATCTACAGCACAATTGCAAAAACCTACAAAGAAACACCTTAAAAAGCTTGCGCCCGAGTGAGTGGGGCATTCGGAAGCACAGGTTGGCGAAGCAACACCCAGCACAGGAGAGCCACGCGAGCATCCAGGTAGTTGGCAGGTAGACATCGTCGCGGAGGAACGCAAAGCCACCGGGTCCAGCGCAGTAGAAGTAGTGTCCCACAGCACTGCCATACTGGTACAGCGCCACGCCCACGTAGTCGAGGAAGAAGAAGCCGTAGTGCGCCAACTCGGAGCGCGAGTGGAAGAGGTGCGCCACCGTGCTCAGCGCCATGTAGGCCGCTCCAGAAAGTGCCAAGAGAAAGAAAGGCCACGACGCGATGTCTGCGCGGGTGGCGGCCAACTCAGGGATCTTGCCAATGCGGGCCAGCACAAGGAGCGTGCCCAAGAGATGCGTCCACACGTTGGCGATCTCGTTGTGCCGAGCAAAAAGGCTCAGTGCGTAGAAGCGCCACGGCTGGCCCGGCGGCCGGTAGCCAGACGTGATGTACTTCTCGTGGAAGACGACGGGCACTTCTCGGAAAGTGCGGCACACTGACGAGATGGTGGGAGACGAAGGTGACGAGGACATAGGGCGGTTGGCTAGTGCTGCCAGCACGCTCGGCAGGCGAGCCAAGTTGATGTAGGCACGGCCAATCTGTTCCCCGATTACGGTGGCCATCGTGACCGAGGACTTGCGAGTTTTTCCACGGAGGAAGAGATGCCAACTCACTGTCGTTTTTTTACTTGAATCCTCGCCTCAGTTCTGAAATTGAGTTCCAACCGTTAGTGGGCAAATGTAAAAAGAAAAAGCAAGCACTGCAAATATTAACATATACGGCTTTCCTTTTAGAAGGAACATTAAGTCTACACTACTTGCCAACATCAACGCACATATAAAGTGTTTCATATATTTCATATATGTTTAGAAGTGATTACTGTTGCTGCATATGTGAGGAAAGTGAGTTTCTGACACGACTGATATTTCTATCTAATGACATGCCAGATATTCATCCAATCACACTATCCTTGGTTTGCGCTTACCCATTAGTGGTCCTTTTCAATTCCTCTGTTTTAAGTTGATAAAATATAAATGGAAAATGCTACTTCAGCTTTCACGTAGGGTTAGACAATAGAATTAGGGTTAGGATTTCGGGTTAAGCGTTTCAGGTTAGGGAAAATATTACCCAACAATGCTTTTCTGTCCACGAATATGCAGGGATGGTCGTCTCGGCCTAACATTTTACATCTTTCCTTTATATCTCATGGCCGGGAATCTAACTCAGCTCACCAGGCACACGTAGTTTTGCACTAATCTGAAATAATGCATTAAAACATACAAGTGGAGGTACATTGTGATATGATAAACGCTTACCTTTTTGAGTTGTGAAGCTATGTAGGCAAGAGTTCCTCTGCAATTAGTAAACATGCAGGTGACCAGAGTCCATCGGTGTTGCCAACACAGAGGGCCCGTCAACGGGTTGCCGGGGAGATGCCATTACTTCTGAAAGTGGCCACACCCTGAGAAAACCGGCTTCATGGCACTCCAGCAACTGCGTTTAAACACAGATAAATAATCACACCCAGCAACGCAATAAACAATAGACAGCAAATGCCACATCAGTTTAGTTTAAGACACCTGCTTTAAAAATATATAATGGCAATGAAGTATACATAAACACTCCACAATCTGGATTGTGTGGCAAGGCCCTCTTCCAGCAGTAGATTGACAAAACATGTTAGGTATATATCAGTTGTTAATAGCCTGATACATGCAACATTCATAGGACCCGATTCTTGTGTTGATGGAAATAATTTTTTTTTATGATTTAGGGCATAAAAAAAGGTTAAATTAAGACTCATAAGTGTAGGAATGATATGTTTTTGGGGCCATGCTATCAGCATAAATAAGCTGATGATCCATGACGTCCATGGCTTTACCTGACATATGAGGAAATGCCTATGGCCAAATTACCCGGAATGCGCCCCATCTTGTCACAAGCAAATACAGTATAAGAAAAAAACTGTTCCACGTCTCTAAATATAAATAAATAACCCCATATTTTTTGTCCATCAGCCTAATCGTTTCCCAGACCAATATTATCAAGCAGCATTCGTTTAAGTAAACTCTACACTTCTTTAAATATTCTAGGTATATTGTAAAAAAAAATACCTGAGATTCGCGGACGACAAATTTGGTTGATTGGAAGAAAGCTGCGTAGTACTGATGGAAAGTGTTCATATGCTGAATAAGTTAGGAAAGGATGCAGGAATTAGGATTAATGTGGAAAAGACGATGGTGTTCGGAAGGGAGGCCATTGAGAAGGAAGTAATACTAGAAGGCAGCAAATTGATGAATGTAAAGGAATTTGTATACTTGAGAAGTCTACTGACATGGGACAATGACTGCACGGAAGACATGAGCGAGGATCCCAAAGGCAAAAGGAGTAATGGCAGTACTCAATAACAGAGAGAGAAGCAAGCAAATCAGCTACAAGATCAAAGTGAACATCTTAAGAACATACGTATTCAGTACAGCTTTGTATGCCTGCGAGACTTGGACATTGAAAAATACTAATAGAGATATGATATTGGCAATAGAAATATATTGCTATAGGATACTGCATCTAAACTGGACCCACGGAGTGAACAACGTAGAAGTAATAAAAAGGTTACACACAGAAGACAACCTGATGCAGGCAGTGATGAGAAGGAAAGTGGCACTATTTGACACATTTAAGATGGACAACATGAAAATTAAAAGTATGTTGTTCATAAAAATGGAAGGAACCGTAAAAAGAGGAATACATAACAGACAATGGCTTAACAACGACGTAAATAAATTGGTGCCAGAAAGATGTGGCACGACTTGAGAATAATGGCACAAGACTGAGGAAAGTGGAAAGAAATTACGAAATGTACAGTGGGCACCTAAGGGCTATCTGCCCCATGTGTTGTGATTATACTGTAATAATCGCAGGCAGACTTGTTAAATGTTGCTGTATCACCAGATGATATTGCTAAGAGAACTCCATACAAAGTATATGGGTGGAAGGTTGACACAGATACCCTGTATCGGAAGAAGCGTGTACGTTCTAACACCTTTGTACACGTGTTGCCTCCGGGTTATCAGATCTCACCCCAACCACCAAAAAAACATACAATTGAATTACTCCAATTGAGTACAATGCTGTACTCAATTTGGATTACACACAGCAGCATCTCCCCCACCTGGAAAACTTGGCAGGACCCTCTTGAAAGAGACTCGAGATTCAGTGAGACTTTCCAAGTTAACAAGCGTAAAGATTATAATAATGAGTCTCTTTTCTCATTGTACATATGGGCACGACGACGTCAAGTGATGGGGAAGGAAGCGAAGCGGGCCTGGACGGGTGCTTTGTATGGACTAGAACCATCATCGTTCAACAAAGCGGATGTTAAATCGCCTGCTGCAGGGGGCCTCCATGCAGGAAGCTGAGCCGCAGTGCAGCAGAATCCATTGTCCTGTCGTTGTATGGTGCCAAGTCCACTCTTGTCACCAGAAAAAAAAGAACGACCTTGCCTAGTGAAGCGCTGTACGCCAAAGTGGGCCTCCACGACCTTCATTGGGTAGGCGTACAGGGAGGGGGTCCTCATCCAGAGATGATGAATTGACCAAAGTTCTGTCTTGTACAAAAAACAAACGCTGCTTTACAAACAAGGACACACGTTATCTCCCAGCACCTACGCATTTTGGCCTTCTTATTTCGAAGTCTAGCTTGGTAAATTGCCTTATCTACCCGAGCCATGATTAAAAACAACACCCCACTCAATTACATGGGTTGGTGTGGCCAGCACCACGCACCGGTCCGCCTTTGTCTCCCCCTATATGCCGATTGCTTACACACCGCACGGGGGTACTATGAAATTCAAGGCCAAGTCCACAGATAAATCGCCTAAATCGCCACTGCTTTGTTGGTGGCCGCGAGCCCGAATCGACGACCACGGGTGCGCTAACCACTGCGCCACCGCTCCCCGCACGCGGCACGCTTCACGGAATCATAAACCTGTCAATCACTCATCAGTTGCCTATCTTATTAATTATATACCTTTATTGGTCAACACCTCCCCCCCCCTCCGTGCCCCTTATACATCTCAACGTGCATCCTGCATCACAAGGGGTGAAACACAACACAAGACGCAATTTTACATTATTTTGTGTCCGTATTGAAACGACTGCAAAAACTAAATTTCCCTGTACAAGACTACGGGGGGTTAGACCGTACGGGTTCTTCACGGTAAGCGGACTCATCAGCAGTGCAGTATCCGTCAACTCACTGACATCGATGTCCGAATCGATGACCGGCGTGGTGAAGTATGGTCAAACCCCCCCACCACCACCACTCATGACCGACGCAGCGTGCGGAGGCCCTCATCCAGCAATGGGTCGACAAGAAGAATAATACATTATTACTCGCACAAGTATATATGTGTTACATTACAAGCGCATGCAACGCTACAACAGTAACCAATGTAGCCAATGTTTACTATACAGTACAGCTTACAAGAGCGTGGTCCACATGTCTTGTGACCCCCCCCCCCCCCCAAATGAATTGACGCCCCTAAAAATGTCCACCCCTCTTCTTAATAATAATACATATTTTAAATAAACCCTACTTTAAAAAAAGAAATATATTAAGTTTAAGGGGGGGGGGGGGTCACAAGACATCTGGACCAGCCCGTGTACAGTGCGGAATTACCGCAGTGCCCGTGCGGTCTTTAAACCCCGCATCTCATTCTACGTTTTATTTACACAACGTTCACCTTTTAACAAGAGCACACTCGTCGTCCGGCTGGTACACCACGCAACGAGAGAGAGTTGTGTGTTGTGTGTGTGAGTGTGTAATGATATTTATAAACCGAAGCGAAGCGAACATTTACACGCTTGCGTTGAGGGCTGTCACCGTGCGGCTTCTCCATGCAGTGGCGTCAAACAACTCCGACTTTGTTCTTCGTCGGTTCTTTCGGTAAAGTCACGTAGAAGGGAAATAATAAAAATAGAACATAATATAATACAATTCTCACAAAGAGAATTGTATTTTATTATGTTTCATTTTTATTATTTTTATTAATAAAAAATAAAATATAATAAAATACAATTCTCTTTGTGAGAATTAATAAAAATAAAACATAATAAAAATATTTTTATTACCGAAAGAACCAAGAAGATGAATCCCGGCAGTCACGAAAGCTTTAAATCAAAAAAGAAGCTCCGACTTTGTAACATCACCCCACACACAAATTACTTAACAAAACACCGCCGCCGTCACGCAAACGCCACTTGAGTTGTCAATTTCTAAAATGTCTAAAACTCTTGTCCCTCGCTGTCAAACACAAAAAAGATAAATCACGAAGGCGATGGTTATTTTATAACGAAGCTACTCTGGATTAACGCCACCCCACAGCTTAGTTACGCAACGGAGTGGTGGCCTTCTTATTCACCACCCACACCACACATTTAAGATAATGCTGCAGTACAAACTTTGGAGTGGAATTTCTTGTTGTTGTTGTCACATATTACAACAACTCCCATCCTCGTTACCGTTTCGTTCACCGGCCGGCGAACGCCGCCTCTGCGTTGTCGATGTTGTCAAAGGGCAGTGAAGTTTGTCGGGGAGACGGTGTCGCTTGGCATCTTTTTAATTATTCAGATCACAATCACACCAACAGAGGTCGTCGTCTCTTCAATTATTTTTTATTGTGCTGCCTACGGATCAAGATGAGGTCTCGTCGCCCAAAAACCCCCAATCACCCAATGCTCGGCTCTGTGCTTCCAATCATTTCCAACAAACTCGCTTTGTATTCTTTGGTTCTTTCGGTAAAGTCACGTAGGTATAAAATAAAATTAAACAGATCACGACGTTTCGGGCGCAACACAAGCGTCCGTCATCAGGTGGACGCTTGTGTTGCGCCCGAAACGTGATCTATTTGATTTGATTTTCTACGTAAGTGACTTTACCGAAAGAATCAAAATTTTAACTCGCTTTGGTTGTCACAGCTGAAAAGGAAGCTTCTATTCGCCAAAGCTGTTATTTAACAAGAGAAATGCAAATGAAAAGACGACGGTCCAGGTTATTTCTAGTCCAATGATTATAGGCACGTAATATTCTAAATAAATGTTTTTTTTGGGGTTAGATCGCGTGTGCCGTAGCCATCAACAACCAGTAAAGTTTGTCACGTGAACAAGAAAACTCGCCAAATAGTTCATACTTTAGCCCACCGGTGTGTTCGAGAGTAAATTCACAACATTTACAATTTTAGTACACAAATTACACATCAATTCCAGACACCCATCCATCAGATTCACCATGGAAGTGGAGAAAGATGGCAAACTACCATTCTTAGTTATTCTGTTTGAGAGGAGACCTGACGGATCCTTGGGACATTCTGTCTACAGGAAAGCCACCCACACAGATTCCTACTTGAAACCTGATTCCCACCACCACCCAACTCAAAATAATTCTCTCATCAAAACGCTATACCACAGAGCTCATGGCATTTCTGACCAACACCACCTGGCCAGTGATTTAAGACATGTACATCGGGCCCTCAGGATGAATGGATACTCTGACCGCACCATCCGCCAAGCTGTTTCTCCCACCATACAGAAACAGCCACTTGAAACTCCGATCAAAACTATCACGTTGCCATATATAGCAGGCGTGACCAAAAAGATCTCCAAAATTCTAAACAAACATAAGATCCAAGTCCGATTCAGTACAGTACATAAAATCCGTGATCTAATTCCATCTGTGAAAGATGTCATTCCTGACTTACAATACCCTGGAGTCTACAAACTGAGTTGCAGCTGTGGTGATTGTTACATTGGAGAAACGAAACGTCATATCTCTGATCGTGTCCGCGAGCACAAGTCAGATATGAAACACGGCAAAACTGATTCTTCCGCCATTGCCGATCATTGCTACAACGCTGTGGGCTTTCATGAGATTGTCTTTTCCGAGACCAAGGTACTCTGCAAACCTCCTGGCTACCATCAAAGGTTTGTACACAAAGCCATCCAAATATACAAACACAGACATAATTTCAACCGTGATGATGGGTACAAACTGAGTAATCATTGGAAAGATGTTATTAACCATGCAAAAAATATTTAACTACCAATATTTGGACCATCTTATTTGACAGGCACTATTCTTTAGTTACCGTACAGTTTACTGATAGACAGCTAGTTTTGTTTTATCATGTTTAGCTTCTTTTTAAATCCTTTATATTAAGTTCACTTGCTTGCGTGCTTACGACCTTGCAAATCTTTCGGTCGTTTTTTAACCCACTTCCCATGATCCAATCGAGCTGACATTTTGCACACAGACTCGTTGTGCGTGACCATTTATTTTCATGAACATTTTTTTCCAAAATTTTATACTTTTTAGGAAAAAATAAATAATATTTAATTACCGATTGCTTAATGGTGGCAGGCAATCATCTGACCCATAGGTGGCAGCCATCTCAAGCCAGAGGACGAGAGGACTCTAGCCGCCACGCATATAAAGGATTTATAGTGAAAAACTTTGTTTTTACGGGTTAATTTTTTTCACACACTGGTTTCCTGCTTTAAGTTTTACCCACTCAGCAACATAGCAAGGGGCTGTTTCTTCCTGACCTGCTTTTCTGCTTCTACCATCTACATAACAAAGGCTCAGTCCCATTAGCAGCAGCCGCACCTTAACAACTCTGGCACCTGCCAGCTCAACCAGTCTACATAACAAAGGCTCAGTCCTAGCAGCAGCCTCAGCCGCACCAACCTTATCATAATAAAAAAAACTCCAATCCAGGGGCCTACCCTGGCTCCTCCCCCCTCAACCAGTATATATACAAGGTCGGGTCTCTTGGAATTTGATACAGCAATCGTACTGTGACAGTTCCACCTGAAGACGGAAGCTTGTGTTGCCTCCGAAACGTCCTGAGTGGGGAGGGGCTGGTCACCCCGTGGTGCCCTTATAAAACGTTTAACCTACTTACGCCGATTCTAGATTTGAAGCTTTCGTGACTGCAAGGATTCATCCTCTCAGCCGACCAAGGCAATGCCACTGTCATCATGGACAATACAGAATACAACAACAAAATCCAAGAACTACTCAACGATGGCAGCTATACAAAAATAAAAAGAGACCCCACCAACAGCCTCGTCTCTAAAACCAAGAAAATAATGTCTGATTCAACTGCATTAATTGATCAGACCAAACAGTTCTCGTTGAAACCTTCTGCAGCCAGGCCACCAAGATTATACGGCTTGCCAAAGATACATAAAGAAGATACACCTCTTCGTCCCATTGTCTCTACTATCAACTCCCCCACCTATAAATTGGCTCGTTTTTTTGTCTGAAATCCTACGGCCTTTCACTGGAAAAACCACCTCTGCGGTACTAAACTCTACTGACCTGGTATCGACAATCAAGGGGATTGCCCTGTCCCCAGACGACCTGCTTGTCAGTTTTGATGCGGTTTCCTTATTCACCAAAGTTCCTGTACCTGACACCATCGCAATCATTGAAGACTTGGTTCATCAAGGACTGAATGCTGGGGTACCCCCCCTGGTGGGACACTGCTTAACCAATACATACTTCACCTGGAATGGAACTTTCTACAAGCAAACTGAGGGCACCCCAATGGGCTCCCCCCTATCTCCGGTTGTAGCCAACATCTTCATGGAGAAATTTGAGACTGACGCCATCCAGACTGCCACTCTACGCCCGACCTTATGGAAGAGGTACGTAGACGACACCTTTGTCATCTGGCCACATGGCCGGCCTGCTCTAGACCAATTTCTCGTCCACATCAATTCCATACACCCAGCCATCAGATTCACCATGGAAGTCGAAAAAGATGGCAAGCTACCCTTTTTGGATGTCCTAATTAAAAGGAGACCAGATGGTTCAATGAGCCACTCTGTCTACAGGAAAGCCACCCATATGGATGCTTACCTAAAACCGGATTCCCACCACCATCCATCCCAAAAAAATTCCCTCATCAAGACTCTATACCATAGAGCCTTTTCCGACCAGGAACACATTGCCAGTGAACTAAAACACGTACGCCAAGCTCTTAAGGCTAATGGTTACTCCGACTACACAATCCGCAAGGCCATCACTCCAACCATCAAGAAGGATCCTGTTGAGGAGCCTTTCAAGACCATCACCTTACCTACATTGCTGGGGTCACAAAAAAGATCTCCAAAATCCTGATTAAACACAAGATCCAGGTCCGATTCAACACAGTACATAAAATCCGTGATCTGGTCCCGTCTGTAAAAGATGTGGTTCCAGACATACAGTACCCTGGCGTCTACAAACTAAGTTGCCTCTGTGGTAGCAGTTACATTGGAGAAACCAAACGACATGTCTCGGACCGCATCCGTGAACATAAAGCAGACCTGAAACACGGTAGGACAAACACCTCAGCCGTGGCAGATCACTGTTACAATTCAGTGGGCTCACATGACATTGACTTCTCCAAGACAGAGGTTCTCTGCAAGCCATCTGGCTATCATGAGAGATTCGTTCATGAGGCGATCCACATATACAAACACAGAGACAATTTCAACCGAGAAAATGGATTCTGGCTTAGCAATCATTGGAAGGACGTAATAAACCATTTCGGATCTTAACTGATTGTGTTCACGTTTACGGTGACTCTCAGACCGCGTTCCACTCACTGGCATTGTATTCTCCGCAGGGAATGGATTCTTTGCTCTGCTACTCTCCCATTCTCATATTTCGTTGCTGCCTTCTTAGTATCTTTCACACGACGGTCAATGGTACAGTGTATAATAACAAACAGTATAACATTTATATGCTTAATAAAATGTACAAAGTAATATATAGTATCGTAATTGTATGGTGATATATAGCAGTGTGATATACATTAGGGTGGGTAGAATAATACATAGTGTAATATAACAATGTATAAGGTATAGGGTGGTGTATAGTAATACAGTATATAATTTAATGTTGGGTTTGTCTATGGCAGCATATAGTACGGGGCAGACCTGTTTGATGTAAGGGAAAAAAAGTTTAGCTGGAAGCATATTATATTTTTTGCGACATAGAATTGTAATGTATTACTTACTGTTAGTAGCTCAGCTTATTGGAGAGTATTTTTAGTATACTGATGATACTATGAAGTTTATACTTTAGTTTTTTACGTGGTTGTTTGGTTGCTGCAGCTGCATACTATTCACATTCCTTCCCTTTGTTGGTGCTGCCCCTGCCCCCTTCCTTTGATGCTGCTAATCCTGCATAATGCATGGGCATAATATGACTTTGAAAACCCCCCGCCCACCTCCCACGCATTTCACAATTAGCACTATTCGCATTCCTGCATTTCCCATAAATATGCTAAGTTCCTCTTCAAATGCAAATTCTTTTGTCAAGGCTCTTTTCCTCCTCCCTCACAGCTTAAATAGACACTCCAAGCCTAAGACGTGTCATTTAGACTCTGTCTTATCGACAGACTTGTTCTTCACCTGAGGACGGCTGCTTGCGTTGTGGCCGAAACGTCGTGAGAATTATTTTATTATGTTTTATTTTTATTATTTTATTACTTCCCTTCTACGTGACTTTACCGAAAGAACCAAGAAGATGAATCCCTGCAGTCACGAAAGCTTTAAATCGAAATCGTTAGAATCGATTACAGTGGAATGTTAGCGATTGCATTTATTGGTAAGTGGAAACATACAATCTGCACAGCGGCCTAAGTACATAATTTCTCAGTTAAAAGTGCAATCCTGAAATTATTTATTCGCTCACTTCACCGCTGGCGAAATAGCCGTAATTACACGCAGTTCTATTGCGTATTGTCTCCTCTTCTACGCTGACCAAATAATGGACGAGGTTGACGTACCCACACTTTATCCCACCCACATACAACCTTGCCAAACGATTGTGGTGTAACGATTAATACTGTTGGGTGGTCAGCAGCAGTGGAGATTTAAGAAACGGCAATTAAAATGGGAGAGACATTTTCCCATTGCAACTGGCGTGGTGTGTGGGTTACATGCTCCGTTGTCACACCACGGAAGCTCCCTTCATTCATCAGTGAAAACGTTGATGTTTATTGCTAGATATGTCTCTACAGTATGTGCAAAAACACGTGTATTACCCGTTTTTTGTTCGGTTATTGTACCGGTAATGCAACAAAAACACAGATTTCAAAAACCCTCGTATGATGGTTCACAGGAATTCAGACGTTCCAAGCCGAGCAATCAGCAGCAGCCCGCAATACAACGCTCCCTACTGGAGGCGCTACGTTTGTGCTGCATCTAAAGCAGCCGTCCCCAACCTTTTTGTCACCAGGGACCGGTTTCGTGGAAGACAATTTTTTCACGGACGGACGGGGGGGTCATTATTGGGTCTTTCCCCCTTTTCAAAGAAGCTCCCCAGCGACGTTTGTTTTCTACTCATTTTGGCTAGGGGTTAGCTTGTGGGCTTACCAAAACTGTGACTGAGACCAGTGCGCAGTGCGGTAAAGAGGCGCGGACGGAAGTAGTAAATAAAACAATGGGGACGGGCCACGCGCCGACTCACCGCTCTCACCTCCTGCTGTGCGGCCCGGTTCCTAACAGGCCAGTGGCCCGGGGATTGGGGACCCATGATCTAAACTTTAAAGAATCGGATTTTTAATTAATCTACTTATTGTTTTTTTCCAGAGTATACTGTACTGATAAAGCCAATAGAAAGTGGGCAAGTGTATATTCTCGTTTTAAATGCTCTGAAAGTTTGTAACCATTAAATGCTCTGAAAGTATGTAACAACATTTATGGTAAATGAACCGTAACAGAATTGTGCATGCTATGGCTAACGTGTGAAAACGAAGCATTTTGTGTGGATTTCACACGCATTTTGTGGCATTGTTGTTAACCACATATTAGTTAATCATTTAAGTATGACTAACAAAATCAGGAGGGGCGAAATTAAGCAGGCTAGACGTGGTTATCAGCAGCTTGATGGCAACAGGTAAAAACAAATTTTTACAGATAAAATAGGTGCACACTGCTATATACGTCCTAATTGTATTTCACGAATTGTGGTATTTTTATACTTTATAAACCTACTAGTTTTACTTCATGAAATAATTAATAGACTAACTCGTGCATTTACCTAAACTAGCTTATAAATGCAGTGTATGTACATAATGTGATATTTGAATACATTTTTTAAAAACAATGGCAATCAATTGAAAGTCACTATTCATGACAATGCGCTTTTGAATTGTTTGTATATTTCTCTCACAACTCAAAAAAACGCGCAATAATTTTTAAGTAGTGATGGAATGTTACTACCTACGACTCGTAAACCCGTGACGCCATGCCCGCAGAACATTTATCTATGAAAAATGTTTGGCATGAAATACATTTCACTTCCTTGTATGTCCATGTATATATAGGCTGCGCGTCGGTCATTTGACAGTGTGTTGAAAACCGCAATCAAGAAATCATGGTCACTCTTCTGATCTTCACTTTCCTGCTGAATCAAGGTATTCACATGTGTTACTCACAGTAAGATTAGTTCGGATTCTAGGTTTTTTTCCATGCAACTGCTAAATTATTTCACCAGGAGTGTTTATATTACTCGCATGCTTTTCTTTCCACAGCATTTGTCTCGGCTCAGACTTGTGGTATATCTGCGATTGCTCAACATAGCCGCATTGCGGGTGGTTCTGAGGCCAATCCTCACAGCTGGCCTTGGCAGGTATGAGATCAATTCAAAATTTCAGAATTGTGACAGTATCATCAGTTTCTTAAATGTAAAATTCTGCATTCACACCCGGGATGTAAACAAACAATAGTGTTCTTGGTCTACTTTTTTCAAACTTCACCACGTCGATCCCTACGGATTGATGAAGGTGGGAAGCATAGACATTCGAACATATAAACAGTACAATAATTGATGTTGTTTAACTTATCAACCGATGAACAAAAATGCAAACACTATTGTGAACATGTCCACAAGTGTGCAGTGGGTTACAAGTAACTCTTTACAGCTCTCTCCGATTATAAACAACACGGTACAATTAATTGACACATTATACAAATTTGTCAGCCAGTTTATACTCACAGCTGAATATTGATTTGCATTATTTACATTCTTATTTGACCTTGAGACAGCTAACTCGAATCGACTCAGTTAACCCGAGCTGACCTAATCTTCCTCAAGTTTAAGAACAACACATCTTCTTCTTGGTTCTTTCGGTAAAGTCACGTAGAATGGAAATAATAAAATAATACAAATAAAACATAATAAAATTATTCTCACGACGTTTCGGCCACAACGCAAGCAGCCGTCTTCAGGTGGAGAACAGGTCTGTCGCGAAGACAGAGTCTGAACGACACACCCCAGGCTTGGAGCGTCTATTTAAGCTGGGATGGAGGGGGCAAGAGTGCCTTGATAAAATAATTTACACTAAGTATTATTCTACCCACCCTACTGTATATCACACTGCTGTATATTCACTATATTGTATAGTGAATATGTATAGATTGTAATATTACACTATGTATTATTCTACCCACCCTACTGTATATCACACTGTATATCACACTGCTGTATATTCACTAGATTGCAGAGGTGTGGACTCGAGTCATGTGACTTGGACTCGAGTCAGACTCGAGTCATGAATTTGATGACTTGCGACTCGACTTGGACTTGCATAACAATGACTTTGTCCCACCTATGAGATGTGGACTCGAGTCATGTGACTTGGACTCGAGTCAGACTCGAGTCATGAATTTGATGACTTGCGACTCGACTTGGACTTGCATAACAATGACTTTGTCCCACCTCTGCTAGATTGTATAGTGAATATACAGCAGTGTGATATACAGTAGGGTGGGTACAATAATACATAGTGTAATATTACAATGTATAAGGTATAGGGTGGTGTATAGTAATACAGTATATAATTTAATGTTGGGTTTGTCTATGGCAGTATATAGTACGGTGTAGACCCGTGTGATATAAGAGAATAAAGTTTAGCTGGAAGCATATTATATTTTTTGCGACGTAGAATTGTAATGTATTACTTACTGTTAGTAGCTCAGCTCATTGGAGAGTATATTTAGTATACTGATGATACTATGTAGTTTATACTTTAGTTGTTTACGTGGTGGTTTAGTTACTGCAGCTAAATATTATTAACATTCCTTCCCTTTATTAATGTTACCTCTATCCCCTCCCTTTGATGCTGCTAATCCTGCATAATATGACTTTAACCCCCCCCCAAACCCCCTACGCTTCTCACAAGTAGAACTAATCGCATATCTGCATTTGCCATAAATATGCTAAATTCCGCTTGATATGCAAATTATTTTGTCAAGGCACTCTTCCCCCCTCCATCCCAGCTTAAATAGACGCTCCAAGCCTGGGGTGTGTCGTTCAGACTCTGTCTTCTCGACAGACCTGTTCTCCACCTGAAGACGGCTGCTTGCGTTGTGGCCGAAACGTCGTGAGAATTATTTAATAATGTTTTATTTGTACTATTTTATTATTTCCATTCTACGTGACTTTACCGAAAGAACCAAGAAGATAAATTCCTGCAGTCACGAAAGCTTTAAATCGAAACAACACATCTATGATGAACGCGAATGGATATTAATAAGGACCTGTAGCATTGATCACTAAAAGAACACAGGGAGAGTTGTGTTGATTCGGTTCTGACCTGACCTCTGCCTCCATTAAGCAACTTTTCTTAACTTTCTCTTCCCACTTTGTTTGATGCTATTCTTCTCATTTCCTGTCCATTTAGTACTCCCTAGATCACAACTGGAGATCAATATGATTATTTTCACACTCAGTCACTTTGAGGATGTGTTCTTCTCCAAGTCCTGTGTCTCTACATTGGTGTTAAAAAGTTAATCAGTATATTTACAGATGATAAGATACATTGTTACTATGGTTGCGTATATCCATGATAATACCTAGATATCTTGGAGTGGGATGATAGTGCACTGGGTTACCACAAAAGGACGCATCAAGGGTCGCATCTGCTGAACAATTATTCAGGTGGAGTCCGCTTTTGGTGGTTTTGTAAGGATTTCGTCAGTCTCCGACTATGGAAATATGCCTGTTAAAGTATTGACAATGGTCTCTAAAGTTGTGCCGTGTGTGGCAAGGTTAAGTAAAAAAAAGTTTAGTTTAAAGTTTGTCATGTGTATATATAAACTTGCAAGAAGATGTACATGTCAGGTTACATATGTGTTACATAGTGTCGGTGCTAGCACCAAGCTTGAGGAAGGCCATTGTTCATAACTCTCGTGGCTGTGTTCACCAGTGAGGCGTATCCTCAAAGTACATTTGCCGACCATCGCCTCAATTAGGTTGAATGGCATTCGATTTTGGCCGCCCAACGGCATCATAGGCTGCCGAGGACAATCATTGCTGTATCGGTTTCTGTTCAAGCTGAATGCTACCTTCTGTTCACAACAGCTACGGCCACTTCGAAATCCGGCTTATTCGAGAGGCAGTTAGGGGTCAATAATGGGGGAAATCAGGCAAGCATGCACATTCCATCAGCTTGGAAGTGGAGGACATGAGAGATATTTTTTGGCGACAACTGGAATGATTTCATTATTTCCGTATATTACCTGTCTTTGTTTTCCTCCTGATGATGATCGCTTGTTTTGTGATCGAAACATTGTGGTTTTAGTTTATTTTATTTTTTTTATTTTGAACCTATCTACTTGACTTGACCGAAAGACCCAAATAATATTAATTCCTGCAGTCACGAAAGCTTTAAGTCAAGAAATTAACTATCTTGTTTATTATGGCCCATATATTCGCAGGTTCTTTAGGAACTCAGGATAAAGGCCATCATATCCCTGTGCCTTGTTAAAACTGTATGGCCCTGAGGGCCCCTTCTACTTCAGTGAGTGTACTCTCACTAGATTATTGCTTCCGGTAGTTGACTCAAAGTGATGGCGAGTTGTTTCCGGACACTTGTTTGGTGCGATTGTCCATTGGTGTCTTTGAGCAGAATAGTGTGTGGGAATCCAACATATTTGCTTTAGGGTTTGGTAGTCTGTGCTCTGTTGGTTGAGTCACTTATGTTCCACAGGAGTTACCAGGCTTTATGGCTTGAGTGAGTAAAGTCCAAATCTGCAGTGAGGTATTTCCAACGTTCTCTTCAGCAGAGTTCAGGGACACTAAAAGTGCGGTGCCCTTATTTTTTTCACCTTGTCTGATTAACTCTTTGAAGAGATATTACATTTTTGATTGCCAACATGGCATGTATCTTTACCGATTCCCCCCCAGGATGTAATTTCTCGTGGCAAATGTCAGAATTTTTATGAACTTATTGAAGATTACAGGCTTTGGCTCCAGGTTCTTCATAGCTGGGACAGTTGGCCTCATGAACTTGTAGTTTTGAGGTTCAGACCTGCCCCTACTGGACATCTGTTTAAAGAGCTTCATAGCTCATCAGATTTTTCCAGTAGAAATAAAGATTTTAACGTGTATCTTTAAATGATTATCGACTTTGACTGCTCGATTGTATGTTGATGTGATAACAGGTCTCTTTACAATACTACAATTCAACGACAAAGGCATGGTACCACTATTGTAGTGGAACCCTGATCACCCCACAGTGGGTTCTCACAAGTGGCAGCTGTGCCAAGTACGTTTCTCATTTCCATTCAAGTTTTTTTATATTAATCATCATAAACCTGCTATTGTGTTGGGTATACAGATATACGTTGTAGATATTTTATTATATGTAGCCATGCTTTTGTTTCTTAGGATGAATGGTACTTTTTGTTATTTATTAAAAAATTGGAAGCCCTTAAATCAAATAAAAGCTGTTTGAGTTGCGTTGTTTATGTGATATCCGCAGCATGGCGTATTATATGCGAGTAGTGCTTGGCAAGCACAATATATACCAGCAGGAGGCTGGGGCAAATGTTGCAGAAGTCTACCTAACTGCTTACAATTCCGGATTTAACGACATCAGCAGTGGGTAAGTATTACACATTTACTTTTATATAGTGTCAGTTTATGTGTATCTGTGTCCATCCCACAAAAAAAATCTTTGCATGCTTTTGTGACAAATGATCATCGGATGACCACCCATACTATATTATGAAGAAGTTTTGCTGGCTGGCTGGAAATGCGCTGCCCACGTGCGCAGAGGGGAGGGGGCATGCGGGTGGCCAGCAGTGAGTGGGTATATGTAGTGTGGGGGGGGCGGGGCCGCTCGTGGGAAGGGGTGCGCGAGGAGGGGGACACGGGTTGGGGGGGCGACTGGGGGCGCATGCGGGTAGGAGGGGGGGCTGAGGGTTGTCACATGCAAGAGGTAGGGGGTGCTGGTAACGCTGGGGACGGGGAGGAACCTGGTACAACACAGGTACTTTTATATTTTACTGTATTATTATAATTTTTGCTGGTGGGGTGTCTGGAGGTACGAATTGTCACATCCAAAGTACGTGCAGGCAGCTAATTTCATGTGTCACTCGCCCCATCAAAACAAATGCAGTGGCTTCAATATTTTCTGAGTAAACCCATTTTGTGTGGTTGCAATTGAAGTCACCCACGTATGTAATGTAGCTCTCAGAGACACCGTCTTGTTCAGTTATATGTATATTTATTGTGAATAAAGTTCACCGACTCACTGATAACTTAACGAGTAACTGTGAGTGACTATATACACCTGGGTAATTTCTGTGACTCTACGCGACGCTCCCTGCGTAGTTGGCTGGCTACACCGGAGTGGACGCGTAGTAGTAACGGAGACAATATAACTCTAGCCTTCCAAGACTACAAGGTGCCCAATCCAGGATGATGAAGAAAGACCCCCTCCAAGATGACGACGGCGACGACAGTCCCTTGGTTCCCCCACAACAGCAGCCCAGAGCCCTGTTCCACGCCAGCTTTTATCGCACTCACGACCCGGCCATTCCCCTTTTCCCAAGCACTCTCTCACCGCATCTGGCTCTGTCTGTCTCTGTCTCAATTACTATTTACGACCACTTAGGTCCCGTGCTATCCTTACGTGACCCTGTCAGTGCCCGTCGCGTCAATTATTAGTAATGACCACTTAGGTCCCATATTACCCTTACATGACCCTGTTATGTTCCCGTCGCGTCAATTAGTAACCACGGCCACGGGGAGCCGAACTGTCTTTAACCCCCCCTTCCTCTCTTAAAAACATAGCCGTCCCGGCTAATACAATTCCAATATAACATCTCTTAGGCAGAACCATCCGCATAACACAATAACCAACGAACACGCAATGTGTTAGGACCGAAGAGCAGGAAGATAAAATAAGAATCCTACTCGTCAGAAGAACAAGGAGAACAACAACAACCCACCAAAAAACCCAACAATATAAATATATCTGCACAATGCATGCAACGAGAACACACCCGATCGTCACAACAACTAGTGGACATTTCGAACAAGTGATCGTCATTTAACACACAACCAGGACAACGAGGGCTTGCACTCAAGCCCGGGGGGGTTGAGGTCATCAGAGGCCTTCGCGGGAGAGGGTAACAGGTCCTCTGCCGGTGGCCCCTTGTATGTGGCGGGCCCTTGGGGTTTCCCCAATGTCAGGGATTTGGGAATTGCGGGTGGCACAACACATTTTCCTTGGTGTTTAATTACTTCTGCCAACCATCCCAGCTCGTCAGACACACCAGACCCCGACCGCACCGACACTGGGGATTAATTATCCATTCGGGGATGCACATACGGTTCTAAGCATGACGGGTGGACAAACCAGCGGCGACGTCCCACCTGCACTGGCACGCACTGTGGCCATCGAACTTCTAGGAATTCCACAGGCCCTTGACATGGCCGGTGCAATTTGGGTGACGTATGCAAGGGCACTTGTGGGCAGTGCAGCCATGCTCTATCCCCTACTACCCATGGCAATACGTGTTCACGGTGTCGCACGTTCTTTTCATTTGCGGCTTGCACCCTGGCAGTGTTTTCCTTAGCTGCCTCGCGTGCCTCCGCTACCCGATCCAGCGTGACCTGCAGGGTTACTGGCAGAGCAGGCCTCTTCCTTCCGGAGGCCAGGCCCAATTGGACATCAATAGGGTGTTCACTCTCTCGGCATTAGATAAAAAAAATGAGGAAAATCCCGTGGAGGCATGAGGGGCCATCCTATATGCCGCCAGGACCCCATGGATGTGTAGGTCCCAATTTGTCTGCGCATCATCGACTGCTTGGCAAAGCATCGATGTCAGGGTTTTGTGGAGGCGTTCAACCATGCCATCTGTCTGAGGATGGTAAGGCAATGTCCGAATCATTTTCGTGCCTAACACGTCACATACCTTGCGTAACAACTTAGATGAGAAGTTCCTGCCCTGGTCTGTAAAGAGCTGCTCAGGAGCCCCCTTATCCAACACATAACCGTGCAAAAACGCATCGGCTATAGACGCCACTGTCTGGTCGGGTAGGGGCCAAGCCACCGGCCACCGGGAGAAATACTCTACAGTGACCAGAAGGAATTTATTACCTTTCTGTGTACTGGAGAAGGGTCCCAGAATGTCAAGCGCGAACAGTTCATTGACATAGTGATGGACTGCAAGGGCGGCTGAGACTTTCTGGCTGGTGGTTTCCGGCACACACAAACGGTGCAGCCCTTAACGAGGTGGTACACATCTTCTGACATACTGGGCCAATAAAAGTCCCTTTGCAGAGTAAGCAACGTTTCCAAACCCCAAGGTGTAACAATTTATCTTCATGCACCTCGCAGAACTGTGGGAACCACCATGCCATAACGTTGCAACCCCTCGTCCCACCTCATGAGCAGGTTTTCCTTAAAACTATTCTTTAGACCTTCGCAGGACTCTAGCTCTTTTGTTCCTGCTCTGCACGCCACCGCAAGTGTAACAAGGACGTATCATACATTTGTAGCCGCCCACACTCGGCATGCGTGAGGCCCAACATTTTGTCTTCTAGCGCGATCTCCCCAACAGATGCCAGGCCATCCACCATCGCCACAACATCGGGCTGTTTGGCTCCTGGTGGCCTACAACGCCCCATACCCGTTGAACAAGCACAACGTTCCCCCCAAGGCAATCGGGATAGCGCGTACACATTACTGTGGCGTAACCCTTTCCGGTAAATCACCCAGAACGATTACTCCTGAAATATTTCCAGCCAATGTGAAAGCTGGCTGGTGGGTTGATCCACCCGCAAGGAGTACTGGATGGCCGCATGATCCGTACGGACCACGAAATCCCTCCCGTAAAGGTAAGGCCTATATTGTTGAACAAAGTGCACCATAGCCAAGAGTTCCCTCCTGGTTACGCAGTAACGTTGTTCTGCGGTCGACTGTATGTGACTCCCGTACGCCACCACCCTTTGATACCGTTTTGAACCTGTGATAGGACAGCCCCTATGCCTGTGTCATTGGCATCTGTGTCTAAAATGAACGTTGGCAAGGCTCTCGCGCAGCGCAAAAAAGGCGCCTTCCTCCCCTTCTCCTCATCTAAACTTATGGCCCGTTGCCATCAAAGCATGGAGCGGTTTGGTAATTGTCGTGAATTGCGGAACGAATCTTCGGTAATAGCACGCGAACCCGACAAAACTGCGCACTTTTCCCACCGACTTGGAAGTTGGCCAGTCGCGCACACACGCCATTTCGTCGGGGTTCGTCGCTATCCCAGAATCGCTCAAGATATGGCCCAAGTACCGCACGGAGGTTTGCAACAGGTGACACTTTGCAGGTTTCAACTTGAGATTGGCCGACCGCACTCTGGACAACACCAAGCACAACCGTTGCAAGTGCTCTTCAAAGGTGCATCCAAACACAATAATATCGTCAACGTAAATGAGACATGAGTCCCATTGCAACCTTGCTAGGACTAATTCCATGAATCTTTAAATGGTGGCTTGGGCAGAATTTAAGCCATCGGAAGGCAGTTAAAATGGTACAACCCTTGGGGTGTCCGGAAAGCTGTCTTCGGCTTGGATGACTCATCCAGGGGGAGTTGCCAAAACCCCGACAAAAGATCCAAGGTCGAAAAAAATCGAGCGCCCGACAGCGCATCCAGGGAGTCATCCATTCGCGGGAGCGGGTAAGCGTCCATGATTGAAACTTTATTCAATTTTCGGAAAGCGACAAGAACCGCAGCGTGCCATCGGATTTCTTTACCAATACAACAGGAGCACCCGAAGGGCTAGTGGAGGGAGAAATAATGTCTGCTGCCAACAAACTATACGGATTCTGTCGAAT